>NC_090282.1:40244553-40952053 GCF_037392515.1 Haliotis asinina
TCCAAACTGCATCTGAAATAACTTTCCTTTCCAGTGAGTGTGATGGTCCAGTTACTCTGTATGTCACCGGACTCTTTTGACAGCTGCAGGCATGTGTTTGTGACTACATCCTGGAGATTTTTATCATTTATCTTAAGTGCAATTTTCTGTGCCTTTCAGGTGCAAGCTCAAAGTGTAAGCTCTTGCTCTCAGGAGCATTGTTTGTCTGTATGTTGATCTAACCCTGTCAGTGTCTTGATAAGTAGTGCAATTTTTCTGAGACTAATTTGGGCAGGCTGGTAGATTCCTTACATGAGTACAATCTGTGAAGCCTATTTCTTGTGTCCCTGCTGTGATATTGCTGGAATATTGCTAAAAGTGGTGTAAAACTAAACACACACTCTGAGACTGTTGAATGTTGGAATGAATTCCGACTGTAACAACAGTCTAACCAACTACAGAATACTGGGAGGCAACTGTTTCTGTCACCAATGTCATGTATGTTTTGTATGTCACTGTAAAATATGAAACTATCATTTCTCTGCAAATTACACTTGCATTAAATTATAATCAAACTATGGTCATGTTGCTATGTCAGGTCAAGTATACTCTCTCACCAACATGGTCTGAGCTGCAAGTTTCATGGCCAGGTCTCTAGGTAGCCCCATTTTCACACCTCCATCTGATAGGGCCTCAATTGCTGCAAATGCCTGCAAATGTCAAGATATGCTATTACTGGTAACAAGGGCAGTGGGGTAGACTAGTGGTTAAAGCGTTTGCTCGTCACACCGAAGACCCATGTTCGTTTTCCCACATGGGTAAAATGTGTGAGGCCCCTTTCTGGTGTCCTTTGCCATGACATTGCTGGAATATTGACAAGAGTATGTGTAATTACTGATTATAAAGATGGAAAGACTTCCATTCATATTCCCTCTTCTGATAACAGATAAAAAGCCTCACCATAATCATTTAAATGTGTTTACCTCACTTCAGTTAGTTAATATAAAATGAGTTTTCACTGCGTCATTTTTTTAAGTGGACCAGCAGAAAACAGCTTGGACCAGTAAGATTTTATGCCAACTGGACCGTAGACCTGTCTGAAAATATGGTTAATTTCTATCACTGCTATACTGGCTCTTAAAACATGACAGAACCTAACTTCAAAGAATGCAGAATACATCCTTAACCAAATTAGGCGTATTAAGTACAGTACCTCAAATTTCCTATCCCTAAGCTAAAAGGCAACAAGTTCATTTTAGCAAAAATGATAATACCCATTTCTGCTGAAAATAACCATTTCTTATACCAGCCATAACTTTCTACACCAGTTGATAGAAAATTGAACGGCAACCCCAGTGAGCTTGGACATTTGCACCTTAAGAATTCAGGACTTACTTCATATAGGGATTTTTCAGTGCAGAAAATGTTGAGTATAAGGGAAAATTAATGGTGTTGATTGACCATGAGACTGACTAATGCATACCACCTCCACCCTCTGTTAATAAGCTCCCTCCACTTACATATGCTGGTCCGCTGCCACTGACTCCTGTTACAACATCAAGCAGCATCTCCTGGCTCTCCTCACACAGCCCAACACTGTTCATCAGCGCTGTCACCAGTGATGTGTCCCCTTCCTCCACCGCTGACCCTCGTGACACCACTGCTGCACCAGCCCTCACCAAAGCTGGTGTGTTCGGCATCACACGTAGCACTCTGGTTCCTTTTGGCAGATTCTGAAATTGGAAAGATATTAATCACCACTGAGCTTACTCCACTTGGTAAATCAGCTGACTTTTCACAAATTCAATAAAATTGCCAAAGCAACCCATATCCAACATTGTAAACCTTCCCATCATTGTCCCTATTGAAGATACCATCCACTTCCCCTGCAACTGCATCACCAAGATAAGCACCAGCCTCTCCACAGATTCCATCATCACCATAACCTCTACCCACACATCACAACTTCTTACCTCACCTACGGAAATGACAACTACCGGTATGAACAGAACCATGTCCTGCTCATGGACTTCCCCTACCCAGTCATCCCTAGTCCTCATGGAAATCTAAATTATGATGTGGTATAGTGGTCAGAGCATCTGCCCAGAGGGTCCAAACCCCAGCACAATCATACCAAAAATTGCTAAAACATGGTACTTGTTGTTTCTTGCCTGGTGCTTTGCATTAATTGGTGAAACAAGGACTTGCCACTCTGATTCAGCATAATGTGTCTTGATTGGATAGAAATTCAGCCATGGGAGGTAATAAAATTATCAGGCTGAGACGTTGATGCAGCCAGAGTAAGGTGGAGATTTATCAGAATGTATACCCTGGAGGTATCGAGGATGTGCTAGTACAAGCAGCGATACATACACATACATGCACATCATCATATGAGCCAAATATTCTGAAACGCATTGTGTAACCCCATTTCACCTCCCCTCACCTAAATCACATTCTTGGAAAAGCAAGCCCTCAGCACCTCTTCTATCAAACCTATCTGCTGGTATAGGCACGTTGATAGACTAATATTTTGTCTCTGAGTATATAATTTTTATTGTAGCATATAAGTGTCAAGTTTAGCAAAGAAACAGGCAAAAATGGTTCAATTTCTAGTAACAAGATGAAAACAAATGTCAACAGAAAACCAACCCACTTGAACCAATCATACATTTCAAATCGAATCACCTTTTGAGAATGAAAACTGGCATAACATCCAATCTCACAAAAGCAGCCATCAACCTCTCCTCTACCACCTCTCTACAGAAATCCAGCACCTTCGCAAGGTTTTAATCCAGTTAAATTACTACATCATCAGTACCACCCTCCACCGAGCAAGTAAACTGACCAACAAATCCTAAAACAAGCACCAGCCCATATCCTCTCCCCTTCATAGGAAAGACCTCCCACCATGTAAGCAGCAGCTGTAGCCCCATAAACCCTCCAAAAAGACAATGGCAGGGAGACTTAAAATCATGTTTTTGTTAAATCCTCCCCTCTGTGTGTGTGTGTGTGTGTGTGTGTGTGTGTGTGTGTGTGTGTGTGTGTGTGTGAGAGAGAGAGAGAGAGAGAGAGTTCTGTACTCTCCTTCACTCTTGCTTGACAAGGATCTAACAATCTATTACAAAACATATCATAATATAATAATGAAGTTATAATATTAGAATTTATGGATGTCAAGTTCTTGTATTCCTGATTATAAAGAAGCTGATATCCATAAATTCCCACATTTTATGTTTATCACTTATAAATGCCATTCAAACACTTTATAAAGAAGGTATCCCCCAGGAAGTGTCCTACCTTTCTTACTTTTCAGTGCAAATGACACATATCAGACACCAACTTGTTCTAACACGGAGTTTCATCTCGAGGTGTTAAAGAACTACTGTGCCTTATGACAAAGAATAGAATTGTGTCAGAACAATGTATGGAGGGACAAGGATCATAATTGTGTTTTAGCCCGAGGTATAGCAGAAATCAATTGGTTCTGTAATAGATTCAATGTGATGACATTCTGGGTATGAACTAGTTTGGTAAAGTCAAACTCACTCAACACTCACCTGCTCTATGGTCCTCAGTGGAGTTCCTAGTTTAGAATTTCCACAATCACAAACTATTGAGTGTTTGAACAGTTTTTAGAAATAACAAACATATAGGCAAGAATTAATGGATGTCAACTCCTATATTTTGATGGACATGCATTTTGGAGTATATTCTTACTCCTGCATCAAATGAATGACAAAGGAGTAAGAATGTACTTAGAATTGTTGAGTCCATCAGTTCTCCAAACAAAGAAGTTGACATCCACAAATTCTTAACTTTAGCAAACTATTCTATCATGAATGAGCATTGTGTCATGAGGCATGTTGAGCATGTGATCATGCCCAGACAGTATCAATCATGGCTTACAGCACCAATCACTGGATTGTCTGGTCCAGAACTATGACAGTTAGTATATCATCCAGGGGTAAGGTAAGCAATAAACAAACCTGCTCTATTGTAGATATTGAGATTCCACTTGCTATGGACATGAACAGATTGTTCTGGGACACAACAGGTGAGACTTCTTTCAAAACGGGTTCCACGACTTGCGGCTTGACAGCGATGACAACCAAACTGCTATGACTGACAATCTCCTTGTTGTCTCTGGTAACAGACACGCCAAGCTCCTGTGACATAGAAACTGGTATTAGTAATTACTACACTTATATAAAAAAAAATACAAATTAATGCTGAAAAAATTAATGTTGGCACCAGCTCGTGCACAGATCTTTCATCTGTGAGGCAGTGTAAGTTTCTCATACTTTCTATTCTAATGTAACATGCACTGATACTTCCACCTAAATTTGCTCAGCAGATGCCCAGTAAGGTACTGCAGAGCTGCAGACCTTGAGCAATCCAGGACCCTGTGATTGGTTGTGATGCCAGTTCACACAATTGCATGTTTGCCAGGATCATACCTATGGCCAACATATCAGATTTTCACAGTCTAAGTAAACTTACGATCGTATCCTCAGTACTTTTCGTTACACTCCACCACTGAGTCTAACAAAACCTTATGGGAGGTCGCGTCAGGTAACCTTTGAGACTGACCAATCAGAACACAGCTTACCAAATCGCATAAGCGCACATTCACACATCCCTTATGAACTTTTCATCTTGAAAAGGTTCGTACCCGAACGATTCCAAATGCTATTTAGTGTGCGATCGCTTCCGGGTGATGCACATGGCATACGTACAGCCACGACAACAGTGAGAAAACAGTCACTGAAAATAGTGTTTTTGACATTATTCATGGATGTTATCTTGTGGAAATATTAGCTAATGGTAACCATGTCATCAGAAACCCTAAAGCGTATATACTGCAGGTCAAAAAACTGTGTTATATGCTAATTTTAGTTTGGGGAGAGATCTGTGTCGGTGACCTGAATATTTAGAAAGTACCTCTGATCCATAAATAGTAGCCATTGTCTGATTGGTTAAATCTATTTAACCGTCTCGCATTTGATTGGACTGTCATTGGTTGCTCATAGGTTACCTGACGCGACCTTCTACTAGGTTTTGTTAGACTCAGTGGTGGAGTGTAATGACATACACTGAGATGAAGTTTACTTAGACTGAGATTTTCATTTCTTTTTCACAACAATCTCACACATGGTGAATACTGCTCAAAGTGTTGCTAAAAGCACTTACTCTCACTCACTACCTATTGAAAAAAAAATGTAAAGCTGTGATTTGACTACGAGAGCCAGTGAAGCCAGCTCGTGTACCCCAACAACAGTGGCCATGATACTCTACAGGCCTGTGAAAATCCTGGGTCAAATTGGTTTTCATCAACTCATGCTTGTCGTAAGAGGCCTCTAAGAGGATCAGAGGGGGAGGCTCACTGACTTGGCTGACATGTCATTGTGCCACAAATGTTTCGATTAATGCTCATGATGTCGATCAGTGGATTGACTTGCATACTTACAGACCACTTCCCCCTAGCTTGAATATTCCTGAATGTGGTGTTAGACAGCAAACCAAGCAAAATAACACTCTATCTGCAACTTTCTGATCCAGACCTAACGTCTTCAGAATCACGACGGACAAGGTTTTGAAGCAACGGCACATGATCATGAGTTCTATTTCTGATGTGGGTGCAATGAATAATACCCAGTCTTGCTGTCGCCTTACATATGATACTAGCAGTGGTTCAAACTTCATCTCTCTCACCTTTATACGGTTGAGAGACTTCGGATCAGGGTCACTGGCTCTGATATTGGCAGCTCGAACCAACCCTGCAATGAAAGAGTCTCAAACTTTAGTTTCTAATACATGATTCCAAGTGGCACTGTATTTTAACAAATGTCCAGATTAATGATATCCTCCTTGAAAAGAGTGTATTATGTTATAGGGGCAGCATGGCTCAAAATCACCATCACAGACAGGAATCACAAAGAACAACTTTCCAAATCAACATGATCAAAGCAAAGCTCACAAAATCCAAGCCCTGCGACAAGTATGGATACATGAACTTCAGGATTCATGAAACAAGAAAATGGCAACTTGCCAATCAAAATCCAACTTCCATTTGCATGAGTGAGTGAGTGAGTAAGTTTAGTTTTACGCAGCACTCGGCAATATTCCAGCTATATGGCGGCAGTCTGTAAATAATCAAGTCTGGACCAGACAATCCAGTGATCAACAACATGAGGATCGATCTGCACAATTGGGAACCGATGACATGTGTCAACCAAGTCAGCGAGCCTGACCACCCAATCCCATTAGTCGCCTCTTACAAGCATAGTCACCTTTTGTGGCAAGCATGGGTTGCTGAAGGCCTATTCTACCCAGGGACCTTCACGAGTCCCATATGCATGAAGATCATACCAACTTTGAGGACCTGTACCCTGCAGGACCTAGACTAAAGCTTATACTCTGAATATTATATATAGTGAGTGAGAGAATTTAGTTTTATGCCACACACAGCAATATTCCAGCTATATGGCAGCAGTCCGTAAATAATGCAATCTGGACATGACAATCCAGTGATCAACAGCATGAGCATCGATCTGCACAATAGGTAACCGATGACGTGTCAACCAAGCCAGCAAGCCTGACCACCCAATCTCGTTAGTTACCTTTTACGATAAGGATAGTCGCCTTTTATGGCAAGCATGGGTTGCTGAAGGCCCATTCTACCCCTGACCTTCACGGGTCCTGAATATATATAAGTTTGACAGTACCAAAGAACCCCAATTACATTTAAAAGACATCCCAAAGAGATCAGAGATCCTGAACCTGAGGAAATCTAGACTTGCTTCATTTAAGGCTTTAACATTGCAGTGAGGGTAAATAATGAAATCTGTAGGGAAAATAATGTGGTTCAGGGTCTGTGAAATCCTTTGCTAGGTGATTGGAAGCCAGTTTGGTGGGTGAGAGGGGAGGATGAGGCTTCCTGAAGTGGCAGAAACTGAAGCGAAGTTGACCATTTGAATCCTTGTGTTCTAGAGCGAGTATTAGAGGCTGTCTCTTGCTGTATGCAATATTCCAGCAATACCATTATAGGGGCCCTCAGAAATGACCCACTTCCACTGTACCTATGTAGGAACCTCGACTCAAGTCTTTAGCATGACCCTCACGTACACAAGCAGAAACAACTACATGAAACTTCATTATGACTTCATTGTTCCGGTGGTGTCTGGGCTGATGAAGTACATCATACTGGGATGGTATATCATCCTGATAAAATTTACTTACAAATCATGAATTCAAAGTCAAAACATATATACATGTATAATGAATGAAACACTCAACAACCAAATGAAAAAAATCTTCTTTTCACTTCAACAGAAATTGTTCAGTAAGGCATAAATACATATCATTTAAAAATGTAAGGGATATTCCATTTTGCAAGCATACCACTAGCTAATGCTAATGCATATCCGGACAAGTATTATACATCTGCGCAGATGAAACATTTCCAAAGGAATGGAATAAATTGTGGCATCTCCCCTTAATTTCTCTTCATCATCTCCTTCCTCCTTGGCTTCATCATTTGCATTTTATTTTATCAAACTTGTAAATCCAATATCCCCTTTTTTTTAATGGTATACACATCAAATGGAACTACACAACTAAGTACTACATACCATATATCAGTCTGTTAACAGTCTATAACAAAATGTATACCACACATCACAGAATTTAATTGGCATGTTTATGTGTACCTGGCCAACATGATGTCACATGTTGTCCAGCTGGAGGAGGTTCTAGACATTAATTGTGTGTAAGGAGAACGTGTAGACAGACAATCAATATTTCCTGAAAGCCACCATTGTACACCATGTGCTCAACAGACTGTCAAAGGTTTCATCATCCAAGCGTCACGCAGCTGTCTGACCTTGAAAATGTCAAATTCCTTTTCAGAATCTTGTTATGATGCAATCTGTTTGGTGTGAATAACTGTGAATAATAAAATATAATGAAAAGGAGCCCTGAGACTTTCTTCATTTTCAGAAGCAATGGAAATCTTGACTTACCACATTTTCTAGACTTGCACAGGCTTTTTTTGGGGTAGGTGGGTGCGGTATGATTGCTTCAGGGTTTATGTTAGACTATTTTGAAATCTAAATCAACAATGGTGCAGAATAATCATAACAGAATACCAGTGCCTACACAGCATTCTTCATTACCACATGTCTACATTACAGCAGCCTTCAGTTATACTACAGCTACACATTATAACAGCCTTCAGTTATACTGCAGATCTACATTATAGCAGCCTTCAGTTATACTACAGCTCTACATCATAGCAACCTTCAGTTATACTACAGTTTTACATTATAGCAGCCTTCAGTTATACTACAGCTCTACATCATAGCAGCCTTCAGTTATACTGCAGATCTACATTATAGCAGCCTTCAGCTATACTACAGCTACACATCATAGCAGCCTTCAGTTATACTGCAGATCTACATTATAGCAGCCTTCACTTATACAACAGCTACACATTATAGCAGCCTTCAGTTATACTACAGCTACACATTATAGCAGCCTTCAGGCATACTACAGATCTACATTATAGCAGCCTTCAGGCATACTACAGATCTAGATTAAAGCAGCCTTCAGGCATACTACGGCTCTACATTATAGCAGCCTTCAGGCATACTACAGCAATACATTATAGCACCCTTCAGTTATACTACAGCTACGCATTATAGCAGCCTTCAGTTATACTACAGCAATACATTATAGCAGCCTTCAGTTATACTACAGCTATACATTATAACAGCCTTCAGTTATACTACAGCAATACATTATAGCAGCCTTCAGTTATACTACAGCTACACATTATAACAGCCTTCAGTTATACTACAGCAATACATTATAGCAGCCTTCAGTTATACTACAGCTATACATTCTAGCACCCTTCAGTTATACTACAGCAATACATTATAGCAGTCTTCAGTTATACTAAAGCAATACATTATAGCAGCCTTCAGTTATACTACAGCAATACATTATAGCAGCCTTCAGTTATACTATAGCTCTACATTATAGCTGCCTTCAGTTATAGAATGATACACCAAAAGTAAATTCAAAGGACCTACTTGCACCCCATCACCGTTGAATACATTTTCCCCCTTTTTGAATATTACTGAATGCAACATCAAACTAAACTCACTCAACTTGAAATTCAGATTTTGGAAATACCAATTAATCAGAAAAGTATTTACGTGCAACAAATAGAAATACGTATCATATGGGACTAACTGACAGGCTGGAAGAAATTTACAAGCAAAGATCTGTGATAAAAAAAACAAACTTATTCTCAGCAATAAGACATTCCACATGAATATTTACAAACTCTGAAACAATGGAGGTTTTAAGAATGTATGAAGGACTGGAAGTGCTGATTGTTTTAAAACTAGGTCAGTAAACACTGTTGAATTCAAAGATTTTACTCATCAAATTTAAAAATAATATTGTAAAAGTCTGGGAACATTTTTTTGTATGATATTAATATGGCCACATCTTGTTATCTTCTTCAGATCTTCCATTTCAGTGTTTAGATTTGGTCAGATCCATTATGATCACAGACAAGTTTATAAAACATGCACTACATGCATATTTCAATCTTGTGAGCATGTTGAGAGGAACAGCAAGGAACAGCAAAAACCTGCAACATAACAACTCCCTAAATCAAACTATTGTCAACCAACATGCGGCTAGAATAGGTCTTAAGCAACCTGTGCTTGTGACAAAAAGCGACTAAGCTTGTCATAAGAGGCGACTAACAGGATCAGGTGGTCAGGCTCGCTGACTTGGTTGACACATCATTGGTTCCCAAATGCAAAGATCAAAGCGCAAGCTGTTGATCACTGAATCATCTGGTCCAGACTCGATTATTTACATTCCGTCACCATATAGCTGGAATATCGCTCACTGTGTCATAAAACTAACTCTCTCACTATTGTCAATTGTAGCATATTAAATACTATTGTTTGAATATCGGCTTATCTTGCAATGTCAATTAAGGGAAGGCAAAATAATTTAAGTCAATATGTTTCAGTTTTGAGACAAAAGGGTGTGATCCTTGTATAATAATTTAAATTAGTACATGTACTTTAATCCGCTATTTACAAATGAAAGAATTGTATTCTTTGGCACACAATTAAATTGAAATTAGGTCTGATGAAAACTGAAAAGAAATCGGAAATATGTACCCGCTCTCCCAAGATTATCATGCAGCGATAATGGTATCTAGTGTTTATGACATATCACCACGGATACATTCTGGCAACAGATGACAAATGTGAAGAAGGTTATATTCACCAATAAAACACGATATGACTAGCATCCACAGAACATCCACAACATAATGCAGTTCGTATAACCAGAAGCTAACAAATCAACATTTGACACTGCTGTGTGAATGTATAAACAATGCAATCAAGGCTAATGAATGAACTACACTGAATCAAGCATGGTAAGTTTGACATTTTTAACTAAAATATGTTTCTGTAGTTATTGCAGTGTGTATGTCATTTGTGTGTAAGTTTGTGTGTGATTCTTTGTTCTGTGGCGGGAGGGTGAATAGACCAGTAACATGCGGCTGTGGTTTAACATGAATACTACTCGGTGTGTGTTTCTGTGTTTCTTGATCTGTGTGTGTGTTGCACTCTCTTTCTGTGTTTCTGTGTGCTTCCTCGATCTGTGTGTGTGTTGCTGTGTGTGTGAATGTGTTTCTGGACACCTGTGTCCATCCTCAATATCTCCTGGGTATATATTCCTATGAGTCTCCACTATACCTTGGATGCATCTATGGCGCAGCCCAAAAAACTTATTACCTCCCTTGGCAGATTTTTTATCCAGTCAGGTGTCTATGCTGGGAAACTGAGCGAATCAATCACTGCTCATTTTTGCTTTTTAAATTATCTAACTGATTAATCTTGGCAACACAAAACATGCATAGGTTCTTTGAAAGACATAGGAGTTCATGTGTGTATTTAAGATATGTTTCGGACCTATCAGTTCATCACTATAATTTCCCCAAAACCTGAGTCGCACTGCGAACAAAAGTTTGCTGCAGCGACCGCTATCTTTGTAGACGCTGGCAATCTTGGCTGTAACAGTGGCTTAGCTGATTGGCTACTGTGAGAATGCAGTGCCAGGAAAGGGAGGTAATAAGTTTATCGAGCCAAGCTGTAGATGCATCAAGGGTATAGTGGAGACTTATCGGAACGTATACCCTGGAGATATCGAGGATGACCTGTGAGATATCATGCTGCAGTTTAGCATGAATACCCCATTCACACATAGAATAAACCACAAGTCTTTGTTTTATTATGTTCCCGTCAAACACCAGGCAGGGTATCAACAAGTACATCTTCATACACCACATAGATGGGGTCAAGCCATGAAGCAGGCTGACAGCCATATTTCCAGGAGACCAGAAGTTTCTGGGTTATCTGGATGTCAACAAAGTCTCTCAGCATATGCACACACAAATCTGTTACATTGGCTGAACTTTGAAACCTGTTGTGTCTCATGAACTAGTTCCTGCTTAAATGAACAAAAGACCTACGAACAATTCTCTTTTCAAATTGTTTTTTTTTTCAGCAATATGGATGTGTGTGGTGTGTGGTGTGTGGGTGGGTGGTGTGTGGGTGAGTGAGAGAGAGAAAGAGAGAGAGGGAGAGAAAATGTGTCTAAGTGTGATTTTGCAGTTTTAACATGAATATCTGTATCAGACAAAACATACAAACTGCATTAGTCCTTGTTTCACCCTACAATGCTTAGCAGAAAGTAGCAAATTTTAAGGCATTGGTATGATCTACCAGGGATCTAGCATCTGCCTTCTGGGCAAACACTCTATCAACTGGACCACAGTGGGTGAGTGATTTTAGTTTGTAGGCTGTTTTTAGCAAACATTCCAGCAATATCACAGTGGTGGACATCAGAAATGGGCTTCACACATTGTATCCATGGGGGAAAATGAACCTGGGTCTTCAAGTGAACGCTTTAACCAGTGGGCCATTCTACCCACCCACTGGATCACAGAAACAGTCCAAATAACATACATAACTCATAGTATGAATATACAAGAAGGCCAAATGAGTTTCCACAACCTTAATTCTTATAAGCATCTGTATGTGACACAAGCAGAAAGAAACCCTTGAATGGCATTTTGAAGTGATTCACATGAACTTCATGATGAAGGGGTAACATGATGTCACCAATTGTATTATCAACACATTTTGGGGTATATCCTTACACAATGGTGAATGATTAGACAGTAAAGATAAAAGGGTAAATATGTGTTCCCCATAATGCAGAAATTCACCCTTTCTACTGAGATAATAAACAAGAAGATGGAATTAGAGTGTGATTTTATTCACAATGACCATACAAAAAGGTTGTGCCTGGATAGTGTTTTGACCAGACGTGCTTTTGAAATCTTTGTTTGGAAACATTTTTTATGTAAATGTTTATGCTGCTTTTCTCCACCATATACTGGTTTGGAGCAAGCAATAGCTATGGTTTAGACACAAGGATTTTAAACGTGTCACTATAAGGGTCAATATAGAAACAGAATACTTATATTCTGAAGAAAACCTATGTTTTAACCATGTGTGTAGCTTCTCTTCATTACCTTGACATGATGACAAGTTCTTATACTTAAATAAATAAGGTGTTGTTATTAGAACTGCTTTTTTTTATCTTGGAGGAGGTGGTAAAACTTGACATGGGGCGAATAAGAACCGTGTATGTAAGATCATTTCAAATGATCTGAACTTGAACATAGAATAAATAGGATTAATAATAAAGTACGTATAGTTCCTCAGTTATTATTAATTCGGAATTTTAAACCACATGTGCCATTTGAAAGTAACTACATAGACATACGTTATTGTCACACGTGTTACGTTATTCCGAGTCGGGGCCTACCTGAAGAGATAAAGCCGCTGGCCAGGGCCTGCGCCATCCGCCCCGCCCCAATGAAGCCCACCATTATGTCTCCCGGAACATTACCCACAGACTTCACTTCATCAACACAAGCCATGATAAGAAATCTCAAAACTTATAAACCCACGAGGTATTAATCAATAAATCACCAAGTGATTGCTATTCGTCGCCCAACATGTGTAAGGGGTTCCAAACGGGAATCTTTGCGCAGGTGCTAACATTTATGAATTTGATTGGCTGATTCCAGCCAACCGATCCGCCCACTTGTATTATAAGCATTGGTTTTTACCTCGGCGAGACATTTGAGAATTTCATGTTGTACAGGAGTAAACTGTCCTTGTTTACAAAACTGAGCTAGGATCAGATGGGTGAGTGACCGGTTAACTTTTACAAGGTCAGGTCTGATAACGAGTTCTCAACATGCCAGATATAACACTTCCGAAAAGGGAATCTTCCCTTGTGCTTTCTGATAGCAAATGTAGCGACACGAGTTAATAACGGTGTTTAATTAACATTTATCGACGTGTGTTGATATATAATGTTAAGATACATGCGATTCTTTTTAATCAAAATATTTTACTGTTTATTTTACAAGTTTAATATGCGTACATCATGAAACAACTTGATGCCAGGTTACATAAATAAAATTAAAATATAACCTATACTGGAACCTAAATCTACTTTTTAGTACATGTTAAACAATGTATATAAGCCTCTTTTTTTTGGAAGTTGTTGACACACCAATGTCAGTGAGTGAATGAATTCAGTTTTACGCCACACCCAGCAATATTCCAGCTATATGACGGCGGTCTGTATTAATCAAGTCTGGACCAGACAATCCAGTGATCAATAATAGGAGCATCGTTCTGCGCAACTGGTAACCGATCACATGTGTCTAACCAAGTCAGCGAGTCTGACCACCCGTTCCCGTTAGTCGCCTCTTACGACAAGCATAGTCGCCTTTTATGGCAAGCATGGCTTGCTTATTACCTTCAGGGTCGACACACCTATGTAATAATGGAAGTATGTCATCAATATCCAATAATATACTCTTGGGAATAACTGATCGCCCGTCATTTGGCGGAATATAGATGTAAATGTTGCTACAAACATACTTCGGCTTGACTTGGCTTTAGGCAGGATTTCACAAATGGAGTGTTAGCACGATATGAGTGGAAAGGCCGAAATGGTGCGGACCGGATGTTTTGACGTTTACAATAAACAGAAAGTATATAATAAAATGTAAAGACAAACAAAAACGTCTTTGAGAAAATTCGCTGGATCAGCTAAAACGCCCTGGAGGTTTGAATGCGTTAATAACATTTCATGTATGGCTGATGCAACACATGATGCAACCTTCCTGAAACACTTTCCTCTTTCTCATAAAATCTGCACTTAATGTACGTGCCGCTCTACTTATCCAAATAAAAACATCCTGAGAGACTCGGGTTCACTGTAACACAGCTAACGCAAGATTAATTTGGACTTTGCCCTTTTGAAATATATTGACCGTTGACAGAGCACACTACACTGATACATGTCTGCAGCAGTAAGTGCAGTGTCAATATCATATGGGAATCAACCCTGCGCCGCCTCCATATACGTTGACGATATGAGAATTTATAACACCGTCCAGCCCTTTTTGTTTTTTGTTTTTTTGATATTTAATTATTTGTTATCATGCCCCTAGAAGGTCACTTTACTTGTTCTTTATACATGTTTACCACCGCACTCAGCAATAGTCCGTCTACATGGCGGGAGTTTGTAATTAATCGAGTCAGGTCCCGACAATCAAGTGGTCAACAGTATGAGCAACGATCTGCACAATTGTGATGCGATGACATATGTCAACCCGAACCTGACCACCCGATCCCGTTAGTCGCCTCTCACGACAAGCATGGGTTACTAAAGGCCAATTCTAACCCGAATCCTCAACTGTATGAAAAGAATGTAACGCACTTACGAAAATGTCTCAGCTTGTTTCCAGCTTAAAATCAATCACTCCACGGTACGGCAAAAAGTTTACGGTGCATGCAAATTGTCACCGTTTCCCTCTTGCATCTATAAGTGACGTATGGGCACAACAGACGTATAACATTAATTTAGTATGCTTCTCTCCACATGTGCAGTTAATGCCAAACTTCTTAACTCTTAATAAAATTGATTTCTGTTTGACAGGTACATTTAAGATAACACACAAGACAAATTTATGATAGTATACAAGCTTTGGCTTAGAGTGAAGCTAACGCTCCTGGGGTATGTTCTTTATCGACTTTGTGTAAGTGTTACACTCTCATGTCTGGCCTTTACTTTCTTTATACATACATGATCCCTCAAAACTGTATTCACCACCTAGATATATCAGCGTCTTAGTTTTTTACAGTGGAAGTTGTGTAAACCGGCACTCATCGGGACTGAATACATGTACATAATCCATTTTAGACAATGTGCCGGATTGGAGAGCTGATGATAATGTAAAAGCCACAAATGGGACTGAGATTTTATGCCGGTGTTGCCAACTTACCGGAATGGACAGATGCCGGTTTTTGACAGCTTCCACGGTATATTTCTTGTACTCGAATTTGGTGAAATATTTGAGAAACAATATTTGATTACAAACGGAAGTATGTCTCCTGAAGAGAGGCTGTAGACAAGGTAATGCCCTCTCCCTTCATATTTTCATGAATGTGATGTCAATTCGGTGATCACATTGGCAAAAGATTTCTACATTATAAGGATATCATTCAGTGAGCTATTACAGACCCGACATTAACTTACCTGTTCTTCGGATATAATTTGCAGAAACTGTTGATACTGTGATGTTTTGTTTCAGGTGCTTGTGACGCGTGAAGATGCTGGTTAGAATTTGATCTTCAGTAACCTGTACTTGTCGTAAGAGGCGACTAACGAGACCGGATGGTTATTTACATCCCGCCGCCATATAACTGGACTATTGCTGAGTGCGGCATAAAACTACATCCCCTCACTCACTCAGGTGCCAGATCAGTCATAAGTAGCTTGGATCGGTGTAATGAAACACAGTTACATGTTTACCAGAATTTGAAGCTAACATTTAAGATCACTTCCATAGGGTTCCCTTTACGTTAAGCAATGACACCTGGCCATCAGCTCCACATACCGCCCAAGCAGGTATAATCGGGGCAGTGAATCTCCACAGTCACTGGTCCAACTGGCTATTGAATTTTCATGGGGTCACCGGTTTTGGATGGTACTCTTTCGTAATGATTTGCTTAGTTTCTACATTCAGATTTGGCCATAGTGAAGTATTTTTGTGGGCAAGTTACCTTCAGGAACAGCTACTCCGAATGACCAACAAAATTTGGAAACTACGTGTATTTCGTACACTGGGTGACTCCAGTAATGATATCATTCTCTAACATATATTCAGTACCGCCATCATAAACTTTGATCACATACATATAATAGCATTCATTTGTATAACATACATGCAGCCCGAATTTCTGCCAGTGCCATTATTCTTCAAGCTGACTGGTAGCCTACTGGTTAAAGTGTTCACTCGTCACGCCGAAGACCCCGGTTCCAATCCCCACATGGGTACAATGTGTGAAGCCCATCCCTGGTGTATCCCGGCATGATATTGCTGGAATATTGTTGAAAGCGTAAAAACCATACCAACTCACTCATATCTCATTGTGCCAATCATTGGATTGTCTGGTCCAATATCGATTTGTTTACAAACATCATACAGCTGTACTACTGCTGAAACAAACATAGGCTCATGATACATGTACAATTGTATAATCGACTCTGCTTTTAGCTTGTGTGGACATGGAGGCGGTTTTGTTGCTTTTATCTACTTGAAATCATGGGTTCAAACTCCCATCGCCAGACGCCCGGGGCAAATCGGTTTTTATTTCGGGCAATCAAACAATGGTATCGTACCTGTCCGTTGGCTACTAGATAATTTCTGCTTACGGTTTCAAACTGCAAATACACTTCGATTTCATTTCATATCTGCTAAACATGTACCCACTGAATTTCACAATGATAATAAAGTTGAGTTATTTTTGTTTGCCATTTATCGCTTCTTAATAAATAGTCCACTAAACATTAACATCAAATAACATGTCGATTTATTCTTTCATATTTAAATTATCATAATTATGTCATTAAAATAATGGCAAGTGGAAAATTTGTCAGGACTACTCTCAAAAAGTCACTTGTCCTGTGACAATTTAAGTGGTTTTTAAAAAAACTTGAACCCCTGGAAATAGGTATCATAACTAGCATTCTAAATGATAAGTCGCCTGCACCTATCACCACACGCCCACGACCCATTTCTTGTTCTTATTTCTAAAACATATCTTTTTCCGTATTCATCTTGAATAATCAATAATACCCACATAGGTATGTTTTATAGTCTCTGTTATAATAACATGAATATATTCGCCGCAGGTGTAATTAAAAACCCATATGCACACGGAGTAAATAGTACATACATATGTTACAGTCCCATTGTGAAAATATTCATTCATTTCGTGAAATGACTAAGAGGGTCAGTCATTTCTCGTCACATTGTGTGACAACAATCAGTATACTTCAGTCATTTCATTAAATGTCATGTCATTCATATGTGGCGGACAAGGGTTTGTAAGCTGTGGCTGCTATGGACACGGCAAGTGTCAAACAAACAGGTGTAAATGTTTTAAAGCCAAGCTGAGGTTCTGCTGCAATAGTTTTAACTTTTAGTGACAATAAGTGATATTGTAATTGTTATCCGCTTTTGTAGATTAGGTCATTAAGTGAACTTTCATAAACTGACTGAAGTATATTGATTGTTGTTACACAGACTGACGCGAAATGGTTGACCCTCGTAGACGAAAATGACTGAATTCACGACATGACTGATATCACAGTCTGACTCTAACATATATACATTGTATTTTGTTTGTTCATTCAGTCAAAATTCGCACTTGCGTTCCTCAGTTGTGTTGAAGGTAGATATATATTGAGTAAACTATTTACACCACAAACAGTAATAATCCCGCAAACATTGTTGTCATCATATCCCTATTAAAGGCGTCTATTAAACGACAGTGCCTGTGTGCATGCGTGCGTGCGTGTGTACGTACCTACGTGCGTGCGATGTGTGTGTGTCTGTGCAATGCTTTACTTTCTGTTTCAGATCCACATGTTCCGGGTCTCTTAAGAGGAGACATTCAATAACACAGCAACAAGATAAGAAACGCCCGTAGTCAAGCGGTATACACGAGTCTAAAAGCTAAGTTCACGAGAAACTCGGCATTGCATCCTCAACAAATATCACATTAACAAGAGCTATACACGTATTATCGTAGTGGAATACATTAGCCTATAAATCGTCGCACTTGCTAAAAGTGGGTTCACAAAACGACTGTTTCAAAACAGAGTACTACGCGATTGGAACGTGTCGACAACCCGATCCTGTTAGTCCCCTCTTAGGACACTGTATTGTTCAACTGCAATACTGTGATAAAGAATATCAAATATATAGAAATAATATATAATACTGCGTTACATGAAGAAAAGAATGTTCTTGAATCCATGACAATTAAAAATAGAAATCGATGGCAAATGGAAACTCAATGACTCATGAGTCTTAAGTTCACTCACACCCAGAAAGCGTGCAAAATATGACGTCATGAATGAGCAAGTGAACGAGTATGGTTCCACTCCGCTGTTAACAATATCCCAGCAATATCACGACACAAGAAATGGGCTTCACACATTGTCCCCTTATGGCGAATCGAACCGGAGACTTCGGTGTGATGAGAGAACGCTTTAAGCACTAAGCCCCGTCATGAATGACTTTCCATGTGAGACTGTATCACCCATTTTCAATGAATCGGAAAGCAAGTGTTGTTTCAGATGACGAGTAAGTCAGTCTTGATTCTACTGACATTGTGAATCCAGCTTAAAACACGTGTGTCGTGTGAATAAATCAGTACACAAATACGCAAAAGATAAAAAAAATATCGCTCATAAATTATTTATTATGCTAATATAAAGACAGTCACAATAAATCTCAAGTGGATAAACAAAAGTGGAACACCGAATGCGAGAATGATATAGCGATTTGATTCAACTGCATAAATCTGAGATTCTTCTATCAAGTCGACACGCTCGCCATGTCAAAGAGCTTCCCCATGCAGTAACGCCCGACGGTCGTGCGGCATCACATTTGTTCACATTTGCTCATGTAACTTTCTGAGCCTTCGCTTTTGTTATTTCGTTACCACCTTAAGTCCAGCCTTCTGTAATACCCGTTCACATTTCGGTGGCCCAGTTGATACTATATGTTCGGGTTGTCATTTGTATTGCATATACTGAGACCCTTTCAGTATACTTCAGTATACAGCTCTTAGCTTACACAATAAGTACATAAACAATAAATATGTTAAGAAAATAGGTATCATTGTTGTATCATAAATAACTGAATGTCAAATAATGACGAAAGCCTATTAAATTTGTATCATCCCGATTCATTTGAATTTAAAGAATTTCAGTTTTTGAGCATTTCTTTCACTGGTTGATGGTCAAAAGGTTATACATGTCATGAGTGGCCCCATACAGTGCAATGGTACTTTACAAATTCACTAAGTGGCTTCTAAAACCACCCAGTTGTGTTGTGCCGCAAATAAACTTTGAGAAGATTGTCCTTTCTAACTGAAGCTCTGATCACCTGGACATTTCATTTTTTCGTTAATCATAGTAGTTGAGTTGAGGGAACACTATATACACTGTTCACTTCTTCTGTCCCAGCTCTCTAGCTCGAAGTGTTGCCACTTCCACTGCATCTATCAAAGCCCCCCTAAACCCAGCCTTCTCAAGTTTATGCATGGCAGCAATGGTGGTTCCCCCGGGGGAGCAGACTTCATCTTTTAGTTGACCAGGGTGTTTTCCAGACTCCAGAACCATCTTGGCAGCTCCCTGGAAATCAAGGACAAATCTCGAGAACGTGGTAGAGTTTCCATGCTTTGCTAAGTTTAGTAGGCTTGCAAGAAAGGATGGCGAGTTATCTCCCTTATGTGGACTAGCACATGGACTGCCGTTTGGAAATGGCCATACTCTCTCACCATCATGGTCTGTGCTGCAAGCTTCATGGCCAGGTCTCTGGGGATCCCCATCTTCACGCCTCCGTCTGATAGGGCCTCGATTGCTGTAAATGCCTGGAAATGTGATTTAGTAGTATCACAGGAGTGGGACTAAAGTCCAACAGGAAAAAAAACATTTCATGGTGTATGATTAATGTATGTATTCCAGAGAGCAGACGATCTGATAGACTAACAACTAAAGTCTCTGACATATTCTATTGCAAAAGGTCATTGTAAATACAACAACATAATGAAATGGATCCATAGGACTTTCTTCATTTTCAGAAGCTAAGGAAATCTAGACGTGCCACTTTTTCTAGACTTGCGTGGGCTTTCTTGGATATATTTGCTTCAAGGTCTGTACTAGATTTGCCACATTTTCTAGACTTCCGTGTGCTTTCTTGGACATATTTGCTTCAGGGTCTGTACGACAGATTATAGATTCGACAGTGTCCTTAATTTGCATTATAATAAACAGCATATTACTCAGTGTAGGCTGTTATAGACAGACGGGGTAAAATCCACATACTTTCAGTCCTTCTTAATTAATTAACATACGAGAAACCAGGATTGTTCGATATTTGGGTAGGTGAAAAACCATCCTAGAGATTCAGATTGCCCAACTCTATCTCATTCAGCAGGAATGCTGATGCAAGAAATAAACAAACGAAATCGTTTAGAGTTACTAATAAGTGGCGAGATGAAATGTATTCGACTTTAATTATTACTTCAGGTAAATCACAACAGGTTAACGGCTTTCAAATCGCATGTTACAGAAAGGTCTCCTTGAGCAATGGTAGGGGTGGCAGTGTTCAGTTTTACACCGCTTTGGCAATATTCTAGCACCATCACGGGGGGAGACACCCAAAGTGGGCTTCACATGTTGTATCCATATGAGGAATCGAACTCATGTCTTCTGGCGACGAGCGAAGCAGTGTTAGTAATAAGGCCACGAGCTCATTTGTCTAATAAGCTCGTGGCCTTATTACTAATACTACTAACGACCTGTAACCACTGGGCTACCCCATCGGGTTCACAGTACATTATTAAGTGCAGGGGTGGTCCATTATATGTGTATTTTAATTAGTAGGCATAATGGGAGTAGGCATAATGGGAAGATACCGTCCATAATATGATTATTTTTTTAGTAGTCAGAATAGGAGTAGTCATAATGGGAAGATACCGTCCATTACATGTGTATTTTAATTAGTAGTCATAATGGGAGTAGTCATAATGGGAAGATACCCCCATCGCCCCTGCTGTGGTGATAGTGATGGTGCTTACATATGCTGGACCGCTGCCGCTGACTCCGGTGGCACAGTCTTGTAGACTTTCTGGTACTTCCTCGCACTGCCCTACGCTCCTCACCAACGTCATCACCAACGACACATCCTCACCCCGTGCCGTTATTCCCCGTGACAATACCGCCGCCCCCTGACCTACCAGGGCGGGAAGATTTGGAACAACCCGTATAAGACGAGTCCCGGTGGGCAACCCCTGGAAGGGAAAATGAAAGTCCACAAACATTGAACATTGTTCATCGGTACACAATACACAATCATACGAAGCAATATGAGCACGGAAAAAACACGACGTGGGAAAAGACTGACTGACAGAATGATGTATCCTAACGTAAGAAATAACAGTATCTATCGTTATACCTTCTCTAGGGTATCCATGGTGATTCCCGCGGCTATGGAAATTATCACCTTATCGGCTGTGACAGTTTCTGCTACTTCTTCTAACACAGCGGTCACCATGTATGGCTTGACAGCAATGAAAACCAAGTTGCTGCGTCTAACGACCTCCTGGTTATCCCCCGTTACCATGACACCCATGTCCTGCAAATCATGCAATGCATATTCTTCAAAATTCGAAAAGGTCACGCCCGTGTACTTCATATTAAGAGCGACATAATGAGGGCGCCTTGCAAGGGTTAGTTTTACACGGCAATAAGCAGTGTTCCAGCTGACTGTACGCAAAAGCAGACAATCTGGTTTCACCCTGTCATCGAACGAGCTCGGTCCGCTCCAAGATCCTGGAAAATTAATCATACGCTCCTGAATCGCTTCTTTCGAAAAGAATGGTTTGCAAAGAATTAATCTGCAATCCAGAATCCTAGCTACGTTTTGAAAACTGATGATTCAGTGGCGGAAATTAACGTCTGTCATACTCTACCTTGAGAATATTCGGGGCCTCGGGGTGTCGGCGGCTGGCTGTAACGTTGCACGCTTTTACGAGCCCTGGAAGGTATTACACTATAATAGCAACTGCGTGTATTCTTTTTTATTAATACCTACAAGAGCGAACATATCGGGAGTCATATTTTTCATACGATGTCCTAGGGCACAATATCACTTTGTCATGGTGACATGACGTCATGTACAATGCTATGACGTCACGTTTCATCCATGACGTTGCGTTTTATATGCGGAGGCGGCGACGGCGGGTAGACAGTCTGTTTGAAAGTAGGATTGGGTATATTTTCCTCAATTTGATGGCTTCGGTAATAAATAGAATATTACATTCGTGCCTATATCATACCATGTTTACGACCATCGTGCCTAAATATCGGTACATCCCTCGCTCTTGCTCGAGAAATATCGGCATTTAGGCACTTGTGTCGTAAATATGATCTGATATGGGTACCCATATAGTATCCTCTATATACAATACCTTTCATGCGAATATATTATAACGTTAAATCTTACAAGACTGAATACGTCACGTGTCAGTTTAAAAATAATGAGAAATGGATATTCATTGGTAATCCAGTTGTAGCTAACGTATATACATGTATCTTAGCTAATCCAGCGGAAGATGTTTTCAAAGGTTTTCCCTAGATTTCATCGTTATATGCACATGAATGATTTCGTTATGTAAGGATGCACTAAGCCCTATGATAGCGTCCTGTTGATAATCGAGTTTGTCCCGCTTCGTCGGGTTGAGTCTGTCATCAAGATCTATACAAGTATCTCGTTCGACAAACAGCTAGGGATGTTTTCCAAAACCATACTGTACCTCTACGAGGTGCTTTTACACTACAGGTCTCATTGAATAATCGCTGTCTATACACTTAATCAGCTGTTCTTGTATTGGTCTGTGCTATTCACACAAAGTCACGCTACATCAAAATAACGCTGATTGCATACAAAACCATACATAAGAATACAAATAGGAAGAACTACACAACTCACCTGTCTTAACGAAGCCGCTCGCGAGTGCTTGAGCCATCTTTCCTGCTCCCAAAAAACCTACCCGTAAATCTGGAGGTAGAGTGTTCGCTGCCATTCTGACTTCTCTAATTTAGACGAAAGAATATAAGACGTTCTTACACTTACAGTGTAAGATCAGTTTAAGAAGGGAAAGGTATAATCTCTCGTGACGAGACAAAACCTACCATGTGTGGTCGATACTACGTGCAAAGGGTTATTCACAATGTTAGTGCGGTTGATCTAACAATGGCCTTATCGGAATATTACAGCAAAAACGAAGGAACTGTTGTGCATGTAGTGGGCTTTCTAACGGACGTTAACTAGTGTGTGTAAAACTCTCTATTAGCTAGAGAAGCAACTCCAAGAAAACGCGAAAGGTTGTGCGATACATGTGTGAGCAAAGGGAAGTAACTGGTCACTGATATACCTTTGGAATACCACAAATAACTTTTTTTTGTTTGCTGTAGAAAGTGCATATCCAACGGAAAGATGACGGTGGAAGCTATGAACCCAGGGATATGCAAATATGAGTACCTGACATGATGAACAAACGTATACCTATAATTCTATTCTACACAATATATCGCATCACTAAGACATGCCGTAGAATCTAATCACTAAAGATGTGAAACAGGCATTCCAGGTCAGAGTATTGGTCCAAGGAGGCGACTTAAACCATCGGGTCGTCAGGCCTAGAGAACAGACTGGGTTGTTTGGCATCTCATCCCAACTGCACAGACCAATGACACGTATCAATGACATGTGTCACATTACAGTGAGTGAGTATCGTTTTACGCCGCTTTCGGCAATATTCCAGTAATATCACGTCAGTGGACACCAGAAATGGACTGCACACAATGTACCCATGTCGGGAATCGAACTCTGGTCTTCGGTGTGAAGAGCGAACGCTTTAACCATTGGGCTACCTCACCATCCCTCGATCATTTACAGATCCCCTGTAAATAGTTAGAATACAACCTAAGGTTTCATGAGAACAAGGATCGTTATTGTAGTGGTTTACATGTATTTATCTAAAGATATATTACTTTTCACTTGTATTTATAAATGTCATATTGGTATTTTTCAGTGTTGATAAACATTGGTGCAGAATGTGACATTTTATTAGGATTTGTGTACATTCCACGAAGGCATGCATCCTTCTGTGGTGACAATGTTAATAATAATGGCATAACTGTTTTGGAAGAAACTCTTTTGGAAACAGCTAAAATCAGACCCCTTAATCATGCTATGTGGTGACTTCATCCCAAGGACTGATCAACTACCTGATTATGTCGAACCAAACAGTCATGTGGATGTTTCCAAGGCATACAGACAACGCCGTTACCTGCCAGGTAGTGTGCCAGGTAGTTGACGTTTACCTGTCAGTATCCCACACCTGTTGACGACGTGCCTTTACCTGACCTACGGTATACCCAGTACTTCCAGCTTGACGATAGGGGGTGAGCAAGAGGTATAGTGTCTGTACCCGGGGTCCCTTGGAGTTTTACCGTAGTTCCTCCAGCAACCACAAGACGATGAATCGGATGCCTAACAAATAACCCTAGCGATTCGTAAAGTGGGGTGTATAACCCAAATGATTGTAAAGAAGTGTTTAACTAGTTTGTGGTGCCCATTCCGTTGTAATCGTTAATCATGTAGGGGTGTGTAGTCGGAAGACTCGATCATTTATCGCCTTTTTTAAGCCTAAACAACATGCAGTCAGCAAGACTCTTAGAGGTGGGTTAGGGACAAAATACTTTTCAGGAATTCATCTTTATTTATTTTACTCTTTGCCGATGACCCGGGTTCGATTCCCCACATGGGTACAATATGTGAAGCCCATTTTCGGGTGTCCCCCGCTGTGATTGTGCTGGAATATTGCTAAAACGCGGCGTAAAACTAAACTCACTCACGCGTTGTTTTACTCTTTGCTGAGTGGCTTGTTTGTAGAGGTACAGTTGTTTTCACTGTCTGTGAAGAGCAATATCAGCGTGGGGTCACGTGGACTCTATATTGCAAATAATTTGAAGGCGAAGTCTGCTGTTTATGACATCACAAACGATTAAAAAATAGACCATCTGAGTTGATGCTTTCGATTTCAAATTTCGAAGAACAATGAGCTAAAGGGGTATGTACAAAATCTACTCGCAACCCACAGTTACGGATTATCATGTCCCATGTATGTTCCTCGAAGTTCATCTTAACTGGGCCTGTTGTGTATTGCCAGGATAGTTAGCCCATGAACATGGTTTCTGAACACAGATGTCACAAAACGTACAAAACTGCCCTTCTCCAGATACTGAAACACACAAAGACACACAGACAGACACACGCACACTTTTCAATAACGCAAGCCTTTTCAGTATCAAGAAACCACACTGAACACTAATGATGCTTTTGTGGTATCTGATTTGAAGAACAAAAAGAAAGAGAGATTACTGGACATCAAAAGTATTTTCACTTCTCATATCAAATTGTAGTTTTAAGATCCAAAGAATGAACAATTAAGTGTTGTTTGTTTTTATTGTTATTGTTGTTTGTTAAGTGAAAATATAGAGGATATGACTGAATTATTTGGAAGCGAATAGCCATGTTTCAGTGGTTCGAATTCAGTCGCAAGGGAGACAACTCAATCAAACCTGAAGTCATCTGCAGACCAGTGAGTGAACATTGTATGATGTTCGTTGCACATTCGTCCATGCAGAGACCATATAATTTATTATATGGTCTCTGGGTCATGCCAGTAATTATCCATAAAATATATGACGAAGGTAAAGAGATGAAACTGGTTTAATAGACAGGTGTCTGAAATATTGTGGGTGCAGCATTGATAAGCATTATATCATTGTGTGTATTTTAACATGAAAACGGAAGGAAAGTCTGAAGACACGGGTCTAAAAGGTGAGTTTAGTTTTAGTCTGCTACCATAACACGACAGGGGCCACCAGAAATGGTCTTCGCGCATTCAGGGGTGTAGCTACCATTATACAAAACCCATTCTTACACATGGTTTCTGCTATTGAACTATACTATGTAAACTTAAAACTTTGCAACCTGTCGGGCTTACACGACAAAATGCACCTGGGAAAGTGAACCCAACAACATTAATCACTTGGTTACCTCACAGCCCAGGTGACCGTGAAGATCCAGGGTAGAACAGACCTTCAGCAAGCCAAGCTTGCCACAAAAGGCGACTATGCTTGTTGTGAGAAGCGATCAGCTGGTCAGGCTCACTGACTTGGTATGGTTCCCAGATCAATGCTCATGCTGTTGATTACTGAACTGTCTGGCCCAGATTCGATTATTTACAGACCGCTGCCATATAGCTGGAATATTGCCAAATGTGATGTAAAATTAAATTCACTCACTCACTCACATCCCTGGTCTGAAAGTTTACCACTTTGGTGAGTCTCAGGAACATGGGTACAGCACTGACACCCCAAAAACTTTCGTTGTTTATTGGCATCCTCAAGGGAAACAACTGTAGGTACCAAATTTCAAGAGGTTTAGAATGGACAAAAATAAGTTTTGTACTGAAGACAAGAAACAAGCACATGAGATGTGATGATGAGATGAGAGGCACATCATGATACAGGCTTTTACAAAAGTTCAGTTTCTGACAAGAGTGAGCGAGTGAGTTTAGTTTTACACTACTTTTAGCAACATTCCCTTCAATATCACGGTTGGGGACACCAAAATGAACTTCACACATTTTACCCATGTGGGGAATCAAACGGGATCTTCAGTGTGATGAGCAAACACCTTAATTACTATGCTAACCACCATCCTGGTTTCTGTCAAGACATGCCACCTCAAGTATTAACTGTTCACACTTGCTGTAACCCATTATCATGAACTTGCGATTGGGGATTATCTGAGATCAGCACATACTGACATCACACTAAGTGACACACTCTGCATTAAACATCTGCACATCCATCAAGAATAGTGCTTGAATGGGATTCAACAGCTCCAGACATGACTAGCTTATTGCCTTAAAAATACAGATTTGTCTCATGTAGAGTCTAATACAGAACTAATGGTGATAATGAACCATATTATATACAACAAGGGAAACAGTTGTTTTTGGTCAGGTAAGTTTATTATAAAAACGAAATGGGTATACAAATGATGGGAAATGGTCTAGGATTACAATGTGTCTGTAAATGTGTTTTTATAAAACTGTAAGAAAAAATTAAGAATATTAACGTTGACCTTCGTTTAGATGTTATTCAGACGGAATTTTCACGAAGTTCCATCACATTAATCACAAGATTAAAAGGCTCTGTTTAACAAACTAAATTTCAACTTACTGTCGTCAACTGCAAATTTCACTCCTTAACAAAAATCAGCTTTAAAGTATTTTAGATAAAACATGTTTGGGTAATCATGCAATTGATCCAGCTGAAAATGGTCAACATGGGTATATGAATGTATAAAATCATTATATACAGACGGAATGTTAATGAATCTTGTCCATCATGAAAATGGATCTACTAGCATCTCATTTAAAAAAATAGTGTAGAGAATCATAAACACTCCTATCAATGAATATATACAATGCATTGGTTAATCAACACTCTATTTACACTGATAAATATGAGCAACACACTCTGAGATTTCACAATGCATCAAGGCAAATACGGAATTCTCATTAAAATAGTTTTTTGTTTGAATTCATTTTTCTTTTGCATAGTCATTTGTTGATCATGATGTGAAACATAATGTTTATGTTTATAGCTATTGTTTCATTAGAGTAAACACTTACACACTTTTATTGCAGTCACTAGCACAATTACAAAAAACGTAAAATGAATAATGATATTAATCAAAATATGGGCTTTTCATCCCGTGATTTAAAAAGTCATGTCTCTATGGATCATGATGAGTTACATTTATGTTTCTTGACTGCTTATACCACTTCTTGATTCTATACTGTACAAGAATAATACAAAATAGTCGGCCTATTACTAATATCCATCATCCTTAGTTTTCTTAGATGCCTTATACAGCAGGTAGCCTGACACCAAAGATGCCAGCCCAGAAATGCAGCACAGACCATAAGACCAGGACAGGAAGTTCATGTCGGGTCGCGGCACCCATGAACGGTCTTCTTTCTTCACCCCAAACACTATGAGGGCAATCAGAATGAGGACAACTGAAACACAATCAAACAGCTATGAAATAAAGTAAAGTGGGTGAGTATTGTTTTACAACGCACTCAGCAATATTCTAGCTACATGGCAGTGTTCTGTAAATGATCTTCGTTTGGACCAGATAATCCAGTGATCAACAGCATAAGCACTGATCTACACAACTGGGATACCATGACATGTAAACCAAGTTTACATGACAATGGTCTTTAACTATTCAGGTCTGGACCAGACAATCCAGTGGTTTACATCTACACAATTTGGGATACAATGACATACATCCACAAAGAGTCTGACAACTCAATCCACATTAACTGCCTCTTAAGACAAGCATGGGACTCTGACGGCAACTTCTATTGTTCTAACTGAGATATTAAGACAGTTGGTCGAGGAAAAGTACTTTTTCCACTTTGTTCTTCAGATCTCAATGAGTTGTCTGCTCACACAGAACATTAACCGTAACACCTATGTACTTACAGGCAAACAGATTGACAGCAGATGTAGTTATCAGAATCAGCTCTTCAAGGGCTTTGGGAAAGAGCTTGAACAAGAAGAGGACAAGTGCGATGACATTGAGGCCTTGGACCAACAGGGTGAAACTGACCATCACCTGCACCGAGATGAACCATGCTGCAACAGAGAGGACACAATCAGACAGATGGGTCGGGACTCTGGGTTAGATGGGATTCATATAATAATGATTTCATTCAGAAGTGAATATGTCAGCAGCAAAAATAGTTTCAAATCATATAACAAAATACTAATAGTATGTGCACTGGATGTGCTCATGGATTTCAGTTAGACTACCTAGAGCTGCATCAAGGATCAAACTCATGCTGCAAGCTTGAACAGTTGGTCTAGGCTAATGAACATGATCAGTATGATCAACCGACTAAAGTGCAGTTTACCGGGCGCGCTACCTGAGGACTACTGAGCTGCTGCTGTATCCATAGCCCTTGGGCACCCAGCTTCTAGATCCTTAGCCCTTGGGCACCCCCCTTCTAGATCTTTAGGGTTAGTGAGTAAAGGTTAGGGTTGTCTTACCTGTGGTGCGAGTATATCCATCCGAAAAAAAATCGGAAATATTGCACCTGGTAAAGTGCACTACTCCCGATCAACCTACAATTATGCACTACCACCAACAATTAGTTCGCAGAGCGCAGTAGCCACTGTCTCTAGATTAATATTTCTTACACTTGATTAATGTTTCTTACGAAATCCATACCCTCCTTCCCAATTAGCCCTGAGAATCAAAAAAGGGGTGTCTAACCCAAGAGATTGTAAAGGGGTGTTCAACCATAAGCATAATAAGGGTCAAGAATGGATCTTTGATGGGTTAAGTGTTTATTCAGAATGGGAGCTTAATGAGGTACTTAAACTGGAAACTAACTGTAGACAGGTTCACTTGACAAATTTCAATTAATCTCCTTAGAAATGACATAAAATTTGAGTGCTGATCAGACTGAACAACATCTTGTAAACCAATGAAGGTGAAAAACTTCATCGAAGCCTTGACAATCACAGGAGCAACAATCCCATGAAGTGGAATTGCTTCAGGAAATCTGGTAGAAGCACACATGATAGAGAGAAGATATAATGGTTACTAGACTTAGTCTTAGGCAGAGTACCAGCACAATCAATAATAACTCTACGGAAAGGTTCCTCAAAAGCCAGAATATAGGTTTCAGAGGAGCAGTAGGAATTTTCGGAAAGAGTTCCGCCCATTCCACCGTACTCCCCTCTTTTGACATAGAATGTTTCCACCTTCCCCGGTGTAAATTTCCAACACTAAATAAGTTCATTGATTGTTTTTTTTAATACCTGTTCTTGTTTACTGAATGTATATTTAGGGTAAGGTTTGTTTACTGAATATATATTTAGGGGAAGGTATGCATGTCATTTTGATATGTGTGGGGGTACGGGCGGAACTCTTACCGAATTTTCTAATGTGGTTTTCTTTCCACATCTTTTCAAATCTTCATGAACTGGAAATAAGGAAATATTGAGTGTCGCTCAAGTGTAATATTTATTTGACCTTTTCTGAACGATGTAATCATATAGAGTTATCAAGTTTAGAAAGAGGGGCGACATAGAGGACCCGCCAAATCCTAACAAATATGAAAACAGAGTAAACGTTAACCTACAAGGCTGCTATTTGGTTTGAGGGAATGTACGGGAATGTCTGTCTGTAGATTAGTCACCAAACCGTGGACTTCCGTCCTCCATTTTGAAATTCGTTCAATTGTTTACTACCTGAACAGGTACATCAAATCACGAATATTTCAAACTCTAACACCTTAAAACATTGACACATACACCTAGATACTTACGTGGTGACAGCCATTCCCAAATCGGGCGAATCTGTTGCGAGAATATGTACCAACATCCAAGGTAACGCTTGCCATTGTAATCCTTGTAGAAAGTGTAGTCGTTAAAACAGACTTCCCATAAACCGATTTTTGTGAATCTTCCTTGGAATTTATCGAATGATTCCACCCAATATGGACTGGCGAAGGCTAGAACCATGCATCCGACGGCAACAGCGGCGAAAATAAAGCCAAGAATGGCCTCTTTCCCCATTTTTGTGTTGATTTACCTGTCGCAAGCCTTTCGAATTAGGTCATCTCACCTTTTACGAGGGAGTGGACGAGTCTATTTATTGTCATCTGCAGGGAAGATAGGTTGTCGCGGGACAGGTATGCAAGTTCTGTGCTAGTCAATGTACAAGACCACTACTTTCCAGACCTGACAGATAGTAAATGTTGCCTTTTGTTACAAAGAAAAATTCTAATGACTTAATTTGTGTTATGCATTAACTGATTTTCCGAAGAACTATAACTACTGATTGGACGAGTCCAAGTATATCTAACGTTCCAACATATCCAGAGCGAGTCTTCCGATATGAACAGGAAACTCAAATCAGTAGACTTATCTCGGGTTGAACACACACATGTCCTCATTTATGCAAATGAAAAAGTTCGTGGAAATGAAGCTTGCACCCCCTCTTTCTCTAGAGACGTGATTGTACTGTACAAATATGTGAATATTGTTTCTCGAGCTCGTGGCTTAACCAGGGAGACTAAACAGAGAAAATCCCTGGTTTAACTAAACTATTTTAAACATATCGACAACAGATTTGTACGGAAGGGGTATTGATAAACGCTCACTGTGAAAGACCAAAGATCCACATCAGTTTCATCAAAACGCTTCTTTTCATCCGTTGCTAAAACTCTCTCAATAAAAAGAGCTGTTTTTTCACATTGGATTGTGAACGTCTCAGAATTTGAAAGCTTCTCATTGTAATAACAACAGTGAAATGGAATCTGCTAGCCTTTAACCTCTTATACATTCATTTTCCTGAATCATATACATAAAATAAGATAAGAAAGGTAATACAAGATATAACTTTATTATTCCGGAGGAAATTCTTTTTGTACCCCAAACGGCCTTAAAATGAAATGAACATATACCACATAAATAAACACAATAATTATAAACACAAAATGATTGTTGGTAATTCCACATAATTAACCATATAATTAACAAGACTGCGTTAGTAGTTATTGCATGCATGATGACTATTCAAAAACATTTGTTGCATTAATAACACGAATACTGGGTGGTATGAAGGACGGTAGAGTTCTGTTTGCTTCAAGGGAAAGTAATCGAACGCGGCGCCCAGACGAAGTAGTTTTTGATGGTGAGATCAAGTACGGAAACTATTAGTTATAATTTTAGTTGCCTTTTTGACAGTGTGGGAATATTCTCGAAAGACACTGGCAGAATAACAATTTTGAAGAGTTTGTTTTATTTGGGAGCAGACAGCTAGACTCCCATTCCAGCATAAAACAAATAAATTGTAGATCACCACACTTTGAATAAAAGAGTGTCAATTGTCAAGAGAAAGGTTCCTCAAGCGGCGAAGAAAATAAGGTCGTTGTTCCCCCTTTTGGTAAATGTGATTGATTAGTTCTGAAAACGAAAGTTTTGAATATAAAATAACACCCAGATATTTGTAATGGTTCACTTTTTTCAGCATTATCAATTATAAGAGGATGTAGAGATTCCTTATTTCTCCGAAAATCAACTACCATTTCCTTAGTTTTCTTTACATTCAGAAAAAGAAAATTGTTTTTACACGAAGATAGAAATGTTTCAATACCTTTACGATAATTACGTTCAGAATGAGAAAATTAGGCTAGTAACAGCGGTGTCATCTGCGATTTTTACAGTAAACACGTTACTAAACGACAAATAATAGTCACTGGTACAAAACGAAGAGTAAGGGTGAAAGAACAGAACCCTGTGGAGATCCAGTAGTACTAGTAGACGCTGAGAGAAAGCACGACTGATAACCATTGACACTGACATATACTGAGTTCTATGTACCGTGAACTCTTTTCAGAGTTTGCAAGCCCCCAAAGAAAAAAAAATGAGAAGCTGGGGTCCAGGGGCCTCTGGACCCCGGGCGGAGACCTGGTTGGGGGTTGAGGGGGGCGATGCGCCCCCCTGAAGCTGAAGAAAAAAGTGGAACTGATAGGCGAAAAATGAGTGAAAAAGTGGCTTTGATTGATTTACGTTAATTTTTTTTTAAAAAAAGCGTGAGATTATCAATGTCTGCCGTGAGAGCGTGACAAATGCTTAAAAACCGTGCGTCTCAAGCCAAAGGCGTGAGGGTTGGCAGGTCTGTCTTTCACCCATTCGACAATGTTGCTGTTAACGCCTACACAAAACAGTATACTCATCAAAAGGTGTGGTTGGATGGTAATGAATGCGGAAGAAAATCAGTGTAGGAGGACTCATACATTGTTGTTACTATCTCTAGATGAGAGTACATATTTTGCAGGCGGTTTAATGTTGCGTCCCCCGTCCCACGCTCTGGTCTATATGCAATCTGTAAACACTTGAACACTTGCGCCAAGAAGAAATACAACCAAAATGATATCTTGTGTAACATCTAATACACAACGATGTCTCTTCAGAAGTATGACAGATTAACATCGGCTCAATATTACATTTGAACACTTGCGCAAAGAATACAACCAAAAATGCATACGAAATGTGACATATGTATTTGATGGCGCTTTTCCCCTAAAACGCGTCCAGGCATAATATCAAAATATCAGAATGCAATGAATCGAGTCTGGACCAGACATCCCAGTAACTGAAATCATCACTGATATTCGCAATTGTGACGCGATGACATGCATCACATGGTTCAAACTGGGGCATCGGGTTTGAGTGTATGATTTTACGCCACTTCAAGTTCAAGCAATATTCAGTCAACTTCACAACCGGGTGGGTTTACGCATTTTCCCAAGGCGATAGCGGCCCCTGGCAGTATCAGAAGCTATGTTTTCTGTAGCCGTTTTGACAGCTTAACACACGTGCCTATTTAAGGAATCCAATCTTATCCACCTCCCAGCGTAGTTACCTACTTCCTATAGGCACATCAATGTGCATTGGCCTTTCAAATCCAGAGCTTCCCATTGGCTTTTTTTTATATTAAACTGTTCAAATAATCGTACCCTTTTTCGATTCAGATTCCGCACAGCTGTTTATCATGTATCAGTGTTTACACTGGGAATTCTCTCCATGTTTACATTGTATCTTTGCTTTAATGTGGATTGATAGAGTGTTGGAAAGAAGTACATGCGTTTACTTGAGGAAATACATTGTAACTGAACCTGTTGGGGACATACTTTTCTCCAGTATTTCCCCACAGGCCACCTGCTGTGTTGAGTATGGCAGGGACTTCCTCATATACATATCATATACCAAAGCATGCCATTATCTGTGACCAAGGTCTTCGCCACTTTCATGGTAGCCGACTGTATAATGATGACAAACCACAAACACAGGTTTGGACCCATGATAATTGGTTTCTGACACACCCTAAGGGACAGAACTCTAACCACAGAACTGCAGCATCCAGGATAACTTGGCCAGCAGTGCCTCCCAACGTGCTGACAACCCTTTGGTACCTATTGCCAACTATGACCAACTAACTACAGTGTTGTGTAAAAAAATACTGACACAGCTTTATCTAATACTCTTTAATTTACCAGTAACAATATGTACATAGGATATATTTACAATAGTATTAACAACAAATCACATGTGAAACAACACTCCAAGAAAATAGACCATTTACCGTTCATGCCTTCAAATAAACATACAAATGGCGCATACATTCTTTAAATAAAACAAAAAGAAAAGCTTATGTCCTCTTGAGCAAATCTTAATGCATACTCAACAGATAAGATAATGCACAAGTAGGTGTATATATGTAATATACTGTCACCTTCGTGAGTCAATATACAAACAGGACTGACACTCACATCTTTGATATGACTTCACAATCACTGTAGTACAAAGTAAAACCTGAGTATATACAAGCATAAAGGTGCATAGCTAGTAATATTCTCCAACACAACCTATCTAGAATCATCACGTGCAGTGCTGACATCACTATTTGGCTGTGTAAAGTAATATTGGCATATACTAATGTATCTCTACCTTCTACAAAGCTTAATGTACACAAAGAGTTTTTCGGAAGGTTTTCACAGACACAGTTGGAATGAGTGAGTGGATTTACACCTCTTTCAGCATTAGTTCAGCAATATTACAGCAGGGGCACACCAGAAATGGTTTCACATTGTACCTATATGAGGAACTGACCCGAGGTCTTCAGTGTGATGATGCTTTTGAGTGCAAAAGCTGGGCTTGATACATCTAATACAGCAGAATGTGTGAAAACAGCTCAAAGTAATACAGGTCTTAGACATATACACGTACAAGCAGGGTTTTACTTCAACTTACAAACGTACAGGTCAAAGGCACCCCCATAAAAATAGGTAATGTAGCGTAAAATATTGAAATGATGCTGTGTAGCTTACTGTCAGATGATTACATCAGAGCCTTGAATGAACTGGTGGTCATGACAGTAGTTATGACTGATTGGTAAAAGTAATGGACACAGGTAGCTACTCTATGTGCTGTAGGAACACTCTCAGTATTCTTGCACATCTCTCCGGACACGGAATTTTGGATCTTCAGCATCCATTCTCTACATTTGTGTGTACTGGATGAACATATGTGTGTCATATATAACTCTGCATATTCCTAGACAATTTCAAAATCTGCAGTTTCTCTTCAATTTTATGATGAAGTCTTTATGCAAAGAAGCAGTGTAAAGATATCTGGTCCCTGTTGTAACTCTATAGTCTATCATTGGTTTGCGAATGCTGTAGCACTATGAATGCTTGTCGGATCAGGACCCAAGCCCTCCTATGTTGTCAAGCCCAAAAGATCACGACTGACACAGATGTGGTAAGGCAAAATTACTGTGAAACTCAGGGGATTGCCTCCCCTTGAACTCTCACCTTTTGTGCTACACACTCCTTCACCCAGTTTCCTATTGCAGGGACCCCTATTGTGGATGTCAAGTGAGTGAGTGAATGTAGTTTTATGCTGCTTTTACCCATATTCCAGCAACATCGCAGTGGGGAGACCAGAAATGGGCTTGACATATTGTCCCCATGTGGGGAATCTAACCCAAGTCTTCAGCGAGATGAATGAATGCTTTAACCTTGACGCTGGCCCACCATTCTTGGGGTAATCAAGCTTCATAGTAGCAGAGTGTGTTTCGTAAATGTTACAGTATAGAAGTTCGAATTAAAAAGAAAATATGCACAGAACCCATTGAGATTTTAAACTAAAAGCTAAACACAACCTGCATAGAAATAATATCAATAATATTCACTTGTTCATAAAAAAAAATATGCATCACTGAGTAACAAATATACACAAGAAATGCCATTTTGTAAATTCATACACTTGCAGATGTACAAGTAACAAATGCACTAACATTCTACACATTACTACAGGAACACTACTGTGGATTTATTTGGCACATATTCATAAACACAACCTTTCAGTCTAGCCCATGCCTTGCTGCCAGCTCTATTCTGCTGATACAATGAACAAAAACATGGCACAGATTTATAGGATTGCAGATTTGGAGGTAATGGGGAAAATATGCTAATTTGTTCGAAACTGGGGTGTGTTCTCAAATTCAGAGGTAAATGTGTACATGTAATTCTGTGAAAAAACATAAAACTAGGCTTAGAGACTTGTTTTTCAGTTGTGCTAAAAATGTGCATGGCACGTCTTGAAAACTAATATTTGCTATAACTGTTGTGACTGAGACATTTTTAATTCTGTAAGGAATAGAAAGAACATCTTTTATTTTATGAATGAAGGACCAGTGCATATTCCTTGTTAACAGGCATTCTCATTTTCTATCAGAATTCAATGTCAAAAGAACAGAGCTTAGATATAGTTTACAAGCAGCATCAGTTTTGATAGTGTTCAGTTACAGACCTTGTCTGATAATGTTTGGCAATCTTCTTCATCTATGTCATGGTTGTGCTTTCAGAAAATGCCAACTCACTTGACATGACAGTGAAAAGCCACTCAGATTGCTGAGGGAATCAGATAACTGCGGTTTATCACGGATAATGTCATAATATGTCAACAAAATATTTCATCAACTTGGTTTCATCAATCCTTTTAACAACGCATGCTGGTACATTGTACTTCAATAATTTTCTTATGAACAATATGTATCTCTAAAATATTATGACATCTTTGGTTGGGTATTCAAAGCCAAATCTTTCTGTTCGCATGTTTGGGTGTTACATGTAGTTCAATGTTAGGCATTACTTTGTATGTTATCAATGAGCAGGTAGCTGAAACTTTGGATGCAATGATACAAATACAAAGATGTTAAATACAGATGATATTCATGAATTTATGCCTAGGTTTGTAAAACATGAGATCAAGGTTATCCAGTTAACTGCCATTGTCATATTTGGAAGTTATATAATGGCTCTGTGGCTCACATGACCATTTCTGGAATACATTTGGTGTAAGGTCACAATACGATAAGACAAGAAAACAAAATAGCACATTTCCTAATTTCACACTGCAGAGGACTCATCAAAACTGCATTGGATGCTATTCTGCATAACATACATACTGTAAATCAAATTTCAAAATGAAAGATATATTAAATATTTTTAAAAAATGCCTGCCATGGCAACCATGTTTGAAAATGGATGATGAATCTCTGAACAGACCACAATACAAGGATGATTATAAGCTAAGTTTCAGTTTCATCAACATCATAGAACAATTTTATGGGTAACAACTTCCCTTAATTATAAAAGAAGTCGCTATACATAAAGTTTTTTCAATATTGTACTTTCCATCTTCTAAAATGCCACTCAAAGAAGTTATTTATGAACACTGTGGTTTAACATAAACTGATGTCCTGAATACAATGTATCCAGATAAATCAGATCAAAGGTCAGGGCAAGAAATGTCAGCGTTCAAAGCTGGGCAAGAAATCTTCGATTCTAATTCTACATATAATATATCTTCATTGTTATACATTCACAGATGGCTGAGAAATTGACTGAAATGACAACATGACTGCCATGTTGGAAACCAGATCAGGATTCTGTGAGCAGCATTTAGAAACATTCATGCTGGAAACACACATGCAAAGTTTTTAGCATTGTTGTTTCAGGGGAAATGTCAGTAATGTAGAAGTTGAAGAGGTGGCCTTAACCAAGATACTGGCTCATAAAAGTCATAGGTTCAAACAAACTAAATATTCATAATTTGCGTAATAATTGATTAAAGCAAACCCTCAAACTATGTTTCTATAAATTTCAATTTCTATATATGAGCATGTCACAACTGCACACAGTTGATATGTATAGATCTTTCTGAGCAGGGAGAAATATAATAGAACAGCTCTGTAGATAACATCATTATCAACAACAGATTTTAAAACGAGTCTTTTAAATATGTGGGGTTGCCTCCCTTTGGATAGAAGACGGTGAGTATAAGAGCTTATTGAGCCCTGTCCATATCGATAAGCTTGTATCTGTAGGTCTCCTTGGTGGTGAGGGTGTCATAACATTTGGACTTGTCTCCCTTTGGTCTGACAGCTGCGCAGAGTGGAGCAAGCTTTTCAGACCAGTGAACATTGTGTTATGAGCCTCTTGTGCTGTGGTTTGCGGAGAGGATGAAAACACACCCTGGTAGGCAGCTTCAGCCTGGAATAAGAAAAACATTTTTATGAGAAAACTTATTTCTTCATGATATAGACAAAATACTGAATTTGTAATGGTATTTGAACAATGGACAAGATTGTAGGCTGAGGTTTCGGGTGTGCAGGCTGTTTTACAAGGTGATTCATTACATCACTTCAGAAAATGATTTACTTTACCAGTGTTCATAGTGATGTGCTTTTCAAGGTTGATGGTGACTGAGTGAATTTCGTTTTACACTGCTTCAACAATATTCCAGGGATATCATGGTTGGGACACAAGATATCAGCTTCACACATTGTACCCATGTGGGGAACCGAACCTGGGTTTTAGGAGGTTTTAGGTGTAATGACTAAAAGTTTAAATCACTAGGCTACTCAGCACCCCATGTTGATAATGACATACACATTTCACAAAATGAACCTTCTGGTATGAACATCTTTGAAAATAAGGGTAATCCTTTGGTCTTTGAAGCCCTATCTTGGTAGCAAATGATCTCTTCATCTATATTATCAGGTTAATGACACAAGACTGGATCATTTTCAAAAACAATGTGCCTTAAATTAAATGTGTTCCATACCTTGCACTATGATATAAACAATGTGCCTTGGGAACATTTTAGTATGACCCAGTTTGTCATCATTCAACAGCTGGTAATATGAGGTGTGTTTATGTGACCTTGATATATCGTGCAATGTCACCTCCAGGTCACATGAGTCATCTTTCACATCAATAACAGATCGTATCATCCATATGGTCCAAAAGAATAGTGCAAATAAATCTTTACAGCAAAATGAAGTGAGAACGAGGTCAGTAAATGGGAACATTTATCAATAAAGAAATATTTTAGTAATTGTGTAGTATCATGAGGATACCAAATCAGGTCAGGAAATTAAGTAATTTCAAATCTTGACCATGCAATTGTATCAGGGATAAAAGTCTTTTTCATTAATTTTTAGCTGAACAATAACTGTTGATAATGTAATATCTAAATTCTATTATGACAAATCCCTGGGATTTGAATGCAACCAAAGCTTTGGTTAAGAAGTGTCTTTAATGCCTTTAGTTATATTCATTACCTTAACAGAGAACTTCTCATGTACACGAGTATAATTTGATCAGACAGCTAGTGACAGGGAATAATCAAACATCACATATGGTAATCCACAATCTGTACCTCAACAGCCATATGTTTCATTTCTTACTGATGATATATATAAATTTTGTTTTTTGTTTGGTTGTTGTTTAATGTTTAAAGCTGAACTCAGCAATATTCCAGCTATATATCAGCAGCCTGGTTTATCTTATTGGTAACAATGTCCTTCAGAATATTAACCTTTGTTGTGATCTGCCTTGAATACTGAGTATGGCATCTTCAGGTCTCAAATCTCTACACAAACACGGCCAGTCACAAACAGGTTGATTTCAGTTTCACATGATATCATATCAGATTATAAGAAAGGCTGACATCTTTTCAGCGAGTTAAGCTGTTGGCAAACAGATGAGCCTCAAGTGGGTCAAAAATACTGAGCACAATACACAAGATAAACAAAGGTAAACCTGAGTTGGAGGACATGCATACTGATGGGTTCTAATTTTAATTCTTGAAAGATTCAATTGCTTGGCTAGTTTCTCTTAGAATTGTCATTGTGTACATCTAATAGCATAACCATGGAAATAAGCAAAATCAAACATAAGCCATGAATACATTTTGGGTAAAATAATTTGTTGCCAAAAGCCCAAACTGGTATTTGGGACAACTTTAAAGCTGTCTGCCACTTTGCTGTTGCTGACAACATTGATCAGCAGCCTGGTCACCAATAGTTACCCTCTTTTCACTAACAGGATTTGTGGTAATATCAGTTCTACCATGACTTCAGTAAAAACTGGATTGTGATTGATTAATCAAAGTCATTCAGAGGCATATAATCACGTATCTCTGATTTTCCAACACTTTAGGTATTTGTTTAAATCTGAGTAACACTGTTATGGTAGAATGGAGATAAACGTATTGTGTTGGACAATCAGACGTATATAATGAATTCTGTATTTAGAGCTATTATAATTTTGTTATATACCTCTGATTTTCTAACACAGTATGTTCATCTCCTAAGTACTACATTCTAGTATTTTTCTGAAGATAATAATCAGTATTCATTAGAATGAATTCTGTATTGCAGCATACTGGTCATATCATAAACATTTGATGTTTTAGGTCAAATACTAGTATATTCAGTGGTGTTCGATGAAAGGGGTTTTCCGCCAGGAACATCTCACATTATGGCACCTTTTTAGAATAAAGAAACATAATGTTATATCAAAACAACCTTCATTGTTGCCATTAACATACTGCACAACAATACTTCATTTGAAGGTCAAATTTAACTCCACCTCCCTTTACATTTCCTCAAGCTACAATGCAACATGCTCAGCATAGGAGAAGAAGAACCATGGAACACCACTGTCATCACATACAAAATGTGCTAATGTCATCAGCTGCTCATCGCAGTTCACAGACTCTCTGAATCATGCCTGAGGTTGATACATTGTTTGAGGCATGGAAGCAAACATTCCTACCATGTCCAGTCCGTTCACTTATATCACAGGGAGTTATTACTGTAGAATCATTGGGTACATCTTGGTTCGCCATTCTAAGTGCATCATGAGAAAATAATGTCATAAACACTGGCAAACTGCAGCTTCATGACAATTTCCACGACACACCTTCTGAAAACATCATTAACCACCTTGCTCTAATAGCCATATTTGCTTGTCAATACAAATACAACAGACACCTGTTACAGAACATGCTGCAACAATGGAGTATATGAATTACTTGCTGCATGATTATCACTGATGAAGCTTTTGTACACAGATGTTTGAACAAAGTCTGAGGACTTGTTTATCAACAAATGATAATCAGGGCTTCTCCTTGTCCATTATCAAGTATTCATGTTCTGTTAAGTTCAAAGTTCTTCACATTTTACATATAGACTTCAATTAAAATGAAACATGTTAATTATTTACTGTAATTAGGAGAAAGAAGATCCACGGGTAAGTTTGGATATTCAGTTCAATGTGAAAATACAAGCAGTCCTTCTGAGGCTTTGTCACTGATTTCTTATCCCACCCAGGCAATAAATTACTCCTGGTTTGCAACCTGACAAGAATGAGCCATGCTATGGCTGTCTACATTCCTTCTAACATACTTGATGGTGAACCAATGACACTGGACAGCAGCATAATTCAGTCATTATAATGTGTACATCCACAGGTCAGAGGTATATTTGGAACTGCTTATGAAACAAAATCTCATCATTGTTATCTTAAGATACTAATACACAACCTGTGTAAATAGAAAATCATGTTTAATGACAGATGCACTTTCATGGATATATAATAAGACAATATACATCTATCTGAATATCACTTTTAATCACTGCATGTTTACAATCTTTTGAGCCCACTGATTCCAGCTCAGCTTAGTGCCTAGCAACCTGGGGTAGTAATTAAAGGCAAGGGTAAGGTGATATGGCAGGTGGAATGGTTGACGTGGGATCATTGTACTCTGAAGGTGTACAGCAAAATGTGTTTACAATGAAATGACAAATATAACAGATTGTATATTTTATCCTCGACACTTGCTACATATTTCTTCAAACAGCTAATGACCCAGCCTAAAGAGACTCCTTAGAGTTAAAGGAAAACCAAGTTTTCAGGACAGTCAACTTCTTTATTCCAATGTTTTCGACGTTTCAGTGCACTTCAGTTTCACTTGCTTAATAACGGTGTTAGAGACTGAACCGAAACATCCCACCCATTGCAATAAAGAAATTGACTATCCATAGAACTTGGTTTTCCTTCATCTACACAACTTCTGAAATCCCTATCAAATAAGTTATCCTTACAGTTCATTATAATCATAGTTTACTGTCATTACTCATGCTATAGTATCATTCACAGGACTGTCTGATGCTGACTTAGTTACTTCCATGCTTCAAGCTACATTTCTCAAACTTTTCCAGTGCAACAAATAAAACCTTTGGTGCACTGAATTTAGAAATGATTGACTATTGTATGAAACATGTAAAGAACATTTAGTACTGATGGAGGAATGCCCTCTTACATAACAAGTGCATCTCTGTATCTTTCATATTTTAACAAACACTGAAAAAACACAAACCTGATCACTCCAACTAACACCATATTTCCAGTTTGTGACATAATGTTCACTGTTCCTGGTCATTAAATTATGTGTCACAATCTTTCCCACCATGCTATGTGCCCGGCTCACTGTGACGTCACAAGGCAATGACGCGTAGCCGCGCTCACGAGCGGGAACTAGTTTGTTGTTTATTCGGACTAAACTGCCGTCCGCAACATCAATTAGTTTGCATTTGATCACTTTAGCCTCCGAAGATGGAATGTCCGAGTCAGGTCCAGCGACATGAACGACATCGTCATCACCAATGTAGAGCACCCAATGCGAATATATGATGCGATCGATTTCGACAATATCACCCAACGACAGTCGCCCGCTTTCTAAAAGTTCTCGTGCAGTAATAAAGTTATCCAGTTGTGTAAGCATTCTTGGCAGTTACTTCTTCAACCCAGACAGTGTTTTTGTTACAGTTAGTCTGCTGGAGTGTTGTTATTAAGATAGCGTTCAAGTCGGTCACCCTCTCTGACCGATAGCAACTGGGTGAATGAAAACACCGCAGATCGTGGGGAATTTCCATGTGGAAAATTCCAGTGGGTAAGGGAGCATTCATTGATTTTGTTTACGTTCTCGTTTGGTGCTTTGCTGCAGATAGGTGGATTTTTAATCATGTCTTTATGCATCGGTATTATTATTTCTTAATAGTAGATACTGTAAATGGAATACGCCATATGAATGATGTTTGTTTTTTACGGTTCTGTAAAAACATAAATGTATGTCACTGATTACTCCCTATAGTGTTACATGAATGTATTTTCTCAGGTTCGACTGAATTCATAATGCATATTTAATGTATGCTTGTAAAGTGGTGGATCTTATTACATCGTTGTCATGCTCATGGGGCAGGAAATGTTTTATTTGCGGGCCGACGAGTGATTTAGTTTTCAAATTGGAAGAGTAAACCCGTTTTACTGAAATTGTTTTCTCATGCCTGACATATAAAGGAAGAAATATTGCGCCATGGGTGCAAGTTCGTTGTTTTCATCTATTTCCAAAAACAATTATGAAATTAGCACGTCGGGACTGTTTAGACTAAAACAAATAATTGAACCTACATTAAAAATGGATACTCACGCTAAAATCACAAATATGAAATGGCGAATAAACAACCATGCAAATTTGTTCAAGAAAAAGATGCCAATTTTTAAAATCAATGGTTCGACAGTGAAGTTAACCAAATCAGTAACACATACCTATTCCGATATTCTTCACGTAATTGAACGATCGGATGGTTACACAAATACATTTGATACTATGCACTATACGTTTGTAATTAATGTTACAGTAAGTCAGTGATTCATTTAGATACATCTCCTACGGGAACTATTGCGAACTGAAAAAAATGATTTAGGTGAACTACTTGAGCTTAAAATCTCATGTGACCCCCAATAACTAAGATCCTTTACTAGAATGTCATTATAGTCCCACCCAAAAATAAGACTTTGGCCTTCATGATAAATTGGTGGCATATGTTCCGTTTTAAAACAAACGAAATGGTCTATTAGTTAATCCCCACCAAAATATCAAATCTTTGAAGGGATTTTTGAAGTTAAATGTAGGAAAGAAAAGCAAGACGTGGTTGTCATATTCTTTATTGTGATTAGGACGACGTTTCGGAGTGTATACTGGCTCCATCATGGCCTGATGAAGGGGCAAGCTGACACTCCAAAATATCGTGATATTCACAACGAGAAGTTGACATCCATCAATCTTGTATTTCATTGAACATTGGTCCGTTTGATTAATCTTAATTCCTCTAAAAAGTCCGAAGCTGCGCATCCTTGCACCCCGCTCAGTATCCGCCTATGTTACCGGTAATATTGCACAGCAAGCAAGGGCGGTGTTTAAACCGACACAGAAATAGGAAGTAATCATATTTTACTATGGATGAACATGTTTTTGCTCACAGCAACAAGACATTATCTAAATAAGTACAACCCTCATTTAGTGCTGAAAGAAGTGGAGTACAAAACCCGCTTGGTTGTCAGGAGCCACGGGTGACTAAAGAAATTATCCTTAAAATATGCATTAAATATACTAAAGTATCATAATTCTTTAAATGCATAATCCTATCCCTTCATTGGGATTACGGAATTGTTGTCTTAACTTTCGTTGTCTTTCTTTCTAAGTTAAGGACTCTCTAGATAAAAACTGTGATGTTATTGAACACCATAAAAACTACAGTCGAACCTCGTGTATCTCAAAACTATGTCAGTGAAGAATAATTGACAGAAACGCAATATGCCTGTGATACTATTATCGGTATTACAGGTCGTGCATCATTCTATGTGACTTTTCTTAGAGGTATATGAATGCTATGAAGGATACTGATATATGGATAACAATTTCCTTACTACACTAAACGCTTTTAGAAGTTGAAGAAGTATACCAAGGATAGAATGCATGCACATGTAGTCTAATGGCTAAACAACGTCATGTTACAACAGGACCACTTACAGTATGTGTTTGGATCAAGCAAGGATACGTCTACACGGATGATCAACGTCTTTGTTGTTTATATTTAGGAACTCCTACTATATGAATTGTACGAAAGCACATTTAGCTTTTGTGTGATGTCTTAGAAGATGATGATATTACAACACCATGTAATATCCTGAAGAGAGTGTAGCATAGGAGAGTCACCTCTTCACAATGCTTATTCAAGTTCAAGTGCAATAATTATATTATGTAATTCCTTAGCTTCCGTGATCGTTCGATTCAGGTGTTGTGGGCGACAAGACAACATTATGCAGCAACGCACCTGTAATGCACATGCATGCATTTGGTATTTTTTGCTATATTTATGCTAATATCGTATAAAATACCCCCGTTGTCGTGCTCGAAGTTCCTCATGGTTAGGGCTCGTTAACAAAATTGAGATTCGTCAACCCCGATGACCTCGGTTGTCTGAGGTCACTCTTTTTTTTTTCAAATAGAATGGACACGTGACAGTAATAAACATGTCATCACCATCCAACACAGCCCATACGCGACATTATACGGCAATACACGCAGGGCCATCTCCCTTTTTGTCCAGATTATAAACGCTGTTTACATGAACTATGGCGAGTAAGTAAACATGTCGGCATGTTTTCTTCTCGGCGTAAATGTCGATATGCCTTTTAAGCCGACGAACGTTAGCAGGCTCCGATATGCGCCAGGTTAATCTCCGGTGCGGAGTGAGATACATAACTTCCGCCCTTTTCCATACACCCAACGTTTCCTCCCCGATAATATCGGATCCCACCTCAGTGCGCGTGGCGTCAGCTCACTGTCCAATGATACGCGCTGGGGTCCGCCCGGTAAACCGTGCACGAGCGACCGGCCGCACGAGGAGCAGCTATTTCATCGGATCCAGATACCGAGCAAGAAAATTTCGGATCCTTCCGCGGAGCAATGTTACCTTCGGATCGCGTGGTGGTCATAGCCATAAAGTGCTCATCTCGGATCGGTTTCAGGTTAACCGTTGGCTAAGCCACGTAAATGCCCTGCGCAACTTCACACGCAAAGGTTTGTTTACACACACTTGGTTTGTTGTGCACAACCTGCTCGCGGATCACTATTATTAATTAGGTTCGTCTTAGGCCCATGCCTCGATTGTACTGGGCGCAGCATAGTATTAGTGACGGTAGCTTGGTCGTGTGTGCACAACGAGGAAGATAGTTTGTTTTGTACTGGCAACTGCAGATCAGGCAGCTAGACATGCTCAGCGTTTCCTTGTGGCGACTGGCGATAAAATCAATTCATTCAGCCCTTGCAAATGATACGGTAGTAAGGTTATTTTAACGTACTGCACAACTTTTACGCATATATATATACGTTAGCGACGTGTATGTTATGACTGAACCTAAAACACAAAACACTAGAGTGTCTTTGCCAAATCAGACAGGACATTATTTTAATGTATTTAGGAGATAATGTGTAATATTGTGAATACACATGTATTTAAATGTACACGAACATTAAAGTTCTTCCTCATAGTGTTCGTTCCGTTACAGGTATTTCTTATGTGACCACTGCATCTTTCAACATTAAAAAAAAATTATATGGCATATATAGCCCTTATATGAGAGGATATTTCAAATATTATCCATGTCATCGGTTCCCAAGTGCGCAGATCGATGCTCACGCTGTTTATCACTGGATTGTCTGGTCCAGACTATGTGTTTATACTGATGAACGCTGGCACAATGTGTGGGGTTGTCGCAATAACGTATGATAATAGGGAGGCAAATATTTTGGGATATTTTGGATTTAACTGTTTTGGGTCTGAATAAGAGAAGAAACCCGAAACCGGTAGAGGACATTTAAAGTTATAATGCCTGGTGTATCAACATTAAAAGGCTGCAAAAGAAGAACTGTTTTACCCTCTTTTTTGCATTCTCTTCCATCAGATGTTACTTGTCATTATCTTCGTACGGACGTTCGTTGGGAGTTATGAGCAGTAACGTCTGTGGGAAGGGAATGCCCTTTTCATATGGAGGTCTCCAAGTCATTTTGGCGTGTACAAATAAGGACATAAAGCATGCATTAAGAACTGTAGGAGGTGTGCATTATCAAACAGCCTTTGACTGAATACATCAACTTTGCGTCGAACTATCAGATTGGCAAATCGTTTTAAGTATATGTCAGAACTGCTACACCAACTGAGACAAACCATAAACGTATTGGAGAGACTGAGATGTGTGTACTCTCTACTCCATTCACTGTATCATTTACCTAAACGTTCCTGCAACCTTTCAGCAAGGAGCGAAAATAGAAATAAACGAACTGTAAGTGGGAAATAAAAACTGTGATGAGAAGAATAGTAATTTTCGTTTTGTATGCATTATTCGTTCACTACTTCCTCTTTTATAAGTGTTTCTAAGGTTACCACTTCTCAAACGCGTTTACCCATGTACTTTCGGAAATCACAAACTGCGTTGGAGTCGCGTTGAATCTACGCGGTATACTTTCAGGATCACTGATCACTTTCAGTATTGTGGCAATTTTCTTCAGATGTTTTATTTATTTAGAGGTTTTAAAATACAACCGAACAAATAACTCTATAACAGATATGTGTAAGGTACGTATGCCAAACATTGATCACTGCAGTCAACATCAGAAATGCATGCATGCCCTATTAATTATCCACGACATACTTCATTAGACAATTTTCATATCCCTTGGCGAATAACTGACGGGCGAAATCGGTGTAGTCGACTATAGCAATGAACAAGTTCATAAATCTGAGATTAATATGACAAATAGAAGAGAATTGGTTGACAACAGTTGTGAAAACGCTTATAAATCTGAGGTTAACATTAATATTATATATAGTGGAAGATGGGTTGACACTCGGGCACTTGTAAGTTTTTACACTTTTCTCACACCCTTTCACACTATATTTAAAGGTCACATGCAACCAAAAAATCATACATAATTAGAATACAATTATCACTTATTCATGACATATAATATACATTGCTGCTTTTAAAAAAAACAAATAAACAAAATTATAAGGGTACAATCGCGATTCAAAAGTGCAATATTTTGTACTTCGGCTTACTTCCCCCGAAACGAAGCCCTCGGGAGACCGAACCCAGTCATAGCGGGAGGATACGCACTCAAGTGTAACGACGGCTTTGGATTGGTTGTTTAATTTGCTGATATGCTGAGGGTTCATTGTGTATACAGAAAGATGATCTATTTGATGGCCATTTTAGAAATATGGCGAGTCACAAGAAAGTAAGATTCTTTATGGATAACAACTTCTTTTTGTGTACTTGATGTGTCGTTTCAGTATGGATTCAAATACTGTTGTCAAACAAAGAATCATATACACTGAAAGAAGTTGTTATCCAGGAAGAATGTATATAGAGATGTTACGTTTTGAAAATACATGTTCTCTGCGCTCGATTCAATCAAAAATCATGTCAGTAGAGATGGTAAACTACTGCGAGGCTGGAATCTGTCATTCGACCAAGAACAAAGCAGGACTTGAAACTGACAAGAGTTTGCACCAGTCTCCGTCAGATCCACTCATCCGAAAAAAATGAATGTTTGCAACCCACAGACATAAAAAACATGTCATGTGTATCAACCCTTCCTAATTACATAATGTGTCAGAGACGGGACTCGGGTGCACGAGTCATAAATCAATTTATTTTCTCTATGTCGTATAGTCTGATAGGTGTTAAGTTCAAACTGCACGTGGTCAATGATTGAAGCTGTGTACTGCATGTTGTCTTTAGCAGACAGGCAGGCAGACATATAGGTGTCAATAAACCAGACACTCAGCTTTCTCTGAGACAGAGACTGCTTACCACAGTCAACAAGTTCTTTTACGTAACGAGTAGATTATGTACTTGTTTGTGTACACAACCGAGATTAGACTACTGCTCACGACCTCAGACTCTGGGCATACATACTGTTTCAAGCTCCGCGAACCTATTCACTTCGCATGCGTTATGGACGCAGCGCAGCACAGATGTTGAAACCAGTTTTCCCCACAGCGCAGGGGGGAATTTAGTGAAACGTTTGAACACCGATTTCGCGGGCTTTTTTTTCATCGCGATTTTTCCACTTTATAGGTTGAATTGACATTTTTTATGATTTGTTTCGGTAAGTGCATACCGAAAGGTACCAGAATCTACAAAGTTGTGTTTTACCAGAGACCATATAATAGTAATCTTTGACTGTCAGTCGCAACCGGTGAAATCCAGCTAAGGAATTAACTCTCGGTCCGGATATTACGCAATATTGTTTACGTGGTTACCAGAGTGTTCATTTGCGAATGTCTGCGCATATGCTGCGCATGTGTTCCGGTAACAGGAAGTTAGCAGCAGGGTGTCGATGTGTATCAGTTACATGCCAGACTGTAGCGCTGATGTTTAATGATGAACTGTTGGAGAGGGCCGTCCCTCTATTATATGGTCTCTGGTTTTACGTTCCACGTGACCTTTAAACATGGTCAAAAACTGTATCAACGACAGCTTCCGGGACAAGGGACCTAACCAATCATAAATATATATAGTTTCATATCGGGTTAACTCCCTTGTAACTCGCCATGCTTCAAGATGCCTCGTGCTAGTCCACTTGAATGATCGTTTACGGCGGAAGAGATTTTTGTTGTTGTTTGTTGTATCCTGTGGTTAAAGACGGGTTTCAAACCACAAAGCAGGGTTTCATTGTCCGCAAGATGATGTTTGTTAGAGTAGCGACGGCAGCTGTATGTTCTGAATATATACATTTCAATATCCACAAGGTGGGATTGGTTTAGGGAATCAGTGCGAAACACAGCGTCCAATTATTCCGAATACTCGTATCAATATTCACTGGGTGATACTAGTTATGTGGCAGAATAGAAAGTATCACCACATTATTCATAACAGTTACTGGGTGATATAAGCTGAAATAACAGACCATACACATATTCAAAATATATATTTCCATCTCTACAGAGTGATAATGGTTGAGTAACAGGGTGGAACAAACAACATTATTCCTTATTCCTTACGTTTAAATATTGATAGGGTGATATCGGTTGAGAAACAGGGCGGAACAGTGCAGCAAGTGATCAATGATGATACGTGTCAATATTCACAAGTATTAATTCATGCAACATATGTCATATTTGGCATTGTGTAATCATATTTATTCATAATATATGCATTTGTTGAATAGAAGAGTATCATCATGTTCGAAATACACACTTCAATATTTGCATAGTAGCACTACATCCACAGAAGACGACAAGGTACTTGATACACACGTAGTCTGATTTCATTACCTATTATAGACTTTCTGCAGCTGCAGGGTTTGGTTGTCACTGTACCTAAGGTGATGATGGTAACATGCCTTCCTAGCATCCCAGTTATTTAACACACTGATAAACCTTGATGGTGAAGGTAACTCAAAGTCTGGATGTCGGAAGTTACAGTTTTGGGTTGGTTCCATTTTATTTGGTTGAAACCTGCCACGTACGGGCCCATCGTCAAATTCTATCTAGGTCATTGTAGGTAGCAACGACTGCTGGATCGTCTATGATAATATACAATGGGGTGTCATCTGCAAAGAGACAAATGTTACTTCAGTATCACATACAATATCATTGATGTCTTTCAGAAAAAGAAGTGGTCCAACGACAGTACTCTGGGGTACTCCTTCTAGTACAGTTTTCTTGTCAGATTTATACCCGTTAATTGCCATCCGTATACTTTATTTTCTAAGTAACTTTCAAACCATTTTAATAGTTCGCCTTGGATACCACAAGTTTTCATTAGAATCATGTGTTCAAGTGATAGTTGCACATTACTGTCCTGTGTTGTGCTAAACATGTATTTATGAATTTTATCATGAAGAGAAAATGTACCCAAAATGTTGACAAAAACGTCCGGCAAAACGGGAACCCCCTGTGTAGTGTGTCGGATGTTTTAATTATATTTCGATATGCTGCTTTGGAGTGTAAATTTCATATTTGGACACAAAAATGAGAAATATATTTTAAACATTTATACCTCCACATCCTCCATGGATCCGACGATGAAGAAATACGAACTGTAATAGTAGGCCTATTTTGACATTGTTTATGTTTAGAATGTCAGTCATTCAACCTCTGCCCTAGAATTCATCCCAGTTTCACTTTGTTGGTTTTGAGTAAATAGATGTTTTCCCATCCTTTACGCGTTCTCCGTTCACCCCTTCCTTATGCCAGGTGACAGTGCATGTATCTCCCTTAGCTCCGTCCTTGAATGTTGATAAATGCCCTCTTGGGGGTAACGCTGACATATACACGTATTACAAGTCACGAATTTAGTTCCTTACCACTAGTAACCTGCTCCAAGTTTGGACAGCGGTTTAGACCTCATTAGTGGCGTACTTGCATGCATTAAAAGTTGACTGTTATCTATGGACACGTGTATCAGTTCTGTTGTCTTATATCAGGGGCTCCTCTGACCAAGCAACATTTGCTAAGGTTAACTTTATCACCCATTCTCTAACATTGCACTAAGGTTATCTTAGTGTCAGTGACTTGCGATCACATTAGTGCCTTTGTGAAAGGGGCCCAGGCCTAAACATTTTCATAGGCAGGTCTGTGTTAGATAATCACACTGGCCTTTACAAATGACGTGCAGTCTTTACTGTCACATGCGGGAACATAATCTAATCTAACATCATAATTATGACTCAGGTTTATGACCGTAAACACATGGCTATGCTGAAAAACAAACCATTTCTCTTTTTTATGACCTTGATGTCGGGAATGCGCTTGCGCCACGAGCCAGAGTGCCCCGCCTTCGTTTTAAACCAATCAAAATCAAGCACCGCATTGGTTCAAGGACTCTGAAAGGTCATAAGATCTCGTACAAATAAACTTCCGGAAAATCATCTGCTACAGTGAGGAGGCTGTTCTGATCATCATGCGTATGTTATGTGTGCAAAACTTCATCAATGGAGAGTTTTTGCCGACAGACAGCTACATTGACAGTTACAACCCGGCGACAGGCGATGTTTGGGCGCAGATCCCAGACAGTGGGAGAGAAGAGGTTGAAGCCGCAGTACTGGCAGCAAAGCAAGCGTTTACAGGGTAATTTCACATTATCGTTATGTTTTGGCTTTACGACCCCGTCGTGGTGTAATTTAACACACTGACAGTTGTAAAACATATCCCTAAACTACTGAAGACAATTTCTTTTTAAACAGAAAATATCGTCCATTTCTTATCAATGTCTTTGTGATTTCTTATCAATGTCTTTGTGGAGCAGCCCGCCCTGTTTCAAGCGCAAATACACATCACGTCCGAAAAACGATGATATTTTCCTGAATTGAAAACTCGTAACACAAGAGAGGAAATACGACCAATATTATTTAGAAGTATTGTTGCTACTTATGAAACTTATTTAGTGTTATAATTGTGTAGTAAAACAGGGTTTTTAGGCTTCTCTAACTCGTCAATGCTTACATGTACTGATGAGAGTTGCAGCTCGTATGTATCGGTTGCGGTGTTGAGTGCTTCGGATATTCAGTTCAGTCAGTCCGTCCGTCAGTCAGTCTATCAGTTCGTCTGTTGTGGATAATTGTCACATGTTTTAGCTATCCAACTGAGCGTATACTAGGCGAGACATTTATAAAACAGTAGAGGTTAGAGCAAGTAGGAAAGTAAAAATCGCATATGTACAGACTGATCTTGTTAGGTTTTTGCCTGAGGATTTTATGCACCTTTATTCTTTTTTTTTAACATGGTGCATTGCAAGTATTACATGATTTAGTGGAGTTGGCATGAGAGTAAGACACAGTTCTCAGGCTTCATTTGCAGTTCAACCCGCTCCGTTATATTGTAGCAGTCGTGAGTTGTTGTCTCATAGCAGTTAGTTGTTTACTGCAGAGTTTGGTCGGGTTGAACTTTTATAAGTGACACGTAGAAGTTGCGAGTTGTTGATGCACGTTGCTGTTTTATTCAAATTGGGAAGAGGTGTGACTCTTGAATATTATCAGTGAGACATTGTGGCAGATTGGTGTATTTACTGCAGAACTTGTAGTCAGGTTGGCATTTGATGTGGGAAGTGTATACTTACTTGCTTCTGTGTGATGTTTTTGTGCTACTCGTAATGCAGAGCATTAACGATCCAATAAGTGAAATTATCTATACTGTGTTATTATGATAAATATTCTTTGTTAAAACTATGTTGTGTTCATGATTACACGATGCCATTTAGAAAGTGGTCAAATGCAACATATGTCATATTTGGGATTTCACTTTCTTAATAAAGTACAAATTCTAGTACTTTTTTCGGTTGAGTCCCATCCGGGATTCGAACCCGCACCCTCAGAGTCAGGCACCTAATCGCCAGCACACAAAGTCAGCCGCCTAGCCCGCTCAGCCACCGCGACTTCCACAGGTGTATTCCAAATATGACATATGTTGTATGTTGTGTTCAGTTGTCGTTCATCCTGCAACAAAGTGTGGAAAGAACCTGGGTCAGTAGTTCGAGCTTGGCCGTTAGAGTTTCTATATAACACCTTTTAAAAAAACACAACGCAAAGTCCACTGATGGCCAGACTCGTCCTGTTACAATTTAAATGACTAATACTACAGCAGCGTTCGAAATATCTGCCTGCCCGACACCTCCAGGATGGGTTATTAATTAACCTATTTTCCACATGGACTCTGAGATTCTCAAATGCACCTGACAGAAAACTAAACTTCAATGCCCATTGGCACCGCTAGCACCCCGAAACAACATACAGTGATAAACTGAATGCAGAACCATGTATGTATATTGCAGTGTTCAGTGCACAAGTTACTGATTATCATATTACATCTGATGTTCATATTGGAGACATTTTTATCTTAAAGTATTTACACAACACAATTCATTCTAGTGGAGTAAACCCAACATTATTACCATAGTTAACTAAAAAAAATGTAGTGAATAGTGGGTATCATCAAGATATATATTAGAAAATGTATGGTATTGTCATAGTGTCTTATTCAGGAGAGCCATCGTGCAAATATTACTACAGACCAAAAACTGAGGTTTTGAAGCCATATGAGAGTTAATTGTACATATTTATTTGAGGCCAATCTGTATTCCCCATCATTACCACTACCATAGTGTACATTGTGTTGTCAGCAAACCTGTTCCACTTTGTCACTTTCATTAATTCTGGTACTGTGTATGACATTTATGGTCATCCACCTTGGCTGTGTCTGTCATCTCATCAACTGTTCAAGGAAGTGCTATTGTTCTATATGTCCATTGTTGAATCTTCACCTGACCATTGTAGTAAAAAACTCTATATGCTCACATCTGTATTGTCAAAAGTAGTTGGTATTCCAACCGTCTGTGTAGGGATTACCTCATGTAGGATTATGCTGCTTGTAGAAAATGCCCTGGGGTTGAGCTGGAACTCTGCTCACCTCATTCGTGTGTGCTCGTTTGTCATGTCTTGTGTAAGCATCTAAAGAAGTTTGAACTCAACTATTCTTTTGTCTTCATCAATACACTCTTTATCTTAATTAAGAGCCAATTCCCCAGATGACCATATACTACGCATTTACAGTATTGGCAAATTCCATATGCACATAACAAAAGTACTGTTAGCAATCGTAGTTGGTATTGGCTGCGTGCAGTAGTTGTTTTTGTATCATCGACTGTTCATGCCCTGAAGGAATTGAGTTTAAACAAGCAAAACCAGTTTGTGCCCACAGTTAATAACCCAGATATAAGTGGCTTCAAGGTATATACTGTCTGTGAGAGGGCCTACAAGCTGTGGTTTAAACCTCTAAACAGTGTCTGGTCAAAGCTGTCTTTAGATGCAGAGCAAAGCAGTACTCATGTACATTCCCTGAAAATTAGTGAAAGATCACAGATTTGATATTAAGTCATAGTATAAGGAAGTGTCTTATGAAGACACACAGCAGAAAGTTGTGGACATTTACTGTAAGGTTTTTCTTGTAGTAAATTCCAAGGTTAATCTTTGACATTGTCAGGCTTAGTGCCAGGTACCCATAGCCCTTACAGCCCTGTGACTCTTGAACAGATGTATATATCTTAGCTGCTGGGAAACCCATGGTGTTTTTTTTTTTTTTTTTAGGTGTGCACCCTGGCGTTTAACTCTATTCTTTCATATAGTCCAGAGACCCCTTCAGTGACAGTATATATATACTACCGACAAGAAATAAGGGAACTAATGAAATAATAGCGAATTTGAAACTGCTTTAAATATCCACTAAATCAATTTTAGGCGTCAAGTTCAATATCTGGTGTGTCCACCATGTTGGGCAACACATTTCACGGCACCTTGATGGCATGCTGTTAATCAATTTCCGGATGGTTGCCCGTAGTATTGCCCGCCATTCCTCTTGGAGAGCTGCACCAAGCTGGGCCAGGTTGGCGGGTCCTGGGTCCCTGGCGTACACCCTTCGACCAAGAACGTCCCAGAGATGTTCAATTGGGGACAGGTTCCAGGGGAGAGGGCCAGTCCAATGTCTGGATACCTTCTTGTCGGAGATAAGCGGAGACAATTCGGGCCCGATGTGGTCTGGCATTATCATCTTGGAATACAAAATTTCGGCCGATAACTCTAGCCAATGGAGCCACAACAGGACGCAATATTTGGTCAACGTATCGCTGACAGGTCATGGCTCCGTTAATGATGACCAAATCTGATCGTCTGTCATGTGTAATCCCACCCCACACCATGACACTAACACCTCCATATCGCTCATGGTCAAGAATTGCTGCTCTGGCATATCGCTCCCCGTTCCGACGCCAACAACGTTTTCTGCCATCTGTGAATCGTAGCCAAAACCTTGACTCATCAGAGAACATGGTGTAACGCCAGTGGCGCATAGCCCGTCCCTGATGCTGCCTAGCCCATGCCAATCTTTGGCGCTTATGGTGAGCTGAAAGGGTGACACCCTTAAAAGGCCGTCTTGCTTTCAGACGAGCTTGATAGAGTCGGTTTTTAACGGTTGAGGTTGAAATGTGTCTTCCAGTGAGTGTGCGGAATTCTCTATTGATGGCAGGGGCCAATTTAAACCTATCGCGTAGAGCAATTAACGTAATGAGACGATCCTGTCGTGGTGTCGTTGATTTTGGTCTACCACGCCAAGGTCTCATTGCAACCCCACCTGTTTGACGGTACGTATCCCACAAGCGTGAAGTTATACTTTTTGATTTACCCATCTGCCGGGCAACTTCACATAATGATGTCCCCCCGTCTATCATCCCCATCCATTTTGTTGCTTCACCGAGATACTGCCTCGGAGGCATTTCTGTCAGTAAGTGTCAATCTCTATTGCATTAGTGATTGCGACTTCTCCAGTACATTTACACGAGTTAACTTCTGTATGCACGTGTAGCACGTGCTGGGCATGCATTATGCGAAATTCCATTGTCATTGGATGTTGCGTTTGGGAGATACGCCACAATAACGGACCGTTGTACAGTCAAAGTCATCTACATTCAATTTCTTGGTTCCCATATTTTCTGTCGGTAGGATATATATTAATGCCATTCTTTTTGGATCACAAGTCTTTGTGTTTACAACCAGGTTTGAAGTATTTATCAAAGCACAGACACATTTGCATACACACATTACACACAAACACATTAATAAAATCTTAGATGTCTGGTGACTGTATCACTGCCTGGATGTCAAAATGTCAAAATGTGTACTGGTACTGGCCTAGGTTGGTTTCTCCATACTCAGTACTGGCTGTGCTGCTTCCTACACTGTTGTATGATGTCAGAACTCAGTGTTAAATAGGTCACCAGCATTATTGGTCCCAGCTGAAACTCAGTGTGTGGGGAACCACAACTTAAAAGTTTGAATCATGACATTGCATCTAAACCTTTTATTATATATAGTTTTAACATTCAAAGGTGTACTACATGATGTCCATAAGATTACCCTCAATGATGAAATGTCATTTTTTCACTTTGATTTATAAAAAAATACTTCCATGGTGGTTAATAAAGTGTTCAAAATGGGCTTAGTGTATAATAATTTCTGTCACATGCCCGGGGTCAGTATGTCACGTAGTCCTCCTATCACAGTTACTTTAAGGGTCAAGGTTGGAAAACTGACTGAAGGCTGTGGAAGAAAAAGGCACGCGGCCATATCATCCTCCTGGGTACCCAGTCAGAGCTGTGTGAAGAGAGGCATATCTAGAACACCCATCCATACCATGTGTTATACTCTTAGGAGATAAACATCATGTGTTGGCCAATTTCCGGGTGTTATTGAGTAAATGAAATATTCCCGTGCTTCAAATACTCAATAACACCCGGAAATTGGCCAACACATGATGTTTATCGACATTGTAAACAAAAAAGTAAACCAAAGGGGTTTTACTGTCTGCACTCGTTTACATCGAGTATGAGTACAGCAGTAAAGTGTCATCAGCTGGCCGTTTCAGCTGGTTCCCATGGTAGCATCTGGAGTTGCTCATTTGTGACGTCATTCTAACTTTACGTCACAATATGATTTGAATGACGTCACCACTGTTGATGGCACAACAAAACAATTGTTTACGTGTAAATACGCGGTGAATAGTCTTTCAGTTTCCGGGAATCTAATACCATTTGATCATGTTTTTCAACCAATCAGATTACAGAACACAGTGACTTTTGGTTTACAATGTACTGTAAATTTGTTGTACAGACAATCCTGGTCAGCTCTCAGTCAGCATTCATGTCGAGTATCATCAGCACTTTACCCTACTGTCAGCATTCTGGTATGGCATCTACGCTGTTGCTGATGTTACCCACTGTGATATTGCTGGAATAAAGTCATATTCACCTTGCTGTAGTTTCAAACTATGTGGGTATGTTTGTTGTTGAACATCACACACAGTATTTCAGCTATGTGGCAGTTCTTATCAAGTGTCAATATTAGTGTCTCGCATCAAAACTCTGGTCTTGTGTCAGCACTACAGTATAGCATCAACTCTGGTCTAGTGTCAGCACTACGGTATAGTGTCAACTCTGGTCTAGTGTCAGCACTACGGTATAGTGTCATCTCTGGTCTAGTGTCAGCACTACAGTATAGTGTCAACTCTGGTCTAGTGTCACCAATACAGTATAGTGTCATCTCTGGTCTAGTGTCATCAGTACAGTTAGTGTCAGCAGTTCAGTGTAATATGAACTTCAAGTAAAGGAGACATTTGGTATCAAAAGCTGTGTGTGTCATTATGTTCTCACCCTTTAGCTGGTACGGCACACTACTTTAATTAAGTATCTACAGAAATTCTGTGTATAATTTGTCAGAACAGTACATGGTACATTTTATGCCTTTTTTTCAGTATGGAAAACAGAAACAAATTTCATTTAGCCATATTTATTTTGTGATTTAGCTGGTCACAAACACCTGTAGAGGAGCGTTCCAAGATTGTGAACAAGATAGCTGACATTTTGGAGACCAGAATTGATGAGTTTGCTGAGCTAGAGTCACATGACCAGGGCAAACCAGTCTGGTTGGCTAAAGCTGTGGACATCCCTCGAGCTGTCCATAACTTCCGATTCTTTGCATCATGTATTCTCCATGATCTGAACAGGTGAATTCATTATTTTGATTCTTTGCACGATATATTCTCCACATCTGATCAGGTGACTGGCTTGTCCTCATTGTTTGCTTGATGTATTATTTATGCTTTGAAGAGGTGAATGACAAATCCTCATTGTGTGCTTGATGTATTATCTATTATCTGAATAGGTGAATGACTAGTCCTCATTGTTTGCATGGTGTGTTTTCTATTATCTGAATAGGTGAATGACTAGTCCTCATTGTTTGCATGGTGTGTTTTCTATTATCTGAATAGGTGAATGACTAGTCCTCATTGTTTGCATGGTGTGTTTTCTATTATCTGAATAGGTGAATGACTAGTCCTCATTGTTTGCATGGTGTGTTTTCTATTATCTGAATAGGTGAATGACTAGTCCTCATTGTTTGCATGGTGTGTTTTCTATTATCTGAATAGGTGAATGACTAGTCCTCATTGTTTGCATGGTGTGTTTTCTATTATCTGAATAGGTGAATGACTAGTCCTCATTGTTTGCATGGTGTGTTTTCTATTATCTGAATAGGTGAATGACTAGTCCTCATTTTTTGCATGGTGTGTTTTCTATTATCTGAATAGGTGAATGACTTGTCTTGACCGTATGAATGATTGTATTTTCTGTGGCCTAAACAGGTGAATGTCTTCTCCCAGTTGTTTGCATGATGTATTCAGCATGATTTGAATAGGTGTATAATATGTACCCTTCAATGACTGAATAGATGCTCTTCTTGTTAATATTTTAACTTAGTTTTAAAAGCCAGAAACGCGTCAGTGGTTTTGCGACAAATATATTTGTAAATATCGAAACATCACTTTCTCATCTGAACGGTATTAGTTATTGACAGTTTTACTTCTTCAGCAAGAAATCAAGTATTGTTGGTCTTCTACAGATCCAGCGTAATGGACCGTGCTGATGCTGTCAACTACACTATTAAGCAACCGGTGGGCGTGGCGGGCCTCATCAGCCCCTGGAACCTCCCTATGTACCTCCTTACATTCAAACTGGCTCCAGCAATCATCACTGGCAACACTGTGGTAGCCAAACCCAGCGAGATGACCTCCGTGACAGCGTTCAAGCTGTGTGAAGTCTTCAGAGCTGCAGGTTAGTAGGCGTTAAATCTAAATCCAAGGGAGGTGTGGCAGCTTAGCACTGAAGGCACAGAAGGCACAGGTTTGATTCCCTAAATAGGTACAATTTGCGAAACCCATTTCTGGTGTTCCCTGTTGTAATGTAGCTGGAATGTTGCTAAATAAGTTAAAGCGGAGCTCACTCTCTAAATACATGTTCTGAATGTCGGCTGGTATATAGGCATTGGGATTAACATTTCACTTGTGACTTTATGTGAGTTGAGCTAACATGTTGATGTGTTATAAATAAAGGGACACAACCCACATTCTCTTGGATGATATTTATGATTATGAATATTCATAAAAAAACAACTTATTCCCCCTAGCTTGTTCTTGATTATGAATCTAAGAAAAGGCTCACAACTCGCTTTCCCTAATCACTGATGTTTTCCTATGTTTTGTGTTCTATATATTACATGTCTAGTTTCCTTATTATCTTGATTAAGAAAAGGAACCAACATGTATTCCTTAGCAGATCCTTATGATCATGTATGTAATGAAGGGAGTTAATATGTGCGCCATTATCTGTTTCATATGCTTATAAAATGTGGTAAAGGAATGACACTGAGTATGATTTAACAATCTCAATAACATTAGTAAGGAATAACACGAATTTGGCAGGCGCACTGGCTCTTCTTGTGGATAGATTGTAAACAAAGGAAATATATGTAGGATGCCAAAGTCAGTGATAGATAGTTGACACAATGTAGTGTGAATTTGTGAAAAAATCAGCATACTTGCATGTTGATTATATGATATTGCATTGTAAACATTTATATACCTTTATATGAGGTTCATGCTGGCAGACATCCTAAATAGTTTTTACTTTGAGAAGGAGCTTATATCAATGACTATTTGGTTGTAACTTGTTAACTGTTTGCAAGCTGAAGGTTTTGAATTCTAAATAATTTGTTTGTTCACTGAAAGGGGTGGGAAAGGCAGGGACCATGGGCCATTTTGCACATTAGAAGAAAAAATGTCCCATTAAAATTTTCAAGTTTACTATTAACACAAGGGCAGTGACCCTTTCTAAATTCAGAAAATCACTGATGATCCAGAAAATGGCCCATTATCAAACTTCTCTATCCCAATGCCTGATTGGAATAGTATTGCAATAGTTGGTTGCAAAATACTATCACTATTGCAATAGTATGTTACAATAGACCATTGCTATAGTTGTTTCCCCCTCAGTAGCCCAATGATATTGCTTGAGAAAAGGGAACAAACTGTAAAGTCTGGAGGTAATGTTTCAGGTCTGCCTCCTGGAGTTATTAACTTCGTGTTTGGCTTGGGACCCAAAGCTGGGGAGGCGATTGTGACACACCCTGATGTCCCCATTGTGTCATTTACTGGGGGCACTGTCACAGCAGAAAGACTCCGCAAGGCTGCAGCACCACTCAGCAAAAAACTGTCCCTGGAGGTACGATAGTGAAGTGTGGATTGGTGGTGCTACCTCCTTAGACAGATTCTTTTCCAAAATCATCAACAACTAGCTTTACGTATTTTCATTTATCCTTCAGATATACATTCTGATACAGACCCGTGAAGGTCCTTGGTAGAATAGGCCTTCAGCAACCCATGCTTGCTATAAAAGGCGACAATGGTTGTTGTAAGAGGTGACTAACAGGATCGGGTGGTCAGACTCGCTGACTTTGTTGTTGTCGGTTACCATTTGCGCAGATCGATGCTCATGGTGTTGATCACTTGATTGTTTGGTCCAGATTTGATTATTTACAGGCCGCTGCCATATAGCTGGAATATTACTTGGTGTGGCGTAAAACTAAACTCACTCACTCATTCTGGTTCATCCTTGTAGGATAATTTGTCAAGAATGTGCTGAACTTTCTCCTGGTCAAAGGGGAGATAATTTCATAAAACAGATCTCATTACCTCCCCTGACCTGTTGCCAATGAGGTACGGGATTGAGACCATTTCATATTTATAGGTGGTTGGTAGGTGCTGAGATGAAGTAATTAGTAAGTATTCAAGAAAGATTCCCTGTCATTACTTATTTATTGATGGTGTGCTGATGTATTATGAAAATGGAATCGTTTATTGTTTGTATATTGTCAACAACTTTATTCACCCTTTCAAGGCCCATTAAGTCTTGAGTGAGTGAGCGAGTTTAGTTTTGCACACTCAGCAATATTCCAGCTATATGGCAGGGTCTGTAAATAATCGAGTCTGGACCAGACAATCCAGTAATCAACAACACGAGCATCGATCTGCACAATTGGGAACCGATGACATGCGTCAACCAAGTCAGCGAGCCTGACCACCCGATCTCATTAGTCGCCTCTTACGACAAGCACAGTTGCCTTTTATAGCAAGCATGGGTTGCTGAAGGCCTATTCTACAAGGACCTTCACAGGTCTATATCAGAATGTATATCTGAAGGATAAATGAAAATATGTATTTTACCCCTTGACCTTCAGGAGTCCCATTAAGTCTTGGCACTTATAAGAAAACTTGTGAGATATCAGAAAAAGTGCTGACATTAGCAAGTATCCATTTACATTTGTCTTCAGTATTTCAAACCTGAGGTAGCAAATATTTGAGGTTCATTTAAGGGTCTGCATTTAGGTCGGAGATCAGATGGGGGGCTTAATTATGTGCTTTTCAGCATTGTAGATGCTCAAAGCTTTTATGCTCCCAGTATGTGTTGCAGGTTCCTAATACTCAAACCTAAAAACTAACATCAAAAACATTTTGTTCTTTTGAAGAGGGAAGTAGTTGTATCTCGACTTGCAAACATCACATTTTTCCCCTGATATGAGTAATGCGTTTACCAAGATTGATGAAATATTTGATCTTGTTTACAGATATGCATCATATAGCTGGAGAATTGCTGAATGCAGCCACAAACAAACAAACAAACAAACAAACAAACAAACAGCAGCCAGAAACAAACCAACAAACAAACAATCTATTATTCATTCAGCTCATGCCCTTACACTACGTAGAGTCTCTTGATTATTCTGCTGATCTTACACAAATTGAAAGTCAGCTCTTAAATAATGCACATGGATGAACATTACTCGATCCAATAAATGAAATTATTTGTGCAATATTGATAACCAAGCATTTTATTGTGTTTTATTGTGTTTCTAATGTTTACTATGATAACCAATTTTCTATTTTCTATATCTCCAAAACTGACATTGTGTTGAAGCTGTTTTGTATTTTAACTCTGACGCAGCAAAATGACTGTTCAACAGTGAAAACTCGCGCCATCTGTATGTATTTAAACAACCTTCTAAACTTGAAACAATGGTTTCTACTGTCAGCTTGGAGGCAAAAACCCAGCTGTTATATTCAGTGACGCTGACCTGGACAAGTGTATTCTGACCACCATCAGGTAATGCCTGCACACTCGATCACATACTGCCAACACTGTCTCAAAAACAATGTGCAATCCTCATTTAGTAATGAAATCAAAGCTCTATCTTAAAGTTAAGTTAAAAGAAAATACTTAAACAAAGTAGTTGGTGTATTTCAACATTTGAAAAGTCCATTTGAAAAAGAGGCCCCTGTAAGTTATCCCTTTCTTGAATTACCAGGGTATTTTTGTTTCCATGTTTCGATGAATACCCAGATTGCTCTGAGAAGAGATTGGTGACTGTGTTAATTGTATCAGAAAAAGGCATAAATGCATAAAATAGGTTATTTGTTTCCAAACCTACTGGTCACTTTTTGATTATACGTTTTACCAGAGAATCAGTAAAGTGGTCATTGATATCCATCTATTGCATTCTGGGTAATGATCAAAGCAACATGGCAGTAAAATTATTATGGTAATTTGAGGATTTTCCCTTTTTCGTCATCAGAGTTCTTAGTATGTGGCAGTGTTTGTATAATGTCTGCTTGTAAAATTCTTGTCTTCTTAAAGACATTTTCCTGGCCTTATAGCCTGTGTATCAAGATGTAGCCTATATCTTTGTGTTTTAAATGTCACAGGTCTAGCTTCCTCAACCAGGGGGAGATTTGCCTCTGCACCAGCCGGCTTTATGTTCAGCAGGACATCTATCAGGACTTTGTAGGCAGATTTGTCCAGGCTGCAAGGTAAGTTGTTCTTCTAGGATGGATTTGCCCTTGAAGACAGGTAAATTGGCTTTCAAGGACAGATTTGTTCTTGAATTTAGGTGAGCTGCTGTTCACAAGACTGATTTATCATAGGAGCCAAGAGAGGTAGTCAGAGAGGCCAGATACAGAGCACTTGAGGATTTGTCTTGTCTATTTTAATTGATATATTGTCAGGGACTCAGATTCATGCTGTCCTAAGGGTGGTTTTAGGCAATACTTATGTCATGGAAAATACTTTTTAACACGAAAATGAATGGGTAAAGAAATTGACCCCCCAAAATTCAGTGTTTGAATCGGATATGAAAGTCCTGCCACCTCTCTGTTTAATTTTTGAAGTATGCCAGTGCTGGTCTAAAACAAATGAAATTCTGAACTTTGCAAATTTCAAGTTCCCAAAATGTTTATTTTACAAGCTGAATAAAACAAGGTTTAGGTGTGATTATAACATATGGCCTATGTGATTATAACACTCCTACAGGAGTGCCTAACCGAGTTGGAGATCCCTCAAAAGGTCCTGATGATGAACATGCAATTTCAATGAGCTGACTGTTAACAGATCCCAAAGGTCCATATTGTGACTCTCCCAATCATGACCATGTAATTTCAGTGAGCTGATTGTTGGAGATCCTAAAGATGTCAACACTTTCACCGGTGCCCTCATCAGCAAGGAACACCTAGCCAAGGTCAAAGGATATGTGGAGCTTGCAAGGTCAGATGGAGCCACTGTCCTGTGTGGGGATGGTGTCAAGGAACTGGATCTGCCAGAGAAATGCAGAAACGTAAGCTTTGCAATAGCATAAGGAGTGCTGCTGATTAGCCTATTCTGTGGATTGGCTGATTGTCATAATATAAGTCTGTGCTGGGGTAGTCCTGCAGTTAAAGGTTGAGATAACTGACCAGGTTTGATGTCACCAGTGGACCTTACGCAACCAATTGTCTGTTTTCTCATCATGGAATGGTCTCGAACTTTCTAAGACCGAAGTCACTTAGGTCCGACCATTTGGTTTGTGTATATGATAAGAAAACAATAGTGAGTGAGTGAATGAGTGGTGTGAGTGAGTGAGTTAAGATTTATTGTCACATCGGCAATATAGAAAACAATAACAGTTTAGTGAAATAATGTAATTATGTGCTACTGAAGATTTTATCTTATAATATCCTTTCTCCTCCCTCTTTAAGATCCCAGTACAGTGAAAGCTGTGAAAACTGGCATCTGTCCAATCTGGCAAGTTGTGAACAATGGCGTAAAAGTTCAGTCCCATTCGTGGCTTGTACATTTATCGTCAGCTCTACAATCCGGCACATTGTTTAAAGTGGATTATTTCTTTAGTCCCAATGAGTGCTGGTGTAGACAGCTTCCACTGTACTAAAAAATGATTTGAAGTTTGGACCTTTTAATATTGTATTCCTCACTCTTATGGAAATCTGGGTGAACCTTGTGTAATAGATTTCAGATGTCTTTCTGTTTTCTTTGAAATGAGAATTATTTTAGGGTCTGATCGCCTCTAAATATAATAGCAAAAATAAAGTACTAGTGAGAGATTTGGTTGTTAAAGCTTTAGGTCATCACACTGAGAATCCAGTTTTATTCCCATGTGGAAGCGGTTTGTCAAGTCCAGGTTTTGTCCACCAATATGCAGTTTATGAAACTCCCCAAAGTTTCTGCCAGACCAAGGGACATAGTTTATCATCCGTTGGAATTCATCATTTATTTTTGAATGAATAAATAATGATGAATATCTTCATGAACAAATTTTAACCAGACCATCAGGCAAGTGAATTTGAGAATCTGGCAATCCATGTTGAAAATAACCTGTGCTGGCCAGTTGGTCTGGCAGATAATTTGAATGCTGTGATATGACAGTACTGCTAAAAGCTATCAACTGATTGTTCCAGGGTTACTTCATGAGGCCAACTGTCATCACGAACATCACTGATGATTCTCGCCTCATGACGGAAGAAATCTTTGGCCCTGTTGTCTGTATTGTACCATTTGAAACAGAAGAAGAGGTGAGGTTTTGCCTTGAAGGTTTTTGCCATGATTCATCAGCAGAAAAGCAGAGAGACTTTGCGGTGTTTTACTGTGTGAATCAGCTTGTAGTCTTACCACTGGCAAACAGGAGAATGCAGAAAATGTGTTTACAAGACGAAGACAGTGCATGAAAAGGAGCAAACCAGTTTGGTTTGTGAAAGTGAGAGCAGATGTAGCCTAGTGCAGGTGCAGTGCATGACAATGAAATTGATTGCACATGCCTTACACATAAGACTCTCACGTTGTCAGTGTAGCAAGACGGTAATATCTGGACAACCTGGGGCCCCTTCATACGCAATGGGCAAGCGCCAGTGGGTGGCACTATACATGCTGATGAGGATCAATTGTCAGGTCGATGCTCAACTTCACCTTGTTTGCCAGTACATAGTGATGAAAATCTAATAATATATTTTGGCCTTATTGCAGGTAAAGTAGTGAAAGAAATAAACGTTTTAATAAAGACATGTTCCAAATGTAGACTGACCACCGCTGTTTGACTTGTCTGTTGTTATTTTGTAGGTTGTGCGGCGTGCGAACAGTGTGAAGTATGGTCTGTGTGCAACTCTCTGGACCCAAAATCTCAGCCGCATGCACCGTATGGCTCAGAAGTTACAGGTGGGTGTCTGTATCATCACTAGTGATCACCATCAATCATAGCATCATACACTTTGGATTAAAATAATCATGATTATGTGCAGTACTTGTCAGTCTAAGTAAACTTAGTCTCAGTGTATTTTGTTACACTCCACCACTGAGTCTAACAAAACCTAGTAGAAAGTTGCATCAGGTAACCTTTGAGTGACCAATGACCGTCCAATCAAATGCGAGATGGTTGAACAGATTTAACCCATCAGACCATGACTACTATTTAGGGATTGGAGGGACTTTCAATATATTCAGGTCACTGACAGGGATCTCTCCACAAACAAAAATCTGCATATAACACAGTTATTTGACCTGCAGTATATACCCTTTGGGGTTTCTGTTGACATGGTTACCATCAGCTAATATTTCCACAAGATAACATCCTTGAATATTGCCAAAAACGCTATTTTCGGCGACTGTTTACTCACCGTTGTCATGGTTGTATGTACGCCGTGTGCATCACCCAGAAGCAAGCATATGTTAAATAATTCGGAATCGTTCGAGTACGAATCTTTTCGAGATAAAAAGTTCAAAAGGTATGTGTGAAGGTCCACTTTTGCGATTTGTTAAGCTGTGTTCTGATTGGTCAATCTCAAAGGTTACCTGACGCGACCTCCCATAAGGTTTTGTTAGACTCAGTAGTGGAGTGTAACGAAAAGTACTGAGGATAAGTTTACTTACACTGAGTACTTGTGGTTGTAGAATGTAAGATGTAAATGTAGTTGGGTTTGAAAGTGAGCCGTTTCAATTGTCAGTTGTGAAATTTGAGTGAAAATGTAAGTTTGTTTCAAGAAATCATCATCACCATCATCACCATCACCATCATCACCATCATCATCACTGTCATTAAGGGCCATGGTTTACCCTGATTATGTGTTGGCATTACAGGGCACTAAAGAACTAAAACTGTTCCTCAACACTGAGCTGACACAGTAGTGTATAACTGGAGAACACATTGGTGTATAACAGGATTACTATCCACAGCAAGATGAACGGAATATAATCCCTGACATACTTTCATTTCTTTTCACAGTCTTACTGGCATAATGCTCCCTCTGCCATTTATCAAATAAATAAATCAACAGGGTTTCATGTAACCAGTACCCACCTATGATCCAAATCATAAGTACAGTTGACTTATGGGTATACACTTCTGTCTGCAAGATATTGATTGCAAGACAAAGCATCAGCAACATTTGTCGATTAAAACATTTATGAAACTATAAACAGTTTACATTTGTGACCCTTGTATGTTTTGTAGGATTGGGTAATCACTGTGTCAGTTATAAATAATACAGATTGTTTGGATCCTTAATAGATATACGAGGGCTGGCTGAAAAGTTCTAAGCCTCACTGTGAAAAAAAGTTACAAAGTCCACATTTGTAATTTATTTTTCTACATAGTCCCCTTCCAAGTTCACACACTTTTGCCAGCGATGCTGCAAGGCCCGAATCCCGGTCAGGAAGAAATCTTCTTCAGCTACCCTAAAAAAATCAGTCACAGCGGAAATGACGTCATCAGTACTTGGAAAATGGCGACCGGCGAGTTCCTTTTTCATTTTGGGGAACAGGTGGAAGTCAGTAGGAGCCAAATCAGGTGAATAAGGAGGATGGTCAATGAGTTCAAAGCCACAATCGCGGATTGTTGACATGGCCACCACCGATTTGTGAACAGGCGCATTGTCTTGGTGGAAGAGGACACCTTTAGCGATCATCCTCGTCGTTTGGCTTTGATTGCTTCTCGCAACTGGTTCAGTAGATCAGCATAGTATCTGCCGTTGATAGTTTGACCTTTTTCAAGATAATCAATGAGCAGAATACCCCTGGAATCCCAAAAGACTGATGCCATCACCTTTCCAGCTGAAGGAACAGACTTGGCTTTCTTCGGAGCTGGTGAATCAGGATGCTTCCACTGTTTTGACTGTAGTTTTGTTTCTGGATGAAAGTGATGTATCCAGGTCTCATCCATGGTTACAAATCGTGCCACAAAATCATCGGGATCTGCTTCAAAACGACGCAAATTGTCAAGGGACGTCTGGAACGTCTGTTCTGCTGTCAAGAGCTTTGGCACCCATCTTGCAGAAACTTTAGTCATTCCTAATTCGTTGGTGATAATATGCTCAACCCTCTCATGAGAGATGCCCACTACACTAGCAATATGTCGAGTAGTCAATCGTCGATCATCCATCAACATATCGAGCACTCGCGTGATGTTTTCTGGAGTGGTTGCTGTTGAAGGCCTTCCTGAGCGTGGGTCATCATCAAGGCTTTGTCTGCCACGCTTAAATTCTGCAGCCCACTTCTTTACTGTGGAAAATGAAGGAGCATCATCCCCTAGAGTGGAGACCATGTCAGCATGTATCTGTGTTGGGGACATCCATTTCTTTTGCAAGTACTTGATGACTGCCCTGTATTCAGTTTTGTCCATTTCTGATGATTTCAGAGGGTAGGTTTACCAAAAGAGCTGTAGTTGAGATAAAACTATTAGTACGTTTGTAGTTCTTGTGTCTATGATTCACTAAATGTTTGTCCTCATTGGTGGCAAACACCTGTCTCTAGCTGGTGGGGAAAAACCACTCAGGCTGAGAACTTTTCAGCCAACCCTCATACGTGGAATATTGATGAATGCAGCTTTTACTTTCCATGGATAGCTGTTTAAGTTGGTGGACTGTTTGTGAGTCGACTGCCCAGCCCTGTGACAGGAATTAGAAACACAGAAGAAGTTGGTAGGGTAATACAACACACTTGTCATGGATGTGCAACTTCTTTATTACTTGCACACAAGGTTTCTTGGCAAATATTTATCCCTTCATCTGATGAAGGTGTCTTGTATCATCCCAATGGTGTTGGTAGATTTTATGAATGCTTTTATATGGTGGACTGTTTGTGAGTCGGCTGCCCAGCCCTGTGACAGGAATTAGAAACACAGAAGAAGTTGGTAGGGTAATACAACACACTTGTCATGGATGTGCAACTTCTTTATTACTTACACACAAGGTTTCTTGGCAAATATTTACCCCTTCATCTGATGAAGGTGTCTTGTATCATCCCAATGGTGTTGGTAGATTTTATGAATGCTTTTATAAATATTACTTACTTGGTTGGTTTGTTGTTAAATGCCATTCTCAGCAGTATTGCAGCCATGTGGCAGTGGTCTATAGATAATCTTGTCTGGAATAGACCACCCAGTGATCAACAGCATGAACATCAATTTGCGCAATAGGGATGTGATAACATATCAACCTAGTAAGCAGGCCTGACCACCCAATCCAGTTCGTCACCTCATATGGGTTACTGAAGATCTGTTCTACACAGGATCTGTTGTATAATCTATATAATGTCTTCATGGGATATTATGTTTTGCTAGTTGTGACCTCTGATGTATATCCATAATTGTGCGATTAGATGATATTCAACAATGATCTCCTCAGTAAAATTTGATAACGTTGTGTTGTTTTAGTAACCATACAACCTTTCTTAATCAGACATGCAACCTTAGGATAAAAAATTTAAGAATGGCTTCAACAAATTAACAAAAGCAAAGAAAATAATAATTAAAAGAACAGCAGACCCACACCAATCCTTATGCATGGCAAATCATCAGTTTGTATCATGAATTACTTGCCATTCACCATGTCTTCTAGCTCTATCTGCATCCAAAGAAGACTTTGTTCTGTACAGTATACAGTTTTCAGGATTTTACATGACGGATGATTCCTGCATATATGATGCAACGTTTTTGTTAAAGACTCTCAAAATGTCATATTACCAGTCATGCTTGATGCAAGTTTATGAATGACCGCAGTGAAATAGATTTGATAAGCAAACAATGATAGTTTTCACTGGTATCAGCATTTCTTTTGATTCTTCTTAATTGTATGCTACAGTCAATATAGTATTCCCAGAAATTATTGAGAATCATGTTGCGTCATGTAACTCATTACGTTTATTAACTTCCGGCGTTTTACTTACATAAACATGTTAAAACATCATCCTTTTACAGTCTCAGTCTTGTTTTAGTACTTTGTTAGACCTCCTCGCTCAGCAATGCATGCCTGAATACGCCTAGGCACACTACCCATCAAAGTTTGTAGGTAATCGTGTGACAGGGTATCCCAATATTGGACCACCTCGGCCTCCATATCTTCAATATTTCTCAGTCCCTTTTGGTTTATTCTGTCCTTCATGACTCCCCACACATTCTCAATTTGGTTTAGGTCTGGGCTGTAACTGGGCCAGTCTAAAACTTGAACATTTTTGCCCGACAACCACTGTTTTGTGTAGCGCGCAGTGTTTTTTGGGTCATTATCATGCTGGAAAATCCAATCATCTTCATACAATGTTTGTGCTGTCGGAAGAAGGTGACCATTTAGAATGTCAACGTATCTTTCTTTTGTCAAGTTTCCCGTGAAAACACACAATGGCGTCACTCCGCGAGCCACATGTCCACCCCACATGTGAAACTTCGGGCTATGTTTTGGTCGCTGGTAGATAGGTTTGACAGTATCTTTGGTCCAAATTTTCACACAATTAGGGAAAAGCCAAACAGAACTTTCATCCGAAAAGAAAACATTATCCCAATCTTGATTTTCATGAGCCCGACACCAGTTTAAACGTTTTTCCTTTTGTGCATCTTTCATCAACGGCGAGGGAATTCCACGTTTTTTCACCCAATTAAGTCTCTGTAATTCCTCCCTAACTGTTTCATTGCATACCTGAGGACTTCCTCTGCTAATCATTTCATTTCTGATGTTCTCAGCACTTTTCAATTTGCCCCTACTCACAATCTGCCCAAGTCTTCGGCGATCCACAACACTGAATTTCCTAGGCCGACCTGCCCCTGCTTTGTGCTCTATCCCGGTTCCTGTTTGAATATTCTTCAAAGTTCTGTATACTGTAGACAGAGGAATACCATGTCTACAAGCTACCACTTTAGCATCAGCCTCACCCCTTTCAAAATCATCTAGAATGAGCTTTCTTTTCTCTCTTGCTGTAAATTCTGCCATGTCAACACAGGAAGCCGTCTGCTCAGACAAGGGAGATAACTCTTGACGTAATGAGCTGCCTTCTAAGCCTTCAAGACTTGTCTCCCTTATTTAGTATGCTTAGTGCATAGTGAAAGCCCTTTTTCCAATCTTAGCATCATTAGAAAAAAAGCAAAGATTTTCTCAATAATTTCTGGGAACACTGTATATCATAAGCATGGTTATTTGTTCAGAATACTGGAGTTTGTTATGACTGAATTGCACAGTAAAAAATATACCATTTACTAACTAACATATAAACAGCAATGCAACAAAATTGTTGTTTATGGATAAACACAAATAAATATTTCACAAAAATTCACTCTTATAGTTCGAAAATCACTCTCCAAAATAAATACTGTGAGTCACCATGACTCTTTTTTCAAAGTCTGTGTAAAACCCTGAGTATTGGTGATGCTACCCCGTCACATTGGTTTCCGTTATCAGGAGATTTATGAATTGTGACTTTCAGGTTGGGACTGTGTGGGCAAACTGCTGGCTTGTGAGAGATCTCAACATGCCCTTCGGTGGAACAAAGGAGTCTGGTATAGGACGAGAGGGAGCCAAAGACTCCATTGAGTTCTTCACAGAGGAGAAGACAGTATGCCTCAAGCTGTGAATGCTACAGGAACCGAGACAAGAGATTAAATCATCTCTAGACAAGAACATGGATACTTCAGAGAAGCTCACACAGAAATAATGTTTCAAAGTCATGCCTGAAGTCGATAGGCATACTCATCCTAAGTAATCTTTACTTTATCAGTAATAAATCATTTCTGTTTTCAAAGGTGCATGTTTATAGTATATATTATGTTAATTGTTTTATTGTTAGTACTGTGTTCATGAGTTTATGAAGATGGGTTATTGTTCATGTACAGTGTCTTATGACACAGCGGTATGTCCACATCTTTAGACCTTAGATGAGTTCATATCTATAAAAGCCATGTTACCAAACCCTCCTTTTACCTCCTGGAAGGTTTGAGCGCAGGGTGACCACCAATGATGTGCCAAATGTTTGTTCGGTCTGTATTTTGGCTAGCAGAGTAGCTGAATCATGATGTACATTCCAGGTCAGAACTAGGGGCACACATGGTGCAGGGGATGGTCAGTCGACCATGTGTTCATGGGTTTCAAGACTGTAGTCACCTAATGATGATCATCGTTCTTGACACCATGTACCTGCTGGTTAGAATTGTCTATGACACTATCTGCCTATGTCTGTATCATTCAACATTAACCTGTCATTGATGAAGCACGGTTATAGTAACAGACCCAACACAGAACACAGAACTTGGAGATCTGTCAGTGGGACACAGTTACTTCTTGATAATAATAATACTGACATGTGAAAAAATGTGTCATTAATCATTTGATGATGTGTTTTCAGCTTACCATTTCACTGGCAAATGAAAGCTATTCGTGATCTATGTCCTTCCATTTGTAGTCAACCATTCTGTGAACCATTCCTATTATTTTCTCCATTATTTTGGAGAAATTTGTGACCAGCTGAATGTATTTTGCAAATAAGACTGGTATTAAGACTGATTTTTCATCTTACATTTTCAGTGTGGTGTTGGGGCAGAATAATACTTAGATTGTTTGCTCATCACACCGAAGACCCGGGTTTGATCCCCAACATGGGTACAATGTGTAAACCCCATTACTAGTGTCCTCCGCCATGATATTGCTGTAATTCGGCTATATGTGACATAGACCATACTACTCACAGAATCAATTTTGAAAAATCTCTTTCTATGCTCAGATTTCTTTTAGGGGTGAAACGGTATACCGTGGTATTCGTAGAACTGTGGTATTTGTCCTTTGGTTTGTAATACCGTAGTGGAATCCAAAAATTGAGTATTTTTGGTTTACTTACTGTCATTTTGACAATCTGTTTACAGACCTTTCTAAAGTTTCTAAAAATTGGATCATGTCCAAATCTATGCATTCCAAAACAGCCGCCAGTTTCCTGGGAAGTAAGTTCGGAATCGTAGTGAATGTTGTCTACTCAGATCTACAAGTCAGCATGAAATCTGTACCTGGGTTCCTTTTTCAGTTATTTCAAATTAAAATATTTGTCCAATCATGTAACTGTGTACATTATGCAAACATATTATTTGCATAAATGAGGACTTGTTACATGTCGTAGACATAAAAATCCCGCTGTTTTCATCCAAATACGACTGGAAGAATACATAAGAATAAATGCAAAAATAATCTGATACATAAAAAAACTAATGGGACGTCTGTCTTCCACATGCACTACTTGTGTGTTGTGATCAGGGGTTTGACTCAAACATGGTGCTGGGTTGTGGTTCAGCATCCTTGTTTTTCGCTGTTTTTGACACTGTTTCATTTCATTCAAATTCAAGGAATATTGAATCAGTTACATCACTGAAAGCTTTATCATATCATTCAAACAGCCCATTACGCACACAAAAAGTTGCTTTTACCTAAAAGTATCAATGACCTCACCACATTTCAGTAAATGTGTAGCTATCATATTTAGGGTGTTTCCATATTTTTTGTTTGTAATGTATATATAGATAACAGCTAGAGATGTTCTTAACCATCAAATGGGTAGTTTGTCCAGTGAAAACATGAACAGAGACTTGTGTTCTTGAAAAAAACGTGAATAGAGACTTGTGTTCTTGAAGAAAACATGAACAGAGACTTGTGTTCTTGAAAAAAATGTGAACAGAGACTTGTGTTCTTGAAAAAAACATGAACATACCTGGTGATTTGCCAAACCTGCAGTAATTCATGTTTGTGAGGATCACTTGCCATTTGCTATCCAGTGTTGTGTGTTGTGTTAGTTATGTAATTTATTTAATATCAATTATGTAATGGCAGTTTTTTTCATTCAGAATAACACACATTATGATAAAGTTTTATGAAACATGGTAAGGTTTAGTTTGGATCTTGTCAATTATCTGCATTGTGATCATATCTCATGTACTGAGCCAAAACGGACCGAACCGAAGGCCTTGTACCGCAATACATACTGTACCGTGGAGAGAGTGTACCGTTTTACCCCTAATTTCTTTGCAATGTGTATCAAATCAACTATGCTACCATCCCAAAAAGGGGAAGAGGCTTTTGGGATAACCATCACACTGATGGCTGGGTTTTACACCCAACCCCACAAAGCCCTCAGCAGAGTAGGTACCATGAACAACGGAACTTGGTTTGAAACAATTTCACATGGTTGTGGTTATACAGCTAAACCAGTCCAAGTGAAATCGTGTAGATTAATATATTTCCTGTCTGACAAGAGGGTTGATGGGGTAGCTTAGTGGTTTAAGTGTTCACTCGTCAAGCCAAAGACCCAGGTTTGGTTTCCCATGTATGTAAATATATGAAGCCCATTTCCGGTCTTCCCTGCCCTGATATTGCTGGAATATTGCTAAAAGTGGCATAAAACCCAATTCACTCACTCACTCCTGACTGACAAATCAAGTTCTGCCTAGTCAGTAATATCAAGGTTTCTTTTATTGTAAGTATTTGCTGTTCAAAGATCATGCCTTGGTTTCAGCATTGTGTTTGTCTAGAAAGTGTTACAACTAATAGTAGGGGTAATATTATAATACAGACATTCTACAGTAACCCAGACTGGAATGTAGGGACGACTTGATCCAGTCATTAGTGTTTTTGTCATTGTAACAGTCTTGACTTCATGTAGTCCTAGTTGTCTTATCTCATGTTGTCATGTTCATGTACTGGAAACATTGAAGTGTTGCAGTCTTTGTTATGTGTTTATATAGGTGCGGGTGCAGTTGTGGTTGTGAAAGGAAATGAATGTTTTGTAACCTTTTGGGTTTTGTTCTGTGTGTGTGTGTGTGCGCGTGTGTGTTCTGTATGTGTGTGGTTGTCTATGAGTGTAGTTGTGTTTTTAAATGCTGTTTTGTGCCTTATTGAATGTTTATTCAGTGTGTACTTGCATTCTGTGTTTACTACATTTTGATTATGTAATATCCCAGTATTAATTTCTACATAGCAATGTAAGCATGCTGATGTAAATATTTTGAACTACCATTTTATATTTTGTGTCAATTTAGAAGGGTTTATGTTTCATATATGCCATTAAAGCTCATGTATATATATATCTATGTGATATGTTTATCTGTCCATTTATTCGTCTCAGGGTCAGTTACTGTAAACATATTAGGTATCAATCAGGTTTTATGTTGTGCTCTTCATGCAAAATATTTTACTGCAAAATGTTATACACAGTGAATAAACCTTTCATTGATTCAGTCTAACCACACTTGTCTCTGAGTTATTACTGTAACACATCAGTGTGAAGACAGAAATCTACGGGAATCTTAAAATGACAACTGATACCTGTAGTAGCATAAAGAATCATGATGCACTGACACTGCATTGAATTTCCCAAATCATTTGCTGAAAGTAATTAATGAGCCAAATCCAATTGTCAAATTAGAGAAAATGGCAATGTGTGTCGTGGCACCTATTGAAATTGGTCACAAGGTCAGTTATATCTTAGATGTAGTCATGTTCATGTCTTAAGTATTGCATCCAATTCTCAGGTTCAGTTATATCTTAGAGTGAGTGAGTTTAGTTTTACGCCGCACCCAGCAATATTCCAGCTATATGGCGGTGGTCTGTAAATAATCGAGTCTGGACCAGACAATCCAGTGATCAACAACATGAACATTGATCTGCCTCACTTAGGCACCGATAACATGTGTCAACCATGTCAGCGAGCCTGACAACCAGATCCCGTTAGTCGCCCCTTACGACAAGCATAGTCACCTTTTGTGGCAAGCATGGGTTGCTGAAGGTCTGTTCTACCCAGGGACCTTCACGGGTCTATATGTTAGATGTTGCCATGTTCTAAGTACTAATCTCAGCTATTTATGTTTTAGATTCTTCACACAAAGTACATGTCCTTATAGCATATGGAGTCCTAGACCATTGGGATAGATATGTCCCTTTTCTAGACATATTAAACAGTAACTATGTCTTCTGTATATACATGTAGCTGTACACATGGGATTCTACTATGTTATGACCCAATATTTTCCAAGGGCACGGTACTAGAGCTTGAACTGAATGGTAATTATGTTCTGGGTAGTTTATAATTCAGTAATAAAATAATACACTAACTGCCCTATATGGCATAATTAATGAGCCCCATGCTTGGAGATGGTCATTGATGCCCGAGTAACATTTCCGTTTGCCTTCAGCAGTAGAATTCTGAATATCGAAGCAGACGCTGTTTGGGCTTCATTTAAATTGTAGAGATGAATATTATATAACATGAGTCTGAGTTACAGGAAGACCAGAAGCTACATCAGCACTCAGTGATACAGCACAGGTCACGTTATTAATTGATTTTTACGAAACCCCACGAAAACTTCAGGTCCTACTCCAAGTTGTTTATATCTTGTTATGGGTACAATGTCGTTGCAAAAGAAAACCCAGTCTTTAATCTCCCCAGAAACAAATCCCGTGTGGTGGAAAGGGCTAATGCTGTGAAAATTATATGAAAGGATCACTGAAAATCAGTAATGACACCAGGTGTTCGCTGAAAGGACAAGCATATCCTGCCTAAAGAAATCCAGTGAGCTCCAAAACCAAGCTACTGGTTGACCGTATCCTCTCTTCGGCCGTGTACATGTGTTCGGTGAGTGAGTGAGTTTTACGCCGCACTCAACAAAATTCCAGCTACATGGCGGCGGTCTGTAAATAATCGAGTCTGGAACAGACAATCCAGATCTTGACAATCAATAGCATGATCACATCGATCTGCGCAAATAGGAACCAATGACGTGTCAACCAAATCAGCAAGCCTGATCACCCGATCCCAATAGTCGCCTCTTACGACAAGCAAGAGTAACTGAAGACGAGTGTTTTAACCTTATGACCTTCACGAGTAACGTGTTCAAAGGTCTAGATCTCAAAGCTAGATTAACGCTTAATCTCTGAATATATATCATTTTGATTGTAACAAACAAACCCATTTATACTGAAAAGGTACCCCAGGGAGACCAGATATTCGGCAAATCTAGACTTGCTTCATTTAAAGGCTTTAGCACCATAGGAAGGGCTAAGCAGTAGGGATGATAATGTGGTTCAGGGACTGTGAGACAGACTATTCTCCCAGTCTGTGATGTGTTGACTCTCGGCCCACCCATGTAACACGTTACTGCAGCCTCTTCTTTTCAAACAAATGACACACGTTGTAACACCCACAGCAATTTGTCAGTCCCTGTCTGCGTTCAGCACGCTTGACCGATGAGAACACTGACCAGTCACCATTTATAGATACCATTAAGTAGAGACAGAGAGTCTTCCAGCATAATATATTGTTTAGTATGAATAATTGTGTAATACAATCTTGTGACAGGGCTACTGTGATAGCCCCACGCTGAACTGTTGATACATATCTTGTATAATCACTTCACTATTGGGCACGTGGTTGATGCGTGTAACTAGTCAACACACACTGGTTCCATTGTTTTGTGTCTGGATTTATGTACACCTGCTAAATAAATAAATATGCTGACTTGCAGGGCGATCTTCTTAATATGCATGCATTAGTTTCAAAACTTGTCAAACTTGTTCATCATCCCTGATCCTTCAATGACATGAGCGTTGACAAATTTACCGTCGTGATGGAGGTGTTAAATGCCAGAATATGGTAAACAGCCAACACTGTCGTGCATTTAATGGAATTATTTGGCCTTGTTTTGATTCTCTCATAGTCGAACGCCTTATTCGGTAGAAGAAAATCTTCATCTGTAGAAAATGTTCAGTAGTGTAAGACTTTCACTTGTACAAGATGACGCAGTGTGCTGTGACTGAAGCTGCAATTTGATTTATAGTGTTGCACTCTTAGGTAAGGATAAAGTGACGATTGCCAGAATCATTTTACGAATTACAATCACTGGATGGTTTACACCACCCTCAACCCCTCGGGGTTTCGCCAACATAATACTACACGTGTCAAATGATTTTCATTGCCATCAGTGTGAAGTAACACAGTAACAGTAGCATTTCAGTTGTGTTATTCACGGAAGTATTCCCTTCACAAAAGTAACAAGGTTCTTATTCACAAAAGCAAAGGTCATTCAATTGTGCCAGTCACTAAAGTAACGGAATATTTTAGGCATTCACAAAAAGTAACAATCATTCAATGGTGTCATACACAAAAGTACCAAGTCATTTTTGGCATCCTTCACAAAAGCAACAAACAATTTTAGTCATTATTCTCAAAGAGTTACATACGTTCAAGGGTGTCATTCACAAAAGAATACACTGAAGTGGGCTCGGCGCCTAAGCCCTTTGAGGTTGAATTTCAAGTCCATTTCTTGTCAGACTCAATCTGTAATATACTACTCAAAGGAAGTAAAGGATACCCGATTCTTTCATACTGACCTAACTATCAACGCGAGGTTCTTGTCATAAACTGATGTTCAACAAGAATACTCCCTTAGCATAAACATGAATATATCAACTAGAAACATGGGTGTCTTATAATCATTTGTACAACCACTTGAATGATCGTGTCATGAGATGAGATGGGTAGCATCTGTTGCGAGTAGTCTCATCACTGGCTGAACTCTAAATGTATCACTCAGTGAAAACAGGAAACAGCTCCATTTACACTATACTGAACAACAAAAGAAACGCAAGTCTGGCTTTTTGTCAAGCCTTTGAATAGAAGACATGAACATAAACGCTTACTATTATGAGAAATTTGTTTTCGAAACTTGCGTTTCTTTTGTTGTTCAGTATAGTTTAAATGTAGCTGTCGGAGCTCTCTGAGTGATACAATTAGGGTTCAGCCAGTGAGCCACAACCCCCAACCCATCCCCACGTTAGAAGGATGATTCTGATCCAGAGGCAATTTGGTCCAGCTTCAGTTTTCGTGTTTGTCTTTCAGAAAGGGATGGTTTGTAGGAATAATGATATGTTTCAGGGGCCGTGAACCGTGAATCCATCTGTGATCAGAAGGGAGTGAGAAGAACTGGCATTCCAACAATGTCGCACCAAGGTCAGTTACATTATCTTCAGTTACATCTCCATGTGGATTCGTTGATTCATCGAAGGCGGTTCCTGGTAATTATCACCGTCTCAAGTCTGCATTGTGTTACAACAACGAGTTTTCCTGGACAAAACACTGTAATGGGAATCTAGACCCCATGCGTTCGCATGTGTAAGAGGATTACACTAGGGTTAGGGCTATCCACGTGTCACCTGTCACATTCATTGTCCTATCAGTCTGAGCCAGTCACACCGAGTACATCTTGCGCGGACCATCTGTTGGAACTCTCACCTCAGTTAACGGAACATTCGGTTTATGTTCCTGTCCTGTCTATGTAATCATGGTAATGTTTAGTGCCAGACCTTAATCACTGAGTGATATAACATTTACGGCCTTTTCAAGAAGTCTTCAAGAAAATACCTACAGAAGTCACCAGAAACAGCGTTGAGTCGAAGCCGTGTCTTCAGAGTGACGGGCGGATGCTTGAACATCTATTGTCCAGGAGGAGGCAGCTGAAAAATCTGATGTCGTAGCCTCCCCAGTTCTGATTTTGTTTGACACTGTTTTCAGTTAGTGTGCTGTCTTGGGCTCATGAAAAGGCCTGCAATACTCTCAGTGATATCTTTTTTTTTTCACAGGCCATTTTATGCGGTGGGGGTCTGTAAGCATTTTCATGACATTTGGTTTGCTGCCCGTCAACATCTCAAAGTTAATCATGGATAGTTTTACAACTATCAATCTGATCCCTTTCATTTTGACTTTTGTGTATTGTTAAAGGATGAATAAAATTTTTAACATGTTTTCGCTCTTAAAAATAATCAAAATGGCCGCCATTTTGGCCGCCATCTTGTATTGTCGTGTGTTGCCTTCTCGGCAGTTAAATGTACACAAAAAGTAACACCGAATGTGTCCATTTACATCCAATGTTGAAATTTTTTATGTTTTTGACACTTGTGTCTTCTAGAGTGGTGGCTTGGGGACAAAACAAGTAATTTTGTATGGTCATGTCGTGGTAATACAATGTTTTACAGTTTATTCTTTGAGGCAGGGGATTTTAACGATTCTCCGACTTTTCACAGAAATGTGTGGGGATGATTTATTTATTGAAAGTTTACCTTATTCTTGTAACTAGAATCAGTTATTTTTGTTTCCTGTTTATAGTTTGGCAGAAAATGTTTCAGGACGGTGTTTGGTAACTTTACTTTAAAACTATAAGAGTTCTCCGTTTCCAATTCAGTCTAAGTAAACTTAGTCTCAGTGTATTTCGTTACACTCCACCACTGAGTCTAACAAAACCTAGTAGAAGGTTGCATCAGGTAACCTTTGAGTGACCAATGACCGTCCAATCAAATGCGAGATGGTTGAACAGATTTAACCCATCAGACAACGACTACTATTTAGGGATTGGAGGGACTTTCAAAATATTCAGGTCACTGACAGGGATCTCTCCACAAACAAAAATCTGCATATAACACAGTTATTTGACCTGCAATATATACGCTTTGGGGTTTCTGTTGACATGGTTACCATTAGCTAATATTTCCACAAGATAACGTGCTTGAATATTGCCAAAAACACTATTTTCGGCGACTGTTTAGTCACCGTTGTCATGGTTGTATGTACGCCGTGTGCATCACCCGGAAGCGAGCGTACGTTATATAGCATTCGGAATCGTTCGGGTACGAATCTTTTCGAGGTAAAAAGTTCAAAAGGTATGTGCGAATGTCCACTTTTGCGATTTGTTAAGCTGTGTTCTGATTGGTCAATCTCAAAGGTTACCTGACGCGACCTCCCGTAAGGTTTTGTTAGACTCAGTAGTGGAGTGTAACGAAAAGTACTGAGGATAAGTTTACTTAGTCTGGTTTCCAGTTTGGCATGAGGCATTATGATTCTTCTACCATTGAGGATTTTAATTGTCATAATTTATCACTAGATAATAAAAAAGTTGTCTATAAGAGATTATTAGCCCGTGTCATTATTTCAAGTGACAACAACATCTCACATGTCAAGGGTGTTGAGCTACTTACCGGAACAGCGACCCGGTCATGCAAATAGGCAGGTCGCATTCTTATATTATGTTCGGAAGGTCATGTCACTGTCACGTGACTTAAAGCACGTGCACTTTGCATTAGTTAACGGTGTCAATACAGGTGTAGGACAGAAAGGGGTCATCTCAAAATCAAATATGTCACATAATTTATATGATGTTTTCAAATTGCTATTGCGATGTCTTTTCATGCACATGTACCGGAGAATTTGGTGTGATGGTCTCTTCTCTAATACCATCTAGTTTCCAGTACTTATTTTCAACTGCCAATGCATGTTTGACACAGACTTCCCATCAACTGTTATGAATCTTCTGTATTGCCGTGTAAACAATTTTTTCAACGTCAGATACCCCAGATAACTTGAATGTCGTGTTGTAGCGTGATACCTTCCCCTTGATGATGGGGCCAAGATGACCGCCATTGTAGTTTTACTGCTTATGCACAGGGGAGAACTAACTTTGTCCTGATATATAGAACAGACAATTCATTTGGTGTCACATGTTTAACACAGTATAGAAAAAACTAAATTTCAAAGTTATGGTTGATAAAAGCTTCACATTCGTAAACTATTTGATGAAATAACATTATCCAAATGATTAGAAAACGATGCTTCACGGTCCATAACTGCGTCTAAGCTCTTGTTGTAGCTTATCAAATGGCCTGTCAGATAACTCTTAATCAATTTTGATACATTCAGCTAATTACAATTAGCTCTCCTCTTCACTTTCTTTCATATCATATGTTACATCATGTCAGAATTGGAGTCATCTACAAGCCAAAGCTGTTCGGGCAACAGTCACTCGGGTGTGTGTGAGAGAGAGTTTTTCATTTAATGTCTTGTCTCATCTACAGACAACACTGGATTGTTTGATACATACATTAAACTAATAGTCTGTGCGATGTGATCTGGTACTGTTGATAGGCTTTTGTATTGTAAGTTCTGGTTTGTAGATATTATAATACGCCCGTGTACAGATATATTTTTGTTTTAATATTGGACTTGTTTCTTGGTGTGTTTTTGTTTCTGTTTAGCAGTGTATGGCAGTGTATGGCAAAAACAAACACCCCTACTCGGCGATAACGTCGAGCACATCCGATTTCCATGGACAAAAACAAAAACAAAAACAGTCGTCCTGCCTCTGGGGGACTTCAGGGTCCATTTCCGGCCCCAGGACGATGGCATCCACGCCCTTGATAATAAAGGTAATTACTTTTTTACATCATTGGTACCGTGTGTATGAATGCCAAATATATGCCTACACGAGAAAAAAGCTCAAACATGAAACTCAAGTTGTGGCTTTGTAGCAGGGCAGTGAATGTACAGACGACAAACACACGCTACGGGTGTGAGCTATTGCCAGAGCAATCTTTATTTTCGTGGTCGATAAGTCAGCATACCCCAGAACTGGAGGCATAGAAAGGCATGTCTTGATCCTATCAAAGGCATGTTGCTGGTCCTGACCCCACTTGAAACCCATAGTCTTTGAGGTTTGTTTCCTTGATCTTTTGACAGTCTTTGGCATCAAGTCAGACAGAGGTCTGGCAATACTAGAAAAATTCTTCACAAATTTACGGTAATAACCAGCAAATCCGAGAAACTTCCTAACTTCCTCAGGTGTTGATGGTGTAGGCCAGTTTTTTATCCTGTCCACCTTCTCTGGGTCTGCCTCAATACCCTCAGCGGAAACGATATATCCAACATATCTCACTCGGTGTTTGAAAAACTTGCACTTTTTGGGAGCAAGTTTGAGACCACATTCTTGAAGTCGCTTGAAAACCATCTCCAGACGTTTAATATGTTCCTCATAAGTCTTGGAAAAGATGATGAGGTCATCAAGGTAGATGAGGCAAATCTTCAGATGGAGACCCTCTAGACATTGTTCCATAAGACGCTGATACGTTGCTGGGGCATTGGAGAGTCCAAATGGCATTCTGTTATATTCGAAGAAGCCCAGAGGTCCAACAGTAAAGGCAGTCCTTTCCTTATGGCTCTCCTCGATCTCAACCTGGTGGTACCCGCTCTTCATGTCCAGAACTGAGAAATAGGTCATACCTCCTAAACAGTCTAACAGCTCCTCGATACGTGGTAGGGCATAAGCATCCTTGATGGTACGTCTATTCAGCTGTCTAAAATCTATACACATCCTCAGAGTTCCATTTTTCTTTCTTGCTAAGACGACATTAGATGCCCAAGGACTGTCAAAAGATCAAGGAAACAAACCTCAAAGACTATGGGTTTCAAGTGGGGTCAGGACCAGCAACATGCCTTTGATAGGATCAAGACATGCCTTTCTATGCCTCCAGTTCTGGGGTATGCTGACTTATCGACCACGAAAATAAAGATTGCTCTGGCAATAGCTCACACCCGTAGCGTGTGTTTGTCGTCTGTACATTCACTGCCCTGCTACAAATGGAGCCCCCAGTGAGGACATTGCCACCATGTAGGACATAGATTGAACGCCAGCAACATCCTGTGGATATTCCTGGAATATCAGCACCTGTTCTGACTACATTTGACATTGTCACGTGACATTTGCGTTATATCTGTGTTTTGAATGTGACTTTTCCAATATTGGATACGTGGTATTTCTCAAAAAAACCCTGGAAACGTTTCACGTGAGTTGAATGAATGTTTGACTGTTCAACATCATTGCTAGCTAGCATCTTTCATTGTATTCTGTAAACGTAATTACCTGGCGCCAGGTCTCTAAAATGTAACTTTGTTTATAACTTGTGTTTGGTAACCTTGCATTTTGCATTTACTTGATTATATTGTGCTTCTGTGTCAGCTCCTGATCAGGATACTGTTGGTACCAACTTTGTGTATATAGCTATATTGTATTTCATCAGTTATTTGCCACAATTTAGTTCTGTATTGCTTTAGTTATGTGAGCTTCGTTTAGTTGAATTTAGTTCAGTTTAGTTTAAATACATTTAGTTAACTCTTGTTTATCTTCAGTTAACTTGGTATTCAGAGTGCTTGTGTGTATGAAAGTGACTTCATTTCATTTCTACTTTCTGTTCGTCTCTAATCAAATAAAAGGTAAGCAAGTACAACTACATAGCAAGCATAAAAGGAATTAAATATGTTTTAATGTACTAACTGAATGACGACAGACTAGCGCACCTTCTTGATACACTTGACATTCTTAATAATCTGCCCCTCCCAATCCCTCATGTTGTCCTACATACTTATGTTGTAGCTTTAGTATTAGTTTTGCAAATCCACATTGTAAACTTAGGAAATGCATTGTCTTATACCTAAATATGTGTCAGCTCCAACTTGTGTACACCTGCTTGGGCTTCTTACTTTGGTAATTCCCTTTGCAGCTTGCGCTGTTTTGGAGTGGTGTTAAACACAATTCACCCACTCACTCCTTCGCCCTTTCGCGCAAATATTTATACATTTCTTACAGTGTGCTGTATTGTCTCTGAACTTTTCAGACATTCCACTCGTTCTTGGAGCCCCGACTATCGTTCTTTTGTCGTCAAAGCAGTTTGGGAACTATTTTAAACTGATATCAGCTGACATGTAGATATCATTGTGGTTTCCCTTTATTCTGATGTGGACAGCATAAGTTCACTTTGTTATTGCATATCATAGTGGTGTCTTAACTTGGAACACTACCTCATTTTGCCTTTGGGCAATTAAATTTCGTTTACTTCTGCTACCTCAATTAACCATGGAGTTCAAGGATGAAGAGTTGGAAGGAATGGCCACGCTCTTTAAGAGGCTTGGGATGCACCCAAAGGCCGACACACCTGAGGATTTTAAAGCCTGGATTAAGGGAATGTATTCCCAAGAAGGTCCTCTCAAAAGAGAGGAGGAAGAGGCATCTGTACCTCCTGCTACCAATACCCCTCAGTCAGTAACACCAGATGTTAGGCCTGTAGCTGTCGCTTACCATCAGTTTCCAAAGCTACCCTTGTTTAGCGGTGATTTCCAGGGCAAGGACACTTCATTTGACCTTTGGACTTATGAAGTCGATTGTCTCTTGAAATCAACGAACTAAACCCCCGATGTTATGGATCAGGCCATCAGGCATTCCTTGAAGGGAGAAGCAGCAAGAGTAGCAATGAGATTAGGATCCAAGGCTTCAACACAGGATTTGCTGAACAAGCTCTACAGTATTTATGGTACTGTTCAACGCAAGGAAGCTCTGTTAGCCCAATTTTATAGTGCCTCCCAAGGTGAAACTGAGGATGTGGCCACTTGGGGATGCCGGTTGGAACACCTGTTATCGAAAGTCACCGATCATCACACCATCTCTTTTCAGGATCAGGATGACATGCTGAGGAACATGTTATGGGGTGGTCTTAGGCCATCACTCAAGAGTGTATCTGGTCATAAGTTCGATTCAATACCAACTTTTGATGGTCTAAGGATATCCTTGAGGGAGATTGAATACGACAAGAAGCAAGGAAGAGATCCGATGCCATCAGCTAGGAATAGGACAGCTACTGCTAAGATGGCAGCCGAGTCGAATATGGTGACAAAGAAGGATATTGATAGGATATTAACAGTTACAAAGTGAGGTCTCAGATATGAAGATCAAGCAACAGGAGACAGCCCATGTCTACCAACACCAGTCATTTGCCTCCAGTCAACAAAGTTACCCTAAAGGCAAATACCAACATATTTTACCATCTGACTCTCAGGATGAGATTGCTACCCCATTAGGATCCTACTTGCCTTCAAGGTCGGGTAAAGGACCGGATCACAGAATGCCACCAGGCACAGGTGATGGAGCTAACTCTTACTACAGAGGTACAGGAACGGACTCTAATCATAGGCGATTTGGACCTACATTACCTAAGCCTAATTCACAAGTTGGTGCACCAAGAAACCAGTATCCACCACCACCAAATGAGAGCATTAATCCTCGAAGGTCACAGGAAGTTGTCTGCTTCCGATGTGGTTACCCAGGACACATTGCAATTGGATGTAGGGTTCGTCTAGACCATCTTCGCCATCCTTTAAACTGGCAAGGGTCTATGGGCAGGGGTCACCACTAGACTTACTTCAGAGCCCCAACAGAGTACCTGAAGGATTGGTTGGTTGTGCAAATGAAGATGACATCCTGCTTGATGGTAAACCGGTCCGAGCCTTGCTGGACACGGGAGCGACTGTGTCTTTGGTATCTGAAGCTTTTTATGAGGAACAGTTACAACACATTGCCTTAGAGCCACTAGGAAACATACTGGACATAGAGTGTGCTGGCGGTGAGACATTACCCTATAAAGGATTCATCAAAGTGGATGTAACACTCACCGGAGGAGGGACTGATGTTGATGCTATTCCATGTTTATTTCTTGTAGTACCTGCTACTAGATACAGTGCCAGAGTACCAGTGCTTCTAGGAACAAACATCTTAAACTGTTTATTGAATACCTGCAGGAATCAACATGGAGACAAGTTTTTACAGAAGGCCCCATTACGGACTCCATGGTATTTAACCTACAGGACTATTGCTCTAGGAGAAAAAGAGCTCGAACGGAACAGGTGGAGACTTGGACTGGTGAGGAGCGCTGAGGAGAAGAATGTCCGGATCCCTCCTAATAGTAGAATTGTGGTGAAGGGTCAGGTAACCAAGGGACTGAAGACACCTAGACTATGTGCTCTTCTTCAAAACACATCCCAGGCTTCCATTTCTTCTGATGTTGAAATAGCTCCAACCGTCATCACTTATGATAAGGACAATCCTGATGTAATTGAAGTCCATGGACTGTGAGATCTTCGGATGACTCCAGCAGACAACAACTGTTGTAAGTGACTCCGAACCTCATCAAACATGGCTGGTGGTATTCGACGATGTCTCTGTTTGAAAGGATGGTCATCTGTTAAATCAATTCTGTGTCGAACAGCTGAAGAGTGGCCAAGGTCCTCTTCATGTTTGGAAAAAATATCTTTGAACCTCAGGATAACATCAAGGCCTTGCTCTATCTCCTGAGATGTCAAGTTATCCTTCTCTATTCCCAATTGTTCAATCAGAGCCTCCTCATCTAAAGGTTGTCCACGTGGTGCTTCTTGTATGGTTACGGGTTGAAGTTCACAAAGTAACGATCGGGGAGGTATAACTATGGTACGGGTGGTCCTGAAAAGAGATGGTGTGATGATCGGTGACTTTCGATAACCAGTACATATAGACACCACAGCCACCGACACAAGATGGGACGCAACACAGCCACCACTAATTACGACACAACTACATCCACCACTACATCACTGGAACAGCCAAACCAGATCTATCACTGTATGGATGTCATCATCGAGACTGTAGGTTGAACAGTTGTGGATTTAGATCTGGTTTTGAATAATCGTACATTGCCTATGCATGTATTAAGATCCGGTTGCTGACAATAGAACATATAAATTAATACATGTTTGATATAATTGTATCAAATCTCGATTTATTCCCTTAAAATTTAAAGATATTCTTGTGACATTCAGATGTTTTAATGACCTTTTTGTGTCTTGTTTCAGGGAAGGGCATATTCGATAGACTGGATCAACTGCACAAAGTCAGGACATAATAATTTAGGACTTCACTAAACATGAGAATATTTGCGAATGGTTACAGGATGCCATTTAGAAAGTGGTCAAATGCAACATACGTCATATTTGGGATTTCACTTTCTCGGTAAAGTACGAATTCTAGTACTTGTTTGGTTTAGTCCCATCAATGATTCGAACCCGCACCCTCAGAGTCAGACACCTAATCGCCAGCACTCAGAGACTCTGAGAGTGCGGGTTCGAATCCCGGATGGGATTTGGGACGGTTTTATATTCAAACTGTCCACAAGATATAATGACCGACAAAATCCTGATTGTCACCTAATTGTGTGAATGTACTTGGTGAGTTTTAGATGGCTTCAGTAAAACACTTCCCATTGTCCAATGTTCTACATGTTCTAAAATGGGACGGAGTGATAACACACCTTAAACAAGATTGCCGCATGACGTACTTCAAACGTGATGGGGATGTGTGCAGACATAATATAGCTGGACATTAGTTGCAATACGTTTGTACACAGTTTCCACCAGGTCAACTCCGTTCGCAGACAGACGAAACTCGACCGCATTATGTTCTTAGTTACATTGGTATTCCATGGTATTCTCAAAACCAAATGAATTGTTCTTAAGAGTGAGTGAGTGAAAGAGTGAGAGAGTGAGTTTAGTTTTACGCCGCACTCAGCAATATTCCAGCTATATGGCGGCGGTCTGTAAATCGAATCTGGACCCGACAATCCAGTGATCAACAACATGAGCATCGATCTGCGCAATTGGGAACCGATAACATGTGTCAACCAAGTCATCGAGCCTGACCCTCCGATCCCGTTAGTCGCCTCTTACGACAAGCATGAGTTGCTGAAGGCCTATTCTACCCCGGGACCTTCACGGGTCTGTTCTTAAGACGTTTGTAGTACATTTCTACTCGGTTCTGAAAGAGCGCTATGGATTCTCACCAAGTTCTACTCGTTCTGTGTTTGTGTAGGTCTCACACAGGTCTTACTATGTCAACGCAGTGTGCATTAAGATATGACACGGTAGGGTATTCAGGCATGCGTTTTTAACATGTTCTTTTGGGATACAAATTCCTACCTGTGAAACATGAACAAATTTGCAGCTGTCAACATCTGAATGCTCATTTCCTGCAATTTGTACAGGAAGCAGAACAAGAGTACAATGGGTTGGTAGTGCAAGAAAGGAGGAAACGAACAAGAACTTGTTGGGTGAGAAACTGGCTTTAACCTGAGAGGCCAACAGCTGTGGAACAGTTCATCAACTGACACAGGATCTCAGCCTTGAAGATCATGAGTCCTACAATTTCTTGAGAATCACCCACCCGTGTTTGATGAAATTCTTGAATGCATCACCCCTTCATTAAATAAGATGTCTTTCTTGGTCCACCCTCATTTTTCTGTGGAGGCATGGTGATGTCGATGTTTCCATCTTGAAACTGATAACGGAAATAAGAATGGGCTGGGTACCTACAGAAATCAAACCAGGACATGTCTGCTATTACCACTGCACACGCTAGAATCAGAGTGAGAATGTAGTGAGAACGGGAAGAGGTGTCTGAATACGAGCTGGTTGAGTTAAGAAAGAGTTAGAGCTTGGTAGTGCTTGTTAAGGACTTGGCAGTTCTAATTCAGAACGGATGTAAACTGACTAAAGACGGGTTTGAACTGTTTGAAAACGTTGTTCACATGGAGTGAAGGCGCATTTCTTCCCAGTCTATACGTAATACCAACTGTCTGGGGATTGGGCACCAATGAAGTAGACATATTGACAACTGTTTATGATCAAACGAGCATCGTGATTTATATAATCATTACACGTTCTATCCCGTTCAATTACATTTTACAGTTATTGTTAAGACTGGTCAGGACGTCCCAAGAACTACATATGTACCTTCGTGTGCCTCGGGCATACCAACAGGTAGCATGGTCGGACCAACAGAACTCCATCGTACGTCCGTATGTGCGACAACTCTAGATTTGTCCCAATATTTTGGTATCGGTGTGTTTTTACCAACAATCGTGACTTCTTGTGCCGTTGACGATCATCTTTGATTCGCTCCCCTACTTTGACCGACTCTTGCCTGGCATACCTGTCCGAGACAGCATCAAATCTAATGTAGTCAGTTCGATTCCGAATTTATCTCAATGCATATCAGCCAAGACTCCAATTTTTTAAGCAGTTCCCTTTCTGCGCATTTGCAATTAACTTTACGAAGAGCCAGCATTCTCTCCTCTGCTAGTAGGCAATGAAGTGCCAAACACTCCCGTTAAGGTTCCTCTTTCCAAATTAATGTCGTGTCATGTCTGTATCTTGTGAAGATTGCAAGTGGAGTTGTTGTCCCAAAGGATATAATTCACAGCTTCTTGCATGCTGAACAAAACATAAGGATTAATATCATATGTAGTCAGCTGAACTCTTCCAAAGCAAACATTTGGTCACCTTTACATCGATTGAACCTGAAACTGAAAATCTCCTCTTCTACATTGATTCCCTAAAAGTCTGTAAAGCACAGGGACGATACGCTCCATACAACAAATGGGTCACAATTTTGATGTTCACGAAACAGTGTTTACATCTTGTGGACAGTTTTCTAACGCTATGTATGTACCAAATAATCTAGTGATACTTGTAGATGAAGTATTGACAAAAACTCCCACCAACATCCAACATCCAACAGTCTAAAACGTCTTATTGAGCGAGTTAACTACCAAGTGCATGTGTGGATACAACCAATCATGAAGATGCCTTCACCAGTTGTCCATTGTTGGAGCATTGGTGATGGTCAGCTTATCCTTTTTCTGATGTCGAGAGATCCTACTCCCCGTGGATTGGTTGAACTGACGCCGAGTAGATACAAAAGGTCAGCATGCCAGCAGAGAGATCTGTGTCAATGCATATGAACTGATTTATTGTGCACAGAGACGTGCATTTTTGTATGACAGGTGATTGTTGCCCGAACAGCTTTTGTTTGTAGATGACTCCAATTCTGACATGATGTAACATATGACATGAAAGAAAGTGAAAAGGAGAGCTAATTGTAAGCTTCTGAATGTATCGAAAGTGATTAAGAGTTATCTGACAGACCACTTTGAATAGCTACAACAGGGCCGAAGTTAACATTTCTCAGTTAAGGGAGCACTATCAACCATATATTATAAGAGTGGCGATATGTTTATGCATAAAAAGTAACCTTTAAGAAAATTATACTGGGCAGGTTTTGGATGGGTGGACTGCATGGAGATTCAGGGTTTGGAATGGGTGGGGTTCATGGTAAGATAGGGTTGGGATAGGTGGAGTGCATGGAGGGTCAGGGTTTGGAATGGGTGGGGTTCATGGTAAGATAGGGTTGGGATGGGTGGAGTGCATGGAGGTTCAGGGTTGGGATGTGTGGGGTTCATGGTAAGATAGGGTTGGGATAGGTGGAGTGCATGGAGGGTCAGGGTTTGGAATGGGTGGGGTTCATGGTAAGATAGGGTTGGGATGGGTGGAGTGCATGGAGGGTCAGGGTTTGGAATGTGTGGGTTCATGGTAAGATAGGGTTGGGATGGGTGGAGTGCATGGAGGTTCAAAGTTTGGAATGGGTGGGGTTCATGGTAAGATAGGGTTGGGATGGGTGGAGTGCATGGAGGGTCAGGGTTGGGATGGGTGGGGTTCATGGTAAGACAGGGTTGGGATGGGTGGAGTGCATGGAGGTTCAAAGTTTGGAATGGGTGGGGTTCATGGTAAGATAGGGTTGGGATGGGTGGAGTGCATGGAGGGTCAGGGTTGGGATGGGTGGGGTTCATGGTAAGACAGGGTTGGGATGGGTGGAGTGCATGGAGGTTCAGGGTCGGGATGGGTGGGGTTCATGGTAAGATAGAGTTGGGATGAGTGGAGTGCATGGAGGGTCAGGGTTGGGATGGGTGGGGTTCATGGTAAGATAGGGTTGGGATGGGTGGAGTGCATGGAGGGTCAGGGTTGGGATGGGTGGGGTTCATGGTAAGATAGGGTTTGGATGGGTGGAGTGCATGGAGGTTTAGGGTTGGGATGGGTGGGGTTCATGGTAAGACAGGGTTGGGATGGGTGGAGTGCATGGGGGTTCAGGTTTGGGATGGGTGGGGTTCATGGTAAGATAGGGTTGGGATGGGTGGAGTGCATGGAGGGTCAGGGTTGGGATGGGTGGGGTCATGATAAGATAGAGTTGGGATGAGTGGAGTGCATGGAGGGTCAGGGTTGGGATGGGCGGGGTTCATGTAAGATAGGGTTGGGATGGGTGGGGTGCATTCGGGTTCATGATCAGGGTTGGGATAGGCGGGGTTCATGGTAATATAGTGTTTGGATGGGTGGAGTGCATGGAGGTTCAGGGTTGGGATGGGTGGGATTCATGGTAATATAGTGTTTGGATGGGTGGAGTGCATGGAGGTTTAGGGTTGGGATGGGTGGGGTTCATGGTAGGAAGGAATTGGGATAGGTGGAGTGCATGGTATTGTAGATGAACACGTGTATATAGATCGCGGAGTAAACTGACTTAACCAGTGTAACCATACCTGAGTTGGAAGTGTTATGCGCAACAGGCAAAAATCCTCTCTTAACTCAAGGGAGCAATATATAAAACGTTAGCAGAAAGACGTACTAAATAAATATGAACAACCCAAAACAATATATGTTACCATCGTTTTACACTCGTGCTCAAATATTTAAAAATGTAACCACTTAAGCTTGTAGCTATTATGAGCTGTTATAGTGCTGTAAATCGATCATGGGGAGATATTTAGTCCAGTAAATATGAGTGGCATAATTCATCATAATTATTATTTTTTAAATCGATTTGTTTTTAATCGAGTTCAAAGAGTCCAGAATGTCAAGAGAGCACCCTAGTGTATTATCAGGAACACACGTACATCTATGACATCTGGATATAGCAATCGTAGCCCGGGCCAGTATCAACAGGGATCCGTATTCTCTGCTAAGTTTGATGGTCGTAATTAGTGATTAGCTGTGGATTTCAATCACTAATGCTTCTTTTCGCTAATATCGCCAGACTTTTCTACCTTACATCTGTCGGTTACTCATATAACTTCATGTTCCTACCTGAACTTACCGTTCACTAATATACATTTGAGTTTCTACCTGACATCTACCGGTCACCGATATGTCTCCACATTTCTATCCAACATCTACCGTTCACTAATATAGCTCCACGTTTCTACCCAACATCTACCGGTCACTAATATGTCTCCACATTTCTATCCAACATCTACATCGCTTTTAGCGATATTCCAACAATGCAACGTCGGGGGTGTCAGTTAGAAACTCGTAAGAGACTTTTCTCAAGAGTGAAACGCATTGTTACTGACCACAGAAACAGATTCTGTTTGAAGAACTGTAACAGATCCTTGATGATCAACACCAACACATCTTCCACTGCATGTATTCACATTTACAAAGTTCAAGATCCATGTCTAGGAACTTATTTATAGCAAAATTTCAGTTATAATGGCAGATATCTGTGAATAATCGAGTCTGGACCAGATAAGCCAGTGATCAACAGCTTGAGCATCGATCTACGCCAATGGGAACCCCTGACATGTGTCAACCAGTCCCGCCCAGTCCCGTTTGTCTCCTCTTACGACAAGCATTAGTTACTGAAGGTCAGTTCTAACCCGGGTCTTCACGCGCGAGTCTGTACAGGAAGAACAGAATGTCTTTTCTATAATTCTTTGCCGAAACTACGAGAATTAGTATCAACACTTGTAGTATTTGTTATAGGCTGAACTTTGTGAAATAACGGTGCTCTTTGACCCAGTAACATGAATAAATTGATATTTCGAAATGTGCCATTGCGTTTCACTTTTGGAATAGGTGAGCCCCTTTTGAAATTAAGTCGCTCTGTCCTTTTTGGATCCTTGGGAAATACTAGCTGCCAACAGCATATAATATGTGTTTTTTGATACAGTGTTGTCTTCATCTCCAGACATAAAAGCGACATTACACAATCTGTGAATAGCCTATTTTCAGGCGCTGTAACGATGATACAAATAGGTTCATATGACAATCATATACACAAATGAATAATAAATGAATAATACTTTTTCTTCTTTAGTAACAGATTTGACCTTTTATCCGTGAGAGGATCCGAAGCCCGTGGAAATATCAACATGAAATTCATAATATACATACATACATACATACATACATACATACATACATACATACATACATACATACATACATACATACATACATACATACATACATACATACATACATACATACATACATACATACATACATACATACATACATACATACATACATACATACATACATACATACATACATACATACATAGAATTCCGAGTGCCGGATGTGAAGTAATACACCAAGCAAACAAACAACTAAACATTGTGTGTCTTATGACGATGGGGCGTTCCTTTGCTCTTTGTATCAGTCATTTCTGACTGATAATATATACACACATGCAGCCCACACACATACACACACATGCACGCACACATAGACACACACACACACACACGCACGTTGACTGTGAGACACACTCACATGGAATGGAACAGAGGTAGACAGAGGTAGAAATCCCTATGTGATTGTGTCTCAACACAGCCTACCACTTTGATAAACATGGGAACATGGGTATTGTGGTAACTAACTGGAAACCTTATCAGAAAGAATCTGGGACTTGAACCTGATTCACAGTTTCCTTCACCCACAAAGGTAGATAAATCATGCTTTATCTGTCATTTTCCTTTCAGTCATATGAAATATATTCTGCCAAGGTGGCACAGTTTCCTTACCGAGGGGAAAGGGTCATATCAACATTCGGATAAATGTATGCACGCATATTTGATGTTGGTTCCAAAAGAAACAAACCAGTAATGGTCATTTGATGGCGATGCTTTTTTAATACGGGCATCATGGTAATGGTAAACTTAAGTTTGAAGTCTCATAAATGTTTTCAGCCTGCTAACGGTTTAATAGTGTTTATAGTTGTTAGTTTAAATTCCCCTTTTCAGATGTCCGGTATTTTATTATAACGTGTCCACCTTACTATCAAACCTTTGAAATCTAGCGGGTTTGGTATCAGTCGATAGTGTGTTATAGGTTTTGCTATTCGATAGTGTTTTTTTTCTAAACTTTCCCCACAAGCTGGACCTAAAGAAAGCGTGTTCTTTGCTAAGGCTACTAGAGTTCAGACATCTGGTTAAATGTCAACTGGGTACAACTCCGTTACTATGCGGAAAGCCCTTGTGAACTTTTATAAGTGCGTGTTTGAAAATGTTTTAACACACCTCTATACGTGATATCCTAGTCACTAAAATGCACGTGTTGTTACTTTCAGTCTATTCTAATGGTGAATATATGAAGTACAGTTCTATATCTGCTGCATGTATCAATTACACATAGCAAGTATGTGTTAAAATGACATTGCATTCCTTTTTCAGTCAGATCTTTGATAACGAGTTTAACTGATGGAAATGTATCCTGTATTCGCAGCGTCACGTGCAGTATCCCGGTCCAAAGTACGTCAGCAGCTTCCTACATCTCGTACAGATCTTACATGATGTTGACAGGTCAGATGCGAAGCTCCGAGTTCGATTCCAAATATAGTACAGTCCCAGTGTACTCACCCGGAAGGTAGGGCCACTTGTTTGAGACAGTACAACTTTGGAGAAAACCACGTGTACGCTGATTCAAAACCCAAACCAGTCAGATGTACCTACCTACCTACCTACCTACCTACCTACCTACCTACCTACCTACCTACCTACCTACCTACCTACCTACCTACCTACCTACCTACCTACCTACCTACCTACCTACCTAAACAGTTCGCTTGATTAACTTGTCTTGTTGTTTATATATGATTCTGATTGCAGAGGTCAGGAAAGTGCGAAATGTTAAAATACCGTTGTGCCAACATAAGGCCAACCCAATCACTTTGTTGGGATAAGTAGGGGCCATGGTTTTGTACGAAGGTCAAGAAGGAGCTTACTGTTGAAATACCGTTGTGCCAACATCAGGCCAACAAAATCACTACCTACCTACCTACCTACTCTTTTTGTCTATCTTGAGCATACAGATATAACGAAGCACCCCTACACTTAATATTGTACATGTACTGGGCCTATATAGTTACTCCAAGTTCGTCTACTCTTTGAAATCGCGGACTACCCGTATTTGAATAATTAGAATAAGAAAACAACGTGCATCAAGAAACTTGTGATAATTCATTGTTTGTTTTGATATTTGGAGATATTCTCTACTATAATTAAACTTTGTATACTGTTTGGCGGGACGTTGAGGAGTTGTCTTGTGTGAAGCGTTGTTGCCGGTACACATGCTGCCTACGTAACCTGTTTATAACGCCTAGAGGTGTCACTCTGGTATTTACGACAGCTTTGTTCTATGACTGTGACCCGGGGTCACGTGCTTCAGGCTATATATCATACACAGACTGGTATATGGTTATATAGCCCCCAGGGTCAAACTGGGTTGTTTGTTTACGGGCCTCAAGATGTATTCTGATTACTGAAGTCCTTTCTGACGACACTCAAGAAATGTTGTAAAATTATATTCAAGGACAGAGATGAGATACCGAGTAATACCTGGCTACATTAGTCCTTGTTATTTTAACTGCCACGATAACGATGATGATGATTATGGTGATGACGACGATGAAAAGAGATATATTTTCGGGAGAGAGATATATAATCATGTTGGCATTTGTATAGCGCCAATATCCAGCTAAGATGCTCAAAGACGCTTTGATTTGCCCACGATCATTGAATGTCAATCTCACACGGCACATCGTATTTTCAATCTCAACTCCCTAGGGATCAAACAACGGAATATATCGCTTTATCTATCGTTGCAAGGTGAAAATTATGTTAGCAAACACTGAAACAAAATCAATTCCGACAGATATTTCAGGCTTATCTAAAATGGGAATGAAAAATAAAATAAAATAAACTAAAATAAACTAATGGCAAACATGGTATTACTTAGATCGTCCATCTCTATAGCTCATGTTAATAATTTAACGAGTAATTAGTCGCGTGTGTCGCTGAGTGACTGGAAACCCAGTTAAAGTTAAGTCGAGGGTAATTGTAAAGCTAACATTTACATGATCAACAGTTACCTCAGTTTCCTATGTGTAATACAGGGCTGGTTACATGTTCACGGTCCCAGCAACATTTTTCAGTGATCAGCCCGGTGGGCTTCCTGATGTCTTTACAAATGTGCGCGTGTGTTGATGGGAGTTATAGGGAAGCAGGCATTGTACGTACAAAATAGGAGTGGGAAGGTGGGGGTGGTGCTCCGATTTGTACATATATATATATTACAAATTATGGGAAGGTGGTGGTGGTGGAATTGACGTTGTACACGTCATGATGACATGCCAGGGGTGCCGCTTACTTTGTACATGCATATTAGAGGACTCGTTCACATTGTACCTGTTTCACCATAAAACCCTCAACACACTGTTTGTTTCCTAGGACAAACGGACAGCGATGTTTATGACGTTAAGGCCCCGCTCCCAACCTGTCTGGGGGACATCGCGGAGATAACGTCCATTCCTTGACGTAGAGTCGTCATGGAGCTTAACGTATTTGGTTCACAGCGAAGATGTAGCATTAAGGACTTGACGCAATAGACACAGACAACATCTTGACTCGCTTGACTTAAGTCTAATATCGTGTGACGTGTGGTGTTGTTTGAAGGTATTCATTGTAAGCACGTGGCACTCCGTCCCGATCCCTTGACGTACATGGATATGACACCAAGGTGTGAAGTGCGTGTTATTGTTCATTTGGTCAACTGAATGTCCACTTGAAATTCACACTCACCTGTTGTCATTGATAGATAGTGAGTGAGCTTAGTTTTACGCCGCTTTTAGAAATATTCTAGCAATATCACGGCGGAGGATATAAGAATTAGCATCACACGCTGTATTCAAGTGGGGAATCGAACCCGAATCTTCGACGTGACGAGCGAACGCTTTAACCACTAGATTACCCGTTTCCTTCTCATAGATATACATACTTGTTCTAATGACAGTGTCATAACAGTTCGCCGACTTGATGACCACATGTTTTCGTAACACATCGTTATTGATGCTTGTCCATGCTTTCAGTTTCAAACATTGGTTTGTCAGAACCAAACTCGATACTTTACACAGGTAATCGTGATATTGCCAGAATATAGCTGCACGCAATTGTTTGCGTATTGTTTAAATCTGCATTGGGCTCAAAATAGAGTAGAAACACATGATATCATTAATGTAATCAAAGAGGAATAACGGCAGTCACTAACAACGCAAACGAAGTACAAGTGCCAACCAGCAGAAGGGGCCATCGTGGCTCGAGATAAACAGCTGGAGGTTTTTGCAGTACAAATCACAGGGGTAGAACTTTTTGGTTGGAGTAAAGGAAGGTAAGGTGGTTGTACAGTTTACTACTAAGTGAGGTTTTACTCTTTATTGTTATGTAAGTTTTTACTGTTTACTGTCATGCAGGGCTCTACGGATTACTGTTATCTAGACTTTACTGTTTCCGTCATGCGAGGTTTTACTGATCACTGTTATCTAAGTCTTTACTGTTTACTGCCAAGGGGGTTTTACTGATTACTGTTATCTAAGTCTTTACTGTTTACTGCCAAGGGGGTTTTACTGATTACTGTTATCTAAGTCTTTACAGTTTACTGCCAAGGGGGTTTTACTGATTACTGTTATCTAAGTCTTTACAGTTTACTGCCAAGGGGTTTTTACTGATTACTGTTATCTAAGTCTTTACTGTTTACTGCCAAGGGGGTTTTATTGATTACTGTTATCTAAGTCTTTACTGTTTACTGCCAAGGGGGTTTTACTGATTACTGTTATCTAAGTCTTTACTGTTTACTGCCAAGGGGGTTTTACTGATTACTGTTATCTAAGTCTTTACTGTTTACTGCCAAGGGGGTTTTACTGATTACTGTTATCTAAGTCTTTACTTTTTACTGCCATGCGGATATTTTTCTGTTTACTGTTATACGAGGACGGTCACCTATTTGTGTTTACTGTTACAAAGGATTTACGAGGCTTTATATATTACTGTTTTTCGAGCCTGTCCTTCAACGGTCACAGGTTTAAGTTGTTACTGTTAGTCCTGATAAATATGAATGATTGTTTATCTACATATATCTGGAAACATATCTGATCCAAATAACTATCGAGGTATTTCGCTCTTGAACGCGACTGGCAAACTGTTTTCTGCTGTGATCCAAAAGGATTTTGGGACAAGACTTGATGTAAATGATTTTTTATCAGAGTCCCAAGCTGCATTTAGACCCAATTACCATTAAACAATATATATTTATGTTTAATATTATTTACCCTTACCAATATATTTATCCACCAATCTTTGTGTGCAAACTATTTTAGCAAACCGAAAGGACGTTTTTCATGTGTTTTTAATGAGTTGTTAATGGAAAATTGGGTGTAAACTGTTTAACGAGATTTTACTTACTACTGTCAATAGAGGATTGAGAGTTTACTGTTAAACGAAATTTTACGTTCATGCAATTTTTTTTATCCTGATTCTTCGTGTACGTTCTACAAAATGCCTCATTCGTATCATGAGGAAGTATGACATACGAAGAGAGGCTTGAAAGAACATATATAGTTCGTACCGATTCACGTCACGTTAGATGTTTCATGTATTTAGTTTACAAGTTAGTCTGGTGTTTATGCTTGTCACGCGCCAGTTCACCTTATTACACTATGAGGTTAGGCATGTGATGTTTTGAAACTGTGATGCCGTGAAGATCCGGGTTAGAATTGGTCTTCAGCAACCCATGACTTGTCGTGAGAAGTGACCAACGGAATCTGATTGTCAGGCTCGTAGACTCGCTCAACACGCGTAATCGTATCACAGTTGCGTAGGTCGATGCTCATGTTGTTGATCACTGGATTGTCTGATCCAGTCTCGATTATAACCGATATCCAGCATACAGCTGTGAAAGTGCTGAGTGCGGCGTGAAACTAAACTCACTCACGCAACTGTCACAGTCGAGCAAGATAACAATATTTGAAAGCTGCAAAAATGTGAAGTATATTAGTAAAGGATTTTGTTTGGAGCTGTATGACAGAGACAAGAATTATAATATTGACCAGATACCCGAGTGATAGATATCATGATCAACCTTCCAGTCCATGGGAATGAGAATATCACACCAGCCATGCCACCAACCCTTAAGCCAACAAACCTGATCTTATCCAGTTTGATAAAGGCAATGGAGGTAATTATATCGTTAAATTTTCTGTTCCATTTGACAGCAGTGTGATTGGCAAGATTCAGGAAAAGCATGCTAAATATGCGGACCTCGAATTAGAATGTCTCCCTCGCATCTCAAGTACACTGCCGTCAGACTCACCACTAATAGTGTTCTCAGTGTCCTTGGTTTGGCGCCTCCCGATCAAGAGAGTGTCCGGGACCACAGCATTTCTGACTCTCTGGGCTGCCTGTAGAGGGGCCAAGGACCCTCAAGTAATGACGAGCTTTGCTGGTACCAGCCTGACTGTGCCAGGGTCACCCGAACCGTCTCTGCTGCATTTTTCATCTTAATCCGTAAAACATAATGTAGGCATTCGTAATGGGTTGAATTCCCTACCACGGAGGGGCATGCTCAAAGCCCTACAATCCGATTATTATTACCCCGGTTAACCTAAGTGGGCTGTGAGGCGCTAGGCGCCATTTTCTGCTGGGTGAACAGGGGCAGTTTATGAACAAACTCACTTGCTTAAGGTGTGTCAACGTGTGTCACATGTGCTTTATGGTGGGGCATGGCTGACGTACTAGAAACTCCCAATAGTCAAGTTGCCAAACACCCTAAGTCATCCAAGGAGTCAGCGAGTTCGACGTTGCTTAACGTCATCTGATTTGCATCTCTATGCACAGAACCACTTTACCACCATTTAGATGACTCTCAGAGCAATTTACTGGCCACCTCGTCTGACAATGTGTTCTTCGTCGACTAGATTCTCGATTTCTGGGATGGAACCCGTGCCTGTGTAAGTTAACATGCAAACCACTGAGCTATCACTAGGGCCTAACGCAGACGTTTCAGTCACAAGGATAGATCTGACGAGCGTCATACTTATATTTTACGAATGCTCATTAATGACATCTATGGAATCCTAGAAAGGACATTGCCATGTTGTCGCATTGTCGTGTTATCGCCTCCTCAAAAACAGGCAAAAGAAGACAACATTAACCTAATCGCGACAATCCTACAACACGACATTTTGGCCATTTTCGCAATGTCGCTTTGTCGCATTGTCGAGTTATGATTTTTTTCTGTTCATTCAAAGGGCGACATAGCGACAGTTTTCAAGGTCAAGGTCGCATACGATACATACAGATACTCGAATACAGTGGATTCTTAACAAAGCTGCTTATTAAAAGCTTTCTAAATATCCATAACATGCTCGTATTTTCCATGGAGCGTATTTTGTGTGCTAGGAATGAAACATTGAACCATTCTGAACGTCAGTTTCGTAATGCTTTAAAAACGAAGTCTTAGTCCAAAGAAATAAAAGTAACTGTAGCTTCTGTTTTTCGTTTATTCAAGGTTTCATGCAGCAGAATGTAACTGCTAACGTAAGCTGATATATGTTATCTGTGTTAGCTACACTTTATAATGTGGCATATTGGTGAGTGAGTGAGTAAGTTGAGTTTTACGCCGCACTCGGCAATATTCCAGCTATATGGCGGCGGTCTGTAAATAATCGTGTCTAGACCAGACAACCCAGTGATCAACAACATGAGCATCGATCTGCGCAACTGGGAACGATGACGTGTAAACCAAGTAAGCGAGTCTGGCCACCTGACCCCGTTAGTCGCCTCTTACGACAAGCATAGTCGCCTTTTATGACAAGCATGGGTTGCTGAAGGCCTATTCTAACCCGGGACCCTCACATGTCATTTGGCATATAGTCCGTATAGCACGTTATAAGGATTATTTGGTTGACATGTAAGATATGGTCTAAATACATTTTGTTTATCCTCGCAGCCTGCATGTACTGAACGATAAATGAAACGAAACGTTGCCGCTATGTTCAACAAGATATAATGGCTTCTTTGAGTGGCATTCTAGAAGATGTGGAGATGAAGAATGAAGATAAATTTTGGATAAACATATGTATATATTATATGTATGACTTTTTGTATATATGTCAATTAAATTGTCCTCATTCTTCAAGACAAACTATTTCAGTCTTCGATCATGTTTGCATGGGACATTTGTTATTTGAAAACTTTCGTTTCAAAACTTACATTTGAGTCAACTTTAATTATCTGGTCATGAGAAGCGTTCAGTCACTGATGGTATAATGTATCACACATGAGGCGGCACCCCATTCCCCCGTGTTTCAATGGCTTAATCAGTGAGATAGTATCACATATTGATCGTTATCGGAAAAATTCACTTTTTTACTTGGCCAATCCGATCAGAAACTGTGGATAATGAGGATGATACTTGGCGTGCTCTTCGAGAAGCCTACTTATTGTCCACATGAGCCATTTCCAAATTTTACACGTTTTACATGAGATTTGCTTGTTTGATATTTAACGCCACGCTCACCAATAGTCCTGCTATAAGACAGTGATATCAAGTCTGAACTCGACATTCCAGTGATCAGTAATATGAGCAATGATCTGTGCAATTTTAAAACGACAACGCGTGTCAACCACAGCGACCCTGATCGCCTGATCCTGTTAGTTGCATCCTACGATAAGCAAGACCAATTCTAACCCGGATCTTTACGGGTCATATCAATAAGGAAGTTGAGCGGATTATTGCACGCATTCTTGAATAATTGATGTGGTATACTAGTATTCAATAGGTACGTAAAATTGTCTTGTTACTTGTCAGACGCTTATAGTGGGTCTTTGTACTGTACTACCTGTCTGACTGAACTTGTATTACCACTAGACACTGTGCTCCAGGTTGGATAGTTGTCCAAGGCAACAATTTATGACAGTCACTTGTCACCAGCATGAAACAAAGTATATATTGGTGTTCTGTTCTGTAATGTGGGCCATGGTCTTGTATACTGAATAAAGATGTCTGTCTGTCTGGTATTCAATGCTGAAAAATCAAATGTTTTGACATAATACAATTTGGTTAGGTTTTTACACTGCAAAAGTTTAGCAAATTCTTTGAGATTCTACTTCCAATTCCGTTTTTCTCAAATATATTTTGTTTGTATAAAGGATATCCCACCTTGAGCGTACAGAGGACAATGATTTGGTGGTACATTGGTTGGACCAAGAAAATATTTTACGGATGTGTGTTGAGTTTTGCTACTACGAACGGTTGGTTGGTTGTTCAATTATGAAATTATAGCTTTTGATAACATACTGACTAAATCCAGTACATTCCGGGTTGTACTCCTCCATTGGCCCATGGTCTGACATGTGCTTCGTCACTTTAATGGTATAAACATTGTGGAATATATGCCGTCAGAAAAAGTAAATCGATTGGCTCAATTTTTCACATAAAAGAACATGTCGTGTGTTGCAGCAGTCCTGTCTTGCAAGAGTCTTGTCTAACAAATACTCAAATCCTGTTCACAATGTTAAATACTTCGTCCCATCACCTTGCCAGACCTAACACATGGATTAGTGTCACTAATAACTGATATTACACCTGCTTTTACAACAAGTGATCGTTAGTTAATCCATGGTACATTAATCATACCGTGATGATTTGATCCATGGTAGAATAGACCGTATTGTTTCTATCTGCATGGTCTGAATGCAGAAATACATATAAAGATTGTGATCAAAGTGATGTAACGCTCCTGTTTACATGTCTCTCATTGTAGAGTTCATGGTCCAGGTCCCACTCGAATACCATACTCCTGAGATGCCTCAACCCTTGAACACCGTACTCGTAAGATACCTCAACCCTTTAACACCGTACTCCTGAGATACCTCAACCCTTGAACACCGAACTTCTGAGATACCTCAACCCTTGTACACCGTACTCCTGAGATACCTCAACCCTTGACACCGTACTCCTGAATTACCGCAACCCTTGATCACCGTACTCCTGAGATACCTCAACCCTTGAACACCGTACTTCTGAGATACCTCAACCCTTGTACACCGTACTCCTGAGATACCTCAACCCTTGACACCGTACTCCTGAATTACCGCAACCCTTGATCACCGTACTCCTGAGATACCCCAACCCTTGACACCGCACTCTTGAACTACCACAACCCTTGAACACCATACTCGTGTAATAAAACAACCCCTAAACACCGTACTCCTGAAATACCTCAACCCTTGAACACCGTACTTCTGAGATACCTCAACCCTTGTACACCGTACTCCTGAGATACCTCAACCCTTGACACCGTACTCCTGAATTACCGCAACCCTTGATCACCGTACTCCTGAGATACCCCAACCCTTGACACCGTACTCCTGAAATACCGCAACCCTTGAACACCGTACTTCTGACATACCTCAACCACTGAACACCAAACTCCTGTAATACAACAAACCTTGAGCACCGTATCCCTGACATACCACAACCCTGAAACTCCGTACTCCAGTAATACCACAACCCTGACACACCTTACTCCGGTAATACCACAACCCTGACACACCTTACTCCGGTAATAGCTTTGAGAGCCCAGAGCCTGGAAGTCACTGTCACGTGATATCCTAGATCCTAGGGATGCAACACTCGACAACCGTCATTTCCTCAATGTCCACGTCCTGAATCCGCACAAGCATCCTTGCCTCCTTGATTCTAGTTTAGGACCATGCAATAGCAGTCTATAATGTTACACCAGCATCGTGATTTAGCTTATCAACAGGATGCCATATAAAGATCCTGGCGTCAAAAGCGTTGATGGGCTTATCACCATCATGTCACCCCCGCATTACTTGAATTGTAAATATATGATTCGCGTATTTTACAATATCCACAAATGGTCTTTAAATGGTAGACTTGCACATGTCTCTGAGGTAATGACACATTGTTGAAATGATACTGTCTAAAACAAATTATCCCTGTAACAGACTGGTGTCCTCGGATGTACAGTCCACTTATCTACACTTGCCCTTAAAAGGACTACACATCCATGGACTTAGCCTTCAGTACAACCTTGTAGCAAAGCTATGGTACGCCTTCGAGGGCGGATTTTCCATTATTGGTGGAAAAACTATGTAGATATTAAAAACAGTTCATTATATTTAGTAAATAATTGGCATTAAGAGTAAAACTACCATTTAGAAAATATACTATGACAGTTAATACACTGTTTCTATGGGAGTCAGGTCATCATCTGGGTATTAATGGGATACAATGAGACGATCTGTCAGGTGACTGTGGTTTAGTGATTGCATAACAAACTCTTTTTAATATTTGATACTTGTTTTAAAGTCGAAAAAACATGAATACATGGCACTGTTTATGGATAACTTTTGACAAAGAATAAATAAAAGTTGTTATCCATAAAAAGCGTCATGTGATAACACGTTGTATCTATCGAGATATAAACTGTAATAGGTTAATGTCGACTCGTTTTACGCCGCACTCAGCAATTTTCCTGCTAAATGGATATAATCTAGTCTGGACCAGACAATCCAGTCAGTGTGCAACTTCATGAGTATCGATCTTCGCAATTGGGATGCGATGATATATGTCAGCTAAGTCAGCGAGCCCGATCCAGTCAGGTCTGACGGCAATTGGGTTATTTGGATCATCACGGTTATTCGCCTCTGGATAATAACTGCCATTAGCATTACGCTGTAGTTCCGACACATGTCTACTCGAATCAACAACTTTACGTCAAGCGACGTATGACATACCGTCATACCGTCATACCGTCTACGTAACCCAGCAACACGAGGAGTATTGCCTGTCACGACACCACTGTTTTATACAAATGCAGTAGGTAGTTCTAGACATGGGGAGTCTCGGGAGTTCCCGTGAGTCGACCGCTGTGATCACACGGACGTCAGTCAACATGACAGCGACTACGCCCTAGATCAAAATGACTGCATGTGAATACTCGAATATTACATCATACATCGAGTAAAGATGACCTTCTGATCTTAAAGCCACATGCAATGTTATGTACATTTTGAGTAGAGGTTCCCGTCACCTTGTAGACTTCAAGCAACAACCATGCTGTAATCAAGGTCGTAGCTTTCCTCTCACGTGTGTTTTTATACGCTTTGGATACACAGCAAAAACTATTTTTAGATATATTTAGGCATCGAACAATATTTTTAATGGGAAACATGTTTCAGCATTTTTTGCACAAAGCATATTAAAAATGAATATTAGATCAGAGTAAGATTATATTTTATATGGATTTTAATGTAAGCTTGTTCTTCTGGTAGGATATGGCCTTGGGCTGGTGCTAAATCTTTATTAACCGAAGTTTTACGACTTCTCGGTGGTTACATGAAACATAGATTGATACAGGTGGACGGGTTTTGACAATTTCGATGAAAAATATGCATATACATTGTACATATCAAAAATGCTCCTAATTATTTGAGATACAAATGTGTTATATTATATGCAGTAAATACATATTTACCAAGATTATTTAACTCTTTGCCATTCTTTAAACCACATTTTTAATTTAAAGACAGATGGATTTTTTCCATTAATATGGCTTAATCTATTGTTGTCTGACATTTACATGTAATAGAAAAAAATAAAAACATAGTGGAACTCAACTTCAAAATCAAACTTACAGCTGATACACTTCCATTTGCGTTTTTATTTCTGTATCTTCTTCATTCAGGTGATAAATTATGGAGAGCCAAGCGATAGTTTGAGAGGTATTTTCTGTAAATAGAAGGATGTCGTCATAGGAGTCATCAAGATATATTTCTTCTTTGATTTTTCTCCTTATATATATTTGTATATGTAATGCATCTTATGGGCCATCGTTTAGAGAATTTAGGAAGTAGATTTAGCACATTCGACCTTTATCAGTTATGGTACGATGTAAAGGGTTACCGTAGGATGAAAACGTGGTGTTGTAACAAAATAAGACGTTTACATCTTTGGTGAAGCGGGGCGGTGAAGTAGCCCAACGGGTAAAGCGTTCTCTTGTCACGCCGAAGGCCCGGGTTCGATTCCCCACATGGGTACAACGCGAGATGTCCATTTCTGATGTGCCCGGCCGTAATAGTGCTGGAATATTGCTAAAAGCGGCGTAAATTCTAACTCACTCACCCACTCTTTGTTGAAGCTCATAATCATGGCTTGGGACTGGCAACCCAGTGGTCACACGTGGGATTAGAACACAGAACATCCTTCTTGAACACTGTAGGCGGACACAGAACATCCATACCTTCTCTGTCACTAAGATCCTTACATCTCAGCATCCCGTTGCAGATCTTAGCGCTAAGATCAAGACGTAAGAGAACGGGAGCTACGACCGTAGGATAGCTTTGTGCAACGAGACCCAGAAATTGGGATTCGAGGGCCCAAAGTTGAAATAGATTGACTTGAAACGAAGGGTGGTATTGGATTTCTGTCGTGACAATGTTTTAATGAGATTTATCTCATTTTAGTCATCATTTAGGTTCATAAATGTTTTGGTATGAGTTATAGATAGAGAAATACGTGACGTGGTTTTCTATTGGTGATACGCCATGCTCGCATTATCCAATATGCACAGGGAAGGTAATATAAAGCTCGTTTTAAAATTAAGCTTAATGGGATGTATATATATGCAATGGAATTCACACATTATGACGCACTTCGTGTGTTTCAGTAATGTTGATCACGTTTGGTACCATTGCATGCTTTGAGTTCTAACTATGTTTTAAAATGTTTAATCAGCTGCATATCTTTGAGATTTTTAGTACACACCACACTCTTTCATGTTTTCAACATCGCATTCAAATATGTGTAGAGAATACGATTGTTTTTGGTATAATGTGAGACTTAAGCATTACTTTCACTATTTTCGGAAACAAATGATCCATGACACTGTTTTTTCTCTTTATGTAAAATATGTGATGTTAATATCTGTAGTAGCAGAAACGTCATATATTCAGGAGTGTGCATCTGGTGCATATAACGTGTGTGTGAGAAAGTATTGTCAGTTTTTAGGCAAGTTGTTTAACTTTTGTACTAATTTAGTGAATATCTGACTTCCTAAACAAACGAAAAGCACGTAATTTAGGATGTACATACGCTGTTAGCCACAAATCATGCATTTTCTTATTCCGTTTCATTCTTAATCTATCGGAAGGCATTTTGTGTGATTGATTAATTGGCCATCAAAACACTAGTGACACGTGTCACTCGGGTTGTTCATTGGGATTTGGTGCGTGCAAGAACATCTCATAGCTAAAGAAAACCCATGTTAAGTAGGATTAAGGGCAATTACACTGTAATATGTACTGTATACAACACTTATAAATCGACCCCTGCTGTCTGTCGCCATGCAAGTTAAAAATAGCCTGCCACATGATCTAAGTCATGTGATCCCGTCCCGAAGTTTAGTTTCTGCAGACAGCATGAGTTCGACGCGATATGCAATTGGCAAAATAGAAGCTTTTTGTTATCGATTTATGTTTTTCATCTAACACGCTACACGATTACGTCCGTGACAAGCTGACAAATGGTAACCTGCGTTCCGCCTTCCATGTATTATCGGTACACTTATATGTTATGATGATTCACTGTTATTACTACTGACTGTTGATTTGTTGATATACGTACGTGATTTTTGTTTTTGATTTCACTTAATTTTTACGTTTTGGTTGTTTGATCCAGTTAACCGGACGTCCCGCTATCCGGACGATTTTCGAGTGAAACCCAAACGTCCGGATAAACGGGGTTCGACTGTATTGGGTTTTTTCCGCTCCCTACGGCCTACGGTACAGTCACAAGCCTTTTCCATATCAAACACACACTTGCTTATTTGATATAGAATATGAAGTTATTATGTAGTATGTGAATGAGTGACCTTCGTAAAGTGATCCTGTTACGTCAAAGATTGAAAACCTGATGGGTGAGAGACAGGCGCGTAGCAAGCCATTTTTTAGCGAAAGCCCGATAGGCTGCGAAGCTTTATAATTGGATAGTATTGACAACTTGCCCAATCTCTCTTGCAGCAAATTATGTGTCATGTGCCTGGGCACTGTCCTAATGGTAGCTAAGCTCCTGACATCCTCGATATCTCCGGGGTATACTTTCCGATAAGTCTCCACTATACCCTGGACGCATCTACGGCACTGTCCGATAAATTTATTACCTCCCTTTGCTGGCTCCGCCTTCTCACAGCAGCCAATCAGCTAGGCCGCCGTTATAACCGAGCTTGCCAGTGTCAACAAAGATAGCGGTCGCAACTGCGAAGGTTTGCTCGCAGTGCGTCCCAGATTTTAGATAATTCAAAAAACGAAAGTGAGTTGTGATTGGTTCGCTCAAATTCCCAGCGTAGACACCTGATTGGATCAAAAGACAGTCAAGGGAGGTTTATCGGGCAGAACCGTAGATGCGTCCAGGGTATAGTGGAGACTTATCGGAAAGTATACCGTGGAGATATCGAGGATGAGCTCATGAGTGAGCACAGTTTTACGCCGCTTTTATCAATACTCCAGCAATATCACCGTGGGGTTAAGATAATTGGGCTCCACACAGTGCACTCAAGTGGGGAATCGAACCCGGGCATTCGGCGTGACAAGCGAACCCTTTGACTACTAGACTACTCCACCACCCCTAAGTTTGATAACTTGTGCCCAATCCATTCCATTTTCGAAGAAAATATGTTTGAAACGCCTTCCGTTATTAAAACAACGATTTTTAATTTTTACACGCCCGTGGAAGATACTGCAGTGCAATACCTACATACCTACATTACACTAGTGTAATACCGCTAGATGTATGACGTCATAAGGGCCCAGAGTTATGACGTCACAATACTAATGATGCTGTCGAAAGTGGTACTGCTGGACCTTGTTTGACTGAAGGAACACTGGGAGTCCTCACACTGTAGCAGTAGTTTCTATCAATTTGTGTTGGAAGTAATCAACAGAATTCTAAACGACCTTCTGTGAAATACCATTTTCATTGAACTCGTGAAAGATTTAGTATCGAACCCGCTTTCACTCGCTTGATACCAAGTCATTAACGAATTTAATAAAATTGGTATTACGCGGAAGGTCGTTTATTATCCTCTATTCATTTTCTTGGCACTGTCCGGATCAGAGGGAACCTCAAAAGTTCCTTTCACTTCCTTGTTGATAACAAAGACAGCGTAGGACAGCATCGTCGGCTAGAACCGTGCCGCACATATATTCTCATCTTTATTAATTGTCATCGCCTGAAGTTGTGTGGACCCAGGTATATATTGACAAAGCATCTCTTCATTTTTTTGTTCGTATATTAAATATGCACAGAAGCAAACTGTCGTCGTAGTTCTGTTGTTTTCCCGTGCTCTGTAACCCGTTCTGTGTTTGCTCAAACCTACGTACGGTGATGAATCTACGACTTATATAACTGAATAGGTGAGTAATGCTCAATGTTTTCTCCGCTTTGAATCTCCAATATCGAAATATATTAAATCAACGAGGTATTACACTATCGAGAAGAACCGTCATCAAATTCATAAATGGTTTGGGTTGCGGTGAAGTAAAGATTCAAGTAGAGGCACAAAACATTCTGAAGTTCACCTTAGTCGTTAACACCGTATCGCGGTTAGTTCTTGTTCTCCATCAGTGTACAATACATACCGAATAAAGTCCTCTAAATGCGCAACTGAGTCCCTTGTAGCTGAGAATAATTTTCATATTTTTTTTCGAAAGTCCATAAGAAAGGCCCATTTAACATTTCTAATGATAAGGGTGCCATCATCATTCGATGAATCGTTCTACAAGTGCTCAAACACCGACACGGCAACAACTAGAATCAGGTCCAGCTGAACTTAGTGCATCTACTCCCGGGGCCTTCTTCACTGGAATGACCTATACCGCAATGCAAGAGATTCAAAATATTTCAAATTGTTATTCATGAGCGTACCTGTGGCATCGGTCACGTGACCGGGATGACTAGAACAAATACCAGTGAAACGAGCCGTACATATGGAGAAGTCGTCTGCTTGAACAAGACACTGTTTGACACTGTGATTACAGCCTTGTTCATCTGATATTTCATCACCATGGAGGGGTATTTCATATATGTGGCCAACAAACTTGATTCAATTAGATTCGGAACTGCTAAAGCGGTTAAACTGTTGGACCGGTCAGAGGCAAGAACCTGGCCCTTTTGGAGAGCAGTTTTGGCCGAATTTTTGGCAACATTGTTGTTTGTTTTCCTTGGATCCGCGTCTGCGATATTCGAGAACAATCTAGTAAAGGTAGGTGTTAGTGCAAATATATGAATTCATATTAGCATGAATGTCCAGTTTAAATCCCGTGCAGGGTCGGAAGAGGGTATCGGTTGGCTGCAATGTCTGACATTACTGGTAGGGCACCATGGTCCTCTGACAGCCGGGATCAACAGGAGACACAAACTCGACTACTTATGTATTTGTAGGCAGTAAAATACAAATACATGCAAAGGCAAGTAGATTTTGTTACGTGAAGTTTCAAATTTCTGGTTCCCGTGGATAGATCAGCGGAAGGGAAGAGCCTGTATTTTCCTGTTATTGAAAGATAGCAGATCATCCAAACACCTGAAGCGTAAGGCGCCATATGTGCCCCCTTCTTGTCGAACTGTTTCTTGATGCACATGGACCCGTGAAATTCCTGGTTAGAGCTGGTCTTCAGTAACCAATGTTTGTCGTAAGAGGCGACTATCGGGATCGGGAGGTCAGGCTCACTGACTTTGTTGATCGTATCCCGATTGTGTACATCTTGTTCGACGGTGCCTATTCAAATGACCCTTTGGTTTGAAATCTCTGAAACAGTTTGTCAATAGCATTCTGATCGTAGACGTAATGCCATTCACGACCTTTTTTTTCCATACTATCAAGAAAGTTTGCAAAAAATTCAGTTGTATATATTTCAAACAAAAATGAAGATTTTACAGCATTAAAGAAGTAGTGTTACAATATCTTAACCCTTGGTTAATGACGCCGAGCATATTTTGGGATTGCACTTCCTCTGTAAGGTACAGATTTTGATTCTAGTCATTTTTGGGTCCAAACACACCCGAGTTGGTTTGGTACCTTACTGTGAAAGTGTTGGTTAAAACCCAACATAAATACTAGAACCTGTAATCCAAAATATAATCCAAAATATAGCATGTCTTGCATTACACCACTTCCTAAATGACATTGTGTCTTCATGCAAGTTACGATCAATACTGATCGCTTATAAGGTGAACCTGGATTAACATAAACCGAACAATCGTTGTATGAAGTCGTTCAAAAATTGTATAAAAGACAAGAAAAAAACGCGGCCAAAACGCAATTGTGCAAATGCTGTGCTCCTGAAATGGAGAAATTTCATACGCGAAGCCCAGATTTTACCTGCGTTATTTACCTTTCAATTGTGTGGGTGTGTCTGTTTTTCAACACAGTTCGTTTTTATACCATTGGATGAGAGATAATTCATTCTGAGAGTAACATATGACTTTGACATGTGCTATTTATCAACTGGAACACCATAAATCGTTTATATTGTCGGATGTAAAACATCAGGCGTGATGAGACGATGGAATAAACTCGTGGTGTGAGCATTTACTGTTCACACCTCAAGCCGCGGGTTCTAGTTTCCAAATGGGTATGTTTGAACGTGTCTGGTTTCTGTTATTGTTGGATTATTATCATTCACTAATGCACGGGGCGCGGTGGGGTAGCCTAGTGGTTAATGCGCTCGCTCGTCACGCCGAAGACGGGTTCGATTGCCCACATTGGTACAATGTGTGAAGCCCATTTTCTGGTGTCCCCCGCCTTGATATTGCTGGAATATTGCAAAAGCGGCGTAAAACTAAACTCACTCCCTCACTAATGCATTGTATTATCTGCATATATATTTGGTTGAGACAACGACGAAAACAGCCGTAGAAGGTATGAGCGACAATGCATACCACAAACAATAGATCCTTCTCTTAGCAAGCTGTTTCAAGAAGATCCGTGAAGACCCGGGTGAAAATTGATCCTCACTAACGTATGCTTGTCGTAAGAGGGCACCAACAGGATCGGGTGATCAGGCCCGCTGACTTGGCTGCCACACGTAATCATATCCCAATTGCGTAGGTCGATGCTCATGCTGTTGATCTCTCAATTGTCTGGTCTAGACTCTATTTTTGACAGATCGCCGACATGCATGACGGCGAGTCCAACGTAAAATTGTACTCACTCACTCACCCCGTTGCAGGAAACGCTGGGATGTATTGTATTATTATAAAATAATGCTATTCAAATTTTGGAATCTTGTTTTAAAATCTGTTTAGAAGATTTTGTTTTTCAGTTTTAATAATTCTTATTTTAGACTCAATCAGGTTTAGATTCTGTACTGCATCAGTTTTACTAATTAGAAAATACTGACAACACAGCATAGATGAGCTTCAGCAGTAACCATGGTGATTACTAGTAAGCATAAAGATAGTGACTACTTAATGCACCGTATACAGCGGTGCGTAACCCATATTATTGCAGTCCTTACCATGATGGGTACAAAAGTATGTAGCATATTTCTGGTGTCCCCCCACCCCCTTGGGATGTTGGTGTAATATTTCTTTATGTTGTCTCTGTCTGATAAACAGACATAATAAATTGAATTTAAGATAAACAGTTGGTTTTACAGAAACTTTTATCAAAAGTTGTTGGGCATGCCATTTAATCCCGTGTAAAGTCTCCCTTTAACTTGCTTACCAGTGAAGGACAATGATTTGGTCTTTTTGTCATGTCAAACCCCACAGAATTAAGAGCATTGTCTCATTGTATTAGACATTGTGGTGAGTAATTTTGTAATGTTTCACGTCGGATATAAGAATACTTTGCTCATCTGACAACGTGCATCTGTGTGTACTCGCGACTGCTTGTACTAGCCGAGACCGAGTTCACCGATATGCCTAGCCTCGGTTACGCATAAATAGACGTACTCCTCGCCGACCAGTCCTTGTTGTATCCATTATCGCCGAACGCTAGGCAGGCCCAACAAGTACCATATTTTAAAATGTTTGGCCGAGGATCGAACACGCGACTTTCCACTCTCCGGGCAGAGGCTTTCAGCATGACACCACGGAGGCGATCTGGAGCTGTCGGATATATTCCAGCAACATTAGTGCACGGGGCAGCAGAAATAGGGTCCACATTGAACACATCGTCGGCGTGACGACAGAATTGCTGGGCTTAAATAACTGGGCTTAGTGCTCAGTATTAGTGTTAAGAATTGGTTAAAGCCTCGTAATTGCTGATTGGTTCATTACAACTGAACAATCATCGACAATCATTGGTTTACGTCATTTATGAAATTCTCCCGGTTATTAATGAAAAACAAAGAAACATGCAGTGTCCTTGGTCTTTTGGGGTATTTTGGACAAATGTCACATCTTTGCAGATGCCTACTATGTTAGGAACATACATTTTTTCGAGTCTTAAAGGTAAATTCATTTAGGACTTGGGACGAGATTGTAGTGCTCATGAAATGTAACAGAAAACCAATCTCGTGAAAAATATATGTTAATGCAAGTGTTCCAAAACCGTTTGTGTTCGATAATGAGAAAACTTGCTCGATTACTTGATTGTTTAGTCACTGCGACCTATCTTCGATTGTTTCGATCAACTGAACCACCACTACTCAGTGCACCTTTTGGAGCATGGCTAGGGCGAACGCTGTAACTTGTATCAACCACTGGACTATACTACCGCTCCCTAACCGTAGACGCAACTGAGCGATATGAAAGGACCGATTGTCCAGGCCTACTGCATGTCCTATGTAATCGCCGGGCGCTTTCTCAAACCACTCGAAGACATGTCGTGAAATACCAAGGCACAGGCGGCTAATAATCTCTGAACGGAAGACCACGTGGCTACTATGGTGGACTATCGATACCAAAGTGCATGTGTACCTATCATGTCTCAGCTCTACTCGACACGACTGGGTCCATATGGTTGTCAACTGCTTTATCGGTAAGGCCGTTCACTCGTCCAGCGTCTGTTATAAGGAGGTCGTATTAGTAAGCTCGGCGGGCACACCTTGTGTCTTTTGTAAGGAAGTCGTATTAGTGAGGTCCGTCTACACACCCAGCGTTATTTATAGGGAGGTCGTGTTAGTGAGGTCCGAGGACACACCCATTGTTATTTGTGAGGTAGTCGTGTTAGTGAGGTCCGAGGACACACCCAGCATTATTTCTTGAGGTCGTCGTACTAGTAAGGTATTCCTTATTTGTAAGGAAGTCGTATTAGTGAGGTCCATCTACACACCCAGTTTTTTTCTGTAAGGAAACTGTATTAGTGAGGTCCGTGGACACACCCAGCGTTATTTGTAAGGAATTCATATTAGTAAGGTCCGTCTGCACGCTCAGCGTTATTTGTAAGGAAGTCGTATTATCGAGGTGAGCAGACACACCTAGTGCCGTTCACAGTGAATTGGTATCAGTGAGGTCCGTCTACAAAAACCCAGCGCTAATCGTAAACAAGTCGTATTGGTGAGACCCGAAGACACACCCAGGGTTATTTGTGAGGTAGTCGTATTAGTGAGGTCCGAGGACACACCCACGGTTATTTGTAAGGAAGTCGTATTAGTGAGGTCCGAGGACACACCCACGGTTATTTGTAAGGAAGTCGTATTAGTGAGGTCCGAGGACACACCCAGCGCTATTTGTAAGGAAGCCGGAGAGTCGAATTACACGTAACAACGGGTGGATCCAGTGACTGGCATCAACAGTCGATTATCATCATCTATGCAATTAGGATACAACGACCCACAACGACCCACACCAACGACCCACATCAACGACCCACACCAACGACCCACATCAACGACCCACACCAACGACCACATCAGCGATAGGCCAACCGATTCCGTTTGTCACCTTTTACGACAAGTAGTGGTAGCTGAAGAATAATTCTAACCCAAATCTTCACGGGTAGTTTTATCAGAAAGGTGCGGGGACATGTCCATCGTTATTTCTTATGCAGTAAAGAGGGAGAACATATCGTAAACCAACCTACTCTCATTTCAAGACAGTTCGTATAACTGCCGCAACAAAACCCTCTCCCACCACAAAATCCTCCAACAAATCACCACCAGATATAACACTCCACCCATACGCTCGTAATATTTAAGACAAGAGAGACATAAACACTACACAGATGGCCTAAATGTTCACAGAACATGAGTATCTGCATGAAAATGTTATAATACAATATTTAATGAACATAACTATGAGAATCATAATCTCATTAACATTATTTGCTTTCAACGAAATGGCACATCTAATCTTTTACGAAGTGCCGCCACAAATATCCAAACCGTTACTTTTCAATAAATCATTCTTCATTAACCCTCAGTCCCAGCTAGACAAATACCTTACAAAGACAAACGTATTTGGTCAACAGTGTATCAAATCTGATGGCCTTAGTAACGCCACTGACCCACAGGGCAACGTGTAGCACAACGCCAGTACTTCTTATGAATGAGAGTAACTGTCGCAGCAGTCACGTGACACTTGTGACCAATATAAATACTTGTCAAACGTTTCGCACGAGCAATAGATGCTGCTTGCTCGCCTTGTGTCGTCTGCTCGAACGCAGTGGTTGTTCTTCCCAGCAATTAGGCCTTTGCTCATCGGATAATCATTCACCATGGAGGGTTATTTCATGTATGTTGCCAACAAAATTGAGTCAATAAGGTTCGGACCCGGAGCAGCTGGAAAATTATTTGATTTGCGAGAGGTGAAGTCTTTTTCGTTTTGGAGAGCAGTTTTAGCTGAATTTTTGGGGACATTAATGTTCGTGTTTATTGGATGTGCGTCTGCGATTTTCGACAACGATAAAGTCAAGGTAGGTGGAGTGTTTATTCGTTTTTTGTAAGTCTTGTGCACGTACGTTTATAGGTCAGCTGCGATGCCTTACCTGTGCTGGTAATGGCAACGCGAACTTAAAGATTCGTCGAAAGTCTGTGTGTCCCGACAAGACACAGATCGATAATTCCCCTCATCACGAGAAAAGCTCGCTAATCCATCCTCAAAAGTATTCGTATATGAAGCGTACAGGTACAGTTCTACAGTTTCCTGCACTATCGATAATAACTCTCTATTTTCTGAACAGTCTTGTCATGGGGGTTGTTTGGGGAGACGTTTAAAATCCATGAACAGTAATGTTAAAAGACGAAGCACTGTGCTGTTTGGCTTCATAGCGCGTGTAACAAGAACCATTTCAAGTGAAATTCCAAGGTCAACAATAGACGGAAACCTGCTTTCCTGGGCTTTACAGTCGGGTGTAGAGTATGTACATACTAGTATATGCAGACTCTCCATATACACGGAACGTTATTACTTTCTACCAATCATGCATTGTTTACCTTTTTTCCCGAAACGGTTATGTCCGGATAATGGAGGTTTCGCATTGTATAGACGTGGTAATTTGTCATAACCATGCAGCCTGTCTCACTCTCTATTGATCTGTCATTCTCTTGCCTTGTTTAGGGAGTTTAAGCTCTGGTTTGTGAATGTTGTGTCCTGTTTAGATTCGAACATTACTTACAACAACGTTCCATACAAAAGAGAAGGTATGACATGTACCGAATGAAAAAATCTGAAATATGATTGGAAGGCATTTTCAAAGAATGATACACACATATATTGTACTACATTCTGTGATAATGGGTTATTGTTTAAAAAGAAGTTATGCAGTACTGTTTGGTAGGTCGAGATTGTAAATAACACAGGCTGCAATACTATTTGAAGCGTCGTTTAACTCACTCACTCACTCACTCACTCACTCACGCGTATCCAAGATATTAAACTGATCAGTTCCTGTTTCACGACTGTGTGTAGATCGACGGGTGAATGTTGATTATGTTTTGCTACTAACTCACTCTCACTGCAAGATGTCACGAAAAGGCACACACACACACACACACACACACACACACACACACACACACACACACAGAGAGAATGCATGTGATTTCTCCGCAGGCTCCAAACAAAGTCTTCCAGTGAATTATTACTATTAGAAAGTCCAATTATATTATTCGAAAGACAAATATGAGGTTCACCCCGTCATATGATATTAATTGCCGGTATGAATGTCACTGACACATATGATATATTCCAGTTTATATCTGATTTACAAGTTTAATTTAAAGTTTTACGGAAAACTAAAACGCAGGAATGTCTCGAAGCATTAAGTAATTTTTGACAAACCGAAGTGTCGTATTTCAAAGATGCCAAACACAGAATACTAGTGTACATATATGGGTCACATTCACTTGTGGTGTGCACAGATTTTGACAGAGGCTTGTGTGACTTCTCCTCTATAAACGTCTTTGTAACTGGATCCTGAACAAATCGGCAATGGCTCCTTCGCATTGCCGGCGTAATGTCTTACGAATATGTGGCGTTCCCCTGCCACGACTATACTTGCTGAGGTCACGAAATATAAACATGGTGTTGATGCTGAATGTGTGACAGATGTCTCTAATGATGTCACTGTGTTTATTGTTTAGCTCCAGACTCGGCAATATGCCTAGTGTCATAACACGGCAGTCATATATCCGAGTCTGATCTACTCAATCCAGTGATTGACATCATGAGTATCCATCTGCGCACCAGGATACGATGACGTACATAGACCAAGTCAGCGAGCCTGATAACCCCCATCAGTCCACACTGACGACTTTCATAGGTGCAGAAAACCAATCTTTACTCGGATCTTCAACGTGAAAAGCAAAAATCCATAAAGCAATAAAAACGGTCGTCCGACTAATGACCACATCAGTGGAATAGGGATGTGTACATGTTTTTGTTACTCATTATCTCTCTAGGCGAATGGGCAGTCTAGTGGTTAAAGCGTCGGATCGTCACGCAGGGTCGAATCCCCACGTGGGTAAACTTTGCGAAACCTATTTCTAGTGTCCTCCGCCGTGATATTGCAGCAATATTGCCAAAAGCGTAGAACTGAACTCACACTGAATGATCTAAAACGAAGGTGTGTTTTTGTTTGTTCTCATTTGTCTAACGATTTGTGCCCCTTAGCCATGAAAGGATTCGCTGGTCAGTGGTTGAAATCCCTCAATATGAACTGTTGATGTGACGACGACCACGTGTACTATAAATTAATCCTCAAACATGTCACCAAGGCATCAGGCCTCCTTGCTTATTGTAACAAATAACACAAATGCTCCTTAAGTTGTCTCTAAACAAGAAATGTGGGACAAGCGTTGGGCGAAATGTTATGATGTCCTGTTCTGGAAGCAACTGACAGTTGTTGCGCCTGGTGCGTCATGTCAGAACACTCGCTCTAGCTGTCCGCGAGACGTATATGTCAATTAGCATTGTGATATGGGCCCCGAGGCAGAATAACGAGGACGGCCACGCCAAACCTCGGTCCCATTTCAAGATCATCGTAACAATAAGACGTCTCGTAGACATACGACAGTCCTAGCGTTTCGAGAGCTTTGTTAAACGACACTAACATATAAAGGTTTGTTTCGGGTGGGGAAAACCCTTCGAGTTTCTTTTCTTTTCCTTGTTTGTATTCATTTTGGTGCCGAAACCGAAATTTTCTATGATGCACATTCCAAACCCATTGTCGAAACAACCCTGTAATGTAAAGTGCACTTTATGATTTTTAATTACCCTAAGACTTGTTCCCAAACTGTAAATCTTTACTTGCATCTAATCTTTCGATTAAAATTGGATATTTAGCAGAGGCTATGAGTATATACAGGCAAAGCAATACAGTATCAGCAACAAATACAGTGAATGAACCATCGTGATTTTTTACCAACGCTTATAAAAATATATTTCCCAAAGAAAAGATTTACTGAATTCATTCAAGAGCCTAGTGGCTAAGGCTTTCTCTCGTCACGATGAAGACATGGGTTCGATTCCCTACACGGGTACAATGTGTGAAGATCATTTCTGGTGTCCCCGCCTTGTTATTGCTTACATATTACTAAAAGCGGCGAAAAACCCAACTCACTTACTCAGTTCAGCGACTGACTTTTATCAAAATGTTTGAAGGCGTGAATGGTAGCTTCACATTACCGACTAACACGATTTCGCCGCTGTATTGACATTATCTCAAACCAGCACCGATCGCCTTTCAGTTCAACATCCGATCAAGCAATATAAATTGATGCGGTAATGTACGGCCACGAATACTTATGGTCAGTTTATAACGTGCAATACGATTGTGTCGTATAGGTGTACTGTCTCAAGGTTGTGTAGGGGCGATAACTGGTGTGCTTATGACTAGTCGACCTATTCATGGCCAAGTTCGTCCTTAATGCACACCACGAGGAGTAGTATGGGTTATTCTGTCAATATTAGCCATAACAAGCCTATAAACCCGATTATCAGTGTTGTTTCACAGTGTGTAAATAAGTGCTATCACATAACGTCACCAGGTCGTTAAAAGTAGCACACGTACCTTTACGTTAACTAACCCGTGCTGTTACCTGCGTAGCAGCTCGGAACTCGCCGGTGGGAACACGAGTCAATATTGTGTTGATTAACCCCGAACATACACACGGACTCAGGAGTATTAATTACATAGTCTTAACATGGGAAAATTGTTCTGTGTCTGATGTCAAATATTTGAGAATTTCGGGCAGGAGGCATTTTTCCCTACACTGCGGTCTCCTTTCAGACTGCCTTTAAGCCAGAATTGACCTATTTGACGACGCGGGGTTAGCCGTACCTTGTTATAAACTTAGGTTAAAGTGTAGTTACGATTGTTGTGTGTTTTCTGTTTTGTATCAGCGGCATGACTATCGTAAGTGAATGTTCGAACATCGGAGTGACGACAGTCGAAACACTAAGAACGCGGCCATTGGGGATGGCAGAATGACATCGGTTAGGACTGTGGTATGTGGCAGGTCGTCAGTTCCAGTCGCATCCAGTTATGCCTCACTTTATCGCGGTCTACAAGTCAGAGGGCTAGTGTGTGCGTGTACGTGTGCGTGTACGTGTGTGCATGCAGGGGTGGTGGGAGGAATGAGAAGTCTCGGGTGTAATAGGTTGCCACTTCTCTCCATTAGCCATGGAAGCCAATTTTATCGGATGTCACGGTTTACCGACGAGATTGGTTAATGCTCATGCTTTCAGCCATTGATTTCCCTCGTCCTGTATCCATATTTTACAAGCTGTCATAGTGTTGCGGAAATATCGCTGACTGTGGTGTATAACTGTATTTATTCACTCAGTGATTTAGGACTCCTATACTTCATCATAGACGGAGTCTGGGGTCGGGAAATTGGCTGAATGCATGACATCGTACCTCGGCAGGTTGGATCGATGTTCATGACATCAGTCAGTGGTTTGTATATTCTGTTATTTGCAGACCCTGAACACACTGCTTGACAATGGCTGAGTCTACCAGAGAGACAGAAGTTGATTCAATATTACAGGCCATATTACAGACTGATTGTATTGTTATATTTATACATTGCACAGTCACGTGGAAATATAAATATACATACATATATTACCGTCCATATATATTGTTTAGGAATATTGATACAGATATTGTTATATTGATATTTCTTGAGCTGAACAGATTGTTCATTCGTTGTTTTCATTTGATAAATCAACCGTTACACACCAATAGAAGGACACCTGTAATTTTGATGGATAGAAGGACAAAATGTGGAAGAGCATTGTATGTAAAGTATAATTTACCCGGCATGAGCACGTGAATTTTCGATTTGTGTGATTATAATAAGCTATACTGCTTAGGCGCGTTGTACTTGGGCCAGGGTAGACAAACAAGAACTATGTTTGTGTAGGTGTGTCCGCATGAGCGGCCATTTTGTCCACACGGACCGGATTGTTGTCGGCCCTTTAAACTAGCAAACTCCTCTGCTCGAATCTACAACAGCAGGCGGGGAAGGGATGGGGCAGGGACTTTTGATAGGTGAGTTCAGATCCCAGGCAGCAAGTTAGATGACATACCAAGGCCAGTCCCTCTGTTGAGGGTCATCTGATACTGCCCTACAATTGCTCTAGTCGTGCTGAATACTACTGGTACAAATATTATACAAATGGCGTCATTCAAAAGGTGACGCCCACCTAATAACCAGTTCGGAGGGAGGTACCTTCTAGTACTGTAGCTTAATTCACATATTTCATTATCGAAAGGGCATGTTAAAATATTCATATAGCTGTAATGTTCTGGGTGAAACGTTGCAAAATACCCTCAAGGAAAACGATTTCTTATCAACACGTTGTTAGACGGTACGTAGCAAGGGCCCTCATACATAACTGAAAAACGCACTCTAGCACGAGGGAGGAGATATTTCTTGACATATACTTTTAAAATGTAAAAGGGCATGTTTTTCAATAAAGAATGGATAAACTGTTTTGGAAAATTACGACATCCCAGATGAATTTGGTAATTCTGTTTGATACAGCGACCATCTCTAATTCTAGCGTGATTTCTGTCTTCTATAAATTCTTTGTGAATCCTCTCTTCTGTCAGTCCACCCTGAATCCGTCATTCTGTAAATTTGTCCCTAAGAGCCCCTTCATGAAATCCATCCTGAATCGTTCATCCTCTAAATCCACACCACGTATACTCGCTTTTCTAAATCCACCCGAATCCTCCCCTCCCTAAATCTGTCATGAAGCGCTCTTTCCCCGAATCCTCCTTCCCTAATCCATCCCGAATCCTCCCCGCTCTAAATCCGTCCTGAATCGTTCTTTCTCTAAATCCACCCTGAATAGTCCTTTTCAAACTCCGTCCTGCACAGTGGTTCTCCTCGAGATTCTCCTCAATTCAGACCTAAACTGCGAGCTGTCAACATTGCTATTATTTTGGGTGGTTTGGGCAATATCCACTCTGAGGAGTTGTGTATTGGTATTCACCCAGAGGCTACATATACAACTCGCTCAACGTATGTGTTATGTCTTTAGAATGACTTGCTATCACCTCTCACGGGTGCTCTTCTTTTCAAATGTCGACATTACCAGTTTCATTTACAGCTCGCCTTCGACGCCCATGTGTTAAACGTTTCGCCTTTTTAAGTATGTTTGGGGAGCATTATGCAGGATGCCGATGAATAGGTATCAATGCAACACAGTTGACAAAGGATTGGTGGTGCGCAAACCGTTCAATATATTGTGATAACAGCTTTGCTGAATAGAATATGCTATTTTACCGACGTGCTATTTCATGAAAAACGATGTATGGTGATGGAATGAAAGTATGCCTCACTTACAGATGGGTTAGTGAGCAAGCGAGTTAGTGGGTGCTTTAAATTTCGCTTAGGATAGAATCTTAGTATTTCGTCTTGTCTGATTGCTGTGTGAGGAAAGCTGGAAGTGATGCAGGTTATAGGTGTTTACCGCTTTGGTGACGCTCGTTCAGACTCAATTATCAGCTGCTGACAAACCAAGAAGTGCACTACTATAAGTGTAACGCTATTATTCAGGGCATTATCGTTTGCAGGTGCCCGACATATTTCATTAACTGTGCGACAAGGGGGATAATTCTATCCAATTTAGCGGTAAGGAGAAATATTTGATATGAAACGAAAATCATGGACTCATGCCATGCAAAGGGGATACAGTTCTGCATAGTGAAGGGTGGTGTCTTTGACCATTGGACGCCACTCCTGTACAGAGGCATTGTGAACTGTTTAACACCGTCATCACCAACCTTGAGTTACAGTAATTCCCAAAGTCAGGATTGTCACCGTCAACCTTGAGTTACAGTAAATCCCAAATTAGGACCGTCATCACCAACCTTGAGTTACAGGAATACCCAAATTAGGACCGTCATCACCAACCTTGAGTTACAGGAATTCCCAAAGTTTGCGTAGCCTAGTCCGTGGGAACTAGTGGTAAGAATATAGGACCGTCCCCAGTAACCTACGTTTGTTGTCAGAGGCAACGAAATGAATCAGGTGGTCAGGTCAGCTATTCTCGAAACGTTCGTAGCCCTACGAACTTCTTAAGCCCATTCTTAACACACTGACTACGATCAAAGTTAAGAATTCTTAGGGCTACGTACGTTTCGAGAATAAGGGCCCAGTTTCACAAAGATGTCGAAGCGTTACGACTGCCGTACGTCTAGGAGGTACGGCAGTCGTTGCGCTACGATAGTTTTGAGAAACGGGGCCCAGCCAGTCGTCATAAGTGCTGTACGACTCACTGTACAGGCTTGCGTGGCCAGAAACTAGTAATCTTAATGAATCCAGATTCATTTTAATGGTGTTTTTGTTTTGGGTTCGTCAGCACCGTGCTAGTGCATACGTGTTTCACATCCAGCTGACACACGGTGATATTGGCTGACTGTATGTGATCGCTTGTAATGAAGTCAGTGAGTGAACTGCATGTTTGAGACATGATTATTTACATTCCATTGTCTGGGGGTGGGGGGTGGGGGATGGGGGGACTATTACTGATTTATCTGTAACCAAGAAACAAATCTTTGCTTGGCCTAATGGCCATAGTAGCTACCTGCACAGATTTGAATATAACAGAATAGAATGTACAGCTTGCGGGGTCGATATTGTCTACGATCGAGATCTTCGATCATTCCTTTGTTCCTTGTACTCTTACCATCTTCGATCTGCGATAACATGGGTGTCTGTAGTCACTGTGCGAAATAGCCACTGGTCCGCTAGGCCTGATAGAAATGTTTGTCATATTAGCTGATTAATGTTGAAACCCGTGTCTACATTCAAATTTCGGGCTAGTGAAATATTGTTTGGCTTAGTAACATTTCGCAATGGTTAGTCCGACTGGCAAGCAATGTTTGGAATTGCTTTTTCGCGCACAGGTCCACAGTAGATCAGGTTACGCTAACCTCTTTGAGGACAACGGGTATCATCACTGTGTATAGTGATTCATTAATACACAATGTGTTTCGGCTGCCTTATGTTATGATAGTGAACATGTTTTGTCGTTTTTTCAACATTTACGTTGGCCGTAATAAAGGAAATACTTGTCAAAATATGAATATCGTTGATTTGACTATGGGGGGTGGGGTGTGGGGTGTGGGGTGTGGGGTGTGAGGGAATCTTCCTTTCTTGTCCCTGTTCGTGGCAAGCCACAGGCAATTGATTCTTGATGTGCGTAATGTGTGGGGACGAATCCAACAAACACGGATCTCTCTGCTTGGCTTGTGTGTAAGGTCAAAGATCGCTGACCTATATACGCTTTGTATTTACCAGCAAACATGTACAGTAGGGCTGTTACGATTCACTCGGGCAGCGAAAGAAACTTTTCAAAATGTTCACTTGGGCATAGGAACAAGTGAGATTACTTCACTGGTCCAAATTAACATTCGTTGATTATCTTAGCAGAAATTTCAATGGCCACTGCAAAAAAAAAACCAAAAAAAAAACTACATTTGGTGGTCTATGTGATTTTTACTAGTCACTGTACGTTATTGAATCAGCTTTACAGTGTTGTGATCACTGGACATAGGTACAGTGTGTGAAATAGTTTGCCGGAATGTTACTGGCCCAAACAATAATTCAATACTAAAAAAGTAATATAATAAACATTTCTATCAGGCCATAATCGTGCATGATTTACAATTGTATCATAACTTAACAGATCTTAGAGTGATATATTTACAAAATGACCTCATAAAAACTCATTAGCCAGTCGGGCGAGTGACTGTGGCGATTCGATGGCCTGATTAGATTTTTACTAGTCATGGGCAAGCGGGCCGGTGGCTATGTCGCACAATGCACAGGCGTGATAAATTGAGCATGGTCAAACATGTACAGTTTGTTTTGTAATTGTCTCACTGAACATACTGAATAATGCACCAGCCGCTAAATGTATTCGTTACCGGTCACGTCAATCTCAAGACACCTCAATTGCACGATTCCAACAAAAATAGTCTCGTGTTTGTGAATCTGGAGAGTGCACCGTTCTTTGAAGACTTCTCGTTGTACACTTCAACCAGCCCAGGGACTTGGCTAGCTATTCTCGAAACGTTCGTAGCCTTACGAACTTCTTAAACCCATTCTTAACATATTGGCTACGAACAAAGTTAAGAATAAGGGCCCAGTTTCACAAAGATGTCGAAGCGTTACGACTGTCGTACGTCTAGGAGGTACGGCAGTCGTTACGCTACGATAGTTTTGAGAAACGGGGCCCAGCCAGTCGTCATAAGTGCTGTACGACTCATTGTACAGGCTTGCGTGGCCAGAAACTAGTACTCTTAATGATTCATTTTAATGGTGTTTTTTGGTTCGTCAGCACCGTGCTAGTGCATACGTGTTTCACATCCAGCTGACACACAGTGATGTGACATGCATACTGTTCATAGCACCGTTAAACTCAAAACACTCACTTTAGTCATTCCTGCCACCCGTGTAGATCCAGCTTGGGTAACTGGTTTTAGAAACAGGACTAACTGGACAGGATGGTCACCCTCACTCACAATTGGCTGAAATACTACTATGTCGTCATGCTGCACTTCCGAAGACTGTGAGGTCAATAACTGGATATTCTGGCCGACTCGGTATTTATCGCTTATATAGCTAGGATAATGCAGAGTGCGGCGTTCAACAACTAACTCAATTCTGCAGATTTCATTCGCCATTTAGCCTTGCTGTGATATCACTCACTCGGTCACTTAGTTACAAATACATGTATATAGTTGGGTCTTCGATGGACTGTTAGCCCCACAGTCTGTGAAATAGTGATCAGAACATTTACCTAAAGTCATTCGGATAAGGTCAGTACCATGTCTTTACGATGATTGATGTTAATATCACCATTATAGTCGCGTCATAATGCTTGGTTTCATCAGCAGCATATGATTATGACGTAAGGAACTATTGTTCTATACCTTTGATGGGACTGAGCTGGATTACGGAGTGTCTTGTCTTTAGCGGTAGTGCTGTGATTGAAATTGGTGGTTGGATATTGATTGTTCAGCAAAATATGGATTCCTATGTGACTGAAGTAATTCTTTATTGTGAAGTCCGTCACCCACTCGCCCCACCTTCAGATCTGAAACATTGAATCTAGTCTAACGGTTGATGTTTAACTATACCCTACTAACGTCCCCGATTGTTCCCACCTCAATCCCTGACGTCTGATCAGACATTTCCTGTGCCCTGCACGTGCTCTGGTGTTTGAGTGACGAGACCTCGCCACCCAGTGCACAATGAGACAAGAGTTCGGAGTTTGTGGGGCAAAGAAATGTGTTTGCTTAGGCTCAGCGGGCTTAGGTCTGTGTTCTCAAGACGTTACCACTGTTAACAGCAAGGGCTCTGAATAAGGGGATCTGAATGAAGGTCATGTTAGCAAGGACTTAGACAGTATACGCTCGTTCTGTCTTTAGACAAGACCCCAGAGATGAAATTCTCTTGTAACCGATCTATTAAACTCTCTGTCGTATACTCTTCCATTTTTACATAATACACTTGACCACAATGTGTCCTAAAAGCTCAATAGGGTGATATTTTGATGAAAGAAACGGTTGCCTTGTTGTCAATAGATTGTTTTCTCTGACCCACTGCGGCTATTTTCAGGTAGCGCGACAATCGGTTTAATCCTTGTGACAATACAATTAAACTGCAGAGGATTTAAAAAACGTATTTCAGTTCCGAAATCAGGAACGTTTTGTTTCACCGTTGGAGTCGCAGTCTGGGAACTAAGTGCTCGACGTTTGATTCAGGATAGATCAAAGCTCAAACGGACTTTTTTGTGTCCGGCGAAACTGATTCAAACAAAACAACGATTTACCTTGGAAATTTAAAACGTTTACGCCAGAGAAAGCCCGTGTACCGATACAGGTGACAAGCCTTTAATCCAAGAAATAAAGAATGAATTAATAAAATCAATTCTTAAACATTTATCAACCAATAATTCTTAAACATTTACAGAACAAAATTCTAATGGAACCGAAACAAATGTTTAATTTCGAAAATTAAACGATCTGGGAACATGTTTTGACTTGAGTCCGACGCCTCTGTGATGCATTCTTTAATGGCTGGACTAAGGGCTGAGTTGGATCCCTGGATTAGATATAAGCGAGGGTTGTGTTTTGTGTTGTAGGAGCTGTAGGTGGGTTGGGATAAGACTGAGTGAATTTAGTTTTATGCCGCTCATGTTCCAACGATATCACGATGGGGAACACCAGAAATGGGGTAGGTGGTATATGATAATACATGGATATGATGCCTACGGGGCGTGAGAGATTTAATCACTAATGGAATACATTAATGGATCAGTTCATTAATGTGTGTCGTAAGCTCCATACACTCACTACTTGCTAGTGAGCAATAACTTTATCGCTGCGTGTAATGGATCGGTGTAGACTTGATTTTATTTTGATTTTACAAGTTTGGGTGTGTGAGTGGGTTAGGCTTTACGCCGCTTCTAGCAATATTCCAGCAATATCACGGCGGGGGACACCAGAAATGGGCCTCACACATTGTACCCATGTGGGGAATTGAACCCAGGTCTTCGTCATGCCGAGCAACCGCTTCAAACACATTTAACCAACGCCCCACTTTCCGGCTGGTATCAAGATCAAATTCTTAGTAATCACATTATACATGGTAAACCTAGGTTGTAACAAAGTCAAAGCGACCGTTCATTATTATAATAGTTTTAGCCGTTATACGCATTTTCGACTAAAAACAAGCCATACTCACTCCATGCAATGGCATGATGGACGCATGATATCCGTATGTTCGTCATTATTGATCATATATAGGTATATAAACATCCATAGGTGGGGATATGTATGAACTTCACAGAAAGACGTCAGAATCTGTGTTTACACATCAATGATTGGCATCGGCGAAACTGTCACCACCGAGAGTGAAGCACCAGTTTATTGTTTATGTAAACGCTGTGGTAACGATTAGGTGAGACTTCTACTGTTAACTACCTGTGCAAAGATGCCAGGACGGTTATACCTACTAAATGGTACGTCAAGGAGCCTTTGTGCACGAGTAGTCATTCGGTGTAATGCATCTTGTTATGACTGTGTCGTAATTACCTGCAGCGATCCCGAAATTAGTTTGATGGATGTCAATTGTTACAAAGTTTTCGTGTGATCGAAACTTGGTAACGATTTCCAGAGGGTCGTTCGGTACTATAATTGGGTGTCAAACCGTTTCACTACCTTCAGGAATGTGGCATTAATAGGAGACATGTGAATGGCTCTGAGAAGATGGTAATCATGTCTGTGTAACTATCTCGATCCCCAGGGAGGCGAAAACCTGGTGGGATTCCCAGTATTTAGACCCGATTCCAAATCCACTTGAGATCCCCAGTATTTACACGCGTTTCAAAACCCGGATAGGTTTCCTACTATTTAGACGTGATTTAAAACCCGGGTGGTATTCTCAATATTTAGAGGTGATTCAAAACCCGGGTGGGATTTCCAGTATTTAGACATGATTTAAAACCCGGGTGGTATTCTCAATATTTAGAGGTGATTCAAAACCCGGGTGGGATTTCCAGTATTAAGAAGTGAGTCGAAGGCCCGGTCGGATATTCCAAGTATTTAGAAGTGAAACGGAACCCAGGTGGGTAATCCCAGTATTTAGAAGTGAATCGAAACCCGGGGCTCAGTTCCCAATGCTAGTATTCAGACATGACTGAATCCCACATGGGAATCCCAGCACTTCGACGTTAGTCGAGGCACCGGGCATTGTGACTATTACTATTCCGTAACGCGAAGATCTGCGTTCGAGTGTCAGTACTTAGATCTTAAGTCGAGCAATGGATTTCCATCCACGATTTTTAGACCCTGTTAGATTTCACGAACCCCCATCCCACAAATCTATTAAACATCGCTTATCGTGGTTACAGTTTTTTAAGTGGACATTTATACCTTTACATTCCCTGTTGGAGACGGTTACAAGGGGACTATAGTGCCAGACACTGAGTCTTTGGCAATGAACGCTTTTGATGACAGATGTGATAGTTCAGTTACTTCTGAATGCATTGTTTAATTGACAACACGTTATATACCATAGAACGAAACAATTGTCACGATTCACACATATATTTAAACAAGACATTTAATGTGGAAGTAGAATATATTCTTTGCAATGGAATTCGAACATATAAACCTTAATTCTCATCAAAAATAGGGTAATGTGATGTATATCATCCACTTGAAATCTCACTCATATGGTTATGCCGCTGGCATGTGAATGTGCCTGTAGACGAATGGTGGGTCATTGACAATTCATTAAGCAACATAGTGAAGCTGTAGAACGAGGTATGGAAACCATGGAGTATGACCCACTCATGACATAACAATACCCGCAACTATATACCTACACATCACGAGCGTCACGCAGTAGCCTTCAGAGACTGACCGTCGTCACGATCAATGGTTAAGTTTTATTTGCAGATTTTCTCTGTCAACAGGATTTATAAACGCAGCCTGCACGATTTCCATGACGTGTCCATTCACCAGAGATGTCGTATACGTTACCCTTATAGTATGTCCTAAGACACAGGAGAGTGAGAGAGTGAGTGTGTGAGTGCAAGTCTCAGGCGAACCTGGGTGACTGTCTTCTCGAATACTGATTCATGCAAGTGACTGACTTACGTACTATCACCCTCATCTACAACGTATGTGTAATACGCATGACCTACACGTACGTATTGTGTCGTACAGCTGACTGAGACTGGTTGGACAACCCACGACTTCCATTATTTTAATTAACATAGTGTTTACTCTAAGCAGAAAAATATATAAAATATATATAAATATGTTTATATGTTTGTTTAGACTTACTTGGGATATCAGATAATGTGCGCGTGATGGCATGTTTGAAGCCAAATGCTCATGAATGAGGCAATGATATTAAGAGGCCATGTAAGTTGTGTTTGGCATTGCATTTAGCAGTATTCACGCTGTAGTACGAGGTGTGGACATAATCGAGTATGACCCAAACAGGCCATTGGTTGAAAATTCGTGCAGTGATCAACAATTCGAGTCCATTTTGTGGTCAGTGGAACTCGTGAAAGAGGAATATGTTTTGGTTAGAATGGCAAGTGTATTTTGTTGAATGACGCATTCAACAATATTCCATGTGTATGGCGGCGGTCTGTATATGTTCGGGTGATCAACAGCATGAGCATCGATCTACGCATTTCGGAAACGATGATGTGATTTTGTGTGTAAAAAAAGTCAACGAGTCCGACCAGTTGATCCCGTTAGTATCCTCTTACGACAAACATGGTAGTCTATAACTGACAGCGTGAAACGGGTCAGAACTGAAGAAATTATGTCGGTGCTATAAGAAAATAAACAAGGGAAAGGACGTGTGCTGTGTATGAATTCGCGCACTGTTACGATAAACTGTATCAATATATGAGCAAATACATACACAGAACACGACCTTTCCCCTGTTCGGAGTCTTTTTAATTATTTAAATGCTATGGATTAGATATAAGATTTCCCTTTGTGCCATGAAATATTTACCATATTATACTCGGCGATAAGTCCTGCCCCCAAGGGAGGTTACTTTTATCTACCAAAGATGATACACAAATGTATTGCATATTAATAAAACACCTTTAATGCTCCACGTGTGTTTTAAGGTTCATTTGTATCCCGCCAGCACGGACAATTTATCATGCCGGTATTCCGAAAAGAATGACCGTAAATTAAGAAAACTAGGCCGAGCTATTCTCCCACGTCGGAGAGTACCGAAAGAACCTTTTCAGGATTGTAGATGGTGTGACAATTTGGAAGTTCGAATAAAAAGTGCTTCGTCACTTTCTGTTATTATTTCTGTCTTTCAAACAGTATCAATGTTGGTACTTTCATCTGACCAACAAACTGAATGCGACAGAATGTTTGACAAACGTTTGTAACATCGCAATGAATGGATTCATGAATTGCATTGCGAAGAACTTGCTGACTAATCCCAGCAGTTCTCATTTACTAATACGTACCCGCCTTACTTAGCACCAGGGTGGTATGGAACTTGTGGAACACACTGCATGTGTCTTAAATCAGTATTCTGCTGAGTCACTTTGGCTTTAGAAAACGAAATGCCATAAAACGTGGCGATAAAAGAGTCCAGCTATATTTGCGAGTCTTGTTAGTCAATGGGCTTAAGATATGCGGCCTGCACGATTTCCGTGACATAGCGTTTCTTCCATTCATCACACATCCAGAATTCTCGTGTGTGTTTGACCGCATAATAAGTCCTATGATAAAGAAAAGCAAGTAAGCGCAAGTCTCAGACAAAAAGGTTGACTGTCTTCTCGAGTGCTGATTTATAACATTTACTGATTTACGCAGAGTCACGGTCACATACGATGTACATGTGCTACCCCTGACCTACGTGTACCTACATAGGTATTATCATAGCTAAGTGTCATTGAGACTCATTGGACATTCACCACGGCCTACGGGTTTAATACTATATGAGTAGCGTAGGTTTATGATGAAAAGAAAAATGAATATGGTATCTACAGACCAGCTTCAGCTTGGCCGGAATGTATGTTTCCTTTTTAGACATGTCTAGGTTATTAGTTAACGTGATATCGTGTTTTGAAAACAATACTGATGAATTTGTATAACAAAACATCTCTTGGCCTTAATTAGTTGGTACTTAGAGTATTGATTGTAGCGCAAATGTTAAAAACTACTTCTAACGTTCATTAAATATTCAGAAACTCTGGTGTTTTACAAGTGTTTCTGAAGGGTGGAATTTGCTGTCCACCCTACAAATATGTCCCGAAGTGCATCCTCTACAGTCTTGAGTAGTGTCCCAGTTCTAATGAACGCAAACAGATTTATAACGGCAACGTACGTGTAATTGAATTTCTACCGAGGACCACTGTTTACGGAGCGACCGTATCCCTGTCATCATATATGTGCCATTTACTAGCAACGAATTGAGTTGGAAGACTGGTCACTTTCTATCTCAGACGCTGCTACAACGCGAGTGTTGGTTTATACTTCTACCGTGATATGGTAATTCGAATCCCAGATTATGCCCGATTATGTTCTCTGGTCTGTCTGTACTTCTCATGTGCGCCGTGATACAATTAATACACTGATGAAGGGGTTTAACAGTTGTGGCGACGAGCGTGCAGTGCGTTGTGTGAGTGCGCGCGCACTAGTCCGAGGTAATTCTATGCGATTGAGATACCATGTAGCAGTTTAACATGTATGTCACACTCACACACAATCAGTTAAGTTCGCACGAGCCGTCCAGTCCTTGGCTAATCCCCTGTGTGCGGACCACCAGGCAGCGCAACGTCAGGAACCATTCACCTCTCCGGACAGACGCTCTATTCTCTCGGCCTTAGAAACGCACACACGCACGCACATATTTAACGTTAGTCAAACGCTGGGGCTGTTTCAGCACCTTGGACATACACGTCTGAAATATAGTCTGCCATCAGTAGCCTGTACAACATTTTACATATACTATCGTGAGTGTTTGTGAAAGTGACTGAAAGGTTGATTTAGGCCGCCGACGGGCACATGCCACATTAACAATGCGAGTGTATATCAATTTATGCACAGAAGGACAATAAAAGCAACAACACTATTTATATATTCATAAGAAGTCTCTCCTAAAGGTACGGCCTGTTAAACAATTCTGACTATATTCAGCGTTACAATACTTGTCACCTGCAAAGAAGGGAATATCTATCGTTCATATCAATAATACAATTACATGTCACCCTGTTGTTGTAATGCCAATCTCTGATCATATTAATTAAGGTCTAGTATCGGATCCGTGCCACGTATTAAGGGCAGGACGCGCCCCTTTGACTGTTGCACCCCCATAACCATGCTGCGCTCAAAATATGTTTCTGGGTTCACTTGTATAAAAACATGTTACCGAAGTGATATATGTCTGAGACCTGCATTGCTTCAGGATTTAGTCACATTACGTTGACGGGCGGTGGGGTAGCCCAGTGGCTAAGGCGTTCGCTCGTCTTGCCGAAGACCCTGGTTCAATTCCCAACATGAGTACAATGTGCGAAGTCTATTTTCAGTGTCCCCAGTCGTGATACTGCTGGAATATTGCTGAAAGCGATGTAAAACCATAGTCTCTCACAGACTCACATTACGTTGACGCTACTGGAATACTATTCATAGCATCGATAAACCAGACTCATTAACTTTGATCATGGGGAATATCAATACACACCATGACCTAGCGTTTAAAGCGTTCGCCCATGACGCTGAAGACCCAAGTTCGATTCCCCATAAGGATACAATGTGTGAAGCCCATTTCTAGTGTTCCCCTTAGTGATGTTTCTGATATAGTGCTGACCCAAGTTCGATTCCCCGTAAGGATACAATGTCTGAAGCCCCTTTCTAGTGTCCCCCTTAGTGATGTTTCTGATATAGTGCTGACCCAAGTTCGATTCCCCATAAGGATACAATGTGTGAAGCCCATTTCTAGTGTCCCCCTTAGTGATGTTTCTGATATAGTGCTGACCCAAGTTCGATTCCCCATAAGGATACAATGTGTGAAGCCCATTTCTAGTGTCCCCCTTAGTGATGTTTCTGATATAGTGCTGACCCAAGTTCGATTCCCCATAAGGATACAATGTGTGAAGCCCATTTCTAGTGTCCCCCTTAGTGATATTTCTGCCATAGTGTTAACAACGGCCAAACACCTTACTCACTCTCTCCTTACTAACCATTAGCAGTGGGTGCATACCACATAACACCATTCAGATAGCGATTAAAAAGACGGATATGGAAATAGCATCTTTACCCCTCTCCATCCGAAAAAGGTCTCATGTGTTCGTGTATAATTACTCCGATCCGTCGATAACTAATCAAACAAAACAGAAATTTTTCCCATAACACTAACAGAAGATGCAGATAAGAGTGAGTGAGTGAGTGGGTGAGTTTAGTTTTACGCCGCACTCAGCAATATTCCAGCTATATGGAGGCGGTCTGTAAATAATCGAGTTTGGACCAGACAATCCAGTAATCAACAACATGAGCATCGATCTGCGAAACTGGGAACCGATAACATGTGTCAACAAGTCAGCGAGCCAGACCACCCTATCACGGTAGACGCCTCTCACAGCCAAGCATGGGTTGCTGAAGACCTATTCTACCCCGGGCCTTCACGGGTCGATGCAGATAAGGAGGTTTGGTGGGCCTGACACTGTCATGAAAATAAATACCATGTACAATACACACATGGCTGAATGTATGTTTTAGATGATGTGATGATAAAAGTAACGCGGTGTTGATAGAGACGACACTAAGTATGTAAATACACAACGTACGTCTCACAATGACAAAGAAAGGTACGATTTCAATTTTATCAATCTCCCAGGAATGCAGAATTTTTACTTCAAATATATTTTTCAAACTATTTGATGCCCAGGTACAACCCATTTTATTATATGGATCGGATGTGTGGGGATTTCAAAGCTACGATTACTTGGAGAGATAACATCTTATGGCTTGCAAGAAGTTTTTATGTGTCGGACCCGCTACTCCTAACTGTATGGTTTACTGTGAATGCGGGAGACACCTCATGTATATTAATTCACAAAACACGGTGCCTTAAATACTGGTTTAAGATTCTGACAATGCCTGAAATTAGTCTACCAAAAATATCGTATAATATGATGGTTCATCTTGATAATATGGATAAAATAGCTTGGGCACCACATATAAGAAATCTTCTCATGGGTATGAACTGACATGGGTAAGCGAGGGTGTTGGGGATGTCTATATGTTTTTAAAAGAATTTCGTGATCGAGCGGTAAATACGTTTTATCAGGATTGGCATTTCACTCTAGAAAGTAGCTCTCGTTATGAATTATATAGAACATTTAAAACTCTAATACAACCTGAATTGTATTTATCTAAACTAACTTTTAACTGTAATGGAAACATATCTGCCAAATTCAGTACAGACTTGTTGGACTTAATGGTAAACAGAGGCACAAAACTGTCCATCCCAAAATCTGAAAGAAGTTGTCCGTTATGCAATTCTTCAGTTGAACGTGAAGTACATTTTACTGTAGACTGTCCATTTTATAAAGATTTACGTTACAAGTACATCCTAGAACATTATCTATGGAAACCATCACTAACAGCTTTGACTAGTATATTTACAACTAATAATGAATCCACCCATCGTAACCTAGCTCTCTATGTTAAGTATACATTTATTCGTCGTAACGAGCACTTACAAATAGTCATGTCCTAATGTATATCCCAACAACATGTATGACAACGCTGTATGTGACTCTCTTGTATAAGAACCGGTGGCCTAAAATACAATAAACGATTGTCTTGTCAGTGACAAAGACATAACGCGACGACGGATGTGTTAAAATATTTTAAACATTTTTTTCCGACAAAGCAAAACATATGAGAGGCATCCAATAAACATATCACTTTGAATAGAAAAGACGTCAAAAGATGATAGTATGTCGCACTGTGGCAATATGGCTATTGCAGAGACCTGGCTGGCTGCCATTTTGAAAGTCGATGACTAATAAAATAAATAAAGGTACGATGCAAAATGGATAACGGCCTTTTGAGATGTTATGATGCGGCGTTTCGGTATATATTCTTTCACAGTTGTCAAGAAAGAGCAACGTAATACAGCGCAGCGCGTTATTTCATACCGTTAACAATAGCTGTAACAAGAGAGTACGTGAGGTGTGTGACAGAGGTGCTTCTCGTCTGTGTCCCACTGTTCGTGTGTCCGCACCATAATAGACTAACTTGAAGTTTCTGAGTATGTGTAATTTTGATAGAAAGAAATAAAGTTACGCATTTAAATTGAAAAGGAGTCTCAGCGAGACGCGAAATTCCGGGTAGACCCGGGAAATCTAGACTTGCTTCATTAAGTGCTGCCAATTTACAGAGAGGGCTTTCCAGTTGGGGAAACAATGTGGGACTGTGAGACAGACTAGCACCATTCTCGTACTCGTGGCTTTCACCTCGGTGATACACGTCTGAAATGAAAAGGAGTGAGTGAGTTTTTTACGCCACTTTTAACATGCCAATATTCCAGCAAAATCAGGTCGGGGAACACCAAAAACTGACTTCACACATTGTACCCATGTGCGAAATCGAACACGGGTGTTGCGCGTGACGAACTAACTGGCTATCTAACACGACAGAGTAGCATGAATATTAAGCGAAAATAAGTTTAGGAATTCTCACTAAGCGTTATTTATTGCATGTTGTTACAATCATTTTCATTTCCTTCATGATGAATGAACCAGCGTGTAACAGAATATGACGTTATGCGACTTAGAAGCGATTATATATGACGACATTGCAACATTAGATCGTTGATCTAATGTCTCCTCTGGAGATCTGCAAACCGATAGTTTTCTGCCGAAACGTTAACTGCGTATATTATGCATGACGACTACCTTGTACACGACGTGGTAATACAGTTGTATCCATTCCTTGTGATTCCATGTAATTTCCAAGGCAACAAAACTGAATCCCTCATGACAACGTATCAGTGATTCACGATAACTCCTTTATGGATAGTCAATTTCTTTATTGCAATGCATCCGACGTTTCGGCGTAGATGCTAACACCGTTATCCAGCAAGTGATCTACACCGAAACGTTGTCTATCCATAAAATCATTAGTTTTCATCAAACCAACTTCTAAATGCCACTCAAAGAATTAATCAGTGATTCCTCGAAGTTGGTAGTGCCATTCTGATAATCAGCTGCTGTGGGTTGTAATAGAGAGCTTGAGGAGTGAGTGAGTATGATTTGATGCCGCCTTCAGCAATATTCCATCGATATCACGTCGGGGGCACCAGAAATGGGCTTCACACATTGCACCCATGTAGGGAATCGAACCCGGGTCTTCGACGTGACGAGCGAACGCTTTCACCACTAGGCTACGTCGAAGGTTATGGTTTTACTTGAGTGACGTGGAAATGGGTTAATCACATCTACACAATGTTACTGTCTGTGACGTCAAGAAACGTACCCTCGTGTGAAAAAACATGAAAAATACCCGTCAGGCCAGTTCCATAAAGCGAAAGTAGAGTTACGGTAATCATAAGAGAATGTTAAAGATAATGAGTAACGACCTCATTGCGTGGTTCAGTTGCTTTGTTGAATGGGGATTTTTGTATATGTTTCTTGTTATTTGGATTCCTACCTTTTTGCTGTTAATTAACGCCTACGTAATGAGGTTCAATGAAGGGATCTGACTGGTCGTACTAAGATATTCACTTATAAGTTATCATCAAAGGGATGCGCGTGTACCGGAGATAGGGTAATTCAGTACGTTTAGAAATCTCGTTGTCGGTGTCTGAACACTCAAAAAACCCATCAGTTTCGTGAAATCATTGATTAGCAGGAAATATTCAATAAAATACAGTAACATACCGATTTATACTGAAATTTAAACAAAACGTAAGTACATCGGCCCCCTAAAGTAAATGCAATGTTGCCGTGTTGCCAAGCAACGGTGATAATTTCCGGTCAAAAACAGGAAGTCCACTTATGCCGTGTACCGGTAATCGACCGTTTGCACGGCGTTCTGTGGCCTCTTTCCCGAAAATAACACTATCCATCTTTTCTTAGTGGAATTAATGGTGGTCACGAATCTAACAGTAACGAACGGTATCAGCGTGTTATTGATTCTGTAGCGTGTCCAGTGCTCTCAGTTACTGAGATGGTAAGGTTCTAAAATGTGAGTGAATTTAGTTTTACGCCGCACCAAGCAATATTCCAGCTATGTGTTGGTGGTCTGTAAATGATAGTCTAAACCAGATAATCCAGTGATCAGCAGCATGAGCACAATTGGGAATTGATGACATGTGTCAAGCAAGTCAACTAGCCTAACAATCCGATCCCGTTGGTGGCCTCTTTCGACAAGCATGGGTTGATGAAGAACCATTATTTTAACGCGGATCTTCGCGGGCATTGCTCAGTGTGACATAGATATTGGAAGGTGGTGAACGTATAAACTGAAGTATCTTTTAGAAGTGAGTTAGTGGATATTACGCTTTTAAGCAATAATTGCGAAATATCACGGTGATTAACGTATAATGACTTCACACACCATACCCATGGTGAGACTCGAACCCAGGATTTTTCGTGATGGTTTCTCACCCAGCTCCCCCACCACTCGCAGTGCCATATGGAGTTAAGCTATGAAGGAGGCTGTCATCGATGTCCTAACGTTTTATGGTATCAGATAACAATCTGGTTAGTAGTGCCAATCTGGTTAGTAGTGCCTCAGGCACACCCACTGATGTCATGAACAACACGCTGTGACGTCCGGGCTGTCATAGAGTCTAACAGGTCGGGCATTGTGAGGTTCTAAATCAGTCGACTCTTAATACAAGCATTTGTCCCTCGACAACTGACGAATACCTTTCTCTATAAGATGAAACTATTTCGGGCAAATGAATACAATTTGTCTTGCTGACTCATGTTCAGATTTTCTATAACCGGTATGTAACCGCCTTACTTACCATCAGGGTGGCATGGAACTTGTGGAACATATAGTATGTTCCATAAATCAGTATGCTACTCAGTCATTCAACTTTAGAAAATGAAATGCTATAATAAAACCTCACGATAAACGGGCGCAGCATTATTTTCAAGTATAAGTTAGTCAATGGGCTGAAGGTATTCGGTCTGCACGATTTCCATGACATAGCATTTCTTCCATTCATCATTGGGTTCACATCCAGGGTTACGGTGTGTGTTTGACCGCATAGTATGTCCGATGACAATGAAAGCATGTAAAACCGGCTAACTACCCCCTCGAGTGCTTATTTGTAACATTTACTGATTTACTGAGTCACAGTCATTTACAGCATAAAGCGCAGGAATTACTAACGTACCAGATAAAGGAAAATTTATAACTCGGACTTATTCGACCGTATTTTCATCATTTAAACGAGGTCACTACAAGAACAGTTCACGACAGTCATAATATCCCAACTCATTACAAATTTGGGGTAGACTTGATCTTCAGTAACCCAATGACATGCTCGTTGCGAGAGGCGACTAACAGGATCGAGTGGTCCTGCTCGCTGACTTGGTTTTCACATGTCATTGTATCCCAGTTACGTATATTGACGTCCACGCTGCTAATCACTGGACTGTCTGGTCGGACTCGATTATTTACGATTATTATTCGGACTCGATTATTTATTATGTAGCTTGAATATTGCCTACTGCAGCGTAAAACTAAACTCACTCATTCTACACATTACATTAACGTTGCACGCATCTACCATTGACCGATACTGAAGCGATTTGAAAAAGAGGTTACCGAAAACAGATGACCTATGATGGAGAAAGACAGCGCTTACTAGAATACAACCCCTTAATATTATCGCTGGAATATCATGAAATCAATATATTATCGTCAAAACGTTGCTCCATGAAGGAAAACAACTCAGCGTGATTTAGCTCTGTTTTCATGCTGCAAACTTCATTTGCAAAAATATTGCAAAGTGATCCAATTGTAGTATGTTTGTGAATGGTAACTGGATGAGAAAATTATTCATTGCCTTTCGGCTTAACACGATAAAATTACCAGTTGATAGGCTTCATCGCCACTAATGTCCTTTATATTGATACAAAATCATGTACAGGAAGACGTTGTGTGTATATGTATAACGGCCAGTGTATAAACCACTTAAATACTTACTCAGTATTCACCCGAGGACAGGACAAGAAGTGACCATTAAATCTTGTTATTTTCAAACATTGCGTGTGTTCGTCATCTTTTAGCTTCTTGTGAAAGACTTCAAAGCGTTTCATAAGGCATGCGTAAGGCAAACTTGAAATGTATAGCTGACAATTTGTAAATTAGGTTTACGAAATGGGACAAAAGCCAACTATACGCGATCAAATCACGACTTTTCTACGACCACCTGATTTAAACAGCATGTGCATACTGCACTGTGAGATGACCTACACGTAGTCACATTAATGTGTCACACTGACAGAAGGTTGGATTTCACGGGGTAGACTTACACTCGTACAGTGCTTGCGTTGTTTCTCTGTATCCTGACATAAGTCTACATTACTCTCTTATGTTACTTCGTCTTACTTCAGTTTACTTCATTAAAAGGACAGACAGGGCAGCTCTTGTGACGGCGCTGTATGGGTTTACCGTGAAGATCTGCGACAGAAATGTCTTCAACAACCCATACCTGCCACAAAAGGCGACTATGCTTGTCGGGATCTGGCTAACGTGATCTGGCGATCAGCATCGCTGACTTGGTTGACATATGGCATCTTATCCCAGCTGCGCAGATCGTTGGTCATGCTGCTGATCACTGGATTGTCTGGTCCAGACTCGATTTTTTGCAAACCGCTGTCATATAGCTGTAATCTAAACGACGAATGCGTCGTAAGACTCAACTCATTCACTGTATGATTTACTTTACAAGAAAACATAAACGTGTGGGTATACAATGTGATGCTCGTACCACCGCCCATTGGTTACTTATGTTGTCAAAACAATGCTCGCATAGCAATTGCATAGCACCTCACTGGTTTTCAACAAATATATTTTGAGTTGATGTTTTAAGAGTTGATAATAATTATAAGATGGACCACACAAGTCAACTGCACTGTGCGGGCAAAATACTTCCTTTTATTCCCCGAGTTAGTTGACAATTATGCAATGTTCCGTATGCCGTGGTTCTGCAGGTTTTTGAAAGATGTGAGATATACAATGTGATTTCGATGTTACTTGACACCGTATATATGTAAACAGACCAGCACTAATTAAACATCACCTTCAATAACCCTGGACAAGAATATCACACAACGAAAGCTAACAAAGATAACATTTCGAATACAAGAGAGACTGTAGTCCTGTGGGTTTTTTAAAATGAAAATAGTGATTCAACTTTGTTAACCCAATAAACTGTCAAGGAACATGTGTCTTTTTCTTCTGCGTAATTTTCATATATTTGGTTCCTCTACAACCATCTATATGGGCGTGGGACTCATGGCATACCGTAAACCCGGATCGATATTAGGACAAACAGCTAGAAATCTACGATAAATAAAAAAATGGAATTATCTTGCTACTTTATTAATGAACATTGGCGGAGCAAAGAATATACTTAAACTGGTGAACTTTTCACCCCGTAAACCTGAAGACGACTAAGATCGATTTTCTCCATTGTCTTTGTTACTGGGTAATGTTCAGAGCACTTCTGTTCAGAGCAATGGAAGTATTACAGCGTTACATGTAACTATACACCCATGACATTTTCCCAACTGGTTTGCGGTTATAACGGTGCATTATTAATTATAAGGCAATACGCCAGTATGAGCTGCAGCGAAACACACCACGCCATTACCTCATATTTACAGAAATAGGATGAAATACCACAAGCGTTAAAGCATCTCTGTTGAAAACCGTTCAACCGCACAGAACGACACAAGACGCAAACATGAAAGCTTAACAGATTTTGTTATCGGTGTACCCGCACGAGTGCGAAAAAAACCTGATTGAGTGAGATTAGTTTTACGGTGGTCTGTAAATCATCGCCTCTGAGCTAGACAACCCAGTGATCAACAGCATGAGCATTAGTCTATGCAACTGGGATGCGATAACATGTGTTAACCAAGTAAAAGAGCCTGACCTCCCCATCCCGTTAGTCGCCTCTTACGACAAGCATGGGTTACTGAAAAACAATTCTAACACAGATCTTCACGGGTCTAGAAAAAATGAAACCACTGCGAATAAACACAGACCACAAAGGACACAGCAGACTCTAGACACAGTCAAGTGTACGATCGTTGACTATCCCTTGGAAGGGGAATCTGAAAAGTGTTTGAGAAACTGCTGCTCTCAGAAACTTACTCACAAAAATATTTCGTTCAATAAACTAGTTGGGTGATACTCAGTTTGGGGTCTCAAGTTATATTTGGTTCCAGCAAGGAAATCTTTGATCTTGGGTTCGAATCCCGGTTTGCCCTGATCATAGGTTTGTCACCGCCATACCCCTGCTCGTGGCGTTTACGGGACGGGGCGGTAGCCTAGTGGTTAAAGCGTTTGCTAGTTACGCCGTAGACCGGGTTGGATTCCCACATGGGCACAGTATGACAAGCCCATTTCTGGTGTCCCCAGCCGTGATATTGCTTAAATAGTGCTAAAAGCGTTGTAAAACCATTCTCGTTCACTCGTGGAGTCATGAAAGCAGCCTTCTGAGACTGTATCACTTGGGTTTCCGTCCCGTGAAATACCGTTACTGAAATACCGTTGTTCTAAGCAAGTTCACCAAGTCACTAATTATATAGCGAACATGTCTAGACATCCAAATAAAACCAATTAATGAACACGTTTGAATAGGTGGCCATGCAATATTGATCTATCCATTCTAAATCAAGACTGATTAGTCTCTCGTGGTGACCTGTGTACCACATATCGCCTAGACAATAACACAGTAGTACAGCTATCAATGAAACAGTTTTCGGAGTAACTTACAAAGGTTGTAGGTGACAATGCACAATAAAGAGTATGGTGAGTAATGTATATGTAGACACGATGTTCGATTGGAGCTTGATGTATTTGGGGAAGCTAAAGGGTATAGCGATTCATTGTTGCGTCTGAGCTCACAGTCCTTTTCTGGATATACCAAAAGGTTAAATATTGATTGGAAGTTAAATATCACCTCTTGCTTTGGTACCGTTTGATGGAAAGTATGCATGAAGTCCATGTGAACACCTGCTATCGATAGATAGACCGATCTTTGGCTTTACAAGTGCATGGAATATATGTATAATTTAAGAACGTGTAACAAAGGGAGTTTTACCTGTACGATCCCCCAGTTAATATAGGACCAAGGTATAACGCACTTGTGTTCAACCCAGTGATTTGTTCCTGATTATTTATCATCGTTATTTTATTATCGTGTATTATCGAGTTAATATTTGATTGACCATATGACCTTGGAAAGCTTCCAGGCTTTCAGGGAAAGAATAATTATCTTTCCCTGTAATTATGCACTTTACTAGGTACGACATCGAGAGTATGGTTGTGGTTTGCTTTCAGTATTGTTTAATGTCGATCAGTATTCCAGTTTTGTGTGTGACCGAACTCCCTAAATGATGCAGCTAATGGCATACTGAACCCGTGAAGATCCGGGTGGGGCTTGATCTTTAGTAACCAATGCTTATCGTAAGAGGCGATTCGGGTGATCAAGCCCACTGGCGTGGTTGACACATGTCGTCGTATCCCAGTTCCGTAGAATGGTGCTCATGATGTTGATCACTGGATTGTTTTATTTGTATTTACAGACCTCCACCTTGCATCTGTAGTTTTGCTATGAATACACAATGAACTTTATTAAGTGCTCAAATGTAACATATGTCATATTTGGGATTACACTTTCGTAATAAGTAGAGATTCTAGTACTTTTTTGGTTGAGTCCCATCCGGGATTTGAACCCAAGACTTGATTCATTTCGAAGTGAAGAAGCCCAAAACATGCTTTACTAGATCGTAGTGAAGACGCCCAGAACACGCATTACTTGGTTTTCCCAACACGTCAAACTGGCATGTTGTCATCACCTGAAATTATCTTAAGATACGCCATTAAAGCCCCCTCTGTCAGTATTGCAGAACATTTCGCTTTTATCAAAGAAATTTGAATATGGAAAGGATTTTGTCGTCGTCATCATGAACATCATCATCACCAGCAGCAGCTTCACTATTATTCATCTTATATCATTATCCTTCAGATATCCTTTGCGTTCGGCCTAGCTATCATGGCAATGATCCAGATGTTTGGCCACGTGTCTGGTGGACACATCAATCCTGCCGTCTCCATCGCCATGGCCGTCTCTATGAACATCTCCGTGTTGAGGGCGTTCCTGTATGTCGTGGCTCAGATTGTAGGGGCCATCGTCGGGGCCTTGATCCTCAAGGGGTACGTATTTGCAGACTTACAGCATGCCTCAAACCAAAGCAATAATTACATGATTACATTTACATAACAAGATTCCCGACTGCTTGATTCTCTGCTTGTCTCGACATACATACACATACACACACACATACATACACACACACATATGCACGCACGCACGCACGCACGCACGCACACAGACACACAGATATATATATATATATATATATATATATATATATAGTTTCTTTCAAATGTATGATGTTTTAGCACATTTGAGATTTAGACATTTCCTGTCGTTATAACATGGTGCAAACTGCCGATGTATCTTCAGATCCATTTTGTCCTACGGCAAAAGTAAATTTGTTCCGTTGTTGAATAACTCGACCATCCACACTGAAGAAATGTCGGTATCAACTGAACTCTGCAAATAGATAGAACAAATTCAGAATTAAACAAACAAATCTAAAGTGTTAAACATGTTAAGATTCCACAAATGTGTGTTTAGTGTGGAAAGAATATGCGGAAATCACGTTTCTTGTTGGCTAGACTTACCTCCGGTTAAGGTAAATGTACAATAGTGATTACCATACGGGTTTTTGACAGTGACCACCCCGAGATGGAATCTTGCTTTTCTCTTCTCAGTTACTTCATACGTGTGTGCAGCGGATGCCGGTGGTTGTGGTGCATGTCTGTCTGTGTGTGAGTGTGTGTGTGTGCATATGTGCAGGGTGAATGTGCATGTGTGTATGTGTGTACGTTGAGTGTGTATGTATTTTTGTATGTGTTGAGTGTCTGTGTCTCTTGTGTGTATGTGTGTGCGGCGTACAGTCTCTGTCCGTCTGTCTGTGTGTGTGTGCGTGTGAGTGTATTGTGTGTGCAAGTGAAAGTAAGTGCAGTGTATGTGTATATAGTACGGAAGTACGGTGTGTGTGTGTCTGAGAGAGAGAGGCTGCACTGTGAGTGTTGTCTGTGTATGTGTGTGTATGTGTGTGTGTATGTGTGTTTGTACTGCGAGGTTGTATAAGGTGAAAATATGAGCGTAGGGCGATTGTATGTATATACATGTAGTACGGTGTGTGTGTGTGTGTGTGTGTGTGTGTGTGTGTGTGTGTGTGTGTGTGAGAGAGAGAGAGAGAGAGAGAGGGTGGAGGTACGCTTGGAGAGTGATCAGTCATCCTGTGTAATCACCCCGTCATGCCATTTAGGCTGGGAAACATATGTTATCCCCGTGCTGGTAAATACGTCCTACTCAGTTACCAAGTTCGGATCAACAGATTTTGGAATAACAAATAATCGGCACACAGCACTGCCCCTATCTTTTATGCTAAGACGTTCTGGCGAGTACCTTGAGTACCTTAGGTGTCTACCAGGTCTCCACCAGATATATGGACTCGGGGTCCACAGTGTTTACAAGGTTACTACATGTATACTATTAAGAAAAAGAAACGCATAGGCGTGTTTTATTTCAAAATGAAAGTTTTACCATTTGTATGGTAATATAGACAACATATCCATGAATATTTGTAACCGGTACACCTGGTGCACATCTGACATCCATAAACAGGACTAACGTTGAAAATGTTGACTTTGATGCTCTATTGTCGAAAAGATGAGGAAAGCATCGCCACAACGCAACATGTGTGTTTTCTCATGTGCATATTGAGCATGGAAATCATGCAATAAACGGCTATAAAACGACAATGAGCTTTTGGAAACTGGCATTCGTTAAGGAGACTTTGGACGAATATTCAACATGCCACTTCTTGATGCTCTCACCAGAAACATTGTCATCAGAAGACGTCTGAACTTTAGTCAGAGCACCATTTCCCGGCTTGTTACCCGCTTCCCGTTGACTGGTACAACCAATGACCGTCTACAACAGGTAGACCACGAGTCACTACGCCTGCTCAGGATGGCTACATCCGGGTCCTTCATTTACGCGATCGTACAACTACAGGTGAGGGCACAGCAGCCAGGATACCAGGACTGAGGAGGATATCGAGACAAACTGTGCGGAACAGGCTGAGGGAACATGGACTCCGAAACAGAAGACTCTACGTCGGCAAGTTCCTACACGGTGTTCACCGCACCAATCGACTCCGTTGGTGTAATAACGTCATTAGATGGGACTTACGCAACTGGCGTCTAATTTGGTTCAGCGATGAGTCCAGGTTCCTGCTGCAGAGACGTGACGGGAGGAACAGGGCATACAGGTGTCAACGAACGTTATGCGCCAAACTGCGTACGTCATGTGGACACTTTTGGCGTCAACGTCAACCTCAAACGCTGCTAGCACTGGCTGCATGTCTGCATGGGGAGTGGCAGAGGATCCCCCAGGCATTTATCCAAACACTCATCCAATCCATGACTCGGCGTTTGAGAGCTGAATTTCGTGCACGTGGTGGCCATAACAGATACTGACATTCCATTTAAGGCTGACGAATAATGTGAAATCCTAAACTCATGTTCTTGACCTCATTGTGCGAACATTGAACTCACCTAAGCCAGTGTAAAAATTCATTCTTGAAAGATAAATTTTGACCATGTTATTTATGATTGAATACACAACATTTTGTCATAAAAATGGGTTAAGCGTTTTTATAATAGTATATTTCCATTTTCAAAACAGCCGATAGCACCATGCATTTATTACTGATAATATACTTCATGTACATAAATGTTATGACAGTCATAGGTGCAAACGGGAATTATTCCTCGGAACAATCCTGATCGGATAAACGGATTTTTCAGAATTTTTGAGATGCTTTAGTCTAATCAACCATTGGACTGCTTTACTAGTACCTTGAAAGAATGTTTGTGGCTTGGCGGTCATCGCGTTGGCCCCTGGGTCGTGTTACTTTGAAGTAACATATTTTTAGAGAAGTGTTGATTAGCAGTGAGCGCCATGGGGCTTCTGGGTAGAATTACTGAAATACAGACAACGCGGCACTGAGCTGGAAAATTGAGGCGTGTGTCAAGATATCATTGTCTCCGACTTCCATACCTCACCCCGCGACCTCTGACCGCGACCATGGACCCTGTACAGGTATCACATGCGGGGGTCACTAGCATGGAGGCAGTTGTTCCCGATTCTGATCAACCCCACATTCAGCCACCTGATGTCTCATTTTCGTAGACATTTTCGTTAGTGACCCAGACTTTCACTGCTTTTAGTTATATTCCGTCAATATGACGGCGGCGGACACCAGAAATAAGTTTCACGCATTGTTACCATTCGGAAAATGGAACCCGGGTCTTCAGCGTGACGAACGAACGGTTTAACCACTAGACTACCCCACCGCCCAGATAGATATAAATATATTTAGTCACGCCCACGACGGCCACCCACGAATGACGTAACAGAACGAGCAAAGCCACATGGACGGCCACTGAAGTCTCTTGTTTGAAAAAAGAGCTCCTCTCCCAGACTAACGCGTAGTCCCATAATATATATAATTCTGATAAGTAACAAATAAACCCATATGTAAACTGAAAAGGGGTCAAAGTGAGTTGAGAGAATGAACTGGGGAAAACAGACTTGCTCCATTTAGGACTTTTACATTACAAGGAGGGAGAGGCAGTAGGGGAAGTAATGTGGTTCAGGGTCTGTGAGAGAGACTACTCTTGTCCCTCCTTCGCGAGAACCCGACATCTGATATTCCCATTTATTCAGGTCAGACCCCAACAAAACAATGAAATGTTACACCCAATCGGAAGTCGTGCGCTTCTGACAGCACTCGTGGCGGTGGACTTATTGTGGTTTTGTTATTCAATACTGTTCAAATGAAGGAAATCAATTACGGAACTATCTTTCCTTTTCTGTATTATTGATGTAGTTTGTTTCCGTTCTAAGCGTCCAATCGATCTGCGAGGCACACCTTCTTCTGCTGATACCTGTTTAAGGTGTATTAGAAATAACACAGCACTTGGTCGGGTGATGTCAATCGTTTCCGACCTTTCCCGTCTCGCGACGTCATTGCTAGATACAAAAGTCATTTGCCGCCACGTTTTTTAATGAATTTCCGGCTCTGACGTCTTGATCACTAATTCATTTGTTTCATTTGACCAAAATGTCGATAAACTGTCGCAAGGTTTTACATTATTAGGATATGTTCTCTCTTATAACAGAGTATCTTTCTGAACTGAATACCAATCAGTGTGACAACGACTATAGCAATTGATGAGCGATTTTACGTCGAATGAACGAGTCTTCATATGTCAACTGGGAAAGGAACAACTAGTGAGTGCATGGACAGCTCTCAGTCAGAATTAACATTCATCAGTCTTAGGCTGAGACGGAGGCGGACGTTTAACCGGTTAGTGTATTCTGCCAGCTTATGTATCAGTGTGCATCACTGAGTAAGTGCAGTATGCACAATATTCTAAAACTCATTAATGACATTAAGAAAATATCTCAGCTAAACAATCTGGAAATGAATGATATTGCATGCTTAAATGTAGATCCAGATTAGGTAACAGATCGAAGGGCTTGTCCTACCTCTTCAAACTCTAATCGCTTTCTCATTGGCCATTTCATATTGTCCAATTAAAACAGTAAATTGCACGATGCGAAAAGGTCTCTTCGAAACTAAACATGCCGGCGTCATGTCACGATCGATTCATTTGATCGCCTAAAGACACAGATGGATAATGAAACTGTCTTGTATGCGTTACATGCATTCATGAACGAATTTCAGGCTGACATACTTAATAGAAGGTTTTGATTACTCATCGTTGTGGGTACAGGTACGGGTTCCTTAATCAATGTAATGACATATAGTATAATAGTATAATGACATTGTATAATAATAATACTGACAGTATCCTCATTATTTGGATTGTTTATATTTGGATAATTCACGAAATTGAATTTTACGTTATTCGAATCGCCTGAGCAAAATAGCCGGCATATTATTGGATGTAATCCCCAACAATGTGTATTTCAGCACTGTTGGTATTGCCACGCAAAGGTACGCATGATATGAGTGTAGGTAGCTTGTATTATCCGGATGTCAACCAACGACATTTCGGTTAAGTCTCACAGATCCCTTGTTGAAATCTGGTCCTAATTCTAGCTATGGTTAACATGGGAATATCTATAGTTCGCTGTGCATGTTGGCCTCTTTTAGGCGCACCAGGATCCGATGATCGAAATGATGAGTCGAAATCCTATGATCCTTAATTTATGAACACCATTCTAGTGTTCATGTGATTCATCGACGTGATGCAGATCAAAGATTTGGGAGTTTACATAAAATATTTTTATGAATGTTTGTTCAAATCGACGTGCAGCCTTACACACTCACCACTGAGGTCAGCAATACATTATCGGGTAGTGGGCGAGTGAGTTTGGGTTTATGCCGCGTTTAGCAATATTCCACCACAAATGCGGCGAAAACACCATATTTGGGTTGGCTGGTTGGGCGCGTGGGTGGTTTACGCCGTACTCAGCAATATTCCAGCTATATGGCTATGGTCTGTAAATAATCAGGTCTGGACCAGATTATCAAGTGATCAACTGCATGAATACTATATTTGGGCGTCAAATGTTGTTACCATGCGGGTTACTCTTCGGCATGTCGAGGGAACGTTACCTGGTAAGAGACGGATAGAGGTGGCCCTTATAAGGGGCCATGTGCTGAAGATTACAATACTGACAGGTTCTGTTTTGGTCTTTGACCTAATAAAATCTTGTCTTGTCTTATCTTGACCTAACAATGCGGTTTTACGCCCTAGTGGAACGAAAAGAAACCCAACACCAAATAATTAAGGGAGTAAAAGGGAATATCGTGGTAAAGTTTTATGCATCGATCCCTGAACATCAACAATGACACCAGATGTTCGCGAAAAGGGTAAGCATGGTAGCACCTGTCATTCACCCAGTATACATAAGCAGTGTTAAGGTAATCTGTCTGACACTCTACAGCAGTACCTCCGTCATGCTACGACGGTATGTAAACAAATCAACCACGCTTGCTCACGCAGTACTCTTCATTGCGGATATAAGTAGAGTTCAACAATGACCCTCATTAGCAGGGGAAAAGCGTACCTGCCCTCAAGGTCGCTGATCAATTAGCCCAACCTGCGACAGGAGATTGTTTTCTCCCCCTGTATCCGGGCGGTATGATGACCGTCAATGAGCGGGTTGAGGTAGGTAAGCATCCGCAGACCGAGACGTCTTTATCTCACAGTCCTGTCTCCGGTTGTAGGTGCCCGTTATAGATTACCATTGCCTACACACACACCAGGTAATTACAGGGAACAACAAAGTGTGTAGCTGATAGATTTTTATCGTCCTGTAAGGGTGACGTGTAAGAGTTTACGTCGCATGTAGCAATGCTCCAGAAATTTCACATGCGTCACACCTTGGTCTCGGCTTGGCGGGGATTGCTTTAACCAGTATAGGGGTAAGGCCCCCATAAGGCCGTTTGCCTCTATGGGCCCCCTTTACACAAGTCCACTATGGCAGTATTCCAACTATATGGTGCCGGTCTGTAAATAATCGAGTCTGAACCAGATAACCCAGTGATCAACAGCATGTTCATTGATCTACGCAACTGGGATACGATGACGTGTGTGAACCAAGTCAGCGAGCCTGTCAGCTACGAGCTGTTGCCATTATGATTATCTCAGAGACATTAATTACCACCTTCCGACAACACCATGCTTGCTCACGTTTGCTTGGGGTCGGTTTTGTAGTCTATTGGTTAAAGCGTCTGCTCGTCACGCTGAAAGCCCGGGTTCGATTCCCCATATTGGTACAATTTGTGAATCCCGTTTCTATTGTCCGCCGTCGTAATATTTCTGGAAGTTTGCTAAAAGCGGCGTAAAACTAAAGTCGCTCACTCACCCATGTTGTCTTGTATACGCCCAGGGCCTACGTGACTCCCCACTCACATGATGCTGAAATACCACGCAGCCTACCTAGTTTCTCTTGGAAGGTCACAGTTCATAGTTACGTTAGAACAATTTATTACTTTATCACCATCTAGACTGTTATGACAGACCTAACATCAGAATATTTGTTTGGATTTAGACGTAACGTGTGTGTTTAGAAGGTTTTCAAATGGATATCGGTGTATATTGTCATGAATAATTAAAAATATCAGATTCATACAAAAATGTGTTTCGTATGAATATATTCAAGGATGTTTGATGCACACTGATAATCGCTCCATCCACATAGCTTGAAAACACTCTCAACAGAGTGATTACTTTTTAAGGTTAAACAGTTATATACCTAAAATATTAAAATCTGAAAAGGTTATAAAACATTGATTTTCGACACTGGAAATTATATTATTAGTTGGCAATAGGATAATGTAGGCTTAACACCGAAGCGAAGCAAACGTTATTAACGCCGAAGCGATCAGCAACAGCAGGAACAGTAGTAGTAGTAGGAGTAGGAGGAGGAGTAGGAGTAGTAGTAGGAGTTGTAGTAGTAGTAGTAGGATGAGGAGGAGGAGGAGTTGGAGGATTAGTAGTATGAGGCGGAGTAGTAGTAGTAGGATGAGGAGTTGGAGTAGGAGGAGGAGGAGGAGTTGGATTAGTAGTAGTAGGATGAGGAGTAGGAGGAGGAGGAGTAGGAGGAGGAGGATTAGTAGTAGGAGGAGGAGGAGTAGGAGGAGGATTAGTAGTAGGAGGAGGAGGAGTTGAGGATTAGTAGTAGTAGTAGGAGGAGGAGGAGTAGGAGGCGGAGTAGTAGTAGTAGGATGAGGAGTAGTAGTAGGAGGAGGCGTTGGAGGATAAGTAGGAGGAGGAGGAGGAGTTGGAGGATTAGTAGTAGTAGTAGGAGGAGGAGGAGTTGGATTAGTAGTAGTAGGAGGAGGAGTTGGAGGATTAGTAGTAGGAGGCGGAGTAGTAGTAGTAGGATGAGGAGTAGTAGTAGGAGGAGTAGGAGGAGGAGGATTAGTAGTAGTAGGAGGAGGAGTAGGAGGAGGATGATTAGTAGTAGGAGGAGTTGAGGATTAGTAGTAGGAGGAGGAGGAGGAGAAGTAGGAGGCGGAGTAGTAGTAGTAGGATGAGGAGTACTAGGAGGAGGAGTTGGAGGAGTAGTAGTAGGAGGAGGCGTTGGAGGATAAGTAGGAGGAGGAGGAGGAGTTGGAGGATTAGTAGTAGTAGTAGGAGGAGGAGGAGTTGGAGGATTAGTAGTAGTAGTAGTAGGAGGAGGAGTTGGAGGATTAGTAGTAGTAGGAGGAGGAGGAGGAGTTGGAGGATTAGTAGTAGTAGTAGGAGGAGGAGGAGGAGTTGGAGGATTAGTAGTAGGAGGCGGAGTAGTAGTAGTAGGATGAGGAGGAGTAGGAGGAGTAGTAGGAGTTGGAGGATTAGTAGTAGGAGGAGGAGTTGGAGGATTAGTAGTAGGAGTTGTAGTAAGAGTAGTAGTAGTAGTAGGAGGAGGAGTAGTAGTAGCAGCAGCTGTAGTAGTAGAATATCTTTTATTAAAGTGTCACACGCTGAAGGTACACTTTACACACAATACATACGACAGTAAAAGCCGTGCGTCGAACCACAAACCGACTTATGAGTCTCAAACCATATATACGACAATATATATGTGAATATAAGATGTTCGTAATCATGTCAATAACATTTCTCGTCTTTTAAACGTATTTAGAGCTTAAATATTTTGCAGCTTGATGTGTGACGCGCGAGCTGATGCAGGGCCAAACAAATTGATGAAACCAAACAGTAGGGTGCGGTCATAGTTCACCAGAGGGATCTGGGATGCGAACAGACGATCGTAGTTTCTTGCATGCCTAAGGAACGCAACTACGCCTATATAAAGGCTTCAGAATTTTGGCCATCCAAACAAAAACAAGTATTTTAGAATGACGATGTTTTCCCAGCAGTGGTCCAACAATAGCCCGTAGACGACCCTGCATACTGAACCCATGTCCATGAGCAAGCTATGGTCATCTACCAGCAAACACTGTACCCACTAGGCTACCAACACATGTGTTGAAGAACGGATATATTTATGGTAACTTATCTAATGCTCTTTTATATTTTGTTCCAGGGTTACACCTTCTGCTTTCCACGGGAACCTGGCCGTCACAAACATCAACAGCGCCCTTGGAGTCACCCAGGCTCAGGGCTTCGGGGTGGAGTTGCTCCTGACCTTCACCCTTGTTTTCGTCATCTACGGCACCGTTGACGCCAACAGACCCAACTTCGGCAGTGCTTCACTTGCTATTGGACTAACAGTTGCTTTGGGTCACTTTTCAGCGGTGAGGACAGTGGCTTCCACATGACGTTATACTCCAGGTTTAAGTTGGGATTACTAACTAAATGTGCTTTTCAAGTACACATACCTCCTCCTACTACTACATTTTTGTGTTGAAAATTGGAATTCGACAAGTTCAAAATTCGGAAACATTTTAATTCTGTGAAATAACCAAGCCTAAAAAGATATTCCCCTTCACAAGATACTGTTTAATGATAGTTATCTTTACAAATATTTCTAATTCCATTAGGGTATTTTCAGAATATTTGCTGACGCCCTGAAGGGCTCTGAATATTTTTCCCTTCAGGTGTCGTCGGCGCAGTCATTGTATATCGATGCTCATTCTGTTTGTCACTGGCCACTTGTCAGGTCCAGAGTCGATTGTTTACATACCTTGGTCATATATCTGGGGTGAACAAAGACAACAATGCATGAATGACGTTAACCAGTGGTTACAGCGACTCACGTGCCATCCAATAGTTTGGTTTATATAGTTTCAGTGACTACTAGATAGTTGGAGGTAGTGTATGTGTTAAACTCACTCTCTCTACTTCAGATCTCCTACACTGGAGCCAGTATGAACCCTGCCAGGTCTCTCGGATCAGCTGTCGCCTCCAACTCCTATGCAAACCATTGGGTGAGTTCCCTTACCGGTGACACGTCGTGTATATCTATATGTAGTACTGACCATGGAGAGTATTGACAGGTTATCATTTCAAATTTGATTTGAAGATAAAAGAGAACACGTTTTTCTGAACGATAATGATAACGGGTAGTATCACGTCCTTGTATTGGGGGTCCAGTCTTTCTCTCCAGTATCGCCTCATCTATCATAGTCTGACAGAAGCGACAGCATTAACGGATCTACAAACAAAAGCAAAAATATCAAATGTTTCAATATCACTTCAAAACTAACTGTTTATACGTTTATGTTAACTGCTGTGACCATTTCATACAGAAAACCAGATGTGTAATTATTTTTATATGGGGACTTATCGCCTTTCGTAGGTCTGTTTGAGTGAGTGAGTGAGTTTAGTTTTACGCCGCTTTTAAGCAATATTCCAGCAATATCACGGCGGAGGAAACCAGAAAATGGGCTTCACACATTGTGCCCATGTGTGGAAACGAACCCGGGTCTTTGGCGTAACGAGCGAACACTTTAACCATTAGGCTACCCCACCGCCCCAGGTCTGTTTGAAGTTTTTCCGGAAAGGTTCTTGCGGCGATCTTTTTGTGGCCGGACAAATCAAATTTAACAGTTTAAGAGATTAACAGTTACAAACAGCATAAACTGTAGGGCGTGAATGATTTCATTCTCTCTCTCTCTCTCTCTCTCTCTCTCTCTCTCTCTCTCTCTCTCTCTCTCTCTGTTTTTACATCATTATTCAGTATTTATTTTATATGAACTGACGTGATACACTTAACATTGTTTAGACTCTTAATAAGGCATTACTATACCTGATGCAGATTTACTGGGTCGGACCAATCGCTGGAGGAGTGCTAGCAGCAGTGCTCTACAAATGGGTATTTGATCCCTACAGAGGTGTACCCACCATGGATGAAAGCGCGCAGACTTTGTGTAAGTAGAACGATACTGTATAATTAACTTCTCGTATCTGCCACTCCCTATGTACACACACTGCAGTCCGAACTTCGAGATAACCGCAGTGTCTATATTAGACTTAGGTAAGAAATCACTGGCGCCAAACGGCAACATCGCCTATAACGTTCAAATTGTTGTGGTCGTGCTAGTTACAGTCAGCTGTCGAAACTGGTGTGTGGGTCGGTGGCGTAGCTTAGTGGTTAAAGCGTTAGCCCGTAACGCAAATGACCCGAGCTCGATTCCCCACACGGTTACAATGTGTGAAGCCCCTTTCACGTGTCACCCCTTGATACTACTCGAAATTGCTAAAGGCGGCTTAAAACTGCACTCACTCAGTAGCTGTCTGCAGCGTTCGTAACTCTTCCGAAACAAGCACATGTTTTGGCCAAGTACCCTCAGCTGAAACCAGTTCATATACATTAACAATAGAAGATGCTAAATGATGCCGGCGGTCAATTGCTGAGACACATCGGGTACAGACGTATGTTTATCGTATATGTTAATATATGTACGTAAACAACTGAAGATATTTTTCGGTCAACAGTGCAAGACGAATCCTTCGTGGCAATACCACGAGACTACTTCAAAGAGGGCAAGAAAGAGAACATGAACGCCTCCTCTAACCTGTGATGTCATCAACTGCCTGTCCCGTGATGTCATTATTTGCCTGCTGACGGACATGCCTCTAGGCGTGGTCTGATGAGCTGACCTGAGACTAACATATCTTCGATTCCAAAGAAGGGCTTATGTGTGGTTCTCTTTATGCTGAACATAACACAAACGTTTACCAAATTCCTCATTGCAGGGACGCTTGGCATCACATGTATATAGAAACACCAGAAGTGCTCAAACCGGATAATGTGTCTACAATTTCCTGGTTATTTCACATTTTCAACATTCACTCTATCGGGGTATCAATGCTCGAATTGTATTTGAAAAATATCGGGTTTTTTATTTCATAAAATTAGTTCATAAAAAGAAAAAATGAACTCGGAACTCTTAAGACGGAGAGCACAGACTAATTTATTGGATTCAGTTGGTAGCACTCACCATATGCAGTAAAAATAAATATATATATATTTGTATGTATGTACATTGTAACTGCAGAGTACATGTAGACTTGTAAGAAAGAATACTTTGCTCGAAACCTGTTTTGTAATATCATTTGTCACGCGTACCTTGCCATTCAAGGAAAAATTTAACATTTTGATGTGTTGTAATCGTAAAAGAGATTCGTGCAAATTGATACAAAGTATCGCTGTATTTATGTTGTATCGTATGAAGGTGATATTAACGTTGGAACTTTATTGCAAACGCGTGGGATTGAAATGCACAAAAAGCATCAGGGTGTACGTAGTCCCTGTTTTGACCATAGCAGTATATATAGTATATATATTAAGTTGACTCCCATCCGGGATTCGAACCCAAACTCTCAGACTCACCAACCTCCCAACCCCGCGGTGGCTAAGGGGATTTGTTGTGTACAGGCGATATGGTGCCGTAATCTGAAAGTGTTGGTTCGAACCACGGATGGACATAACAAAAGGATCTGTACTTTACTGAGAAGGCGTGATAAAAAGAGGCATATGCTACATTTGACCATTGTGTATTCATGCTTAGACCTCGGCGGTGAAACAAACACCCTGGTGCTATTAGATGTACGTTACAAGCCCTGTCTTTGCAAATGAACCTCTACCTGTCTGCTCCGTTATATGGCTATTGTTCTTCTTGTTATTGTTATTATATTGTATTGTTTACATGAAAATGTTCAAAGACACGTCTTGTAAGTTGTTTGAGCAATGTTTATGGCGATGTTGATGATATTGGAATCAGAGAGGTTTTTTTATTTGGAAGACACCATGTAACAACATATATATTTTTATCAATCACATCTACATTTGCTTTTTATTCTGCAGTACAAGGGGCGGTGGGGTAGCTTAGTGGTTAATGCGTTCGCTCGTCACGCCGAAGACCCGGGTTCGCTTCCCCACATGGGTAGAATGTGTGAGGTCCATTTTCTGGTGTCCCCCGCCGTGATATCGCTGGAATATTGCTGAAAGCGGCGTAAAACCAAACTCACTCACTATTCTGCAGTACAACGTTTCAGGACTTGTTGCCCGGTCATCAGGTAGAGCTGAACATAGTTCTACCTGATAGTGGGGCTAGAACAAGCCCTGAAACGCTGTACTCCAGAATAAAAAGCTGTAACCCAGTCAAACAGCATATCCTAAATTACCAATCAACCATCTACCCCTACGTCTTGTCTTCTATGCAATGATGGAAATATGATACAGATAAGAGTAGAAATGGTGAGATAAATCAAGGTCTACATGTAGGACGTAACATGAACAGCTTTCAGTCATACACAGAAAAAATTTTAAAAATATTTTCCATGTCTTATTAGAAATAGGAATCTATCAATCGATTAAGATAAAGTGAGACGAAGTTCCGGAGTGCATCTGCTATAAATCATAACTTCAGTACACATCCTCATCTATCGATGTAATTTCTTTGGCATATAGCAAATCACATAATATTAATGTCGCTTCCTCGTGTTTCGACACACTTTATCCATCTAAAGCCCACGTGGGAAGTTTATACCTGCGTGGAAGTTGACCCGTTAGTCATACTGGCTTTTCTTTGTTGATGGAATTTAAGAGATTTCCATTGGTACTGTAAGGTGTATTTTCAGGGGAGATAATGACATATGTCGTGGAAAGCGGGCATATGGAAGGAATTTGGAGCAGCGCTTTATGGCATAAGATTTGATCTAGCAAATCGTCTCATATGTGAAAACATCGTTATGAACTATTTTAGTTGTAAGTTTTCTTTCCTCTGTTGACAGTGATGAATTCTGATTTTATCCTGAAACGAAAGGAGCAGTACAGATTTGTATTCGAACAGTTAAACACCATTGTATTGTAAGTTGAAGGGATTTACATAAATACTGGCGTTATCCGAGGTTCGACAGAAAAAACAGACAGACAAACTGTAAACTCGATGAATCAAAGTTCGATACCGCAATGTTTAACTGTATTTCAGTCTGTGAGTCTGTGTGTGGGTTTAAACCAAGACCACTTGATGTTCGTCTTAATCGTACCTGTGTTTGGAGAAAGTCGGAATGATATGTAAGGTCTGTTGTATATGTAAATGTATGTCATGTTCTTCATATCAGCAACTCATTGAGACAGAAAATTCATAGAAGGAATAGCATACCATTGAATTAAAATATCTTAATTTCAGATATTTTCTGCATAGAAAAGTCAATTGGTTGTGTATAAATTCGGATAGATTATGATTTTATTCTTTTTAAACTTTTTATACACTTTTGTATCTTACAAATATTTTATTCCCGTTTTTGATTCAAATGGTGTAATGTTTCGGTGTTTTGTCATTTACCACGATTGGTTTATACTGCACTGCTTGACGAGTACTGCACATCCCCTTTGATATTATTCTATTCCTACTGGGTGGTGGTGTAGCCAAGTGGCTATATCGTTCGCTTGCACGCGGTAGATTCGATTCCCTTCATGGTACAATGAAGCCCTTTTTCTGGTGTTCCCAGCCTTGATATTGCCGGAATATTGCTAAATGTGGCGTACACCTAAACTCACTCACTCTGTTCCTTCCTGGATGTTGACCTTCGTACTTTTTGGCTTCGTTTTGGTGGAGTTTTGCTCGAAAGAAACGACATAAATAATACTGAATGTTACCCTCTACCTTGAAAACATCATCAGCTGTGCCTGCAGTAGTTACACCAGTAGTTACACCTTGGTTTAGTGGACTAAACAACTGGCTGTCCTATCTCTAGATTAACATTTAATATAGTTATAATCTATTTTGTTAGGCAACGTCCTTAAGCGTTGTCCATTTACAGTGTGGAGGAAACGCATCTTCAGTTACCATGCCAACACATCATAATTCCAAAGATATGTACGTTCAACGATGTACAGTGTAATCATATATCGAGCAATAACAAAATAAATGTATATTTTCTACAATGTTGGTGTTGTTAAATGTTACGAGACATGGGAAGAAGAGACAAAGATGTCTGATGGAACCCACTGAAAGTCACGGGCTGTCGTCATTTGTAATGATCAACTGACCGGTCTCCATCACCGTATTAGTGACTGTGTGAGTGTTTCAGTGACATAAACCACTTATTAAGATCTAAGCACACAAAAATTCTCCACATACAGTTCACAAAATACGACGTGTTTATTTTCAATCCTATTACAAATACATCTAGTATGCTGGTTGTTTATGTAATTCTAAAAAAGGTATATGTGGCAAATTTACAGAAAATCGATCGTTTCAATCAGTGGTCTTCACGAGAATAACACGTCATGTGTTTAATTTCCACGAAAAATTGTATGTCTCAGAAAGACGGAGTCTTCCTCCCGAAATACTTGCTGTGAAATCACGCCATGAGGCTAGAGGCAGTGGGGTAGTGGTTAAAGCGTTCGCTTGAAGATCCGGGTTCGATTTCTCACATGCGTACAATGTGTGGGGCCGATTTCTGGTGTCCAAAATTTCAGTTGTGGCTGGAATAGTGCTATAAGCGGCGTACACCTGACACCACTCGCTCACCTATGTGGTTAGACACTTACCTGAGCTCATGTCATTGTGTTTCACATTGTGTGGAAGCGATTGGTTACATAACGCGTCATCTACACGGATGTCAGTGATACGTGATGTCAAACATCCGCTAAGATAATCTTCACTAAACAGGATACCTATCGTACCGTATACCCCTGAGATCGTTTCAGTGATTCGTGGGGATGAAAGTTACGCATCTAATGAACTTACCAATCTGATCTTCAAAATGAATGCACCCTGTAAGAAACAAAATTTAAAAACAGAGATCGTTAATAATTGAACTGCATGCTGAATGCTTGAAACGGGGATCATATTCAAGGTAGTCTACATTGAATCCAGTGGAAACCATACACAGGGGCGTGCAGTAATGTGAGTGTGTAGTCTCTTGGCAACTTGGCATCCACAGCAACTGTCCAAATTTCAATTTGTTCTACTCTTTCGTTAATCGGCACTGAATACATTATACGTTATTCACTGGTCACGGCGAGGACATTCATCATTCATGTATCCTCCATGTTTGTTCATGTACATCGCCGAGGGTACAACCATGGAATGGGTCCCAAGTGGCATGTGAACAACATATTTATCTTACAGAACTTCTCAATGTTACTTTTGAATTGTATGAAGCACGGGTGCAAAACGTTTTGCAGATGACAAGAAAATCGAATTTAGATCTGTCGCCTTTCCATCGATTTGCATTCGGAAAACATCGATAATTTCCAATGGTTTTCGAGAAAGAGAATTACTACCGTGAAGCACCAAATGAGTTCGGCATTCCCAGCCGGGTACATAGAAAATATGTGCTACGTACTGTCACCCTGAGGCACCATCTAAAACGTTTCAATTTGTGTGACAAAGCGACAGTGTCACATCTGTATTCCTTACTTTCTCATTATCTCCATGGTGGCTATGTACTAGATTTGCTTGCAGAGGTTACGCCCCTTTGGTTATCTGGATTAACGGTAGGGTCGAAATAATCAATGTGGTTCTTTTGTGAAAACCACACCAAAGCCATTCCATAAAATCAACAGTAAACATGGGGAATAGATAAAACTATAAAACAAAACCAATAACAAAGAAACTCATTCCAGATGGTTCGCCTTTTCAACCAACCAACAATGGCTCATCTTTCATGTATTATGAATTATGATATTCTTGGGAAAAGGTCGGATGAAATTGATATTCCCAGTCACAGTCATCACATCGTTCTTATACTGTGAACCACTCTGGAATAACTATATTAATGGTTAATAAGCTGTATTCACTTTTACATATTCGGAGTAGCTGACATCACGCTGTTGTCTATGGTTCATTTCCATCGTGTGGAAGATCAGCCTGTAATGATTAAGCTGGCGATATTGGCAATTGCCGTCACGACCATTTTCTGAGAGTTTATTTCAGTGTAAGACACAAATATGGCTCAATCGTCAAAGGCGTTGCAAGCGTGTTGTTGCATGTCTTACGTGAGCCAGAACTTGTGATCATGACTGTGGGTTTGAATTCGGGGTCCCTCTGATCACGCTTTTTCGCTGACATGTCTTAGCTCGTTGGGGAGAGGACACCAAATATGGCCTTCACACATTGTATCCACGTTGGGAATAGAACCCGGACCTTCGGGGTGACGAGTGAAAGCTTTAAGCACTCTGCTTACCGTACGGATGTAACGGTGTTTCTGCAGCGTTGTGACACGTGTTCTTCCACCCCGGGAAGTCTGCCTGTGTCGTTGTAAAAGCCTGGACACTGTCAGTGGTGTGCAGCAGAAGGTTCGGGCAGCGTGAGATTGGGTAACTGCCATTTCAGCCATAAATATTCCAATGGATCTCATCCTTTCGTCCTGGGCAACCGTGGCATTCCTGTTTTAGACCCCTAGCACCACACAAGGCATTTCTGTGGTGAGAACAACACTTTTGGAAGGTGTGCTATGTCTATAATCACTCACATTTGGTTCATAATACCAAATCATAATAATATGAAAAGAATATACTTTCTTTTGCCCGCTAGTTTAGTACACCACAGCCGAACGTCATGTCTATGCATGAAGAGAACATTCATGAATGATTTAAAATATAAATGGAAACAAAGACAGCAAATGCATTTTATGCATTTGCAACTATCTGCCCTACCATATTTGGTATATTGATGTTGTATTTGTTGCTTTCATCAGACATGATGTAACAGTTTAAGATATCAGTAGTAGTATTATTGGGATTCTGTTCAAAAGGTTCGAAATAAACTTACAAAAAAATACAATGACGTAGAATAAGTCTTTGTTAGCGTGAGTACGTTTCCTTCATTAGATGTAACACGAGTTCCTTATTTAGATGTAACATAAGCTCCTTCTTTACATATTTGTTGCTTTGTTTTGTTTTTTGTTTTTTGTTTGTTTGGGGTTTTTTTTTGTTTTTTATTTTGTATTTGTTTTTTTTTAAATGAGTGAGTGTCTGGTTTTACTTTTTGATTGATTAGGATCCGACTATGATCCAGTCTCAGGGTCGGTCATTACCCTGATGTACACTATCGTGCGGTGAAACATCCGAAGATCGTTCGCAAATAAAGTTTCAGATATCTTCGTTTCGTTTGTTGAATAGAATTAATTTCTGTATCATTTCAAATGGACACAGCTGCATGAGTTGTATCGCGTATGAATGCCATCCCTGTGAGTAAAAATGTATATACAAATTAATATACATGAAATCTAGTTTTTGTTTTGTTTTCATAGTGATGTGTGATGATATACCCTAATCGGATGTCTCCAAGTTCGAATAACTTTATATTATTTGTTGGACCCGAGAATATCGAGACAACGGTGCTCGACTGTTGGAAAGTTGTTTCTCTGCCTTCCTGCCATCGTCACACGAGGGTACCCGTTATAACGCTCGCACCTTCTTCAGCACTTCAGTTTAATTTCGAACGCATTGGAATTGGTGAGCAATAAATTCTGTAAAAATCGCTCTCGGTGTCAAATATTGTTGAAGAAGATCCCACGCCATGCGTCTATAACCAGATGAGAATAAGTTAAATCGAATAATGAGGCCAGTCACTCACAGGTAGACATTTCCTTAATTCTGTCCGTTATTTCCTTGAAACTTCCTTCACAAATTTAACACACATTTCTCAGTTTGGTGTAACAAATCTATTGCCTGCAGTCGGATAGTTGGATTAATATTTTGCCTTTAAGGACTGTTCATAAGTTATGAACGGTCCCTCATGTAGACTCTTTCTTTACTGGATGTAAAAATATTACCTGGTTACGTCATCAGATGTTTAAAAGAAAATAACTATGCTGAGCTAAACAGATGGATGGTCACGTGATGATAGTAATATCTGATATCAGTCTCCTTTCAACCATGTACCCTGTTATAACTATACCGAGGGGCAAAAGAAAGTATACACTTGAAAATTGAACGTAAACAATACTTGCTTTGAAACAATAACTGAAACACTGGTTTTTGAGGCCCCAACATAATGATACATCAAACAAATCACCATCGAATAACCATTTGTTTCACATTTAGTCACTATTAAACACGTTTAAATTACATTCTTTTGTCGGTTTAAAGTTAAAGTTGACTTTGAGATTTTCACTTGTAGTGTTATAAGAAACATTTACAGAAATACTACCATAACATAGATACGTACTAGTATAACATTGATCAATAGATATAATCTGTTTCTAGTTCGTAATCTTTACTAAGGTTTACTTTTGGATAGAAACGTGAAACGCAACCCATGCTTATCGTAAGAGGCGACTAACGGAATCGGGTGGTCAGGCTCGCTGATTTGGTTGTAACTATCTTTACAAAGGTTTACTTTTCATTAGACCCGTGAGGATCAACTCCTGTTTGATCGATTCCTCACCTGGATAAAAATGTGTGAAGCCCTTTATAGTGTCTGTGATATTGCTGGAATAGCGATAACACGGCGCAACACCATACTCACTCACAGTTGATTACCACGACTAATGATAGGAGTCAGACACATATACGCACACAATCATGCTCGCACGAACCAACGAATGTGCCGTAATCCATATGTTTAGTCGTTAAGTTAGAACCGTTTTTCAGTAACCCATGCTTGTCGTAAATGGGTAGGGTTATCTGACTCTTATCCCACTTGCACAGATCGATGCTCAAACACTGGATTGTCTGATCAGTGTTGTGGGGGCGGTGGGGTAGCCCACTGGTTGAAACGTTCGCTCGTCACGTCAAAAACCCGAATTCGCTTCCAAAAATGGATACAAAGTGTACAGCCCATTTCTGGTCTACCCTGCCGTGATATTGCCGGAATATTGCTAAATACGTAAAACAAGTAAATTCACTCTAGTACCCTTGGGTTATCAGAATGAGAATTCGTGAAGACCCGGGTTAGAACTGATCTTCAGCAACTCATGATTGTCGTTAAAGGCGACTAACGGGATCGGGTGATCTGGCTTGCCGATTTGATTGACACTTGTCAACGTATCCCCATTCGATGCTCATGGATAGTTTTGACTCGATTATTTACAGACAACCCTTGGAATGTATACCTGGAATATTGCTGAGTGCGGCGTAAAACTAAACTCACTCACTAATATAATCAAGATGGGTCATTGGCTAGAATGTAGGTGTGTCTGTATAGATGAGCATTGCAAATTGTAATAATGAACACTAAGCTCGCATCTCACCTCACATGTGGTATGATTGTTTTGTTTGGCTTCGTGCTAGTGCCTCGTTCAATGTGCTGACTCACTTTGATGGTATGCTCTTTGTGCCTTATAATAAGGTGCATATATTGCCCACAAGGTGAGTCATATTGTCAAGATATGTTTCACTCTCAGGTGGTTCAACGTGTCATTTTCCAGACAGAGTCACTGGTAGAACTTTATTTGAAGCACAAGAGCAACAGATCGAATGAGATTTTCTGAATATTTTACACATTATGGTGGGCAGCGAACATGTAGTTAGTAAAATTATTGAGAAATGTCCGCAAATATTTCTGTATTGATATCCAAGCTTCTAAACAGCTACGCTAACGGGCAAAAGAAACGGTACCAAGTCGAAAACAGATACATTCATTACAAAATGGCAACATTGTGAAAAAGGAAAGTGAATTTTAATAACAGGTGTATGGGCAGCATGCACACGCCCGTTAGTTTATTTTGCTAAAGGGTACAGAACACGTCTGTTGTGTTTCCATACATCAGAACGTATGAAATAACTCGACTGTGACATATTTGAACATTTCAGTGAACAATGCATGTATTATGCGAGCTTTGTTAGTGAGTGAGTAAGATTGTGGAAAAACTGGAATAGATGACCAACAACACGTTGACTACCAATGAATATAGAGGAGAAAGTTGGTCTTAAAGATCTAGGACTTAGTGTCTGGGTCGAGATGACAGGGAACAGAGTAATGCAATATGAAGCATGATTGTCTTGCATGTTTTGTTTTCTCGATTGATATGTGTACTGTTTGGGATTTGGTTTTACAGAAAACAATTGTTTTACAGCCAAATGAAAGATGTCTCTTGTCAGCATTACGTATTATAAAATGGCTTACATTTTTCATTGTGTAAAAATGTTAGTTTTTTTATTCATGGTTATTCGTTACGCTGTCTTCCCATTTGTACGTACATACCCTAAATCCCAGAATAAGTGTCTATGACAAGCCTATATTCCTTTACCCATGTTCTGGGTTACAGGGACGGTGGGGTAGCCTAGTTGCTAAATCGTTCGTTCGACGCGCTGAAGATCCGGGTTCGATTCCCCGCATGGGTACAATGTGTGAAGCCCATTTCTGGTGTCCCCGCCGTGGTATTTCTGGAATATTGATAAAAGCGGCGTAAAACCATACTCACTTACTCTAGGTCACAATTATTCTGATTTGGGGCGGTGTTTAACCGACGGAAAATTTACAAAGCCCGTATCATACTTGTCAGTAAATGATAAGAGGAAGGAGCAGATTAAACAAACAACAGGTATAGAGCCAGGAAGGATGACCCAACTTCTAAATGCCCCTCAAAGAAGAAGGACCTGGTATAGAGTGGTGTATAGTGCACACGCTCTCGTAGGTTTTAGTCGAAACGCTCTTTATTCGGCATTAAATGTTATTCCGTTAAGACCTCACAAAACACAACATTAAAGGTACAAAACAAACAATTAAGTTTGTGGTCACTGAATTAATTCCATGTATGTTCACGGAAAGTCAAGTCGAGTTGTACGTTTCACGTTTCGCGCAAACATCCTCAGGGGTATTTCAATATTGTCTTCCTTGAAGGTAAATGTTTCTACGGTGGAATTTTGAGTACCTGTCATTAAGACATCTCGATGTGTTTAGACAGACACTGCGAAAATGGTCTTAAGGGATATTGAGAAAATAAGACACAAATGTAGACAGACATACACACATCACCACCAAAAAAGAGAGGGGGAGTGAGAGGGATAGAATAGAATCATTCATGCATGGCTTACAGTTTAGACCTAAGAGAGAGAGAGAGAGAGAGTGAGAGAGAGAGAGAGAGAGAGAGAGAGAGAGAGAGAGAGAGAGAGAAACCATTCACGCCCTACAGTTTATGCTCTTTGTAACTGTTAAACTGTTGAGAGACAAAAAAGAGATCGCCGCAAGAACCTTTCTCGAACATCTTCAAACAGACCTGGGGTGGTGGAGTAGCCTAATGGTTAAAGTGTTCGCTCGTTACGCCAAAGACCCGGGTTCGATTCCCCACATGGGTACAATGTGTGAAGCCCATTTTCTGGTGTCCTCAGCCGTGATATTGCTGGAATACAGCTAGAAAGCGGCGTAAAACTAAACTCACTCACTCACTCACTCAAACAGACCTAAGAAAGGCGATAAGTCCCCATATAAAAATAATTACACATCTGGTTTTCTGTATGAAATGGTCACAGCAGTTTACATAAACGTATAAACAGTTAGTCTTGAAGTGATATTGAGACATTTGCTATTTTTACTTTTGTTTGTAGATCCGTTAATGCTGTCGCTTCTGTCAGACTATGATAGATGAGGCGATACATGAGTACCGTTATTTCCTACAGCTGATGACGCGAGTGTCAGTGAGCGAAACATACGGGGTCGTTCACAGATGTCAGGTACGACGTACCTGGGATTACGATCCTTGAATTATTTGTCCATTGACGGACCCAGGGCTATTTTTTCTTTTCATGATTGTTAAGGTGAGTGAGTTTGGTTTTACGCCTCTTTTAGCGGTTGGTGAAACCAGAAATGGGTTTCATATATTGCACCAATGTGAATCGAACCCGTATCAATGGCGTGACGAGTGAACGCTAGCACAGGGTCTACGAACCTGTCCCTTATCGAAATCGCTTGAACCAGTCACATCTCAACATTCTGAAGCGAAGATCCGATGTGAAATCTTACCTGCTCTGGTATATACAAGATATCGGTACATACGAAAAATAGTGCGTGAATGGTTACGGTTAGTAATCAATAATTATTTAAATAGTCATCACACTTTCCGAGTTCCTTACAACCATCGCATCATCAACACATATTGCCAAAAATTCACGGCAGTCCTCCAAATATACCCTCTATAGCCCATACAAATGTAGAGTGAGTTTAGTGTCATGCCACTTTTAGCAACAGTCCATATAAGGAATCGAACCGGGTCTTCGGCATGGCGAGCGAACGGTTTAACCACTAGGCTACCCCACCACCCCTTTCAGTTGCTATTTTTTCACATTTATGAGATGGTGATGTCAAAGTAGAAATGTAATATTCCTACCGCACACATTTCTAATAGCATGCCATTGATTGGTGATAAGAATGTTTATGTGTGTTGTGAAATTCAAAACATTTACACAGATTTGTTTACAGCCTGAAAATAAGGAAAAACTCTGGCTATTCTATGAATACATATTGGGAAAACTGAATTAGTGTATACTATATTCAATATGTCAGTCACAACGCTATGATAACGCTAACATAACACTGGAGATGGGATGAGTGTCACTATTGTTGGTGGACTTTGTAGACGTCACCCCTCCACGTACAACCCAATCTCAGTGACCATTTTATTCATTCGATCCTCGTGGGGAAGGGGTAGGGTGGCATAGTGGCTAAAGCGTTCAATCGTCTCGCTGAAAACCCAGGTTTTAGTCCCATCATGGTTACAATGTGTGACGCCCATGTCTGGTGTCCCCCGCCGTGATATTTGCTGGATTAAGGCGGCGTAAAACTAAAGTCAGTCACCCTCATGGAGAGGAGAATGGTTGAGTGTGTCTGGATTTGTTTATAAAGAAATCTGTTTCTTGACCACTGAATTGCCGGTTACCAGGAAACTCGAAACATATTTTCTACACAGATTACAGTTTAAACTGACAAATTCTTGCTAAATTCTGCTAAGTCTTCTCATTGGACCTAACGTATTTGAATGTCTGTAGATACACTTTTACCTAGAAATCCGGTTGACGTCGCTTATAACGAACCCAAGGGGAACACTAACCTAGTTCGGTGTATCCGTAATTTATTATACGCATGTCGACCAAAATAAACAAAATATTGTCGCGGCTAAATGAATTCGATATATGCACCAGTTCGTTACAAGCGTGTTCGTCATAAACGTAGTCTGCTTAAACGTTGAGTCGAGAAATGAAATTGACGAGAACTGGTTGTTCTATGGTGATACATGCGATTCGGGTATATCAGCTGCGTTGTAAACCCTACGTTTGCAGTGTGTCGACGACTGTTTTGACGATAAATATTGGGGGTAAATCCAATATTTATGTGTGTACTTTCTTTACCGCGACAGGTTTACAAATTGCAGTGCCGCGACCCCAAGCAGATCACCGTGACCTCTAACATACCCGTGCACCGTCTTGCCCACCATCGTCTGACACATCTAGTCACGACACCCAAATGAATAAACAATAAGGTGGATGCGCTGGATGCGGAGGAGGATGTCCTGGTGATGGAAACCTGTCGGTCTTAACGCGCCTATAAAAATACAGTATGCACTTGTGACATATAGCTTCTCACGATTGCTCGAGGTAAACTTTTCGAGGCGAAAAGGATTAACTTTTGAATACTGGATTTGATTTTAAGAAAATAATAATAGAAATTTTATCAAAACATTACCAGGCGGAAAATATGTCAGTATTGACTTAAAATCATTTCACGAAATAACCAGAAAAAATAGTTTTCCTACCAACGGAGAAAGGGATTGTACTATAACGCCGTTCCTCTTAAAAACACTGGACTGGGATCGATGATGTCAGCTCTCAATGTGAAGGTTGTACTCATAGTACGATACTACAGTACACGTTCTTTACTTTACAGTGTTTTACGTCGCATCACGACACATTGTTACGGTCACCTGTCAGTGGGAGTCAGTCAGATGAACAAAACGGTCACCTGTCACACGGTCAACAGTCGAAGTCAGATGAACAAAACGGTCACCTGTCACACGGTCACCAGTGGGAGTCAGTCAGATGAACAAAATGGTCACCTGTCACACGGTCACCAGTGGGAGTCAGTCAGATGAACAAAACGGTCATCTGTCACACGGTCACCAGTGGGAGTCAGTCAGATGAACAAAACGGTCACCTGTCACACAGTGAACAGTCGAAGTCAGATGAACAAGACGGTCACCTGTCACACGGTCACCAGTGGGAGTTAGTCAGATGAACAAAACGGTCACCTGTCACACGGTCATGAGTGGGAGTCAGTCAGATGAACAAAACGGTCACCTGTCACACGGTCATGAGTGGGAGTCAGTCAGATGAACAAAACGGTCACCTGTCACACGGTCACCAGTGGGAGTCAGTCAGATGAACAAAATGGTCACCTGTCACACGGTCAACAGTCGAAGACAGATGAACAAAACGGTCACCTGTCACACGGTCACCAGTGGGAGTCAGTCAGATGAACAAAATGGTCACCTGTCACACGGTCACCAGTGGAAGTCAGTCAGATGAACAAAACGGTCACCTGTAGCAGTTACTAGCCTCATGATTCATTGACGAGTGACCGAGTATGGTCTTATGCCGCTTTAACAAAATTCCAGCAATATCACGACTGGTGACACTAGAAATGGACTTAACACATTGTACCCATATGGGGAATTGATCCCGAGTCTACGGCGTGACGTGTGAACGCTTTATCCAGAAGGCTACCCCACCGAATCTATTCACTGATGTCCTTTCCAAATTACAAAGCGATGAACTTTGAAATGTCACTCTGCAGTCATTAGTATTTAATCGACCGAATTTTAGGGCCTGGCTTTTTTGTTATGAAATATGAAAAGCAATATTGTCAGAGGACGTATTCAGAAAATACTGTATCATTTTACCACGGACTTCTATCATTACTTACTATAATGTGTCAACGCTAGATACTAACCAGACTCGATTATTGACAAGACAGTCTGCTGTGGGTGAAAAGGTAAACATAACAGCAAAATTTGTCATATGACTTTTTCCAGCTTTACAGGGACAGTGACTGGTCCTCAGTGACGATGCTACAATACGTGGTTTCGTAAATTCGTCACGACCCTTTTTGACAACAGCGCCCGACGGCTGAGTGATATATGAAGCCTGTGTGTGGCATGTATTATCCATGTATGTGTCAGGACAATAGCTGACAGGTGGAGAATACACGATGTATCTTGTTCATCGTGTCTATGTTCATTTGTTATTGGGTTGTTTTACATCAACTGCTAAGGAGTGAGTGAGTTGTATTGCACGCCGCTTTGAAAGGCTGTGCAATGATATCAATGAGCTCCACATTCGTCTACGTGGTATGTCTGCTGAGATGGGGATTTATGCCGCCTAGTTTAAATGAACAAGGAATCTTGAGCACGGTTAGGTTTCTGGCCAAAACCTAGTAGACGATGATGATTTTGTTGCGGCTCCAAGGGACACAACTCTGCATATAGTATCACGCCTTAGCCCTATAATGTAAAGGAAGATATTTAAACAGGCTAATTGCTGTGTTGAATTATATCCACGTGGAGGTCTGAAATAACACAAAACTCTTCCTTCAACTTCTAGCGTTCCTTGAAAAGAGCTCAGCAAGTGTTGTCATGTGTAGCGTTAAGATCGAAATACTGCGCAGGGGTCAAGCCACAATGTAGCAGATCTTTGGTGTATACCAGTGAGAAGAGTGGTACATGGCCGACTCTTTAAGTCTATCAGACGAAGACGGTGGACTTGGGAAGGTTTGTCATAGTCTCTGCAAGGTCACGAAGTGTCTCTGGTGGATTTTTGTCCATGGCACAGACTGCATCATGACGTTCCCCAAGACGTCTGTAGTCACGTTGACATCCGTCGGTCACTACAGGACATGTTAAATCTGGACTCCAGCAGTCGTCCACTATGTCCGAGGTTGCAGGACATCATTTTGGCAAACCCTTACAGACTAGCTTGCATGACGGGACGACGTCGTTGTTTCCCACAACATATAAGAACGTTCATGACGGTGTTTGAACTGATACACTGAAGACCAGAAATGGTTGGTTGGTTGGTTGTATACTCCGCACTCACCAATATATCGGCTACATGTTATGTAACTGCGGCCTGTAAATAATCGAGTCTGGACCAGACATTCCAGTGATCAACGTCTTTCATCCACGATGTCGCGCTCTCTTGTTTTATCGTGGTTAGAATAATTTGAAAAACAAGTGAAAATTGTTTTTTAAAGAAACAAATAAAAATCCAGTCATGCCATTCATTGTAATGTTTTACCCAATCAAATCGCCGGAGTTAATTAAGTCAAGCGCTTACGACCTAATTTTGTCTACTTCCTGAACAGGAACTCAGCCTTTGGCGATTTAATAAAAAACAACGTTAACATATGCATCCCACGGAAGCCTCACTCACTTCATCAGCAGACCCTTAGAAACGTAAATACTTGTGCTGAAATGAATCATGGAAACAGGGTTAGATGTATTTGCAGAAATTTTAAACATATGCGCATATACTTCAAAATTGGCACTCGGGATATCTTCCTACTTATTATTTCAGATACCCGTTACTTACATGGGAATCACACAAATCAAATCCTGAATGGGTAAGGAAATGTCATCGGTGTTGGCTTACATCTGATAAAGGACACCACGAAACCGGAGCTCCAGAGAGAAATATTAGCGGGAACGCGCACCTGACGTCGGGTGACGTCGACGGAGAGAAATTTACATTAAGAATTCAAGTTTATGCTGTTTAAAGAGAATTTACACTGAAATTATTTACATACATTAGCTTTAGGGGGCATTTAGAAAACAACTTGCATCCTCAGTGCTATGTCAAGCATACAAGCATAGACAAGCTTCTGGGAGTCGACGCCAACCCAGTAGATCAACGTTTTTACCTGTATAAAATCGCAATGTCAGTAATTAAGTTTAGTGAGTTCGATATATATAAATTTAACGTTAAAAACGTAATCTACAAAAGTGGATCACAATTTCAACATCATTTATTGTCAGTTTATCACAGTTTAAACTATTGTTTCTTACATATAAGAAACGATCATAGTGACTGAAAAGATATGTTTAAATTTATCGTTATTTTAAAAGCATTTAATCGTTCATTTTCTAGGTCTGTGTGGGTGTGTTTTTTGAATAACGCTCAGCAAAATTAATGAATGTAGATGAGCGTTATCCTGGCACACATGGGACACCCGTAAATAACTACCCACAACTGGCGAGGTGGCCCACATCTGCCATCCAGTCCTTGCCTCAAGCCTTGTCTCTTCCTTCTCTCTCCACCCGTGAAGGTCCCGGGGTAGAATAGGCCTTCAACAACTCATGCATGCCATAAAAGGTGACTGTGCTTGTCGTAAGAGGCAACTAACGGGATCGGGTGGTCAGGCTCGCTGACTTGGTTGACACATGTCATCGGTTCCCAACTGCACAGATCGATGCTCATGTTGTTGATCACTGGATTGTATGGTTCAGACTCGATTATATACAGACCGCCGTCATATGTCTGGAATATTGCTGAGTGCGGCGTAAAACTAAACTCGCTCACTCACTCACTCCTCCTGTCTCCAGAATCCCCGGATGATTAGCATCGAGTGCAACATGATCCCAACCAAGGTACACGCGCAGCTTCATTTCACCAGCCCACCAGTTTTCGATTCTCAACATGTCTGTGTTAAATATCTGCCTCAGTAGGGGTGGTAGGATAGTCTAGTGGCTAAAGTATTAAGTAGTTGCTCGTCACGTCATTCGATTCCCCACATGGGTACAATATTTGAAGCCCAGTTCTGGTGTCACCCGCCGCGATATTGCTGAAATATTGTTAACAGCGGGCGAAAAACTAAAACTCACTTTCTCTGCCTTCATATGTTGTTTAAGGTTGCAAAAAACAACAGTGACCGACGCTTACATAGGACAGTGAGTCCACAATACGAACGCATTGCCTTCAGCCATTTAAGTTTTGTGCGATTCTGTACGCAACCGTTTCAATGATTATAGAAAGAATTTTCAGTTTTCGTCAACAAGGTCATTATTCCTAGAAGAACGAACCCAGGATACACCGGCTTTTCTTGGCCATTTCACCTCCTCATACGAGCTGTGATGTCTTCAACAAGATCGAAACCGATGATTGTAACTCGTAGTTTTCATATTATAGCATGCCATCAGGTGAGTCAGTATCACACATACTGCTAGTATGTAACTTCTTCAAGTATTTATACAGAACGTAGTACAGGGCGTCCAGATGCAGAATCATAGCCCCTCACGATTGTGCAGAAGCTGCATCATTAGCAGATGGTTGCCAAGGAAAATGTTTTGCCTAGCAACCGCTGCTATGCACCACTCCGAAATTCTTCAGTAGGTTCTTATGAACATTTGTGAAAAGTGTCACACTTGAATCAACTTGTGAGCGATTCTTACACCAGTTTCTTACACTGAAATGGCATTTTTTAACGAGAAGAGTTCATATTTTATGTCCGTTTCAATAACTTGGTGATTTCTCATTTTGACTGCCTCTGTTACAAGTAATTATTCCTTATCATTTCAGATATGATCGTCTTTGCCTCAAAACCACCTCCAAAGTGCACGCCTTTGCCAAACCAGATTCCAACTATAACAAAGGTCAAGAAAATAGTCTGCTTTGGTCGTGAAGGTACGTATTGTACTGTGAAGAATATCGATGACATAGTTTAAGCTGTTCAAGATATCTTCGTGTAACTAAATCTTAGTATAGACTCAAAACAAAGCACTGACGTCAAAAAAGCTGCACAAATGTATCCCAGTCGGTGTACAAGCACATATTTCAGAATCTCAGTCGGGTTAATTGTTTCACTGACGTATTAAATAGCAAACAAAAGTGAACTTAGAGGCCTAGGGAAAAGTCTCAAAGAAATCAAGGCTTAAGACAAGACAAGACAAGACAGGACAGGACAAGACTTTATCAAAGAGGAAAATTTGTTTTACAACAGGTCAAAAATCAACAGTCATATTTTATTGACAATATTAAAACACAATGGTAACATTAACGCTGACAATAGCAAGATAAATTATTATCAAAAATAATGAAAATATTTAAGTATTATCCTTACGTACTTAACTGAGACAGTGTCCATTAATTCACATGCTTATCAACCAGCCAGCAAGTACGAAACGAAACAATCTTTCAGTTTGTGTCAGTGTGATTTCAGGTTTACACATTTCTTAACAATATTTAACAATGGTACCAAAACGGGGTACAGACAAAATATATAGTTTAGACTGTTCAAAATATTTGTGTTTGTTCGCTATAATTTTTCAGGATTAATGCTATTAATCTGCAATTAGTGCGCACATATGAGAATTTCTCCAGGCCTCACAACACTTATAACCAAGCGCATGTGACACAAGCCCCTTGTCAGTTCACCCACTTCATGCCGCTTTTGTATTTCAGATTTGCCCTCAGGGTACCTCTCAATGATCCTGGGGTAGACGACCTATAACTATGTCACGTGGTCATAGATCTACACCTGTGCATAACAACACGCGTACAACAGAATCTCAGAACGAAGGCCACTATTCGAACGTTGAATGAGACTGCCTACACCGGCGTTTGCTGTGGCGGAGTGTTTCTTGTCAAGGAAAATGTAAACTTTACTATAGATATTCATTTTGGTATCATTGTTAAATACCTGTGCCTGTAAAAGTACCTACAGCCATTTGAAGGATGTTTTTTTCCCCGAATGAGTTCAATTAAAACATTATGTATTGGAATCTCATTCTGATGGCTGGCTGGTTGGTTTGTTGTTTAGATACATGGCGGCTGTCTGTAAAAAATGGAGCCTGGACCAGACAATCTAGTGATAACAACATGAGCAATGGGAATACATGAAGAGTGTCAGCCAGCGAGTCTGACCACCTTAGTCGCCTTTTACGACAAGCATGGGTTGCTGAAGATCAGTTCAAACGCGGATCTTCACAAATGCTTATTCTGATAACCCAAGAATACTAGAGTGAATTTACTTGTTTTACGAAGCTTTCAGCAATATTCCGACAGGGTACACCAGAAATGGGCTTAACTCTTTGTACCCATGGGTGGAATCGAACACGGGTCTTCGGCATGACGAGCGAACGTTTTAACCACTGGGCTACGCTACCGCCCCCAAGATTAATAGAATCTAGATACTGATATCTTTAGCAATTCTCACTCATAAATAATGGAGTGACAAAGGAATGTAATATAGGTCTGGTTGGGGAAAGTTAGGTGTCACGTGGGGAGACGCTCTCTGTCTCGGTTATTCTCACAACAAAAGGTCATGATTTTGGATTGGAAGCCAGTGACACCGAATCCTAACATGACCAAGATTGCAAATATACTATCCAAAAATGAAACGCATAGGTATTTGAATTTCAAAAATGCATTAATTACCTGTTGTGTTCAAACAATCGTCAAAGTATGTAACAAAAGTGTAAGTGTTGATAACATGATTTTACACTTCACAAAGAAAAAATCGATTTCAAATGAAAATGCTGACTTTGATGAGATTTCTTACAAGGATTATAAAGGTGACGCCACAACGCAACAGAAATCATCTTCCAGCTGAAATTGTGCAACAAATCATTCACTGTCTGGCAATAAAAATCCAGATTACTTTCAGAAATTGGCATCTGTTTTGAGGGAGTTTCAAGGTTAAATCCCTACTTCACGTCTTGACTCTGCGACACGGAACATCGCCACTGAAAGAATGCAAGCTGGAGATTGCAAATCTTCTGTTGCCAGGCGTCTGAATGATCATGCAGCTAGTTACAACCAAACAGAGATAACAAATGACCGTCCCCGCACAGTCAGACCTCGAGTTACCACTGTAGTCCAAGATCGGTACGTCCGGGTACTAGAGTTGCGTGTTCGTACTGCCACGGATGACAGCACAGCAGCCAGGGTGCCTGGACTTCAGAATATATCCGGTCAAACTGTACGGAACAGGTTGTAAGAGACTGAGGTCTGAGAGACAGGACACCCGACGTCGGGGTCGTCACCATCGCGCTCAGTGTCTCCTTATTAGACATTAACTTCTTCTAAACTGTTGCAAAATTTCATGCTCTAAAGACTATTTGTGGACGAGTTATACATGTTTGAAAATACAACATTTTCGCAAGAGATTGATGGGGTTCAGCTGTACGGATCATCTGCTGGGGCCCGTTTCACATAACGATCGCAGCGCCACGACTGTCGTAAGTCTGTGTTAAGGTATGGCAGTTACGATCACCTTGGCACCACGACTGTCGTAAGTCTGTGTTAAGGTATGGCTGTTACGATCACCTTGGCACCACGACTGTCGTAAGTCTGTGTTAAGGTATGGCTGTTACGATCACCTTGGCACCACGACTGTCGTAAGTCTGTGTTAAGGTATGGCTGTTACGATCACCTTGGCACCACGACTGTCGTAAGTCTGTGTTAAGGTATGGCTGTTACGATCACCTTGGCACCACGACTGTCGTACGTTTATATTAAAATACTTGAGTTACGATCACCTGGGCGCTACGATTGCTTTGTGAAACGGGGCCCTGGTGATGTACTTCGTTACGACATCTCCATACGCAGCAACTACCGTCGGTAACACGAAGAAGACAGCGATTTTCATCTGACCAATGGACACATAGGACGATGTACGTTCCTCAGACCTAATGGAGCTGGTGGAGACTCCCACTCTCCATCGCATTTCTTCGGTATGAGTCTTGCTAATCCCTGTTACTGGTCTCACTCGGTCTCCCAGGCAAGGAGGATCCTTTATTACCGATGGCCAATTGCTTCCGTGATAGATACCCGAATTAAAGAGCATAAAACCTCAGCAGGCAAGGCAGACAACAATTCAGTGTTCAAAAGCAACCAACCGAAATTCAACGGTTATCAAATCCATTTTGTCAAAGTTGAATCAGGATTTCACGGTTAGAAAAGTTTTGGAAGCCATCGATATGTGCCGCCATATAAGTACAAAATCTAGCAAGTTCCACAAAAGTTTCATTAAGCAATCCAGGTAAACATGGGTCAAATTGCAAGGCCGGTTACTGTGCTTGTGGAATATCTGACCTGTAAAGCTCGAATTGAGATTATCTACCGACTACATAGCCATATTATACAATCAAATCCAAATTTGATAAGAATGTGTACAAAGTCCATCAAGATCCCCAAGATCGACATTTAGCCATTGAGGTGAACAAAATTGTCCCCAGGAGAGAGAGAGTGTGTGTGTGTGTGTGTGTTTGCGAGGTCGGTTATTGTGCCTGTCATGGGATTTGTGACCAGTAAAGCTTGAATTAAGATTATTTACCGCCTATATAGCTACATGTATTTAATCCCTACTACTTATTGGTTTCATGTCCCGTGTTATTTGGTGTCCTTAATCCCGCCTGGCGTCATTCAATTATTCAACTACATGCTGTCCTTAATGTATTCTGATGTCAGTCACAACAGTAAATGTACAACACCTCATCATCAGATGGCTGTAGCCACTCTTAGCTCGAAAACGGTGTAAGAATTTAAATCGAAACGTCGCTCAATGCACTGGGCTAGTAGTTGTTGTCCATAAGGTCGTATACTTCATTATTAATCGGTATGTTTCTCATGTGATTGTTTGACCTCACAATATTACATTATTCCATTTAATAAAGAGTAGTTGTTTCAGTGCATGAGATACATGCAGAATAGACATTAAGCGGACAGAGGCTACAGCATGGCTCTTGATGTTGTGACTTCCGAACGAGTATTCTTAACCTTAAAACATTCATTTTCGTGTTAGTTCTCAAGTAATGGCATCGTATTTCCGCTTGAGGGTGTAGGAAATGTGTCAAGATTCCCTATACACATGCAATATCATAAAAGTAGAGAAACGTCCACGTACACCTGAATTCCCTAACCATATTGAGGGGGAGGTGGGATCCAGTTTGGAAAAAAGGGAGGCACATACCGTCATGAAGTCGAAGGCATGGGTCTGCCTCTTTTGTATACCGTACAACCAACCCCTACACAACAACCTGTTCACTCGTAACGAAATATTCTTATCAAAATAAGGTTGTTTTTGTTTTGTCTTTGTAATTTTGGGTTTTTTTTGTTGTCATTTTAAGTTTCACTAAGCCATATTCCAGTGATGTGACGACGGTCTGTAAATAGTCAAGTTTGCAACAGTTTGAGATGAGCATCGATCAGAAGATCAGTTCCACCTCTGGTCTTCACGTGAAATTAAAATGAGATAAACCATTATTCCAAATGCTAGTCAATATTTAACCTTGAACACATTCATAAAGTAAACAAATGTTGACAGTTTGAAATACCAGCACATGATACCATAACTCCACACCACCTGCTGTTGGCCCTCAAAGAAAACCTAACGGGACTGATGTTTATTGGGAATCGACACACACATATTACACATACACAGTTTCAAATACGAACACATGACGGCATAACTCCACACCACCTGCTGTTGGCCCTCAAAGAAAACCTAGCGAGAATGATGATTATTGGGAATCGACACACACATATCACACATACACGGTTTGAAATATTAATTGTGGTATATGTTCACATATATAGTTTAAACGTATTTACGTACCCCTCGTGGTTTAATTGAAACAGGCTGTGTTAAAGAATGTGCAAGTTCAGCTCATGTTGGCTCGTTCCCTCGTCCATGTAAACTAAGACGAAAGTTCAATAGAGGATAAAAGCTTTTGAGACGTATCGCCGTGTCAATATTTGTCACAGTTTACGATATTATCATATTTACTGTAGAAGGCCTGAGCGAGGCTTTAGCTTTTCGTGTTTCGTTGTGACAAAATTGGATGCTATTTGCATTTGAGACATATGCCCCTTAATGGTGAAAGGGCCACGATGTCCAAAACTGGCAACGTGTTCATACAACTAGTAACGCTCTGTTGAGTCGAGTGAAATGCTCTGAGGGGAATCTGCAGGCGGACAAGCGATACTTTCTGAAAAAAACACGTTCACACGAAGAACCATCACTAAATACCAGCAGGATGTGTTGTATTTTTTAAATAAATAGTTATCACCGAAAGTTTCTAATTACCATAGCAGTCACGTGACATGTCGCAGCCAATCAACGTTTGTCCAAATCGTTGCCGCGCTTCAGCCTTGACTAGATGTCAACTCAGTAGTGAAACAAGCTAACACAGAGAACGTCTGCTAACGAAGTTAGAATGGAGGGATATTACATTCATGTTGCAAACAAACTCCATTCAACCAGATTAGGCACCAGTGCCAAAGCTAAAACGTTTGATGTCAAAGAATTGAAAAGTGCCTCTTTTTGGAGGGCGGTTTATGCCGAGTTCCTGGGCACGTTGCTGCTGACGTTTGTTGGATCTGCGTCTGTGCTCTTTGATGGCAACAAAATAACGGTAAGACATGAAGCTATGGTTAGGGTGGTTCCCCACAGAAGTCACTACTCGAATGTGAACTCTTCCAAAATTGGGGGAACTGCATTTTTAGTTTACGTTTGGAAAAAAATGGAAAATTGGGCGACATATCGGAGTCAGTCTGTGTTGATGTGATAATAATGAATGTTTTGAGAGTTCATCCCTGCTTGCACTTGCTTATGACCATAGTTGTTTGTAGAGTACATGCTCTTGGAAGATGATTCGTCGATTTTCATTTTCAAACAAACAAAAGAAAAAGAAGAAAAAAGAGAGAAGAGAAACGGCTAGAAACACACACGGATGATAAATTACTGGTCAACAGTGATTTAGAGAAACGTTTGTTTACGAGTATATTTCTTAGCAAACATGAAAGTTAGGGTTCCTCTTTTTGAAAAAGTAAACTTGTTAAACATCAGACGATTCGTTGTTTAACGCCGCACTCAGACTAGGGTAGACATATTAGTAATAATTATTTCTGTTATGAACAACGTCCCACACTGCCTGAAAACGATGACACACTCCAGTCAGTGAGTTGGATTGGAACTGATGGCTCCATTTTCTCTCGGGTTCCATGTAAGCTTCGAAACTTACTCACTTAGAAAATGTCCAGACACAACATCTAAGGAACATTACTATTTTGTTTCCGTTTATCTGTTTAAATTGTGTTAAGAACTCCTCTCAGAGAGCCAACGGAAATTAACACATAAAAAAGGTTACACCCCTTTGTATAACCGTGTGAGGTGTCCGATAAAAGCAAACACCATTGCAGGTTGCCCACATACCACGAGAATGTGGTTGTGAATCAAATAGTGATGTTAAGAGGTTGCCGTAAATGGCTGTGCCACAAGGGGCAGTCATGACAAGGGGCAGTGTGGTAGCCTAATGGTTAAAGCGTCCGCTCGTCATGCTGAAGAAACGGGTTCGATTCCCCACATGGGTGCAATGTGTGAAGTCCATTTCAGATGTCCCCCACCAGATATAAAATGTTATAGGTCCGGTTCCAAGTTGCTTGAGACCTATTTTAACAGTCGAGACTACGAAGTCCAGCGCTACAGATTTCACGATATTTTTTGGGTGACCGCATCCGTGTCCTAGTGGATAGAGCGTCTCTCCTAAGTGTTGAGGGTGTGTGGTTCGATCCAAGAACGCATCACACCTCATGAAGTTAGAGATGCACTTTTTATTGACCTGTTTGGTTGACTTGGAGTCACAATAATTTATGGGGCGGTGGGGTAGCCTAGTGGTTAAAGCGTTCGCTCGTCACGCCGAAGACCCGGGTTCGATTCCCCACATGGGTAGAATGTGTAAGGCCCATTTTCTGGTGTCCCCCGCCGTGATATTGCTGGAATATTGCTAAAAACGGCGTAAAACCAAACTCACTCACTCACAATAATTTGTACGAGGTGTATCCATGTTGCATGGTGTCTCACTTGGGGCTTGCACCATAACACCGGCATACATCTAGACTATTATAGCTAACCCCGACTTGGTTCGATTAGACAGTTCCCTCACCTGAACATACATTAACCGAATAGCATACATTTGCATCGAAATTATCTCTTTTCAACTACGTCCTTTCTGTACACCTCTGTAACAGTGGCGATTTGCAGCCACACTGTCAAGAAATAGGCTTCTTAACGTATGTATGACTTAGGTGCCCTCTCCTTAAAGTGACTGGTATATACAAACATACATGTCATGAGCTGTTGTAATTGATGTTAATACAATATGTGCTTACATTTACATTTTCAACGGCTTCGCCCGAACCCCTGACGCCAGATGTCTCAGTGCGTCTGTATAGTGACCATTGATAGGCATTCTATTAGTGTAGGACGGGAGTTAATCTCCTGCATTTGTTGCAACAAATGATCAGAAAGTGAGACTCTCACATTTACCGCGACCCTCCACGCATTCTATTGATACATAAGCCCGAACCATAGGCAAACAGATTCTAGTGCTACAAGTGTTGTTGTCTATGGTAAATCTTTGGACTACTATCTGTGTTAACGTGTGTGGTGTTATACTATGTCAAAGTGTTAGAGTTAGAGTGTCTCTAGAAAAATATATATGGCGTTATACTAAGTATAAATTACACTGTCTATTTTAACAGCAACGATACGTTTAGGTGCAGGAATTACATAGTTCGTATTAAGATATATAATACTTGCACTTAGGAGTTACACTGTTGCACAATCCTAAGGTGTAGGAGTTACATAGTTCGTATTAAGATATAATAGTTGCACTTAGGAGTTACACTGTTACACAATCCTAAGGTGTAGGAGTTACATTGTTCGTATTAAGATATAATAGCTGCACTTAGGAGTTACACTGTTACACAATCTTAAGGTGCAGGAGTTACATTGTCCGCATTAAGATATAATAGCAGCACTTAGGAGTTACACTGTTGCACAATCTTAAGGTGTAGGAGTTACATTGTTCGTATTAAGATATAACAGTTGCACTATGTTAAAGCTGTGTTTTCGGATTAATCAGGTTATGCTTTGGACTTGCTTGACGTCCGCAACACAACGGAGGTAACTTGGTATTAAAGAATGGAATGGATGAATTAAGGTAGCGTCGGATTGTACTAAGGGTAGATGAGAATTCACACGATATTGATGAGTTTGCCTTTTCATGGTAAATGATGAGACAGACGGGGCGCTAACAAGCAAAACTTAATAATCTAGCAACATCTATGGCATTTGACGAATGATGCAAATATCTGTCAGTTGTCCCTGTTACACTGGGAGCTATTTATCTCATTAAAGAAGTAAGATATCGATAGGTGTGACACGTGTTTGTTGAATATTCCCTACATTTTAAAATGTATATATCAAGCTTTGATCTCTTAGTTGGACATGTTTCACAGCGGTTTTGTCGAGTGTCGACCATTGTTTAAAAAGAGGAAGGAATGATATTCTTCCAGTGCCACAGATAGCAGACACCAAAAACACATGACAACCTTGTACTCCTGATATAACATATGTTACAGAATGTCACTTCAAAAGTACAATTGCAAATAGGAATTTCACACGGCAGCAAGCAATTCCCATGTATATACTTAAAGGCAAATGTAATCGTAACTTAAAGGCATCGTAATGTTAGTAATATTTAAGTATCAATGGAGTAACTGAACCTATGTTTTTTGGGGTTTTTTTTATAATATACACCGGACGTCATGCTTGAGAAAAGAACATGACTCGTGGTCGTATGGCCTGTATTGCCCAATTAAGTATTGTTTGAGATTGAGGTTTGGAACGTTTTTGTTTGTTGAAAGGGTAATGTCATTTCAATATTGCGACAATTCTTATGCCTTTCAGGTTATATTGCAATATCTGTCACTACAGTTAGGGCACTTTGATAATTTTGTCATATATCCAAAGAGCAAATGTCTCTAGCGTCATTAAATATTTCGTAAAGCATTTTATTTTGATGATGCCTTGGCGTACTGGTTTAATGGGCGGAACATCCCCTAGTGTATTTGTCGTGATTTTTGCCCCTACACGTAGTACATGTACGTATTAGTCTTGTAACTGCTGCTTTTTGATTATCGCGCGACATACAGTTCTGTATGTCTGTATTACGTGGGGGATCCTAAGTTCGTATGTTTCTCATATTACTATGAATATATATGATATTGCCACTGATCTTTTGTCCGCGCATCACTAACTCGAATCTAGGTTCGAGATACCCAACGTGACTATAAAACATTCAATGCATGAAAACATTAGTAAACAGTTCCTACAGGCAGCAATTCACAGTCCTCAAAACTGAAACATATTAAAAGACCATTTGTAAGGTCGACTAGAGAGTGTAATGTTCACAGTGTTTATTATTTTGGGGAAAGCCCAACGTGATGTAATGGCGTGGTATTTTGGTAATACATGCACAATGTCTTTGATTTGTAAGTGACAGTCAAAACACTTTTCCAAATATTTACAGTATTTTTGGAAAATGTATTCCGAAACAGGGATGTAGTTTCTTTTGAACGTCAGTTTAGCTTATTGCGGCCTCCACTAGTAAACGTAACTGTCATTATGCTAGTTAATACAGACATGCGTCTTTATTGTAAATGTAAATTTTGCAAATGGGTTTGTCGCTTTCATTTCCACGTTTGTTCTGTCAGCCTTTATGCCATCTCTGACTGAATTAAAAGCTTTAATTAAGTTCGGATTGGGAGGAGCAATTTCATTAAACAATTACGGCTTAGGTGTAGTATCTTGAAGTTGCTGTTTTTTTCTAGTCGCTATCAGTAGCATTAGCAAATGGTTTAGGTAGCATGCCACAGCAAATCTAGTCATGTAAATTAAGGATCCACATGTCCTCTCGTTTCTCAGTGATACGTGCTACTGTGGTGTGTCTTACGGTGTCATCAGTGGAGCTATACTGGATTTCGTCTTGATACTGTTTTTCGTAATGATACCTATGTAATTCCAGTCCGAGACATGGAATACGACAAGAATTGCATGTCAAGGTCTAACTATCCGAGCGTCCTATACTCGCAGGATGTGAATGGACGTCTAAACAACCTAGTAAGACTTTTTTTCAGCTTTACACGTTTCAACGCCAAGCAAATAATGCATTGAATTAAATCCGTAGTATCCTTTTTAACGCTGAATTATTTAATTATTACAATATCAAAGTTATATTCGCCCCCACCCCCTACACACACACTCGCACGCACGAACGAACGCATGCACACGCGCGCGCGCGCACACACACACTTAATTCCTTCATTTATAACACTTATGAAAATGGCTTTGCAAATATATACATTAAATGTCTTTCAACATTTTTCCTTTGCATATGAAGAAAATTGATAGTACTTGAAGATTAAACTGCCTTTATTCCCAATGTCTTTCAGATTTCTATGACCTTTGGTCTCGCCATCATGGCGTTGATACAGATGATTGGTCACGTGTCTGGAGGCCACGTCAACCCCGCCATCACCGTCAGCTTCGTCGTGGCCCAGAATATCTCCCTCATACGGGGACTGCTGTACATCGTTGCTCAGTGCGTTGGAAGCATCGTCGGCGCATATATCCTGAAAGCGTATGTATATATTCTTCTCTGGTAGGACCTAGTTTCTGACGTGATGTCAGTTCAAGGGGAGGCCACTCTTATGGGGACACGTATCTTTGGTTGGCTGAGAGCCTGCATGAGAGCACTTGCTTGATTCAGTTTAGTTTTACGCCACCGCTTTTAGCAATATTCCAGCGATATCATGGCTAAGGACACCAGAAATGGGCACCAGTATGGGGAATAGAACCCAGGTCTTTGGTGAGACGCTTTAACCTCTGGGCTACCCAACCGCTCGCAGACTCCGCGTCTTGTAGTAGGTATTTTGTAACTTACTAGTGCTATGTAGTGCACATTGGATGCAAGTATATAGTTGTATGCGATTCAATTTCGTTTAAATAATGGCGTTTTGGCGCTGCAGCTGTGTTGCCTGAGAGAAGTTATTACGACAAGTTGTATTGTGTGAAGGCGCTTTATCTGAACATATTTGCGTGGTCGTACTATGATACTGTAGTGTGTTTGTCACGTAATGCGAACAGTGAATTGGAAATGAATAATATCTTGTCATTGAACATAGGTGAAAGTACATGCAGTACGTGTTTGTGCTGTTCCATCTACCGCTGTGTCCCCCTCCATCGAAACACTACGATAGTTTCTTACACAACCATTTCCAGTTATCAAAATAGAAAAAAATATGGTATTAATGGGAATACGGTATTGTTTAGCGTGTAGTGTACCAGCATTTGTTAGACTATTGGCGAGTTCGGTTATTGTCGTACAGTTCCCATGTGGAGGTAATAATGAAATCACTTTGGTTTTGTGTCATCTCTTTCTCTGACTTTCTCCTACACGTTATTACAATACAGTGTCTGGAGGAGATACATAGAAGTAATCCATGGAATAGATACAACCTACTTCCAGTCACACATCAATGAAGATCCTGGTTACAATTTATTTTCAGTAACCATGCTTGCCATAAAAGGCGACTATGCTTGTCGTGAGAGGCGACTAACGGGATCTAGTGGTCAGGCTCAGTGACACATGTCATTGTATCCCCGTTTCGTAGATCGATGATCATGCTATTTATCACTGGGTTGTGTGGTCAAGACTCGAATATTTACAGACCGCGCCAATTAGCGTGAAATCGACGGCGTAAAACTAAACTCACTCACTCATTCCAGAGTTACACCTGAGCAATTCCAAGGCTACTTGGGCGCTGCATACGTCAACACCGGTTTCGGGATCACCCAGTTCCAGGGGGCAGCTGTGGAGTTCCTCCTGGCCTTCACCCTCATCATGACCGTCCATGCTACGATTGACCCCAATAAACCTAACATGGGGAGTCACTCTCTGGCAATAGGTCTCACTGTCGGCATGCTGCACTTTTCGGGGGTAAGGCTAAAGGAAAGAGCTTTAATGATATTATTTTGCTTAACTGCTTAAGCATCTTATGCAGCCTGAAATGATACATCTCATTTGAGATATACAAATGGCATTAAATAAACATACTAAAGTAAAACAGCTAAAACATAATCACCATGTGCAGACTTATGCATTTCATTTATGTGATATATTAAAACATATTTATTTATTCACGGGATCAGTATGAAGTATTTAATAAATATGTGTAAACGTTTAGTTTCACTCATCGCCAGTTTTATAGACAGTTTTTGGGAGCAGAATAAAAAAAATTACACATTTACTTTTGAAGGGAATAGAATTCGGACCTTTAATATTGCAAGTGGACACTTTGACCCACAACTCCTTAAGAGATCGGTACTTTTAGAGAAAGGTACACTTTTCAAACGAACCCGGATACAGCTCAACCTTCAAACAGTACTAGATTCTATATGTTTTTCTGTAATTGAGATATTCCAATAACAGCGACCTCAGTCTTTAGATGAAAACCTAAGATCAAAAGGAACGAGTTAGAAATCCGACAAACTGTCAAAACCAGATACCAACATTGTCCTTGACCTACGGGCAATAAATTCCACGCCATTGTCTAATATTGATTTGTCCTGTGGTCTAGTTACAGTGATGTTTCTTCGTAAGTAGTATCGTACACCTTGGAATAAACGTTGTACCCTAGATCTTCAGAGCTGACATGTCGTTAAGTGAATGATACTTAGTTGACATGTCATTAAGTGTATCATACTGTAGGTGACATGTCGTTAAGTGTATCATACTGTAGGTGACATGTCGTTAAGTGTATCATACTGTAGGTGACATGTCGTTAAGTGTATCATACTGTAGCTTACATGTTGTTAAGTGTATAATACTATAGGTGACATGTATAATCTGTACACAGATCTCCTACACTGGAGCTAGCATGAACCCCGCCTGGTCTCTGGGGCCAGCAGTCGCAGCCAACTTCTGGAAGGATCACTGGGTACGGTTGCCACAACATCAGTGCCAAACAAAAACAGACATCTCACACAGACTACAACAAACACACACCTTAACACATACTGCAAGAAAAGACACGGCATATAGGAGTACAATACCAGACACTACTATATTTATAATTATATATTTAGGATATTTATAGCGCACATTTCCACGCAACTGGTACATGCTCACGGCGCTAGGTTTTTGCCACTCGATCGTTGGATGTCATTCTCAAAGGCACTTCGTATTCCCAGTATCAATCCCCTGGAGATCATACAACTCTTGCAGTCACTAGGCGCAACGAGTCATTGCGGTTTTCCCTGACGACGTTTCCCATTCACAGTTTGGTGGCCTGGGACACAGAGTCACGGTTACTAAGTCTATTGCACGTTACTATACCCGCAACTAGGTGTATGCATATTTTCAGGTAGACACCATTTGGTCGTTTCCCACGGGATTCGTTGGTTCTTTTAAGTTCCCGGGGCTGTGTACTGTACACTAGGGGTTGTGAGGATCCCGGCTCCTCACACTTGCTGGATCACTTCATCATTACAGTACTCACTACCGCACACACTACAGCACATACCACAGGGCAATCCACAACCTAAACCAATACACAGTTCAGCACATACTGTATCACTTATACAACCGATATCATATCACAACCCAAAACAGCTTAAGAGAGAGAGAGAGAGAGAGAGAGAGAGAGAGAGAGAGAGAGAGAGAGAGAGAGAGAGAGAGAGAGAGAGAGAGAGAGAGAGAGAGAGAGAGAGAGAGAGAGAGAGAGAGAGAGAGAGAGAGAGAGTGTGTGTGTGTGTGTGATGGCATGGAATAGGTTTCATGAATAGAACAAGTTTCTCATATGGAGCACGTTTGATGTTTCATGGAACAAGTTTCTTATGTCTTATATAGAACAAGTGTCATGAATAGAACAATTTTCTTGTTCTTATATATTCTTGTTTCTTGTTCTGTATGTTTACACTTAGGTGTTTGCTTCCCGCTGTGTCATTGTTTCATTCTTGGGGTCAGAGAATTCCGATGCTAAGTTCACATTTCCTTGAGATGTGTTATGATGCCGTAAGAACATAGTCTTGGGGATGTGAGACTTTGGTTGGGGAGACTTGACAGATTTAACCGACTCGGATGTGATCTTTTCGCAGGTTTACTGGGCAGGGCCCATACTTGCAGGAGCTGTGGCATCTCTACTCTACAAGTGGACCATCAACCCCTACAGAGATGTACCTACGATGGACGAAGCCGTGAAAACACTGCGTAAGTCATCATCATCATCATCATCATCATCATCATCGTCATCACCATCATCATCATCATCATCATCATCATCGTTGTTATAATTATTATTCTTATTATTATTATGTTTTACAGATTACAAATGAAATGCAGCAGAGAGGGTTTGGGTGATTCTGGCACAGTCAGGCTGGTCAAGCTCATCATCAGCTCAGGACCCTCGCCCCCTCTACACGCAGCCCAGACAACGAATGGGACTTCTCCCAGGACACACTGCCTAGTCGAACCCACCAAGAACTTTTCGGAGAATATGGAGGCTCCCCAACACTGCAGCCTTCTGCATTACCCAGATTGTCAGAAGGGTTGTGTTCCCGGTGGAGAACCTGGGCACTCTCCTGATCTGCGCCAAGAGATCAGGAGGTACCAAACCAAGGGCACCGAGAACAATGGGGAGCCTGACGACAGTGTACTTGGGATGCAAGCGAGACATTTCAAAGGCGAGGTCCGCATATTTATCATGCTTTTCCTGAATCTTGCCGATCACATTGCTGTCAAAAGGGACAGAAAATTCAATGCCATAAATAATTTCATTAGTATTATCAAAAAGGATAAGATCAGGTTTGTTGGCTGGAATTCGTCTCAGGCTGTATATTGGCCTATTCCAGAGAAGTTTGAAAGCATCATTTTCCAGGACGCCCTGGACATGTTCAGGGTCGTACCATGGATGGACCTCAGGGTCAAAGCCACAGGCATGGCGGAGACGATAGTAAAAGCAGCGAGCCATGCCATCATGTCTTTTAAGATATGCTGTTTTTGCCAAGGAAGGGCATCCACTGACAAGGTGTTGGACAGTCCCTGTGAAGTCATTGCAAAGACGACATTTCATATTGATATTTTCTTTAAGAATCACATTCTAGCGATTGCGAGTGGGAAGTGACTGGTCCAGAGCAGCAAAAAGGAAGCCCTCAGTTTCACATTTGAGACCAGCCGACTTCATCCAGACGAAGGAGTCGGTTGGATTGCTGTTCTGTTCCACACACTGCATGTACACTCGGTGCAATGGTTTCTCAGACAGCTTCTCCACAAAGGACCGACTCTGAGCAGACTTGGTGAAGGACTTCACCTGGTTTACTCCCATCGCTGTACCGTCCAGCAGTACATCGCCATGAGCAAAATCAACTTCAAATTTCAGATTGTGTCCAACAACCTTGGCACGCTTAAAATAGCTGTGGAATTCCTTGCTTTCATCATGAGTCTTGACGTGCATCACCAGAGGATCATCCGATAAATAAATGTGTGCAAAAGTGCACAATAGAATTCTATCATGAAGAACCTCCACATTAATCAAACCCCGACCTCCAGAATTGATTGGCATGTATAAACGATTAAGAGAGGAACGAGGGTGGTGCGCTCTGTTATCAGACATGATCCTTCTGGTCAGGCGGTCAAGACCCTGGATGTCTTGTTTTGTCCAATCAACTACTCCAAAGGAATAGGAGAGGACTGGCACAGCAAAAGTATTGGTGGCTTTGACCTTGTTTCGAGCATTTAGCTCGGAGCTCCAGATTTTCTTTAAACGAGATTTATACTCGGCCCGAAGTTTATCCTTATTATTATTGTCAGAAATACTCTTAAAATGAGAAATTAATTATCATGACTAATTTTATCAAGGAACGTTGATAATTTTTGAAACATAAAACTTTCAATGTCATTTTTCTCTTTGAATGTTGTTGTTTTACTTGTTACCAGTTCAAGATGGGTCGTTCATCGTTGTGCCACGAGAATACGCCATGCCCGAAGAGAAGAAGGAAGTGAATAACTTCACTCAGCTGTGACGTCACTTCCTGTTAGTCACGGATTGACCATAAGGAACAAGAATAGTTGATAGCAATGAAACTTTCTTTCACGTCATGACATAGTGTACTGGGTATAACTTCTAACAAAACTAACATGGTTTGTCCAAGTGCCGTCACTGTGTTGACAAAATTTATACCTGAGCATGACGTCATTCCAAGGGTCAGTTACCAGTCATCTAAGGCACTGCAGTTTGCGATGCAGTGTTGCGTGGGTTCGAATCCCAGCCAGGATGTGTAATCAACACATCGGTTCATCACGACGGACGTCACTGAAGTGAACCTTTTATTTGTATGACCTAATAATTTCAATAGGCGACGTCAGAAACAGCTGATGACAACATATTGTTCTCAACAATAGAGGAATCAGGAACTGATCAGTTAACATGGACAATAATTCAAATACCTGAAACTCAAACCCAGGGTCAATATATATATATATATATATCATTACGTACTATGACACCATCAAACGTGACAATAATGTGTTTTAATTGCATCACCAACAAGTACGTGAAATCATAAATGTTTCGGGTCACTGATTGACAAACTACATCAGTGTTAGGCCTGCTTGTTTTAATGTATTCATGACGGGGCGGGGTTTAGTGGTCCTTTAAAATTATCGAATTCAAAGCGGTGTTTAAATATTACGCATGTTGATGTGATTGACAGGTATTGACAGATATTGTCAACCAGATTTCAGTTAATAACAAGTACAATATCCAGACAAGTCATATGATCAAATACAGAAACAAGGCAAATATACTGACATTTAGGAGATGATCTACCTCCGTTTCCCGAGGACAATGATATTACCATATTGTTGTACTCTTTATAGTATTAACCATTACGTATGGAATTGTATATGCTAATACAAACACTCCTGTCTATCTTGATGTTTGTTATGTTGAGATAATCTATGAAGCGAAGGAAACGGCCATTCCATTGCAAAGATCCTCTTGCAGGATTGTTCGTATCCAAAGTGTGCGAATGGATCCCTGGTTGTCTCGTCCAGACTAGATTATTTACAGACAGCTGCCATATAGCTGGAATTATATAACAAACATACGAACCATGAGCTCACAGCCACGTGAGTTTGAATCACTTCTTGGACAATAATTTAATAAAAAGTAAAATCTAGACTTTTGCAACCATTCTTTTAAGATATCTCCAAATAAACAAGAAAGTACATATGAAATGTCATGAAAGCAAACATTTTCACTCAGTCGAATTTCTGATGAAAATCATTCTTCACTTATCACTTTAACATATCAGAGGTTCGATTTTGGCGATGTAGAAGAATCTTAAGACATCAATAAATGCGTTGTAAAACGAATCTAGCACATTGAAACATACATTGTCTTAAGAATGAAGATTTTATGGATATCAACTTCTTTATGAGAGAACACAACGTTTCGGAGTTAATGCTTACTCCTTCATCAGGTGATTGAGAAAGGGATACAGAGGTGTATTTATATGTACAGGTAAAACAATAACAAAGTAACAAGTGGAATGAGTTAACGAAAGCTAGTATAAACAAGCACTGATAGGAAGCCGAGAGTTAAGATAACAATGATGGAGGTCAATGGTAATGCATTACAGTTGATTGGATATGTTTACATAACACAGATACGGGGTAAGGACGATGTACATGATTGGGGATAAGGATGGAAGCCAATGGTGATACATTACGCATGATAGGATGATGTACATAACACACGATAGGGGGTGAGCATGTTTACATGAGGGTTGATGATGTACAAACACAAGTAGGTAAGGATGTACTCGGGTAGATTGGCTATACATGAATTACATAGATAGAATGTACACAGGTAGAAGAGATTAATTTATCAATAAGTCCCAGGCACTTGGTAGGTACACTCATTGGTCGCGGTTGATGGCTGGTTTCTGTCTCCGGATCTCGATGGCCTCTTGCAGTTTCCTTTGGCGCCAGTTGTTGTTGTTGGTACATAGTATCCTAGTGTCCTCCCATCGAATTGAGTGTTCAGGGTTCTTGAGAATGTGTTCAGAGATGGCCGATTTCTGGTCGAGTTTCCTGACTGAGGTCTGATGTTCCTTCATTCTGGTGTTGATTGGTCTCAACGTTTCTCCAATGTATAGGTCGCAGCTGGGTCCTTTACCGTTGGCTTTTAGGTAGGTCTTGATGGTCTTGCCACTGGAGAAGGTGACATCGATGCTGGCTTTGGTCTTGATGAGGCGTGATATTTGATGACTGGTGGGGCCAAGGTAGGGTATGGTTACTCTGATGGGTGATGGAGAAGGTTTGGGGCGGGGTTCTCGGTCCTTAAGGGTCTTGTTGATGGTGGCTGTGACGAGCCGGGGAGGGTAACCGTTGAGTGTGGTGAATGTCTTTCTGAGGTGGTCCAGTTCATTGTTTAGGGCATCGAGGTGGCAGAGGGCTTTGGCACGTCTGGTAAGGGTGGCGATGATAGCTTGCTTGATCTGAGGGTGGTGGCAGGAGTTGTAGTGGATGTACTGGTCGGTGTGCGTCGGCTTGCGGTAAACTGAGGTTCTAAGTCCATCGTCTGTGGTGTGGAGGGATACATCGAGGAAGGGCAGGTGTTGGTTGGTCTCAGTCTCCATGGTGAACTTGATTCTTGGATGTTGGTCGTTGAGGTGGTTGAGGAGCTCATTGGGATCGTTGTCATAGGCGATGGTGGTGAAGGTGTCGTCGACTTTGCGGTACCAACAGAGGGGCTGGAACGGAGCTGTGGAGAGAGCTGCTTCCTCGAAGGAGGTCATGAAGATTTCTGTAATGAGAGGAGAAAGAGGTGAGCCCATGGGGAGACCGTGGATCTGCTTGTATATCTTACCATTGAATGTGAAGTAGGAGGTGTCAAAGCAGCTGCTCACCTCTTTCTCCTCTCATTACAGAAATCTTCATGACCTCCTTCGAGGAAGCAGCCCTCTCCACAGCTCCGTTCCAGCCCCTCTGTTGGTACCGCAAAGTCGACGACACCTTCACCACCATCGCCTATGACAACGACCCCAATGAGCTCCTCAACCACCTCAACGACCAACATCCAAGAATCAAGTTCACCATGGAGACTGAGACCAACCAACACCTGCCCTTCCTCGATGTATCCCTCCACACCACAGACAATGGACTTAGAACCTCAGTTTACCGCAAGCCGACGCACACCGACCAGTACATCCACTACAACTCCTGCCACCACCCTCAGATCAAGCAAGCTATCATCGCCACCCTTACCAGACGTGCCAAAGCCCTCTGCCACCCCGATGCCCTAAACAATGAACTGGACCACCTCAGAAAGACATTCACCACACTCAACGGTTACCCTCCCCGGCTCGTCACAGCCACCATCAACAAGACCCTTAAGGACCGAGAACCCCGCCCCAAACCTTCTCCATCACCCATCAGAGTAACCATACCCTACCTTGGCCCCACCAGTCATCAAATATCACGCCTCATCAAGACCAAAGCCAGCATCGATGTCACCTTCTCCAGTGGCAAGACCATCAAGACCTACCTAAAAGCCAACGGTAAAGGACCCAGCTGTGAACACCCTAACCCGAGAGGATGCATCTACCAGATCCCTTGCAACTGTGGCGACCTATACATTGGAGAAACGCTGAGACCAATCAACACCAGAATGAAGGAACATCAGACCTCAGTCAGGAAACTCGACCAGAAATCGGCCATCTCTGAACACATTCTCAAGAACCCTGAACACTCAATTCGATGGGAGGACACTAGGATACTATCTACCAACAAAAACAACTGGCGCCAAAGGAAACTGCAAGAGGCCATCGAGATCCGGAGACAGAAACCAGCCATCAACCGCGACCAATGAGTGTACCTACCAAGTGCCTGGGACTTATTGATAAATTAATCTCTTCTACCTGTGTACATTCTATCTATGTAATTCATGTATAGCCAATCTACCCGAGTACATCCTTACCTACTTGTGTTTGTACATCATCAACCCTCATGTAAACATGCTCACCCCCTATCGTGTGTTATCTACATCATCCTATCATGCGTAATGTATCACCATTGGCTTCCATCCTTATCCCCAATCATGTACATCGTCCTTACCCCGTATCTGTGTTATGTAAACATATCCAATCAACTGTAATGCATTACCATTGGCCTCCATCATTGTTATCTTAACTATCGGCTTCCTATCAGTGCTTGTTTATACTAGCTTTCGTTAACTCATTCCACTTGTTACTTTGTTATTGTTTTACCTGTGCATATAAATACACCTCTGTATCCCTTTCTCAATCACCTGATGAAGGAGTAAGCATTAACTCCGAAACGTTGTGTTCTCTCATAAAGAAGTTGATATCCATAAAATCTTCATTCTTATGTATTTTCACTTCTAAATGACATTCAAAGACTTGATACATTGTCTTCACTGTGACAAGGAGAGCGGGCGACTAGTGAAATTGCATCATATAGTACCGTCAACATTGCAATGGTGCGATGGTTAATAAGACCGTCTACGAGAAACGTTTGAAAACCAACGTGTTAAAAAAACATCGAACAATTATTGCGACAGAAGTCATTGGCGGCTCGATACCTGTCCGTTGTGAATTATAAAGTGTAAGAACTTTCAATAATTTGCCCAAGTAAGCGATTATGAAAGTGGCTGAGTCTGACAACAACTCGACGTTGAACTCCTTTATCTATGTATCTTTATATAAATACCGTACATATTGACTAGGCGGGTAACAGCTACGGTGTTTCACCTCGACAAAGAATAACGAGCGTGACGTGAACATTTTACGTGCGCTTCGTTATAATGGATTTGGGGGGAATTATTATGGTGCTAATACAGGTATTTCCAAGCGCGCCTTTTAGTATACTAGCAAACAATGTGATTTTGCTGAAGGTAACAAAAACTACCCTCGCAGCCATTTTCTGTATATCAATGACACATGGAGTGTTGTGAATCGTCAAAATATTGCTGTGAGGAAATTATAATACTACCACCAAACAATAAAATTTGCACTTGGATGAGGTTTATCTGACATGTATAGTAATGCACACGCTGAGTGAGTATCAAGTCTTTGAAGGGCATTTAGAAGTGAAATACATAAGAATGAAGATTTTTATGGATATCCTTCCTCTGATGAAGGAGTACTGAAGGAGTAAGCGTTAACCCCGAAACGTTGTGTTCTCATAACAAAGTAGTTGATATCCATAAAAATCATCATTCTGAGTGAGTACTTTTTGAATATACGTTGTCAACCATTAATATACTGTTCAGCATTTGCATAAGACCATGGACGTAAATACAAGTATCACAAAGGTTTGTTTAGAATGCGTGGCATCTGATTACAGAAAATTCGATCCTGTGTGAGAAAGTGTCTTTACGTAACACGTTAATACCTATGGTGGCCGTTGACAGCCAACCCTGAACATACAGGTGACACAACAGGAATCAAAGGCACAACACTGAACCATTAGCAGCACCACGGCACATTATGTAGCCTACTGCCAATCCTTCTCTGCAGTGCTAAAGCCTTAAATGAAGCAAGTCTAGGTTTCTTCAGGTTCTCAATCTCTCGTCTCTCTGGGGCTCCTTTTCAGTAAAAATGGATTTGTTCGTTACTATTAAAACACGTATTTCAGAGATTAAGCATTAGTCTATATTACGGCTGGACAGTGCCCTCAAACACAGCACAAGATCTGCTCCTGTGGGACCAATCGCAATAACCTTCGGTTTGTTGAGCAATTGCAACGACTTCCGGTTGGTGATCCCATAGGCGTTACAGTCCACGGGAAGACGTTGTTGCCGCTATCTCCGTCCTAAGAGATCAGAAGCCACTCTTGTTACTGACTTCATCTTGTCAATCCATCAGTTATGAGTGTGGATTGTCATGCAATATTTCCCCTATAAAGTGATGCTGCAATGCACTAATCATCATCATCATCATCATTGTCACCCGTATGATAGCATTAGGATACACATTTTCACTATATTTCACGCAATGCTTCCACTGTAGGATTCAATTTGAAAAATGTTCAGTTCTTAATTTGGTTCAGTATATCAGCAGAATATTTTTGTAATACACATTTGTCGAGCCAGATATATTAAAATACGTACACTTCTGATTAATAATTAGTAGTAAGGACCCATAAGAAATCAGTTGTGTTATCGAGCTATGTAAAAGTACGCGGTTTGTAAGTTGGTTAGTATCGGTTCATGAACTACATGCATGTGTAATTACATAATGTGACAGACAGAACTCATGCAGGTGCACCAACCATAAATCCATGTAAATTATTGTGTTTATAGTGTATAACCTGATAGGTGTTAAGGCCAAATTGCATGTGGTCAATGACTGAAGTTATGTATTGTATATTGTCTTTAGCAGACAGGCACACACATAGGTTTCAATAAAACAGACACTGAGACAGAGACTGCTTATCACAAACAACATATTTTTCTCAGTTTCCATACACATGAATGAAAACATATCAGTTTTCAAACTGAGCAATTATTAACAATGGAATTAGTATTTCTAATGTTACAGTTTCTTGCAAACTTGGTTTGCAAATCTGCAACCAAGTATGGGACCAGTGTATTTTTATGACTGCAGACCCAAGATGCTCGTAATCACAAGGAACATTCTCCATCTTCGACCACAGCGAGTAATCCTTGTACGTATCACATTTTACGAGTCGCCTTGCCAGTTCAAGCTATCCTGGTTCCCAAGCCTCTCATTAATATCATCTCAGCTGTTGAAGCCACTTTTCCCCCCAGCGTTGGAGTGAAGTTAGTGAATCGTTTGAACTTCGATTTCGCGGATTTATTTCATAGCGATATTTTTCAGCTTTATGAGTTGAATTTACATTTATGATAATATCTTAATGTATGTAAAGTAGGTAAATCACTATGTGTTGTGTTTTGTTTTGATGTGACCTTTAAACATTGTCCCGGGTACCTCTGCACAAGGTAACTTTAGTGTTACGTTTGCTGTAAGTCTATGTTAAATATGGAGGTTACGGTCACCTTAGTGCTATGGTTGCCTTGTATACTACGTCAACCTGGGTTCCAGTGGAGTCCCACAGTCATATTTTATAGATAGGCACTTTTGATTAAGATGACTTTATTCCTGGGACTAAATGTTAGTCTCGAATATATTAAATTTTATTACAGTTATAATGATTATGCTTCGTTTTCAACACAAATAAAGTCAGACAGACAGACAGACAGACTGATAAGTTTATTCAGTAAAAAGCCACAGGCCCATCATACAGTCATTTGCATATGGATTTGAATTTAGTGCACATGCTGTTTAAAAGAAGCATTTCTAGTGCGCTGAAGTACACAGTACGAAAACATGCTAACATCTTTTATAACATAGTCATTACTTGTTTTCATAACATTAATAAAATTGGCATTTGGATCAAAATCAGTCAAATATTTCTGAATATATCTCCATCTTGAATCCGAAAAGCGTTCACACTTCAGGAGTACATGAAATTCATCTTCAACAACATTTTTGTCATTCAATCTACAAAATAAACATAATCTCTCATTGTAATTAACTTTATTGTATCTTCCAGTTTCAACTCCTAAATTAAAGGTCACATGCAACCAAAAAAATCAAACATAATTAAAACACATTTATCACTTATTCATGACATATAATATACATTGCTGCTTTTAAAAAACAAATAAACAAAATTGTAAGCGTACAATCGCGATTCAAAAGTGCAATATTTTGTACTTGGGCTTACTTCCCCCGAAACGAAGCCCTCGGGAGACCGAACCCAGTCATAGCGGGTGGATATGCACTCAAGTGTAACGACGGCTTCCGATTGGCTGTTTCATTTGCTGATATGCTGAGGGTTCATTGTGTGTACAGAAAGATGATCTGTTTGATGGGCATGTTAGAAGTATAGCCAGTCACCAGAAAGTAAGATTCTTTATGGATAACAACTTCTTTTTGTGTACTTGATGCGTCGTTTCAGTATGGATTCATATACTGTTGTCAAACAAAATCATATACACTAAAAGAAGTCGTTATCCATGAAGAATGTATGTAGAGATGTTGGGTTTGGAAAATACATGTTCTCTGAATTTGCGCTCGATCCAGTCAAAAATCATGTCAGTAGAGATGGTAAACTACTGCGTGACTGTAATCTGTCATTCGTCCAAGTACAAAGCAGGACTTGAAACTGACAAGAGTTTGCATCAGTTTCCGTCAGATCCAATCATCTGAAAAAAATGAATGTAGTATGTTTGCAACCCACAGACATAAAAACATGTCATGTGTATCACACGTGCCTAATTACATAATGTGGCAGACACGGGACTCGGGTGCACGAGTCATAAATCAACTTGTTTTCTTTATGTCGTATAGTCTGATAGGTGTTAAGTTCAAATTGAACGTGGTCAATGATTGAAGCTGTGTATTGCATGTTGTCTTTAGCAGACAGGCAGACAGACACATAGGTGTGAGTAAACCAGACACTGAGCTTTCTCTGTGACAGACACTGCTTACCACAAGCTTTTTTACGTAACGAGTAGATCATACTCGTTTGTGTACACAACCAAGATTAGACTACTGCTCACAACCTCAGACGCTAGGCATGCATACTGTTTCAAGCTCCGCGAACCTATTCACTGCGCATGCGTCACGGGCGCAGCGCAACGCATGTATTGAAACCAGGTTTTCCCCCAGCGCTGGGGGGAATTTAGTGAAACGTTTGAACTCCGATTTCCCGGGCCTTTTTTTCATCGCGTTTTTTCAACTTTATAGGCTGACTTGGCATTTTTTATGATTTGTTTCGGTAAATGCATACCGAAAGGTACCAGAATCTGCAAAGTTGTGTTTTACGTTGCATGTGACCTTTAAAATCATCACATCTAAATGTAGATCTTAGATGTAAAGGAATATCAGAATTTAAATATCTTTCCACATTTAAGAGTGTCTTGAATTGGGAGTAATAAAAACATTTATTAGAGTTTTGGACTGACGTGAACTAACATTGTTTTAGATTATCTGAAAGTCTCTGTTTAAACAAGAATATGAAGTAATCAACATTGCCAACTGACTGATCCATGCATAGCCAAAGTCATACTTAAATTAATATCTGGCACAAGTTGCCCAAGTATTTCGGCCAACATCATCTAAGGACTTGAGCATGATATAACAATGTTTTGGCAGTCCATTATAAGGCATATATAATAGGCGACACCAGTATTTAGTCACTTTGGTCATATAAGTAAACTGTTGAGGTTACCGTAGTCTGCCACAATTAACAAGAGCCATGTTATTACAGGCAGATTTACCAACTTTCAGGAAATATTTACAAACCTTTACCTGAGCCATACAGTCAAAAATCTTAAACATGTCTTTAGTCTTCCCATCTTTGTTTGGAAGCCATTTATAGAAAATATTGCCTTGTTAGCTTGAGATGTCAGACAGCTTTGAGCTTTACTCCATATGAGTTTTGGTGTGAATACAAGTCCTACATATTTATAAAAGGATACAGTTTCAATAGGATTACCATTATAGAACCAATGTTCATATTCCCGCAATAGCCCACCATTTCTTAAAACAAAAACTTTTGTTTTACTGAGATTAATTGACATTCCAGTTTGTTTACAAAAACATTCAAGTGCATTAATCTTCTGTTGTAACTGATTACATGTACATTTCTGCTCAACTTAAGTGATTATTCATGTCATGTCAAAATTTCGGAATCCTTTTCTACAAAGTCTTGTCAGACTAACGACCCTGCATCGGTTCTCTCGTAGAATGGGTGAGGCAGTTTCTGCTGCCCACGCCACCTTGATATTGTGAATAATACTACAGGCGCCATAAAACCATACTCGCTCACTTATCACCAAAATCCCTGCCGAGCAAGGATCACGTTTACTTACCCAAAGATCGAGAGGAAATCTTTCAGGATACAATATGTACACTGCGTCCAAAGATATTTCAACTTAATAGTAAAAATGAGACAGACACGAGAGTTGATTTCGATGACATGCCCTAATTTGAAGTAAACAATCTTCGCTAATTGCCTGGTCATTTGGAGCTTGATTAGTAGCATTTCATGCTATGCTGTTAGACACTTTTTGTAGTTTATGCTTTCTCTTGGACACGTTTTGATCATTGTTTCTGGAAACTCCTATTTCAGGACTTACAACAAGGGACGTAATTCTGGCATGTCTAAAATACACCCACTCCATTTAATAGGTTCTGTGCGCTAGCTGCGCGACAGCCTAGATGTCGGAAGACGGAAGCGCTGTCCACGTGTTCAGTAGGGTGATCAACTCCCAGGAGTCACTTCCCACTCACAACCTTCAGGATTCCATGAAACTGAAACCAAATTTATTTCTTGCATTCTCAATAAAACCAGATTAAAAACAGATAACCACAAAAGCACAATATGCAACCACGATTACAGGAAATATAAACTGCATGAAATATTTTTTAAAAAGGATAGCCGTCTTGCAGTTTAGATAACATAGCATTCGTTACACAATGACATTTGAAAATCCAGTAGTAACAACTGAGATTTATAAATCAATACAATAATGTGAATCTGGAATATGATTGGTCAGTTAGGGGTTATCAGATGGCGATAACCATGCACCCTCTACTGATTGAATGACTAGATCACCGCGGAAGGTAATTTTGATGAATTGTTCCCTTTCTGTCATTGTCGTCAGACACATTGATATAAATTATATGTGCAAATGTCTACCCATGGAGATTCTGGGTAGAATTGGTCTCCAGCAAGCCATTCAAGGTGACCACAGGATCGGGCAGTCAGGTTCGCTTGACCTGTGTAACAGATGCCATCGTATAACAATTTATCATGTTATGTTCACTGGATTGCCTGGACCAGATTCAGGTAGTTACAGGCCACCGCCTTGCTGCTGTAATATTGCTGCAATGCAGCGTTAAACAACAGCAACAAAATAATATGTATGCAGTTATGGACTAGAACAGTTATTCCTGTATATGTGTTGAAACATTTTAATCAGAAGGAAAATTAACAATGAGCATGTATAATCGTGATGAGCTTGACCTTCACAGTGAATGTTTACAAACTAATTATTTCATTGACTATTATTCAAAGATTTGGTATTCTGGGTTAGAACAGGTCGTCAGCAATCGAAAAGGCGACTAAGGGGATCAAGCGTTCAGGTTCGCTGACTTGGTTGACGCTTGTCATCGCATCCCAGTTGTGTAGATCGATGCTGGTGATGTCAATCACTGGATTATCTGGTCCAGAATCTGATTGTTTACAGACCGATGTCATAATGATGGAAAACTGCTGCATGGCGAGAAATAAAAAGCCGGTGACAAAGAAAAGAATACAGACTATGGATAATCAGCCGATGCGTTAACCACCCTTTGCAATGAATTACATGCTGATTCCGACGGGTGGACATTGGATAACGGATGGGTGCTGGGTGGCAAGCGGAAGAGCTCCGGCATAGGATTGTTGACTGCTAACTCAGCTTACATGCTTACATACGTGGCACAGACAGTAAAGGGCGGGGCATGAAGTGAGGGGAGGGGCTGGACTGGTCTAGTGACGCCATGGCAGTACAGTAACGCTGGGCAATGTTACGCGTCTACAAGATGATCGCGTCTCTGATCGTTACAATGTAAGTACGTAGGTGAGTGAGTGAGGTTTATGCTGCTTTTATCAATGTTTGAGCAGCATCACGGGGAGGAACACCAGAAATGGGCCTTACATACTGTATCCATATGAGGAATCGAACCCGGGCCTTCAGAGTGACGAGCGGGTGTAAGTACGTAGGTATTATACAACAGGTGCGTGTACTGAACGTCAGCAAATATAGACGTGAACATCATCATCAATATCATCATCAGACGTAGTGAACTGTAACACAAGAATTCTCTGCTGTGCCTCACGATATCAAGATTTTCACAGGTGTTTTCCTTGAGGTTTCGTCTTGTGGTTTTATGGGATTTGTTGCTTGTGAGGTAAACGGTTTGACTGAATTAATGCTTCATTTACAGCTACGAATCCATGTGCTCGTCACGTGGGTCCAAATTTCATTAAATCCTTACACTGTGGTCATATATCTTTGTATTAACTGTATGAAATGATATCGGCGTACAATCGATTATTTCGGACAATCGGCGTACAATTATTAGGGACCGTTCTTAATTTATTCCAGGTGTGTATGTGGATGATGATGATGATGATGATGATGATGATGATGATGATGATGCACAGTTTCTAAATCAGAATGTTACGGGAGTGTTTCGTGTTGAGCATTCGAGGTCTTTTTATTGATAGATGAGTTTCCATGCAAGTGTCAAGGAAATGTTAAGTAAATATTGATTGTTAAAAGCAACTTAAGATAGGAATGTAACAGGGAAATGTCTTATATGTCTCATACACCTTTCTTGTAATACGTGTGTAAGGAAATGTCTGCGCTATCAACATACGTCACATACGTTTCTGCTATGCCAAACACCGACAAACATATTGTTTAGATTAAGGTTTAATTTTGATGTACATATACCTTCCAAGCACATTTTTAGTAGACCATGGTTAGAATTGTTCTTCACCAACCTATACTTGTCGCAAGGCGCGACGAACGGGATCGGATGGTCTGGCTCGCTGACTTTTTTCATGCATGCCATCTTATCCCCATTGTGTAATCGATGCTTATGATTCAATCACTGGATTGTTTGGTCCAGACTCGATTGTATACAACTCGCCGTCTTATGGGTCGAATATTGCGAAATGCTGTTTTGAACAATAAGCAAACAAGATAATCAAGCCTATATGTTCCTACAGCTCTTTCCATCAGTAAATGTGTCAAATTCCCGGTTTGAAGATGTAAATGACATAAAAGGTACCCATACGGTTTTGAATAAGCCAACACGTGAAAAGAAACGGATAAAACAGGTACATGTGTTATATGATTACATGCTCAAATTATTGTCTGGTCCAGACTCGATTATTTACAGACCGCCGCCATATAGCTGGAATATTGCCTAGTGCCTCGAAAATAATAAACTCCCTTACATATTCAAATTAGTATATCAAGTCAAATGTAGCCAAACTAATTGTCAGATCCGTGCTTATCAACAACTGGTTTACGTCTATGGCTTCAGTGACCTCACTCGACCCTTCCCTACATGGGCTTTTTGTAGAACTGGTCTCTGTCGGATGAACACCGCTTTACTTGATCTGGTAGTCTGGCTCGGGGAACTGACCGGCGGTCAACTGCCATCATCGAACGTGCCCATCTTAAATTTTGTAAATATATTTTGAATGTGAAACAACCAACTCCAGAGTTTTTGGTATACGGTGAGTTAGGTAGATACACAATCAGTATCCGTTAAAGTTAGAGTTATATCAAACTGGGCAAAAGTGTTATGTTGTAATGGCAAATTAAATACCATTTTTATCGTGTCATGTACAACCTATATACTTCAAATACTGATTTTAATTTTCCATTGATATCAAGTGTCAAGCGTATCCTCCAGAATACGGAATTGTTTTATGTCTCGCTCAGCCAGTCTGTACCTAGCACTACTTGGCTTAAGAGTACTGTACAGTTGACACTAATTGATCAGTTTAAGCAGTTATGGTGGCGCTCTGCTGTCGACTCATCGAAGGGTTATTACTACGTAATGTATAAGCATTCTCTGGTTTTAGAACCTGATTTGTTACAACTACCTTATCACTATAGACGCTGGATAACTAAATTTAGAACTTCAAACCACAGGTTGCGCATTGAAACTGGACGCTGGTACGGCATCGAACGATGTAATAGAACCTGCCAACATTGTGCATCATCCGTCTCTGATGAACTTCACTTCCTATTATACTGCCCACCACTTAAAGCCCTAAGGCATCAATCTCTTCCTCAATATTTCTGTAAACACCCTACTATTGACAAATTTGTGTACCTAATGAAATTCACCACTTAATTCTAAAATTGCCAGATTTATCAAAACTGGACTTTGCTCAACGTTTTAATATGCATCAAATTGCTGTATGTTCTCTGTGTCACATTATGTGATTTTGAGCATAAAATTTCTGCTCTGTTCTGTTCTGTCATCGCCGTGGATCTTGCTGACAATGTCAAGCACTAGGTTGTCTGGTCGAGTTGAAGATTGACAGGATGCCCTCAAATAGTCAGAATGTCGCGCCATACAACAAACACGTACGCTCATAAACCAGGTGAGGGTCTTTGTCAGATGAAATGTTCGAAGGGGCGTCATAAACAAGTCGCTCAGTCATGGAATAGTGCTAAAACTGGCGTAAAACCACTCTCTCGAGCGACGCTGCTTGGCTTAGTTTCAGCTTACAACTGCTAAATGATACATACTGCTGATATACTGATACTATACTTTGGTTCGTTTTGTTTAACTGTTATCGTCGGCGCATATATCCTCAAAGCGTATGTATATGCTCTTCTCTGGTAGGACCTAGTTTCGGACTTGATGTCAGAACAAGGGGAGGCCTCTCTGAGGGGGTCACGTATCTTTTGTTGGCTGAGAGCCTGCATGAGAGCACATGCTTGATTCAGTTTAGTTTTACGCCACCGCTTTTAGCAATATTCCAGCAATATCAAGGCTGAAAACATCAGAATTCACACGTTGTGCCCATGTGGGGAATGGAACCTGGGTATTCGGCGTGACAAGCCAACGCTTTAGCCACTACACCACCCCTTATTTCAGTACAGTGACTACACATTATCCATATCTCTTCCGAATTTACTTTATTTAAAGACATGTATTTCTAACTTCATGGGGCAGTGGGGTAGCCGAGTGATTGCCGAGGACCCGGGTTCGATTCCTCACGTGGGTACAATGTGTGATGCCAATTTCTGGTGTCATCCGCCGGGATATTGCTGGAATGTTGCTAAAAGCGGCGAAAAATCGTACCCACTCATGCCTTGTGTTTGTTTGTTCCCTCCCCTCACTGTTAATCAGAGTCTGATAGCACTAGAGGCGTGGTCGTGCAGCAACATGAATCTGTCGTGCCCTGTACCTACTTTAAGGTCTCGACAAACACAACTGGGACCTTCCGCAATCTCAGTTGATCTTTCATGTCATGTGACAGTCAGCAAGACTATATATAGTAATTGTAGTTACCTACGTGCATATTTATAGCTTGGAGACTCACGAAGCACCCGACCTGTGGGCCAAGCATGTTTAGCTGAATGAAACGTCTCCATGTATGAAAGACCTAAGTGGGTCACGTGTCACGTGAGCTATGAATGAAACTCGCGTCATGTCTATATCAATGACATCAAAAGATCAGCAGTTAGAATAGAATGACTTAACACTGTCACGTTTACTCGATGGGAGAAAGTCAATGGCGCATCCAAGTCAAGGAATGACAGGGAATGATTCAGATGACAAACAAATGCATTTAATCAAATTCGATCTTACTGAAGAACGTTTTGCTTTCTTTGACTCTGTAACTCCGCCCCGTCGATCAGTGAGTCCAATCAGCCACGGTATGTAGGCCTCGCCTTTTCCAAAGGGAAGGTTAATTAATCGTTGATTTATTGTTCATTTTACTGTATCCTCTGTAGACCCCTCTGCTTTCTTTTGCAGAAGAATCTTGGAGATTGTATGTTTGTTTCTTAGGTTTGCACTCGGTTATGATAGCGGTGTGTAAATAATCGACGCAAGATCGGACATTCCAGTGATTTTCATCATGACTTCGATCTTTGTGCGTATCGATGCGATATGCATCAACCAAATCAGCGACACTGGCCATCCAATCACATGAGTTACGAAACACCGATTCAAACCGTGTTGCAATGTAGGAAAACCAAGAGTCACTGCTTAGTTCTGATGATTTGTAGTAGCAGCTAATTGAAGCGCTCATAAACTACAGTGACCTCCCTTTGTTGCATACAGCCCATGCGCATGAAATTCATAGCTATAACTTCTCTGAGAGGCATTTTAAAAGTTATAAAGATGAAGGAATATCAGGTTTTATGGACAGTCAACTTCTTGACTACAAAGCACAAAGTGGAGTCCAGAAAAACGACTCCAAATCTGCCATAGCCGACCACACCCAGGCCACCTGACGACATCCTGTGCTACGAAACAGCGTCGATAACCTGGAAATCCACCCATACGTACTAACCCACCCCCACCCCACCCATAACATCTCGCTGTAAATCAAACTCAGCAAACACTACTCTAATCACAATCAATCACTCTGTGCATCAACCTTCCTTTCGAGTATCCAACGTACATCAACCTCGTAAATTGTATATACTCAGTAGGCAGCGATGTGTATCTTTTCCGTGTCTCAAATTGCTGTATCACTTTCTTAATAACGGTGTCCATACCTACGCCGAAACTGCAATAACGAGGTTGACTATCCATAAAACTTGACATTCCCTCATCTTTACAACTTCTAATATGCCTCTCAAAGAAGTTATTGCTGCGTATTTCACGCGCATGTGCTGTAAACAACTAAGGGAGGTCACTCTAGTTTACGAGCGCTTCAATAAGCTGCCACTACAAAATAATCAGAAATAAGCTGTGACATACATACTCCCAAATAACACCGTACGTGTTCGTATTTGATGCTGTATGTTGATAGTCAAGGGTTGAAGCTGGTGATAATACGTATGTGTATTATGCTATATCTGGATCTATTGCAGCATACTTCTTTTTTGTGAATGTGTGTATAAACTTTGAAAGTGATTTTCAGAAAAAGACTGTGGAGAGCAGTAGGAAAATGCGTGATGAAAAGGAATATTTTGCCAGTCTACCCACACCCAGTCTTCTTCCAGATTATAAATGACTAATCTCCTGGAAACCCACGGCAGAAAAACAATAACAAAAGCAACAAACAGTCCACGAAAATTGCTTTGCATCAGTGTCCCTTTAAAGGATGTCAATATATCTGCAATTATACTGATTGTAGTTCGGCCAGTAATGGTAAATAAGTAAGTAGACATAAACTTTGTATCTACTTATGTGTTACATGCACTGATATATATATATATATATATATATATATATATATATATATATATATATATATATATATATATATATATATATATATATATATATATTTGTCACGCAGATTTGGTACCGTCATATGAGCGGCTATATAAATCACCGCACAACAATCTACGCACATCATAAACGCCCAATAAATCTTTTCGGAACTAACAGGTTCACCCTACCGACAAGTTGTTAACACACGTCTATCTCGACGTCCCCGAGTTCACCTCTTGGTCGTGTGCTTATTTCATCAAAACGGCAAACAAATAAAACTTGAATATGATATAAACTAACTGCTGTTAACCCAACGTATTCTTCCACTCCAAACAGATTCAACTGGATTACATAAAACGTGGAATTTTCTTTCAGCTTGTCTTTTTTGGTATTTATATTCCGCCTGTTTTTTATTGTGTGTGTGTTCAAGGTGTTTTTTTGTATTACGAAAAGACGAAAAGCCTGTAATAATTCGTTATACCGAGACCAAAGGAACAAAGATTGACTGAGTTGCAGATGGCTGTGAAATGTCAATCATGACGACACCACGAGCAATCAGCTGATGAAAGTCATTGTATAAATAGAGATACTTAGTCACGTTTTGTCATCAACATATTAGTCAGTGTATAACTAAAGAACTACAAATTATATAGATTACAAGAACGATATGAGCTCTCAACAAACTGCATGCCAGAAGCTACGGTCTACGATTTCTGTTGTTTTGTTAAAATCTGACAGCTCTCCCACGTGAGATAGTTGTACGACATTCCTAAACTTGTGACGTCACAATCACGAGCGGCCATTTTGGCGAAACAGGAACACCGACCATACGTTTGTGTGGAGTCTCGCTGATACAGCGAGTTTAACAAAACTGCAACGATCAATGTGCAGAAACATCGTGGTAAGTCAGCTCTGATCACTTATAAGTGTGTGTATACTTCCTTATGTGAAGATACGATGTATAGTAGTTTTTTTTGTTAGATAGAACTCCTCTTCGGATGGCGATGGTAAGTCACGAACGTTCATGACCTAAACCAGCCATGTTGTCTTGTTTGGGGGAAGGTTTTGACGTCTAGGTTAACTGTGTGTGGTTTATGCGGCCATAGTGTGTGAATAATTGTATTATGAAAAGGTTAGGTGTTGTGTTTTTCGGGTTTTGCCGCTCAGGAAGTGTGGACCTTCCCCACCGAAATGACAGCTGTCTGTTGTCAGTTACATGACTGAGGCAATTTCAGACGTCGATGTGAAATCTCCAAGTGGACACCAGCCAAAATGCATCAAAATGTCATATATGTGTTGCAGCGTCTTTACTGTTCTTCGTGAAGTCTCGCACATATATTTGACGTATGTGTATATTCGAAATACTAACTCACACTCAGGTTTTCTTCATTCCGTGTTCTGTCAAGATCTAGTCATCAAATAACGACCATAGCTCATCTGACAAATATGGACCTGAATAAATTCAGCACTGAAATACATCATTTGTTAACGTAACTTTTTACTGGCGAATTTGTCTTGCTGAATCACCCATTTTCTCTCTATCAAGTGTCTTTTACTTTTGGACCTAAACGAAAGTAAGCCATACTCATCACCCTACAGTGACCATTACTGCACAGTCTCTGCAAAAACCTCTCAACTAAACAACCTTTGCAGGTATTATTTGAACACATTTATAGACAAGTGGCCAAATCAGATGACAATGTATATATTCGTCAAATGGGAGACATGATATGTTTTGTCCAGTCTGAGAGCCTCTACTCCCATGCTTTAGCCAGGTGAATTTTGTTTTGGTCAAAGCTCACACTAGCCCATATACAAAGACCTGGCAATGATTCTAAACAACAAATTCAATCTAGTAGAACTAATGGTTGATTCTTTTTAAAAGACATATTCTCAAATTAGTGTCTAATGTAATGTTAACTAATGTAATGTAAAAATGTTTTTAGGAGAATTTTTTTTCAAGCAGCAGCTTTTGCACCAGCGGCTGAAGTTTCAGATATTCAGTCTCCTGATAATGTTATGGTTGGACCAATAGTTGCTGCATCAAATATGTACCTTAACACACTTGTGATGAACATGAAAATTGAGATAGTCATCATTCTAGTTAAACTTTCGATTTTGGAAGGGTCACTACTCATGAATAGACTGTGATTATATCACAAAAGGTCCACAGTATACTATAATCTAGAATGGATAAACAGTGGCATTTAATCTTATCAAGGTAATAATTTGCATTTTGTATAAGTTCATCTATAAGCATAATAAGAAAAACACACAGGCATTCTCTTAAATTTTCTTCAGATACAAAGATGTGACTGAAGCCAGTTACTCTGTGCCATGCTTTTGTGTTTTGTTTTTTTTTCAGTTTAAGAACTGAATTGAACTGATGGTGCAACACAACACCCAAAAATAATATCATGTTCATTTAAAAATGTACAGAACCATTGACTTACTGTCCTTTTAAATTGACTTGAATCGTAGTCTAGTTTAGAGATAGACAAAAAATACTGCCAATAAAATCATGAAGGTTTGGTAATACTGAGTGCATGGATGGTTGTATCCAGTATTGCGAGCAGTAAATGCTTCGAGTTTCACTTTACGTTATTTATAGGATCATACGTAGTTAAGGATGTAGATTAATGGTAGAACTGCACCGTGTTACCACAATACTGAAATATGTTTTTCATATGATTTCAGTTGCAGTCTCTTTGCTGGTGTGTGGGGTAAAAAATATAAGTGTAGTTATTATATGGATTGTATAACCCAAAGCCTACAGAGGAATATTCACAAATGATGTTTCATTTAGAAAGAGAATGACAATACAGCAAAAATAGTTTACCTCACATCCTTATCTCACCTGTATCCATGGCTACAGAATAGTGTTGACTTACTTGCTGGTTTTGACATCATATCTACATTAGTATGTAGAAAACAGGGCCTGTTATGCTATTGGTGTCAGTCACTGTCAAAAAGTATATTGCTTTTGGTATCAGAATATATTGAAGCACAATGTGCTTTGTCATTACAGAGAATTACTTATTGGTAATTTCTGTGTTGTCACTTCAGTATTTAAACAAAGGTTACAGGATAATGTCAAACTAACTGTTCTGGCAAAGTTAAATATAACTTTATTATTCTGGAAAATATTCTTTTTGTATCAAAAACGGCCTCAAAAGGAATATATGCAAAATTCACAAAAATATACACATTAACATGATTAAGTCCTTATCTGCAGAACATTCTTGAACAAACATCCCAGTTTTTTTTTTCTCTGCTGAATAACTATCCTTTAAGAGAACATGTAATACCAACCTGCTTTTAAACATTGTCTGTCAAACTTTTGATGCTTTTTGTTCCATTTTACCATGTTTATCAGGCCCTACAAATTCAAACTGATGATATTGTAGTGCAAGAGTTGGAATCATACTACCTGAAATGATTTCATTTATGAGGAAGTCTAGTTCCTTGATCTGGTTTCTTGACAGTGAGTTCCAATTACCAACAGTGTAACATATACAGTCTATGTCCCTTTTAGTGGACAACCACCAGGCTTGACCATGTTTGTCTTTCAGTTCATCACCTGGCAACCAGCGTCAAAGGAGTGGGTATCATGTTACCAGTTTTCAATTAATCCAGTTTTAACACAATCACATTAAGAAGTGTTCGTAACATGTCTTGAGTGTATGGGGACTGTTTGTAATATATTTAATCATATTAGTAGCACATCTTGTGCACATTTTTGGTGATTTTCAGCAATGTTGGTTGCAGAGGGTTTGGGTTGGGACTGTCTTGTTGCTTGTCTCATGAGAGCTTTTAGGAGCCTCAGTAGTGCCTCACCATCAAGTTCATATGGTTTCTTGCTTTAGCTTGTGACTTTAATTGAAACATGCGCAGTTCACCCAGCTGTGAATGGGTACCTGGTAGGTAGGGATGGCAATGTGGCCATTAACCTTCTGTACCTCACAGAATGTTATCATTGTATAGTATGTACCTGAAGTCGAATTTTGTAATGTTGGAATATATTATTTCTGATGTAATAATTGTTTCAGGTTCAGGTTCTTTTGATCATTGCTTACCAGAATTAATTTTATCTTGACAGTATTTGATAAAAATAGAATTTCTGTATAAGCCAAAGGTCACATGTAACGTAAAAATACAAGTTTGCAGATTCTGATACCTTTTGGTATGCCCTTACCGAAACAAATCTGCAAAAATGCCAAGTCAACCTATAAAGTTGGGTTCAAAAAATGCCCAAAAAAGTCTGCAAAATCGGGGGATGGAAAGTGGTTTCTTCTGCTATTCTGTGCTGCGCTCGTAATGCATGCGCAGTGAATAGTTCTTGAAGCAGCATGCCTGCCCGGAGTATGAGGTCGTGACCATTAGTCTAATCTTGGTTGTGTACACAAACACATAAATAATCTACTTTTTACATTAAAAAAAATGTTGATTGTGATGAGCAGAGTCTGTTACAGAGAATACTCAATGTCTGGTTTATTGACACATGTATGTCTGCCTGCCTGTCTATGACAATTTGCAATGCACAACTTCAGTCATTGACCTCATGCAAGATGAAATTAACACCTATCGGGCTTATAAGCCATAAACAATGAGCTGGCTAAGCGTATCTGCAAATGAACCAGTGGCCAATGAAAAGGCTCCGTTATACTTGAGTGCACACCCACCGGCTCTGACTGGGTTCAGTATCACGGCTGCTTCGTTTTGAGGAAGGTAAATCTGAGTACAAAATATTGCACTTTTGATTTGTGCTAAATCAAAAATGCATTTTATGTGTATCATGAATAAGTGATAATCAGGTTTGATTGTTTGGTTGCATGTGGCCTTTAAGTTAGACTATATGAAAAAAATATTGTTCCGTAAGTTACATTTAGTATATTCTCAGAAAATGTGCAGAGTATCTGTTACTGCATGACTTTGTATACCAGAAGAGAAATTATGTACAGAAGAGAAATTATGTACAGAAGAGAAATTATAGGATTCTATTTTCTAAAGTATTGCTTTCTATATCATTTGTCTTACATGTACACACATATATCATGATTATTAATACAAATCTGAAGTATTGATGCTCATACAGTATGTATTACTCTGGGCCCATGGTTTATTTTGTCAATTAAATATTCATACCACAAAATAACCAGACAATATCTATTGAAAGATTGAAAAAGCAGTTTTCCAAGTTTTGAATGTATTATGGGTTATATGCTCTGAAGGTCACATGGCACCAGACGGTGGATTTATTCTCTACAACTTATACATTTTACATCAACCAATCATTGTCTGTATAATGTGGTTGAACTAAGAGCTCTAAATGGAACCTCCACTTTCATCCTCAACAGATACCTACTCTCTTTTGTCTAATGACTTATAGCAACAGAAGACCACATCAGTTGCTCTACTGTTTTTATACTTTGAACTGTGTCATGCAATTTTAAATATCTTTCATCATGTTCATCTCTTCTTTGTCTTGGCTTTACATTTCAAGGGAGCTATTTTTGTGAGTGACTGATGAATTATTATCTTCTAAGTCTCAGACATTATCAATCATTTCCCTCTTTCCTTTCTTGTTTCTGTTTTAATCGTCTAACTTGGCTATCATCAGACCACCACTCATCTTCAATGCTTCAGCAAGTTTCTGTTGTTGCCATGACAATGAATGTAATCCATGCTCTGAATCCATAACAACGAAATGATATTGTGATAAGTGATGGTAGAATGGGATTGAAGCAATGTAGCAGAGGGCAGGATTACTACAGCACATATTGTAGGATCATTTTATTATCCGAAAGAGCTTAACCCAATCACACAAAGGGAGGTTACTCTTAGTACAGAGAAGGTTGGGATACAATAACAGCTTTTTTCTTACAGAACACAGGAGAACGCCACAGAGAACCTTGCTCATTAGGCATAGAATGGTAAGCTGGTGGTTTTGTGCCAAGATTTTGAGGTGTCTCTAGCTAACAATACTACTGTTAATATTCTGTAGTTGGCATGGTTTGCAATGATCTTTGTGATGCCACTGAGAGTTCAAGGATCTGTGTTTACTTGGCTTATGAGGGTAACCTGACATTGACTTAGTTGTCTTAGACAGCAGGTGAACTTACTTTAGAGGAATGGTTGTGATAACTGTGTCTTGGGTTGGACTTGGAGCATTTACCATCTCTTCACTGGACACGGTGAAGACTAATTTAACTTCATTTGCCAATTATAATGATAATTGTGATGACCTGACCACATGTTTTTCTAAGAAATAATGTTTTGTGCCATTCTGTATATATTCTAACCATGTGTCTGTTTCAGGCTGCCATTGCCAACCCAAACCAGAGGATTTGATTTGAATCTAACTATTGCATGTATATGATAGACCCAAAATAGACTGATCTAACATCAAGTATGAGACTTTAATGAAATTGATTTTGTGTTATGAACATTTATCATGTTTATTCAGGTTGTCATTTCCAAATGCCCAAGGACTGTGAATTCAAATTTCTGGTTTTTAAGCTTATGTTCAAGTGTCCGGAATTCCAGACAAACTTAGTGGCTACCTGAGAAATGTATTGATAATTTGTTAAAAATTGGGTTTTGTTTTCAAAATTGTTGATTTAATTTATGCTGTTGTCAAATCCAGAAGTATGTTCATGTTAAAAATATAGTTCATCATAGATTTCAATGCTGTATGGATAAACTAAGTACTTAAAGCTTTTCTTTTCTATTACTATTAGTCTTAGGTCAGTGAAAGACAAAGGCACTTTACATTACTTATGAACGCAACTACATAAATTTGACAATGTGTAATTCCAGTTAAGGAAGGTTAACTTACTAGATACTGTCTTAGGGATGAATATCCACCTCTGATCAGTTCAAGACAGGCCCCTATGAGACGCGGTTTTGTATTCCATCAAATCTTAAACTGCAGTAGCAGGGATGCATTGCAGTTTTACCTTAATACCTCAAATAGAGATATTGTTGGACCCTGAAGATATCCTGTGTTATGTATATGACACGGTTCTTTCTGTAAATCTGTGTGTGTGTGTTTGTGTGTGTGTGTGCGCGCACGCGCAGCTATACCAATAACATGTCAGCAGTTGATGTACTCTTCAGTAAATTAGGTGAAACTAGACCTAAATACATCATTTCGCAGTGTTAATTTATCCTGACAACGACCACTGACCACATTACTGTCAAATCAGTTGTACTTAAGTATTCAGTTTCACCCTGACTTGCATGGAAAGATTCCATTTAGCATATGACGAATAACACTAATGTTCACTTGAAAAAGCTCTGTTTACAAAAAAGAGAGTGTCATCATTCTAGTGATCGCAAATAATAAATTGATTTCATAGGGGATATGGTTTTGACACTTGTAGTTAGAATTTCTTCCAAAGATAGAGGCGGGTTAATTTATCAAATGTTTTCACACAGTGACTTGATTGAAGGCATGCCACCTTACCTGTATGTAGTGGACCGATGCTCACAATATCAATCATTGGGTTGACAGGTTCACATTACCTACATTCATACGACTGGAGTATTGCTGCATGCAACATTAACTCACCATACCCCACCCCACCCCACATACACGTAGAATAACGTATCAAATGGCTTGCTTATGTTCATGGTAGTAATAATATGCTCTGTATTTCTCATTTTTGTCCAGATTGTAACGTCCAAAGTTCATTTTAAGTGTTAATTATTTGACAAGTCTATGTAGAATATGGCTGGAGGTAGTCATTGACGGATACTTAAGTGAAACCCACCACCATTAATCCATGCATGGCCTTTGTGTGGGGACATTCCTGGGCAGTCATGCATGCTTCTGGTCAGGTGACAGGCATAAGTTAGAGCTCAGTCGTTGACAGCATACACTTAAAGTTATACAGTTCAGTAAGTCAAGACATTTAAAACAAGACTTGATGCATGTTAAAAATCCATTGGAGATCTGATTGATCTTTGCAGATCATGGTGGAACTAGGTCATTCTTTAGTCATGTGTCTGTCCACTTTCCAGTCAGTTTAATATCTTGATTATATATTTACCATTACACATTCTAATGAGCTGGTATGCATTTTTGTGTTATTTCATCAAGAGCACTGAAATTGTTTCAAGCAAGATGTACACTAAATGATAAGTGTATTATTGTCTGGAATATTTTTATCTAGTTCATTAAACACAGCATTTATCGTTTATGTGAAAATTTTAAGAATATAAATATCATGTCTTTGTATTTACACCTTCCCAAAAAGTTCTTTCCATCTCCTTCACTTGTCCATAAAAGCAAGATAGTATTCAAGTACTGCTTTGTTGACAGTCTACTGCTAGTAAGTAATACGTTATAAGTATTGGACAGACAATGGCAATAGTTGCTGCATTCTCTTCCTTTTCCCCATGTTTAAACTGAATCAACTAGAAGCTTGACGTGTGTCTTCACATGCAACAGTGTTGTCTACAAGGTGACTCTCGCATTGCAATGGTCTAGGATTAAAATAGCGGAGTAGGCGAGGTAGCTCATGTGTTGGGCATGTGTAGGCTACAGCGGAGTGTTTACATCATGTTTGTACTTGGCCACAGTCGGTGTATATCAAGGAGGAATTTCTCCCTGAGTCGTGATATGTCCCCTCTATTGCTAGACAGGCACTTCAGTTTACCTGTGTCAATGGACTGTCACTGGTGTAGCAGTAGAAGCTTGATGAACGTTAAGGTCCTTGATGTAGTGGCAGTGGGCAGCTGTGACGGCTAGGTAAGTGGCTCTGACCAATTACCACTTGTTTTGGTCCTTCCTGGGCTTTTACAGAGAGGAGCCAGGTTTGTTATGACCCAGGTGATCAGGTGAGGCTTCTCCTGAGGTGATTTAACATGCCAGAGTCACGCCATGGATGTTTTGCACTGGATTTATCATGTTTGTGTAGCATGTTGGTATGAAATGGTGTTTGAGTTGAGTTAGTGACACAGCCTTTATCCTAAAATAACTTCAATTCTCTTGCACAGCTCATTGTGTAGCCTCAATTTCAGTTGCCCAGATTTTCCTTCTAGGGGTATTATTAGGTATGGTTACTGGCTGTTTGTAGATTTAATAAGGTTTCCGGCTTAGGGTTTGAAACACAAACTGATGACTGATGAAAGGGACTTGATGTGTGCAAATTGTGCTTTAGCTTTCTCTAATATGTTCACAAAAAGAAATATGAACATTGTTTAAGATTTTTCCAGCAACAATCTTGAATTCCATATGCATACACATTAAGAAAGGACACAGTTGAAATTGCCAGTCCTTGGGGACACAAAAGTAATGACAGTTTGAATAAATACATTTCTCAAAAATGTAGTTAGCATGTTGATATAAGTAACACTTCTTTTGTGGTAACACTCTGTGTTACGGAGTCAGTAGGTCAGTCTAACATTAGCATGATTAGAATCCTCATGTTAAAAATATTAAGACTTCTGTGTAAATGTAAGTGGTATAGCTAATAATATAATCTCGAAAACAATGGATAGCGTGTCAGGAAGCTTGCTTAGGACATCCATATTCATAGCTTCTGAAATTGTAGGAGAGCATGATGGATGTAAAATAGATGGTAAATCCCTGGTTGATGTTAACATGGGGAAATACATAGATTTTCATATCCTTGCTGTGTAGGCAGTTCAAATTATCCACTTGTGTTCATTATGTTCTAACACGTTCATAATTTGATAACGTTTTTGAATTTTTTATATTGCTGTAACTTTTATCATGACTACTTTCGTAATCATTAAGCGAAAGTCAGTTTATCCAGTTTGACATTATCATTCAATCAACAGACATTGTTTTGTGAAGCATGTGCAAATTTAAACAGGACTATTTACATAAATAATTAATTGCTTCCGGGAATTTTAGCCAGTCTCCCTCTGTGTGCCCCATATTCCTGCTTTTGCTGTTACAATTAAGTAATCAATATTGTTTTGATCCCTGACAGTGGTTTTACCAGATAACTGTGTTGTAGACATGTAGTGCCCACTGATAAATTATGTCAAAGACATTGCCATATTATCATGATTATCACAACAATCTCCCAGCACAAGTAGAAGATTACGAAAAATGGTGCTTTTCGTGCTTATGTTTAGTGATTAAGCGATACAGTGATCAATTTTAATGATATACTTATGCACAGTTTCCAAGAGTGAAATAGCAGAAAATATGGACTATCATATAGTTTTGGTCGATCAGAATGGGATATGGACTGTATGTGAAGATTACTCACAGCTTGATATAGAAGTCAGGGTACTGAATGATATGGTAGTAGCAAAAGAAAAGTCTAAGTTGGTTTGTTCTCCTCTACAATATACCAACAAATTATTTCAAGTAATTCTGAGTGACAGTTTAGCCTGACAACTTCCTGGTCTATTGTTCACAGGGACAGTCTGGCACTCTTATTTGTGCCCAGTATGATGCTAGTGTTTGACACCCTCTCACATCTATCAGAAGTTAACATAGCTGAGTTCATTGACATTGTAGTAAGTTGGTACGGCACCAGGTCTTGTTTATCGTTTAACACACATCTTTTCGTGTGCGTTACCTGATGCTCTATCATCTATGGACACCTTGGGCTCCGATGTGGAATTTTAGAGGAATGTGTGTTACTTAAACAGGACTGTCAGTAACGGACAGTCATAGAGGCATAAGAAAGGAAAGAAATTATATTCTATATATAATCTGTTATTACTGAACACGTTTTCTTTTTTGTAATGATCTCACTGATGCTCCTCCTTGGATAAGAGCAGAATATAAGTGAATGTATTCTTCTCAGAGGACATTCCATCCAAAGTGTTCTGTTCAGCTTATATCAGGCATTAATCATAATACAACTGTGTGTTTTACGCAGTATGCTGCTTGAGATGGTGCCAAACACTGCATGCTGTACACAATGGTCTCTGTAATATTTAGGTTACATTGTTCTTTTGTACATGAAACAACAGCTAGTCATTATTCTGAGAAGCATCCTGTGACTGCATGGTTTGGCCATTCTCTGTACACAAAATGACATGAGACGCAGAAAGATGTCTGTAGGGTTCACATGTAGGTTAAGTGATATACACGTGATGTCTCCCTGTGGTGTACCATAATCCTAATGTATTCATAGTTACTGACGGGTCACATCGAATGGGATTGTTGATACAAGAGTGTAGGTATCTTGTAAGACATATCTTTTGCTGCAAAAGACAGTTGTGTCTTTTTCATTTGTATTTTGTTTATGATGTCATGGCTGTATTGATGGGTAGTGATTGTAGCATTTGTGTTTGAGCGAAACAGGGTTCTTTTCAGGCAAAGAATAATCACTGGCTGTGTGATTTTCTTTTTGTTGCTGTTTTTCATCTTTTAATTAGAAATTCAGGAGTCACAATCTTCAACTGAAATGCCAACTCTTTTTGGACTGAAAACATGATAGTTGTCAGTGCATTGAGAGGGAATAAGCAGGAGCTCATTTGTTTCCCTGAAGATGGTTTGAATGTTGTGCCCTTTGAGCACTGACCACATAGACAGTGTATAGTCATCTAGATGAATCTGGTCTGTTTTTCATATCTGTGTAAAGGCCACTAGCACAGGCAAGAGAGGGACTGGCACAGCGATCATGTTGCTTTCAGGGAGTCTTGTTGGTGAAAGTTATGAAATGTTTTATGTAGTTCAGGTAGTTTGTCGCCTTTCTACTATTTGGACGGCTGATAACTCACTACTGGTGTTGTGTTTCGTGAACGGTAAGGTTATTCCACAGGCAGTATGTAGGAGTTGACTCATGTCATACTAAAAATTGTTACCTGTTGGCAAGGTTCAATGTTTCATGGTGTTTAAAGTAACTTTTGAATTTACTGTTTGATGTGTTCACTATGCTTACAAGAACTAGCATAGTTATTGAATGTGTTTTCTGTAGGACTGATTCCATCCAAACCATACTAAAAGACACTGTGGTGATTTCTGTTGTAGAATATAATTTATGGTCAAATGATGCTCTTATTTATTATATTTTCGTTGGTTGACTTTATTGTTTGTGGTTAATACAGCTGTTAAATTCCTGTGATTATAGTGTCATCATGAATAGTATTAGTGTTTTAGACTACACAAACGATGCAGTAGACTTGTTCAGCATGTAATGTTTTCACCATGGTAACTGTAATTAAATAAGCACTTATAATAATGTTCCTGACAAACTGATGCTCTTCAAGTGATGTACATGAAATAGTGTTTTTGTACATACATGCCATCAAAAGACATTGCAAATGTTGTTACTGTTAGGATGTTGTACTACAGTGAACTGTGTTTCAGGGTGTGTAGGAGTAAGTGTTGTTTTGGGTATTTGTAGAAATGTTCTTTCTGTGTAACAAGTAATAACAACCATGCAGCGTTGATGATTGACCCCATGGTGGATTTCTCTGTTGTCTACAGTAACCTATTATTGCTGATTTGTTGTTGTTTATGGATATAGTCATTGGTACAATTGGAATCATCTCAAGACACATGTACAGGTTGCAGTGATATGGTTTGAATACTGGTCACCAGTGGTGAACAAAAGTTGCTGTCTCTCTCACCAATGGAATTTATATACCATAGTGCCCAAGTGGCAAACTGAATCCTGATTTGATCATGTGTTAGAATTCTTCAATTCATCATGTGATAAAAATACTGTATTTTTCAAACATTCAAAGCCCGTAGTCTCGAACTGGATGGCTTGGACATTATTGTGAGTTACATGAAGAATCTTGTAACAGTACTCTTTCCCAAGGCATGTTGGAGGCATGCAGTGGATGACTGTTGGTACCCAAGGTGGATGCTTGTGAAGTTTTGTCAGTTCAAGTCAACTTTTCTGTTGTTGTTGGAATTAGATTTTCCAAGCACAGTGGTTGTCAAGACCATGATATTAGTTGTCACACTACCACAACAAAAAGTAGTTGTTGTGTGTGCTGGATTGATTTTCTTGGACTTGATAACTGTTTGTGCCTCCTCTTTCAATCTGGGAAGCTTCAAGGTTGAGAGATTGACCTCTTTATTTCAGTCATTGGACCCCAAAACATTGGAGTTTTAAGAGCCATTATCAGAATAATCTGCTATGGCCTCTTCTGATTTTGTTTTATGTATTCAGTATTGGAACAATACCATGAATGCTTGTCCATGTTAACAGAAAAATGTTGTTATGACCGTGATCATTCTGAACAATTGTGATTGTATTTAAATAGGACTAGCTAGTCTTAAAAATTTCACGGTAGGTATTAAGTGTGGTTGATATAGGTTGTTGTGGACACAGGATGCTGTAGATTTAACTTTCTTGCTGCTTTGTGATGCTTTTGTTACTATGGCCTTCCAGAGGCACTAACTGAAATGTTACCTAATGTCAAACTGATGAGGTTTAGGCATGGCTTGGCAGTTCTTTGGAGAGATGATGCAAGAAAACGTAACCCAAATAACATGAACAGTCTAATCTAGGTAAGAACAGTATTCAATCTTCTAAATTAAGTCCTCATCTGCGATTCTAAATCCAATCATTTTGGATGAATTTAGCACAGGAAAATGGTCTGCAGTCTTCATAACAATTCAGATTTGTTTCAAGAACTTCAGTCGTAAGCATTGTTGAAAAAGACCATTGAAAAGAAAATAATTAAACTTCTAGAACCCCGACTTGAAAGACAATAAGAGCTATTAAAAATCCTTGCAGTGGGTTCAGTCATGCTTTTGTTTACTAAGGATCTGTGAGGTTTCAGACATGTTGGGATTGTAATTACGGTAACTGACACCATAGGCTGTTCAGACATATGAAATTGTAGCTGTGAGCTTAAAAAGTTCATGGATGAGGTCTACTGTAAGGATTAATAAGCCTGGAGTTAACATCAAATTCCTGTGCAGTGAGTCGCTCCAAAACGATATCACCATTCATCTGTATACTGTTTTGAAGCTGGATAGAAACAGATATGTTTCTACTAAAATTGGGTATCCATGTTTGTGGTAAAATCAGATATATGCTTGTTCTAAAATCACTTACGTGCTTGTAGTAGAAACTTCAGTTTCATGTTGTAACTAAAATCAGTTACTTGATAGGTGAAATCACACCAATCAAGAATGTGGTTGTAGGTTAGGGTTATGGTTAGGTACATGTTGGAAGATTTTTATATTCTTAGGGCATAAATCAAGGGATCACATGAAAGGACAAGTGTTCAGTTATTTTATTCCAATTTTTTTTCTCAAGCTATGTATCGCACAGCTTGTGAAGAAACCTGGCAAAAAAAATTAAGGTACACTTGTGCTTTCATGTTATCCCTTAAAGTTTTCCATCAATATATATTTTAAAATCATTGTAAACAACAACTGGCTTAGATGGCAGAATGACTTTATTATCATAATCAGTGAGATGATGATGATTGGATAAAGCAAAGATATTTCCTGACATTACTAAATATACTACTCCAGCAATGTACTTGTGTTCACTTCCTTGTCCTCAGTTTAATCTCACTTTAGAACACACTGTCCGATTGGTTGATAAGAATACTTTAAGGACAGTTCTGTAACTGGTAACTGAAGTAAAATTGTTTCATTGATTACATTCTTTAAATGAAAGACTTCATTTTCTGAGCGGAAAAGCAGTGGAGATACAAAAAAAAGATTCATTAAAATCCTAACAAAATATACACAGATTCTGTGATTAAGACACTATTTTTACTGATTTAGTCTTCAAACAAGTAGAGTTTTATTGTTTACTTGCCAATGTCTTTCAGTTACCTGTTTTAATATTACCACTTCCCCTTTTGCTTCACATTTTAGTTTTTATTCCAAAGGGATCTGTTTCCTTGTGGCTCTGAATTTATTTCTTAAGAAAAGATTCTGATCAGAGGTCTATCACTATCTTTGTATTTTTAGAATCTGAAATGGAAAAAAACAACAAATTGTCCTTCCTGGGAGAAGGATGATGGATGTTTCTGGAAATGTTATGTCAGACTATCTTGACCACTGTGTAATTGGGTATGTAGTATTTGATCCAGATGATAAAACAATACATGCAACAACTGAAAGACATTGTGTTATGTAGTCAAGTGTATTTTGCCATTTGGTGGTATCTCGGTATGTCGGTGAGGAGGGTCACACGGTGTAGACAGATCTTGCTGCCACCATCGTCCTTGGCACCTCTCACCTGGATGTGTGTTTGTGTGGGGAAGTATGGGTAGGGGAAGGTAGCGAAGGGAAGTCACAGCTTTGTGACCTAGTCTCCCCTCCCAGTCTGGTATGTTCAGCACACTGTTTACATAGCAGCTCGCAGTAGGCCAGTGAATGTCGGCTACACCTGGATACATTCTGTCTTTAGACCTGGATGAATGAGTCAAGTGCTTCTAGCCTTTCTTTGGATGAGATCGGGCTATTGCACTGTATGAATGAAGCTTGGGTTCCAGCCTGTCTATGGGTGAAATTGGTGTTAACATTGAATGAATGAAGCCAGTGGTTGTCACCTGTCTGGGGATGTAATTTGGATGTCTAACCCTGTAATAACTTATTGCAGAGTTGATATATTGTGCCCTGGCTTCTGTTAGACTTCCAAACAGGTCTATGTTGTTACATGTTTATCCGTGGACAGGTAAAATGTAACAAAAATGCTTGACACATTGATATTTAGAAGCAATATTCACATCCATACATTTCCAAATATGATCTTAGATTGATCCTAGACTTGGATATGAAGTCAACAAGGAGTAATATGAAGATCCTGTTAGTAACATTGGATTTGTGATTTATACCAGGACCGTTACCATTCACTTACGTATACAGACAATCAAGCAAATACGCAAAAATTGAATGTATCCAAGTCAGACAAGATGATAACCAACTCACTTACCATACCCATGTTTTCCATTTGGCATCCATGTGGTCACTAGCCATTGTCATGATTGATACTATCAGCATGATCAATTAAATACTTTCTGATTATTTCATAGTCTATATTTAATAGTGCGTCAACTGCTGACTTTTTATTCTATTTGTTACCCAATGTTCATTTTCATTGCCGAATATTCATGATACATGTCAAATTTGCATCACAGTGGATTTGTTGTAGTTCTAATTTACAGACATCTGTCTTGACTCGGCTCATGACAATTCGGACTCATTAAACTTGGATAATTAACCCAGTGGAACTATGCAGACTGCAATAGTTCAGTCTTGAGTAAATTAAGTCTGTGTGTCTGAGCAAAGGATCTTAAAGTCAAGGTAAGCGATCCAAAGGCTTGATTCTGTAAAATGTAAGAGCATCCAACAGGATGAACTCTAGTTCCTGTCTCCTGTGAGTGCAGTGGTTCAGCTTGTGAGGAAGAAAGTTAGTGGAATAGTTTGTAGATTTGCAAGGAATTTATGAGTCTCCATTACAAGGAGCTGTCCTGTAGTATTGATTTGTGTTAGTGTCTCATGTTTCTCATCAGAATGATGATAAACATAATAAAATGATGATAAACATAATAAAATCATGAAATATGTATCTTCAATTTTAGTGTCAAGTATCAGTTTTCTGAGTCAATCATGATAAATAGGGGTTTTGTCAGAACGGGAAAGATGAAAGTTAAACATTCAAATATGACAGAAGACTTCATGACCCCATTTAATTTAGAGCGCTGCCCTGAATTATTAAAATATCCAGTTGGAATAACAAAGTCATACAGGATACATGCATACATATTTCATGTAGGCGCTACGATATTGCTGTCTTGTCATACTGAGTGAATGTTATGAATGGGGATATGTTTACATGTGTATTGACATGTTTGTATGCAAAAAAAGAGGTAAAAACGGTCAGGTTAGCATTCAAGACCAGTTGGTATGGTGAAAATGCTGTTGGGTAGCCTAGATGTTGCATCATTTTGCTTGTAACTCAAAACTCTCTGGTTCATTGCCCACACGAGTAAAATATGTGGAGCCCATTCCTTTTCACCCTTGCTGATATTGCTGGAATTTTGTAAAAAGTAGTGTAAACATACTCACTCACTTACAGGTTGTTGTTTGGGAGTTGGAAATAGAATGTAACGAGTACATGAAAATGGCATTATGTCTGTATGTAATTTTGAATCTATAGTTAGCAAGGAAGGCAAATAGTGGTAAATCCCCTGCTGTATTGTGTCGTGTGGGGTGTATGTATACATAGATGGTTGATGGTTCTGACAGGACGGTAAGAGTAGATATCCTGACTAGAGACTGGATAGTGAGGAAGCTTTGTTGTCTGTAGATAAAGTGGGTAAACATGTTGATAAACAATTGCTTCTTCCTGGTCTTTGGCTTGGGTGGACTTGTACATGACAACGTGCAATAATAATCACTGTCAAGGTTAGTTAATGCCATGATGGATGTCATGTTGGTCAGTGTTTTAAAGAATTTGAAAAGAGGAGAAGATCTGTCCTAATGTTTACTGATCTAATCTTCTGCATCATCTATGTGGTCAGTGGTATAGTTTACAATATGTTAATTTTGTTTATCAATGTGTATTTTTGATTCTGACTCGATTACTTTGTGTTGATTACAAAATTTCAAGGGTAAATTACAAAGCCATATTCAGTGATCGCGGTGGGTTTTGTACATGCGCGTGCAGAAATGTAATTATAAGTATGTAGTCCAAATCTTTTGCGTGTTAAATTTTCAGTACAATCCTGAATCGTGCTAAAATTTATTGTTTGTCTGTATGTTGCGGTTGTAAGGTACTTTTTAAAATTATGTAGATCAGAATCTATGCATCCAAAACATGCATACAAAATAGTTTTTGGGTGGTTTTATTATTATTTTTTGTGTGAAAAATGCATGTAAATATGTTATTTTTATGTAATTGTGTGATATTCTGGTATATTGAATAAGAAGTATAGCTAAAGCTGACCATTAATGCTTATCAAAGTACATGTCCATGGCCACAAATTCCAAGTACCTTTCACACTGGTAGTGACACTATTATCTGGAGATATGCGTGGCTGGCATTAGAAACCAGCATCAGGTCAGGACTGTTTGCCAGTTGGCCAGTTACTGCAAGTATATATGGCAAATGCCAGAAGTCTTTCTGGTTTCATGTTTTGTTGGGGGGTATTAACCACCTTCATGTATACGAAACACATACTCGAGGCTACAGATAAGGACCATATCGGTGCTTATATTGATGCAAACTATGCACGATAAAATATTGCAGTATTAACAAAGCACAGCAGTGGTATATGGTTTTAGAATCACTTACAGAGAGATTGTTCTGAAAAAGTATTATTTTATTGTTTATTCACCTGTTTACATAAGAATAGTTATGTCATGGTCCATAAAAGAAACACAAAATGACTGATACTCCATTAGTTTTCATTCAGTACTTTAAATATACTCTTAAAGTTTTCCAACACTCATATATTGAAAAAATAAGGAGTACATACTCCTGATGTTGAAAAATTGTCTGGAGCCCTGCAGACTGAATGAAAAGAATTGCAGAGTATGAATATCTTTGAAGGTTTTGAAGAAATTTGGTGCTTATTCCTCACTGCAAAAAATATTTGTGATCACTAACCTCTTTTTTTCGGTTTAATCAGTCTGTGTCTGAAAGGTATACATACGTCCAGGTTACCCTTTTAGCGTCATTATCAGTAGATTTTAGGGCTACGATGTGGACAGTAGCTAAGCTTCACATTAGACCAAACAATATTAAGAGCCATGGGCATTAGCAAAAGTCACAGGCAGTTATCCTTGATCATTATTGATATTGAGTGAGGTAAATGAGCTACTGGTTATGAGCTATCGGTATTGGTCAGTAGAAGTGACAGTGCAGTACTGTTCACTCACACACCCAGCATTCGTTAAGAGTACATGTGCGGTACATCTGTAAATTTATTGGGCTTAAACATCCTCTGTCACTTTATTTTCTTCATTCTTTATCGATGAATATAGATTCACTATTCAGCCGCTGATGTTCCCATTCTGTACAGGGTGGTGGGGTAGCCTAGTGGTTAAAATGTTTGATTCCTGGGTTTGATTCCCCACATGGGCACATTTCTGATGTCCCCTTGATATTGCTGGAATATTGCCACAAGCAGCGTAAAACCAAACTCACTTATTTTCTACTGGTGTGGATTAACAGGTTAAACAGGGTAACACATTGCTTTTCCAAGACTGAAGAAAATTTTGTTAGTGAGAACTATGGCCTGTTGAACTAATGATTTTCAGTGTTCCACTGTATGTCAGTGTTTAACAGAACATTTTAAAATTTTAACATGGTTATTTGGAGTTAAAATAGTTTGTTTCCTATTCATCACATTCTATCATGTCATTGTTACCATGGTAGCATGATAAGCATGATAAATGGGTACATCTGAAATGAGATCAAATCAGATTACAAACCAATCTATTACCATCTTATTCAAATATTGTGTGGGAGAAAATACATTGGAAGAGTTGATCAATTTATGGTGCATTTCAAATGAAAATTAAGTTTTGATGCACATAAATTTTACTTGAATTGGAGCTCAGTGAATAAGGCAGGGTGACACTGCATGTGATCTCCTGATGTGTATTTTTAGGTATGCTGCAACAGTAGTTATACGCCTATGTAATGCTGTCCAGATATTGCATTATTTGACCTATCACCAGCCCTTCATGTGCCCTTCATGTGTAAGCATTGGTGGGCTGGTGTGAGAATTGTCGGGCAGCATTCTATAGGCTAGAGTCTCATTGTATGCCAGATTTGAACTAAGTGATTTAAACTAGAACCTGTTCAAGAGCATTAGAAACTGGAACTAATCCTGTCATGACAAGACTCTTGCCAGAACATACAAATATCTGATTCCTTTACCAAGTCATACCTGGAATTTCACCAGGATCTGATACTGATTTAAGTTAGAAATGATACTCAGGTACCTGTGCTGGTAGTGAGAGGTGACTTGATAACTGTGTTTTACACTGCTCTCAGCAATATTCCAGCTATAGTATATGGCAGAGGCCCTGGGATAGAATAGGCCATCCGCAACCCATGCTGGCCATAAAAGGCGACTGTGCTTGTTGTAAGAGGCGACTAAGGGGATCAGGTGGTCAGTCTCACTGACTTGGCTGATACATGTCATCGATTCCTAATTGTGCAGATCGATGCTCATGTTGTTGATCCCTGGATTGTCTGGTCCAGACTCGATTATTTACAAACTGCCGACATATAACTGGAATATTGCTGAGTGCAGCATACAACTAAACTTACTCACTATATGGCAGAGTTCTGTAAATAATGTGATTCAGCAATCAGTAGCATGAGCATCGATCTATGTAGTTGAGATACGATGACATGTCAGAAAGCCTGAGCACCCGATCCCGTTGGTTGCCTCTTACTTAATGGGTGGTCAGTCTTATTGACTTGGACTGCATGTCGTCAATCTTTAGCAAGTTGGATTGTGCCTGAAAATCCTGTATTTTCACCCTGCCTTTATGTAGCCAATTGCAAGAAAAAGAATTGAAAGTATAAAATTCATGTAGATTGGCTTCTAACCTTATCTTTTATAGCTGTAATGTAAACTAGAACTTTAAAAACCTTTGAGCATGTTTATGTAGGATGCACTAGCCCAGCCAGTTCATAGCAAGTGTCACATGCAATCCTTCTCTGGGAAATGGAATTGTGTAGGTGTAGGTCACCTTTCATATGTTCTATAAGGTTAACCAGGTTAAACCACAACAGGCAACCTCTCTCTTGCATTGATCATGTTGACAGCAATACAGTCACCAAGTGCACAGACATGCTAGCTGCAACCAGAGTAATGAAGGGCTGATCTTCCAATACAAGAGATACTTTGGAAGCCCCAGTTGCGGAAACATCATAATCACCACAGTGACTGACCAATGCTGTGTAATCTGTGCCTTTGTCTGTGTCTTCCACGACACTGGAAGAACAGTGTCTGAATCGCCTGTTAGTGACATTATGACTTAAGCCATGGGATTTAAAAGGTAGTTGCAAATAAAATGGACTAGACTTGGTAATTTACTATAATTGGTTTGTCCTTGTGGGTGTGTATAAATGGCATGCTTATATAAGCTGATTTGGACTATTTGATGCATATTTTATCGCACAGCTGGTGTTTGCCACTTGTTCGTTGAATAGTATTTGTGATTGTTCATTTTGCTAACTCCTCATATTGCAAGAGAGGTCTAATGGTATAGATTACAGTTACAATGCAGTGAATAGTAACAGCTTGTTTTCATCAGTCACAAGTATATTTAGTATATCGCATACACAATATCTAACTGCACAGTTCAAGCTGGGACTCAGGGATGGAACTGAATTGTGCTTAGCCTACATTTCTTAATAGTCAGGAACAATGGAACAAAAGCATGGTACAAGTATGGTAGGAATTTCCATTAGCATATCTGATAGTTTTCTGAGCAGGTCTGGTGACAAGTTGCCAACAATCAGCACCAGGTTTACCTGTCTAGGTGAAGAGAATCCCACCTGTTTTGAATGTACTTCAGCCAATATGTGTATGTGGTTTTGAGCTTATCTGAACAATTATGAGGTGCGTGAGATGACTGACAGGTATACTGACTTATGACACTGTGGAAGTCGGAGATGTCACCCATCCCTGATACACAGGCTTACTTTCATCTTTCACCTTGACCCACCTTCATGCATGCCAAGGTGAATCTAATGTGAGGATCAGATTAGTGGGCACTTATCCACCCACACGAGTTTGCGCAACACGACTTTGAACAGGACCCCTGACCTAGACTTCATAAGTTAGTTTAAAATGTCCGTACTGTGTAGAAAGTGGGTATTCTGATAAGATACTTATATTAAATGACAGAGGTGTTATGACTGGTGAAAGTTTGAATCTATACCTGTGTAAACTTGTGGAGATCTGGTTAGAACTGGTCCTGAGCAACCCATGCTTGCTAGAAGAGGTCACTTCAGCAACCCATTCTTATCGTAAGAGGCGACTAATGGGATTGGGTGGTCAGACTCGTTGACTGAGCTGACACATGTCATCGAATGATCAGTGCTCATGCTCTTAACCCCCTGGTTTGTCTGATCCATGTTTTTTGTCTCAGTTTTCTTTGTGATTAATTGTAAGACAACATCTTTCCTGATATCCCAGATGCAATTTTTTGTTGCTACCATAGATCTTATGAAAGGTGTCCACATGACCAGGAGCGTCAATACTGTCAGCAAGTGGATGTCATCTGTGGCATGTCTCTGTACCCTTCTACATACTCCTCCATCAACAAAAGGCAAGTCAGTGTCCTCATAGTAGGGCAATGAGACTTACTTTTACTCCAATCTGATATGAATGTATTCAGCCCAAAATTCATCCTCCAAGATTATCTGAATCCCGAAATGGGATTCAAACCACAGACCTGAGGTCAAAAGCTTTGTCTAAATGGTCGAACAGGTTAACCCCATTGGCAAGCTGACATATTAAGGATGTCATCTGTGGGTTGTCTCTATGCTCTGTTGCAACTTCAAAGAAAGGTACATGTGGCATTGTAAAAGAATTATTCTGTCTTTCTTTTGCTGAATAATAATTCGATATCAAATTCTTGGAACGTTACAAATGTCCACAGGCTACTGGAGAATCATCCTGGTAATCGTATCCTACATGGTTTGTTTATGTTTGTGAAATCATCATTTGTGACACGCTCACTCCTCACATCAAATTTGTGACCTGTTTGCGATACAGACTAACCTTGTTTCGTCCTTTGCTGTTTTTGTTTTTTTCCTGTGCCAGTATGTGTACTGTATAATTTATAGCACATGTAGTAGCTGTGGTTCGTTTTGAGAATTTTTGTCAGTGGCATTCCATGGAAGGACATTGCATCATTAATGTCATTAAAGTTTATGATGTGTGTAATATTGCAATTATTATGTTATCTACATTCCTGAGCACTAGACTGAAGGCATTTATTTGTACATTATGGTTTTGTTGGAGATGATACTGTGTTGAAGTGGCTGATGCTAATTCAGTTACACACTCCTGTTCATTTCTTGCCCTCCTTTTCTCTTGGTATGCTGTAAACTAATGGTAATTAATATATTGATGGATTTCTTTTATAGAACTATTTTTCAAAACATTTTGAGAAAAGGACAGATTCTTCTTGCCTTCTTTTTTTCGCGGTATTCCTTAGTTAAACAAACGATAATTTATCTATTGATGGATTATATTTATGGAAGTATTTTTCAAACCATTTTGAGAAAATGAAAGATATGTACAAATGTTGTAATATCTGTAGGTTGATTGCACATGGGGAAAAATCTCTGTATGTTGAATGCACATTGTGAAAAATATCTGTATGTTGAATGCACACAGTGAAAAACATTGTGGGATTGTAAACAGTTGTGAATGAAGTGTTCTGTTAGGCTGATAGACAATGGCCAGTTGTGCCATTTGCAGTGTCTCATTAAACAAGTTAAATGAAAAGCTTATGCAGGGTGTGTGTAAGTAGTTTTTCACAAGCTTTCATATTGTCAGTGTGGTTAAGTAGATACCAAAGGATAATGTGATCTTGTTTATGTGAAGGCTGAAATGATATTGCCAAGCAGGAAGTTTACTTGAAGGCAAAAAGAGGTAGGTTCGTAAATGAGACATTAGTGGTCATTTGAGTATGGTTTATGGTAGCATGACATAAAGTGGAATCCAGTCGTCATTAGTTATGCTGGATGCATTGTACATGCTTTGTGCAGAGGTTTACTGAGTGGTTGCTATCAATAATCACTAGCCACAGGTGAGAATCACATCAGTGCTGTGCATTAGCTGAAGTCTGTCTGCTTTTTCAGTTATCATTGTATGTGACTAATTTTTTCATCCTCTTGCAATGTGCTAGATATATGTAAGTTTGCCCTTGTCTATTTGTAGTTTGTAGTATGATTTTAATTTGAAACTGGGTTGGTTAATGTGTAGTTAAGCCCCAGGGTTTCCTCCACTCCACTTGTAAAATGCTTGAAAATCTTTTGTGTGTCTTCAGCTGTGGTAAGTCTTGACTACTACCAAGAACAGCATAAGACCCATTCTCTTCCCACAGTGGTTACTTGTCACGTCTTCCTACGTAACCTCTGTTCTAATACGACCCTTTCGTGGTGCGAGCATTCAAGACTCGTGATTGGAGGCAATCAGATTTAGTAGTGCAATCAGCGACCTTGTTTCAAAAGTGATCGTTCGCAAGATCTCGGTAATTTCCGGATGCATCGTGAAAACTAGAACCTCTTCCCGAGCGTGATACTCAAATGTTTCTTCTAGACAGAACTCAATCATGCCATATTTGTTTCTCCATATTGCTTGCATTTGTCAAGCTGAATCTAAGTCGATGTAACACGTGTCCTGATTGGACAGAAAAAAGGGAGATAAATCTGCTGCCATTTTTTGCCGCTAGGGGATTTTATGAGAACCGCGAAATATATCCGTATTAGAACAGAATAGTCGTAGGAAGATATGACAAGTAACCTCTGTGGGAAGAGAATGCATAAGACCCAACTCAACCTAGGAATCTGGTGAAATCAAAGTTGTCATGGATCACCAAAATTGGTTGTAAATAGCCTGACCGAGTTCACAAGATCAAATCTTGTCAGATTTTAGATGTTTGTTTATTTGGATTTGTATCTTCATTCATGAGTAGTTCTGCCACTATTTTAAAGAAATTGTTCATTAACTTACTAACAGTCCTCGGTACAGGTGAGTTAAGCACATTTGTACAATCTTATATGTATCCTGCTATCACAAAAGCATGATAAAGTCATGTTTGCCAGGCTTCCATTATCAGGATGTACCTTTTGTTATTTTGACTGGTTTTGCTCATCTTGCCACAGACCCGGGTTCGATTCCCCGCATGGGTACAATGTGTGAAGTCCATTTTCTGGTGTCCCTTGCTGTGATATTGCTGGAATATTGCTAAAAGTGGCGTAAAACTAAACTCACTCACTCGCTCACTATTTTGACTGGTTGTCAGTTTTTGCATATAAATTAATTGCTTATTCTTAGTTCTCTATACTGTGGGGCATTGTTGTATTTGTGTCAGTGAGCATTCTGTGAATCATGTCATTTTCTGCTATGAGAAGGTAATGTCAACATGACTTTATTCTCTTATTGTCTGGTCTTACCTCCTGTATACAATTGGTGGGACATGATAATGTGAGCTGTTCTAACTCACAGACATCTTGGTTATTCTTTGCATCATTGAGCATGTAGTTGCATGTTTTCATTGTAATTGCAACAAACCATGCTTGTGCTAAGATTGGACTGACAGGATTGGGTGGTCAGGCTCACTTACTTGATTGACACATGCCATTGTATTCCAGTTGCTTAGAGCGATGTACATGATCACTGATTTGCCTGGTCCTGATTCGATTGTTTGCAGTCGATTGTTCAACAACACACCAATCTTTAACTGACTGTTTCAAATTTTCATTGAGAAACCAGTTATATTTTATTTGCTTTATCTCAACTCCATTGAGTATTTATTTTTCAAAATGAGCTTCAGTTAAAGCACTTGATTAAAAGGTCAAGATTTTTAACAACATTCTCCAGTCGCAGTATGAGTAGAATGGCCGCACTGATGTGGTGGAAATATAGAATAAACCTGATACTTTCTTAAAAATTTCAATTTGACTTTCTGTCCTGTCATTTCCTCAAAATTTGTTCAAGTGTTTTTGCAAACCGTTGAATGTTAATGTTTTTTTTAAAAGCTCAGGACACTGACCTATGACCTGATTGTGATTTATATGACTAAAATGAACTGTTGTAATGGATTACCTGTCAGTCAACTGTCACAATTCCCAGATGGTGACAAGCATGTCATAAATGATTGTTACTGTTAGTAATAAAGGCTGGCATGATTGATGCTGCTCATCAGACCTGTGAGGCATGTTCTCTATATTGTTGTGGCAAGTCACGACACCCAAAACAGTTTGTCCAGGATGATCAACTCGCCAGCTTGGGAAATGTTCACACTTAAAAATTGTTTTCTATTATAGATGCATTAATTTATTGAGTGCTGATTTTAGATGCTGTGGGCAGGTCAGTTACTGGGTCTACTGTCTCCATTTGCTGATTACTAACATGAAGCCTCACTGTAATCATTCTAATGGTTTGAAGGGTTCAGGCACCTTTATTTTAGCATAGCAATGGGAAAATATGAACCTTTAGCTTTGTAATCAGCTGGTAATTACTAGAATAATAATCAAGGATGATAGAGCCCTTAACATTACTGATGTATTTCAACTGTTGTTTGGATGTGGAGATGTGATTCAATAAAGTCAATTTTGTCATATTTTAAGAATATTCTAGAATAATTTATAGTTTGAATAGCCTTCAATTTGATTTAGATGGGTGCCTGCAGTTTGTCAGTGTTTGTGGTATTGCCATGTGTGTCATGAATAGCATATGTTTACAATCAGGTGGACTGTTATTGATGTTCCTGTTTAACATTGTGACACTGACAGATACAACTGCTGACTGTTATTTGTGCCTGTGTGAGTCATGCGGACAGATAATGTGTTTAAATCAAATGACACTGTTTGATATCTGAGAATTCCATGTGAGCCACAAACAAACGCAGTACTACAGTTTTTACCATAGAATGAATGAATAGAAATAGAACACAACATTCAAAATTAGCATGATTAGAGTCAACATGGTCAAAGGCTCAAGGAATCAAGGTTATGATCATTATACACTTCAGGGATATACTATTACATTTACTCAAGGCTTGGAAGAGTGTTATTCATCCAATTGCCTACATATTCTGCGCTGTTTTGTCAATATAAGAGATATAACATGTGGGACCATTAACTTGTTGTTTCTGATGAGTGCAGCGACATGGATCAAAGTGTATACTCGATATATACAGCCATGTTCTTTTGAGTTTCCAAACAACAGAATTGATTCATGTATATAAGTACATCACAGGCATATACTTACCACCATCCTCAGCCTCCAGGATATTGGTTTTTTTTATCTCATTGTTCAATATTTGGATCATTACTCAAGATTCTTGGCAGTACTTGAGCTGCCAAATTCTTGACAGTATCCTGACTGATGTGTAGCCCTCCATTAGCTGGCCATGTGTAGATAAACTGACTAGCCGTAAATCAGGAGACAGTCAATCAGTGTAGGTGCAGTCTGGTTGTATCAATCTGGTGGGATTCATTAGCGTAGGTAAATCAGGACCTCTCATGACGTGTGGCAGTTCGGATCAAGGTAACGTTGTTGATGAAGCTGGTGTGCTGCAGAAAAAAATAAGACTATCAAACACAAGTGTTGATGTGAACGAAGATCTAAATTGAAATCAATGTCCTTTGTGGAGGATGTAGTTCATCAATGTTTTGGGGATTAGTGGATAACTTTGAGTGTATTGATACAAGTGGATGAGTTCCCAGATGGTGATTAGAGTATTGATGACTTGTGATGTAACCATGGTGATGATACAGGATACTGTCTGTTGCTGAACATTTTGATTAGAGTATTGATTTTTATGAACTGATTATTTCATTGGGTATGTACATGTTGATGGAATGGTGTTGAGTGTGTAACACTGCCCTGTTGTTCGCTTGGTGGCTAGTAATGAATATCTGGTGCCAGTGGTGTGACCAATGCTTGAGTAGGGCAAACGGTCCATGTCTTTCTGCTGGTTTTAGTATTTTCATCTTGACTTGCATAATGTTCAGTTTTTAACATTGGTGTTATGACAAGTTCTTTTATAATTTCAAACACTCAAAGGGAGCAGTGGTGGTGCCTATTAACTAAAGCACTGGCTTGTCATGCCGAAGACCTGGGTTCGATTTCCCATGTGGGTACAATCTGTTAGACCAGTTTCTGGTGTTCCCCGCCGTGATATGGCTAGAATATTGCTAAAAGTGGCCTAAAACCATACTCACCCACATACTGTATGACTGTGTTGTAGAGATGTGTTATACAATAATGGTGGATTACTATGGAAACCACAACAGGGCTTGGTTGCAAGATGTGAAGGTTTTGGTGTCTCATAAATCAACGCCATTGCAAAGTGACCTCCATTAGCAGCTTAAATCTTTGAAGGGCTTTAATAGTGCCCATACTTTGTTACAAGTGGAATACTCTGTATCATCTTGTCCCCTTACACAACTTTTCACATGTACATCAATGTATTATGGCATGCAAGATCAAATGCAGATCAACTGAATGCAGATAGTACAAAGGAGAAAATTAACCCTTCACAAAAGTCCAAATGTTAAGTAGTTAACATTCAGGAATCGAGTTAATGCAAGTAAAATATAGCTGTAAGCTGGTATGCCAACAGTTTGTTGTTGATTACATTCTAGATATAGAGACGTGAATAAGTAAACAATATCTCAGGTTCATGAAGTCTTGTCCTAGGTGTAATGCATCTATCATTGTCCATTAAGTCAAATTAAAATAGACCCATATGGAATGACTGAACTACTAAAACTTATTGCAAGTATCTTTATTCTTTTAAACAGATTGAATTGCTAATCATTTACGTTATTATGTATGTCAGTGGTGAATTGAAAAGTAACCCTTTCTGGTGTTATAGAAATGTTGGAATATACTTTGATGTATATCTGGTCTGAGAGGTGTGCTGTTTTTGTCAGAGTAAATAAGTCACATGTTAAGGTAATTACAACTAATTGGAAAACATCTGAGGAGTCCACCTATTTGTAGATGCAATTTAACAGCATTTCCAGACGAATTTGAATGGGAACTACATACATATATATCGTGTAGAACGTGTGCATTTGCAGTGCACTAACAGTTCCATTGGTAGGCAGATGCCCAGTCACTGTCGTGAGAAGTTCTATTGACAATCGAAATCCAAGAGTTAAGTCATATAAAAAGCAAACAAACATCAATATTATTTTCTGGAGATCATAAATACCACTTCAAATGCAAAATGAAGTGCATATGTAACCAAAAATAACAAGCAAAATTCAGATCAGTTGTCTGTTGGTAACAGGCAGTATGTAGATAGGAAGCCACGTGATCACAACATCATCTGGCAGTGCGAAGTGAAAAATATGGCTTATCATCAGTGTGTGAAATATCGTCTGCCCAGCGGCCCGCTGCTTGCTAGTTTCATGTTGGGCTTACAACTGTATTTTATGGCCGGCCCTGTGTGCCAATACATTTTCCAAGGGTTAATGCTCGACCAATGTCATTAAGTAAGGGAAGAATTTCGAAAATAATTTACAACTCTGGTAGCTAGATGATGTCTGTGTAGTTCATGACCAATCAAACTGTAACGACCACAAATCAGCCTACCCGTTCATCTAACACTAAATGTGACTGGTCTCGAGAATGCTTTCAGCCAATGAATAATGTCATTCTTTTCTGCTTTTCTGATTCAGATGGCAGTCACACTAAATGAATCAACCGTGACCACCAAGTTAAGATTTTATTAAATTTGCTTTTGCACATGTTTAAGTTTACCTCACTAGAAGTAATTCATTAATTAATTTATTTTAACATCATATCTCAATTTCCTATTTTTGATACAGAGCTGGTAACCTTTAAAGACAGGGCTGTCAACATTTTTTAGTTATCAGCCCATACACTGTCATCATTGAAAACCCATTCAAAATCCCTGGATGTGGTGAGTGGCAACATTTTCGCTGCTACAATGTCATCCATGCTATTTTTATAGGAGACATTTGATATTGTTTTATGGAAATATATGAAATTGTCCTTTATCACACAAAGTTAGTAAACTAAAACTTTAAATGATCTTAAAGATAAAAAACATGTTTTTGTCATACATGGTCGAAAACCCCTTTCACCGGGATACCTGAAGTTGTTGAGATAATGAATGAATGTGTTTCACCTGAGATGAATTGTCTACCATCTACTGCATTTATTTTAACTGTCTTTGACAATAACTGGAACTCAAGTTTAGTAAAATTCTGATTGATTTGATGCATCAACTTTCATTAATCCATGTAACACTAAAGACCCGTGAAGGTCCCAGGATAGAATATGCCTTCAGCAACCCATGCTTGCCACAAAAGGCGACTAAGCTTGTCGTAAGAGGCGACTAACAGGATCAGGTTGACACAGGTCATCGGTTCCCAATTGTGCAGATCAATGCTCATGTTGTTGATCACTGGATTGTCTGGTCCAGACTTGATTATTTTCAAACCGCCACCATATAGCTGGAATAATGCTGAGTGCGGCGTAAAACTAAACTCACTCACATAACCCTAAAATGTATAAACTTTTGTAAGAGAGATCATGATTACACGATGCCATTTAGAAAGTGGTCAAATGCAACATATGTCATATTTGGGATTTCACTTTCTTAGTAAAGTACAAATTCTAGTACTTTTTTCGGTTGAGTCCCATCCGGGATTCAAACCCGCACCCTCAGAGTCAGGCACCTAATCGCCAGCACACAAAGTCAGCCGCCTAGCCCGCTCAACCACCGCGACTTGTGGAACCGCGACTTCCACAAGTCGCGGTGGTTGAGCGGGCTAGGCGGCTGACTTTGTGTGCTGGCGATTAGGTGCCTGACTCTGAGGGTGCGGGTTCGAATCCCGGATGGGACTCAACCGAAAAAAGTACTAGAATTTGTACTTTACTAAGAAAATGAAATCCCAAATATGACATATGTTGCAAGAGAGATCATATTTGGATATTGGACACCAAAGTCATAGGTTGATGGCAGTAAGGCACGTGGAAAAAGCTTGAACTTGTTAAAGAAAGTACACTCTTTGAGTCTACTGCTTCAGGTATATTGTGTGTATCTCTGTTCAAGGTAATGGTCGTGCACTCAGTCACCGAGTAAGATTGTATACAGTGGCTTGTTCTTGATTGCTCGTTGCTGAGTTCTGTGGAGTGCATCTGGTGTGTTGTCAGTGTCACACTCAGCTGATTGTCAGTCGTGAGTAGAGTACTATAGGTGCGTGTGTGAAACACAGTGGCATGTCATGGAGCGTTGGATTCTGCTGATGAAACATCTCTTTCTGTTTTGTTTGAAGTAATTCAGTCATCATTCATCCTTTTATTTGGTTTAAAAGCATTTGTAACATGACAACTAATATCTGCAGATGTATGTCAGTTCTACTTGTTTCAGTGCTACCATATTCAGATGGCTACTCAGTAAATTGAAGCTGCATGCTTCAGCTTAATGTAGAAACATGCATGGTCTGTCATGAAAAAGACGAAGTCATTTTCTGTGATGTTTATTTGGGAGGATAATTCCTTGTTAGTTACAGTGATGTTACTGTTAAGCAGCAAAGGATTGGTTTGTGACATCTTGGCATAATTTGTGATCTGTTTAGGTCTACAGCTCTAAACCTCTTTGTTTTTCAAAGGTTTTAAAACATGTTGCTGAATACCCCATCTGTTCCTTGGCATGTACACAAGGACATGTTTGTGCTGTTAATACACTTGCCTATCCAGTGAGCATGTGATTGTGGGAGGAAGAGGCATATAAAAATATCAGTTAATGTTGTTAATGGTGTACAATGTTCAAAACTGCAGCCTAGTGGCTAAAGGCCACTCACTGAACACTTGGTTTCAATTTCCCCACATTGGTGCTAAAGCTCACTTACATGCTTACTCACTCACTCACTCACTCACTCCTTTCTAATCCAAATGTTAAAAATTAAAAGAATTTCTGATCCCTGTATTCATATATCAGAGCAAGAAACCCGGTGGAGTCCAGGATCTCCTTTAACTATATGCAACTCAATACTGGTGGACAGGTTTAGGGGACTACAGAAAGTATAAAGCTCATTAAAATACACTTGCCATTTCAAGTGAAATCTTGGTTTGAAACAGCTGATTACATACCAAGCCAAATATCACTCAGTGGTGTACAGTTCTGTTCAGCTCATAATGTCCTGAAGTCACTGATACTGATGTTTATGATGTCAATCACTGGACTGTCAGGTTCACACTCAATTATTTACAGTCTGTCATATACCATTCAGAAAAATTAGGAGATACTGGATTTACAGGATTGATAAAATGCGAATGAAGCAGCCAAGGAATAAACAGATGATGATGAGAAATTTAGGAAAATGTGACAGTTTATTCCATTTGTTTAGGAATATTTCATCTGTATGGATATATATTACTTTTTCTCATGTGCATTGGCATTGGTTAGTGCTATGTTCGCAAAATGGAATATCCCCTACATTTATTTTAATGATGTTGTTGAAATACTGTTTGTGTGACATTGAACATGAATCTGAGAACAAAAGTCCCAGTTTGAAGTTTTCCACCATTCTTATCAATGGAGGATGTGTGTATATTTTCTTTCATGAAGAATTAATTTTTTGTTCTTTTGTTGCAGTTTAACGGTGAATACGGTCATACCTTTATGGAGTTTGTGACAAACAGCGGGGATTACTGTCAGGCTCAACACGAGTAGAGAGCTTGCGGAGTCGCCTGCCCTTGACAACATTGTCACGGCAACCACGGTGCTGCAGTCACGCTACTCTCATTTGATTGGCTAACTGACCTTCGTGTGGGGGCTCCGAGGCCCTCATTGCTTGGAGTTTGGATGGGTTAAGAACGTTTCGTTGACCCACTCCCTTGGACACTGAAAACCCCTGTGTCTTTCATCGCTTATGTTTTGTAGCCAGGAGTGAAAAACAAACAACAAAGAAATATCACCACAGAGAAAATATTTTTGAAGAAATATTTTCTACCAGCTGCCTAAGCATTTTTGTTCAAGAATTGCAATACTACTTTGTACTTGGTGTGACCAGAAGATTAATATAACATTGCTTCTGTGTATGATTCTCGGTGTAATCTTGTGTGTGGAGAAATAGTATGACAGCAGCCATGAAAGCACGCAGACCCGAGCCAGCTGAGATTGAGTTCAAGAGTATGCGCTACTTGATAATGGATAGACCAACCGATTCCACCATTGATAAGTTCATTGAGGTAAATATGAATTTCTGAGTTCTGACATTAGTTCGTTTGTAGATAGAACCGTAGGATATCCTGATGGTTAAAGCTTTCAGTTGCTATGCCAAAGTCCGGGTTTGATTCCACACACAAGTACTATATTGGAAGAAAGTTTGATGAGTCTCTTGCTGGGATATTACTGGAATAATGCTAAGAGCAGCGTAAAACTGTACTCGTTTTTATTGTAGAAGAAACTGTTCATGTTGATGCATAACTTGAAACTACATTTCAGTTTTAAGTTTAATGAATGGTGACACACTTAGTTCCTTGAAAATAGTCCTGTAGTCTCACATGTGTGTGCTGGCCTGATGATGCTGAGAACCAGTTGTCTGTTGCAGGAACTGAAGAAGCGTGGGGCAAAGGATGTAGTGAGGGTGTGTGACCCCACCTACAAGACGGAAAGACTCAAGGAGGAGGGCATCAGAGTCTTGGTGAGGGTCCACTATGTGAAATGTGCTTGTTAGCGAACCCATTCAACATGGCAGGAAAAAAAGCCAACCGTGCATGAGGCTCCAGACACCCCACATTCGGAAACGTCCATGTCATGACTCCTTTATTAAATCTGTCTTCATTTTCATATTGACAGAGTTAGAATTATTTGACAATTTTCTGCAGTGTTACTGAAAAAAAATGATTCACTTACACATGCTTTAGCAAGCGATCCACATCTGAATTGTCAAAGAGCAAAACAATGATGTTTTGAACAAATCTTGTTCATGAGTTAAATAAAGTTATATATAAAATCAACGTTACTACTTACACATGTTGCTTCTGTTTTCATTATTTCGTGCATTTGTGTAATGTCAGTCAAATGACATTTTAACTTATGTCATTTTGATCTTGTCACTCAGACACAATGTATTGTGATGATATGCACCTGAGAAAACTAGCACAATGTTCCATATTTTCCAAACAAATCTTGTTGCATGTTGAACATACAAAACTTCAAAAAATAATATTATGAAAAAATAATGCCCAATAGGGTTAAGATCTGGTGTGTAGCTAGGCCAGTCTTGAACTTCAACATTAAGTCTGACAAACACTGTTTTGTGTAACCCTTATTGTTTTTCGTTATCATACTGGGAAATCCAGTTGTGTTCATACAGGGTTCGGGCTTTTGGAAGGTGGTGATCATTTGAGATGTAGGCATATCGTTTCTTCATCAGATTTTCAGAAAAATACTCAAAAGCGTTATTCCTCATGATGACATCCCACCCCACCTCCCCACCACAGAGATTCTGGGCTTTGTTTTGGATGTAGGTCAAAGGGAGATAACTGTTTACTGTTTTTTCATTGGAATGACTATTGAAAAGTGATGGTGGCAGGATTTGTGGGGACTGTATTTGTTTTCTGTTCCCAGGACTGGCAGTTTGATGACGGCAGCCCCCCACCAGCGGCAGTTGTGGAAGACTGGTTCAACCTGCTCAAGACACGCTTCCGTGAGGAGCCAGGCTGCTGTGTGGCAGTACACTGTGTGGCAGGTCTCGGCAGGTACATACTCAAGGGGAATGCTTGTTAGTTGCTTTCCTCCATATAGAAATCAGTATGTTAGACAGGATGGTGGTCTCCGACAAAACAGTCTTGTTTGGGAAGGTAGGATGGTGAAGTGGTTAATGTCAAAGTGGCGTCTTAGCTGTTCATGATCATGGCATACATGATCAGTGGGATGGTGGTCATTGATAAATTACACCTCTGTTTTTCAAGATGGGCCAGTGTATGACTTACAAGGTCTGCTGTATGTACAGTGATTTTGTCTAAAATGGTGCCATCATAAATTCAGCTTCATTGGCAATGATTCTGTGGCAATGATTCTGGAATTTAGAAACAAATGAGCTTTGATTTAGCAGGAAATATCAAAAATTGCCATGTGAGGGCTAAAATTGATCATATGCATTTTGTAATTAGGAATGTTGTGGTTGACCAAAAGATGTTAAGTTTACAGCTTGTTTTGATTGGGCAAATATAAGTTAAAGAAATGGTAAAGAGCTAAACACCCCTTAGAAGGTTTATGGTACTGCTTAAAAATTCCTATATTTAAGTGGCAGCCATGCCTCATTCATGAAATGCATGTATACTCTGTATTTGTTTAGGTGAACATACCAGCAGTTCCTCCTGTTAATCAATTCTTTAGAGGTATGGCATGTGGTATATGCAGTGTTAGTAGAGATAGTGTATAGGTAACATTGAGACTTTGCTAATCCTGCTGCTGCTGATGTTGTAGAGCGCCAGTGTTGGTGGCCCTAGCACTCATGGAAAGTGGCATGAAATATGAAGACGCTGTGGAACTCATTAGACAGTAAGTCCCAACTGAGAGCTTTTGCTGTCCAGATTTGTCATTAGAAACAACCGCATTCATCACGGATTCTCTTTGGAATTGGCTATAAAATTCATAAATGTGTTTAGCATTAATCTGTGAGAGACATTTCATTCTTGTCAAAGGCCAAAGTTAAGAATTTCAATTATGTCTTACAAAATACATTTATTATGTAAGCATATTTTTCAAGCTACCTGATTGGTCCGACCTAAACTCATATTTTCAGATACTTGAAATAGATAATGACAATCAAGCTATGATGTCATTCTGTTGTTTACCTGTCACTGTATATTTGACATGTTATTGTTTGTAGTGAAAATAGAATTACTTGACTAAATAGACATGTTTTGGTTTTTATAAGCTTTTTGGGGGGTAATTACATAATGAAACAATTACAGACTGGTGAATTTGGTCAATACCTGTTTTTATCATGGATCAGTGTAAAGTAGATATTGAGCTTGGACTTCGTTCTTTGTCAATATTGCTTTTTACGGGTCCATAAAAACAGATATTGACCTCATCACCAGTCTATAATTGTATAATATTTACTAAGAATTATCATTGGAAGATATCAAATGTCCAAATTGTGAATAACACTGGCCTGAAACTGAGCCCATGTCTCTGTCCTTGATGTGAGCTGCATTACACTGAAACATGATTGTCAGTTTTAGTCGGGCATAAGTGGAAATTTCTGTTCCAGTTATAGAATGTATGTGTCAACATTAATGATCTATGGAATTGTTCAGTCTGATGCATGAAGGCTTAGATTAGGTGATGTTCACTCTCAGTATACTTTCAATATAGGTGGAGCCATCACAAAGACTTTAAGAGCATGTTTTCCTTTTTTTATTTTTCACTTTATTTTGAAACAGTGATTGTAAGTTTATCGTGCCTTCATGTGCAGAATCAGCAGGTATCTTATGTGAAGCTACTGTATGCATTAAAAAGATATATGAAATAGTTGAAAACTCACTGAAATGACAAATAGTTCAGTATCTGACACTGCAGTTCTGTTTGTACTGGAAATATCGAGGGCATGTTTTCTTTATTTGATGCCTACTCATCATGGAAATGATTTTGTTCCAGGAAACGAAAGGGTGCAATCAATGCTAAACAGCTGTCCTACTTGGAACATTACCGTCCAAAGTCACGGCTCAAACAGAAGAACAACCGCAATGGCCACCAGAACTGCACCATACTGTGAACAACTGCATCTCCTACCTATGGTGACCTTGCACAAGGGCACCCTCTTGGATGCTAATCGTTATTTATACTGCCATCTTTGCTCCTCTGAGCTGCATTTTGTTTTGTTTAGCACAGACTCAGTCAGTTGAGCACTCCAAAATGTTGATTTTTAGTTGATCAGTCAATGTCTTGTGTTTGTTGAGTATTTCTCCACATGGACCTGCCTACCATCCTCTGGGTTCTCCTGTTCACTGTATGATGAGTTGATGGTTAGTCTGTCTTCCCTTGATGGATTTGACTGTGGCCTGCTAGCTTGGAATCAGGGAGCTATCATTGTCTCAGTGCTAGCTTGCAGTATCACCACTTTAGTTTACATCAAGGTAAAGAAGTCAAGATGCTCAAGATCAAAACATGCTAACTTCATTTCGGGTTTCCTGTGCTGTTGGAGAAAGGGAATTTGTCATTTGTTGTAGCAGACACAAAAACATTTTCAAATTACTAGTAGATATCAAAGTTCAGGTTTTGTTGCTTTACAGTTGGTTGATGTTACAATTTGACTGGAATTATATCCTGAACAAAGAAACAAATGGTGCCTATATTTTCCAAGATAGTGGTATTTTGATGGGATTGTACATCCTGATTGCTTCAGTATTTTTAGTTCAGTGCTATGAAAGAAACAATGGACTTGTGGAAGTGTCGAAAACTATTATTAACACTCAAATAACCATGGAAACGGGTGAAAACTAGCTTTCTTTTTGCTGAAGCTCTTATTTGTCAGTGTTATTGCTGTAGCTAATTGAATCTTGTTTACAACAATTTATCAGGCTTGTCATGCTTATGTCTCTTTTGCATATGCTAAATCCTCTTTGATGAGCAGTGCCATTGACAACTTGGTGAGCTGTTCCACACAGTGCCAGTGATGTGTGTGCCAACATCAAGTCTATCAGCATTGGAATATTGACAGTTTGCAGTATCAACTGACAAAATTTGCAAAAAGTATTTTCTCACTGGAACTGTGTTTTTAACTCCAGATATGCTTATTTTTTGAGGCATTTGATGTTTATTATTTGTTTAGGATTGGGATCGTACTTGGTTTAGAGCCCCCTCGAATCCTACCTGTACCCAACCTCCTAGGCAGTAGCTGTGGTGATAAGTTACAGTCAACTTATCCCTTGGGTGCCTGTGTGACACTCACAGACAAGCGTATTGTTGTCCTTCAAGTCAGTCACCATAGTTTCAATCAGTGCCACTTCCCTTAGATCAGAGTGGACGATTCCAATGCCAAATAATGCAGATGTGGATGAAATGTGTTTTTTGTGTTCACTAGTGAAAATGTACACCCGAACAGTTTCCTTAGCAGACAATATACGTTTATCCTAAACTTGACAGCTCATGCTTCTGTAAAGTAATTAAGTCAGTTCATTGTGCATGCACAGGTATTTATGTAACAGCGCAAGGAGAAACCGATGTGTATGGGTATGTTGGTGTTTCCTTTGTAGGAGTATCAGAATCACACTCTGTTGTCTATAGTCTACAACATATATAAAACTAGGACCCTTTGACTGTTTCAAAATGCCTGAATACCCTTGTAACGTATATAATTGTCCAATGTTTGCGCATTGTTTGACTAAGCAACTCTAACCCGCTGGTGTGTATATTCACAGATTTGGAATTGTAATTTGGACACTTCATGATTTGTATATTTGCAGTGTCTCAATGGAATTGTACTGTCCTGATTTTAGAGACAATTGTAGATATGTGATGTTTCGGTGTTGAGTAACAATGTGGGATAGGGTCAAGTAATGGTGACTCCATTCTTTGTTAAAATGGATTTTACAGTTGAAAATTACTTTGTTTGATACAGCATAGACAGCTGTTTTGTGGAAACCCAGACAGAATCATAAAAATGTCTACATAAGAATAACAGTGATAGAAGACCTGTAATATGTTGATACAGACTGTGAGTGATTGACAAAATGACTACCCCAACACCACTTATTTGAATTTAAGATTAGAATTGTAATTACAGCATTCAGTAATGTGGTATTGTTGTTCAATTTTCCTGTAGCTAAAGGAGGAACATTTCCTGTATATTTTGTATTTTTTCATAAATAATGCTTAATTCAAGTCAAATTTTGAATTTCAAAGTGAAATGTCTTCAAGAAAAGGGAAAATAGTGGGCCAGCATTTCTTCAGATGTTGCTCATGGGAAAACCTGATGTCACCAAACCGTATACCTGATGTGACAGCACTGAGTGTGCTTTGGTTCTGATCTTGAATGGATTCACATTTACTGATTCAGTGCCCATTGTAACTCAAGTTTCAAGGTCTTTGCCACTTTCATCTGCCTTTGATTGTTGGCAGTTGTTTTAGCCTGTGGGGATATTGAAGATGTATACACTTTAGACAATGATATTTAATTTGAATGTCACTACTACAATGCCCTGAGAACATTATTGTAAAGTGGACATTGTGAGAAATTTGCTTCCATTAAAACATGGTCAGCTCTATGTATGGGGCACCAACATTATGAATAAAAATGGAAAAGATCTGTTTGTCTTTTATTTCAGCACCCTCAATAATGTTCACATTGATTGTACATAAGATAAACACAAAATGTGGGCATATTTACTTTTCTGATGATAACAAATTCATTGGACAAAATTGCCTAGATTACTGTATCTTACAGTACATGAATGTGTATGTGCCAGAACGGTTATAGCAACATGGGAGCCTCTTCTCTCTTTCAGTTGACACTATAGATGTCATTTTGGTGGTTTCATTTCAAAATAAGCAATTCCTTGCCCAAGAATGAAGGAAGATGTTCATTTCAAGTCCGTCCTGGTGTATATAAGTGGATCCATATCATCCAGAAGTGGTACAGAACATATGAAATGATTGTAGAACCAGAAGATTATTTCAGGAGCATTTGATTGATTGTGGTGTTACATTGGGAGAGAAGCTGTAGTTAGGCTTGCAGCTAGTATTTGCAGGTCAGACCCTTTTTGGGCCTGTTTGTCTGATGCCTTAGCTTCACTTCAGCTTCTATGTCTGGCAGACAGGCGATGATAGTGTCCAGTTTGACCAGAACATCTCCAGTTTGGACATTGTTCTGATTCCTTTTTCCACTCATTAGGTCAAGAAGACGAACCTAAAAAGAAGAGTTCAATGTACTTTCATAAGTTCAGCACTATTTTAGCAAAGCATCTATGAAGTGAAAGTGACAGCAGTGCTCCATCAACTCAAGGTCAGACAAAGTGATTGGTAACAGTCAAACCATTTGTTGTTAACATAGGAGTATTACTGAGTTAAAACAAAGCTAACACTGACTTGCCAAGACAGGATAAGAAGAGAACATCCATCATGTGAGGTATTTGTAAAGAGATCTGTTTACGTTCCTAAATAACTGATGCCAGAGACATAGGATGTCCTTGTTATGTCACAAAACGTAATGTTTGAAGATGCACCTAATGTTACTAGGACCAACAACACTGAATAAACTTTAGAGCATACTAAATTATAAATTCTTGACCAAAAATGCAATTTGAAGAGGGGAAAGTACTGCCTAAAGATGGTAACAACATCCAAATGAAACTGTGGCTGGGGTATCAAGACTGCTTGTGGGTGTTTCACCCGCCCAAATTGGGACGACACATAGTGTGTAGTTTTAGGGTGTTTCAACTTGTCCAGCCAGTGTTGTGACTGGTACAAATTCTCTGGAATATGAAGATTAGTTAGACAAATTGAGGGAGATTAGGTCATATCACTTGTCCGGAGACAACCCAAAATGTATCAACACATTTAAAAGGCGAACACTTTTCATGTACACTATTTAGAGTGAAGGCGTTTAAGATCAACATCAGCATAATAATCCTTCAGTATGTCTTAGGCCATCTAAGGAATTAGACAAGGAACACTTCAAATGCACAGGTTAATCTACAGTATATTCTCAGTTCGAAGAGAATATTTTTTTAATGATAAAAATCAAACTTCATTGCAAATGTTCCCAAAGGTAATACCCTACCTCCGTTAATATTAAAGATAACACTGACATGAGGCACAATCATGTTTCACTCTGAGACAGTAATCAATATTCTCTTGGAGATGGCATGGAAATAGGAACAAATTCATTCAGACAATTCATATTCAGCCGAATTTTTGTGTGATCACGATCCAGCATTTTGGATGCAACCAAGGACAAAAGATCAATCTTTCAGCTCACGGAAACCAGTGAATGACTATGCTGTCCTATGTGTAGAGCAGTTGTTAACATGTATTGACATGTAATGCAAAGCTGCATCCATTGTGTATTTTTGGATGTTGCTTGTAAAGTACTTGACACAGACTGCTAGATCAATTTGGTGGTTTAATTATTTCGAGATGAAAGAGGAGTTTTCATATATTCAACATTGTATGCCATGTTTTCATTTTTTTCTGTTATGCTATTTTTAGGATTACCAGACGCAGCAGACACAGAAGAGGGAATATATACAGCAACTCAGCTAATCACAGGCAACAAAATTTTTTTTCCACATTCTGCATCACTGTTGGTACATATAGGTCACGATTGAAAATATTTTTTCTTCTGGAAGCAGATTACAAATCATCATTTCAGCTCTTTCACTTTACATACATTTTGTAATTGTCTCAGACACAGACTAGGAAAACAGACATTCTCAACAAAATCGCAATCATTACTTTATCAGTTTACTTGCCCTTTAATAGATCAGATACATACATGCTCCCATGTGCTGAAGGTTCTAACGAGGTTTGGGTGTGTCCTTAGAACAGCCTTTGAAATCGAGCAACAGCACAAGGGCAACAGACGGATAGCCTGCTTCAGTGGCAGATACTTGTAACCATTCTCCATCACATATGATAGAGAGAGACCACTGATGTGGACTCTTCCACAATAGCTCATGTCAGTATTGGAGTCGCTGAACACTTCCTGGTAACTGTACAAAACAAATAAAAGTTAAATGAAAAGAATAATGAAATCAATTAAACATACAGACAACTTTGCATTGAGTGATTATATAGGTTTCAACACGTGTGATGTTGCAAATATGATTTCAGTGTGCAGTAGATAAGTTTGTTTGAACAGTGTTTCAGTCATATTCCAGGGTGTCTGCTTGGTGTAGAAGGAAAGCCGTGACACAGGTCTTACCACTTGGAAATATGTGCTCACCATATATCATGGCCGACTGTTTTAGATGCTTCACGTCTTTGTATCCCTGGCCAGTGTGCTGAAATGGGTTTATCATCACAGGTTACAGGACTTGAATTCAGAATGACGCCTTTGTGCCGACAAGTATCAGCAATATTCAGCTGTTCGATCCTGCTGCACCAGTCACCCTGTGTAGGCTCGTCCTTTGTTTTGTCTGCGGTGGTATTTTCTCCACAGGTAGCACGCAACTGTCTATTCTTCCTCTGTAGTAAGATCTGCATGAAGAGCTCCTGCTGTGCAGAATGCCTGTCCTTGGCCTTAAACTGTCTTCTCACCTCTCGATCTGCATCAATGGAATTATTCCCCTCACATTTAGTGCTTAGAGTCTTCAACTCAATGTCATATACACTTTTGTAAGATTCTTTAACATCGATGAATTTTGTCTGTATCTTTTTGTTTACACTTGATAATGTACTGCTTTGAAGACTCCCCTGCATAAATCTCCTCACGATCTCCTTCTTATAATGCTGGTGCACATAGGATGCAAGGTAATGTCTGGCAACATTTAGCTCCCACTGGTTTTTAACCGTCTTTATTCCTGTACATCCTTGACCTTGCCTTGTGACCTTTTCCCTTGTTTTCCTTAATCCACGTTTTGCTTTTCCTTTGCTTCCTCTTTTGGTTTGATTTTTCCCGACTTTTTTGCACAGACGGTCCAGTAGAATGAGTATCTCTTGTTTATATTGCCTCGAAGCTTCTCCAGAGTGTAAAGGACAGTGTCTTAGAGACTTCAAGTACTGTTTCTTAAGAAAACGTGTGTATGACTCCCTTTCATCTGGCTTTACAAACATGACAGCATCTTTACATGTGCAGATACATTTGCTAATTTCTTTGATCAGCTCGAAATTGTTTCTCAGTGTCTCACGAAGTAAAATGTTTTTCTTGATGGGTTCATTTTTAACCAATGAACAATATAAAGGATATACAGGCTGCTGGTTGTTGACATTAAGAGATACTTTGACTTGACAGGCACTTGATGGACTTGAGTTGATTGTTGGTTGCGATGATCCTGACTTGTTAACAGGTTGTGCCTTTCTGTCTGGGGAAACATGTCCATCACAGTTGTTGTTAGAATTAGATCCATGTCTTCCCTTTGACAAACACGTTTTCAGCGTGCGTAGAGTGACCATTGCAGTTACTAACAGATCATCTACATCATTCAGATTCGCTGTGGTTGTAAGATGACTGACACTTGAAACCGTATGCACACTCTTCTTTGATGGTCTTCTTTCACCGCATCTGCTTGTCACCGTTCTCACAGGCAGTAAATTGGATTTACTCAGCTTCTTTGGGGATAACATTAACTGATAACCAAGACTATTTTCTTGACATTCCTCCTCATCAGAACAGTTATTGTTTGTGTTCTTATCAAGAACCCAAAGATGATTTGAGGTGTTCCACCTAATTGACTCTCCACTGGCAAGCTCGATAGGGCCTCTCTCTTTCAGGTTACTGAGTTGCTGGTCCACATGACCCTCCTTCTTGGATGCAGTGCCTGTGTGTCTGATATTATGAATGTTTCCACATGCCTCTAAGCGAACTCTTTCATGAAATGGCCCTATATGAGGTCTGGCTGCGGTTAATACCTTGCTACTTGTACCACTTCTACTTTCTGCAGTGATGTCTGTACAGGTTGGTATCTTGTCCCCAGTGAAATCACCACATTTCTTACCCGGTGCCTCTGTCACTTCCAGACTGTCTGCCTGATGATTCAGAGCCCCTGTTGTTGGTTTTTGTTTACATCTGAGACTCCTCCCAAGACAAGGCTGCATGGCAAGGCTAATGTCCTGTGACTGTGCACAACATGGAGAAGCAGATTTGGAGGATGTACAAGAATCAGTCACTACAGGATTCTTTGGTATCAGTGATATTACTTTAAGTGCATTTTCACTATTCACCTCAGAACAGCCTGTAGTGCTTTCAGCCTTTTTAACTTCAGACACATCGGCGCCTTTTCCAAGACTAAGGGTTACTGCCGCTGATCCCTTGTTTACGTTGGAATTAGTGTGATCTAATTTTGAAACCGATTCTTTGTTCTTTCCACTGTTGACATGTGGTTCTCTTACAGACTGGTTGTTAGCAGTGCTATTGGTGGTCGTTCTTGATATAGTTTTGTCTTCTTCTAATGGTTTGTAGAAAGATGGTAGCTGTACATGTTTAATATCGTATTGTTCCCCATCAACACTGGACATGAAGTGGTGGTTGCTAGTGTCTGCTGCGTATGCACCTCTGGAATGACTGTCTCTGTTGAATATATACGGGACCGCCTCGCAATCATTATACCCTAAACTGGCTGACCTATTTAACTGAGATACGTAACGACCTTCATGATGAGGAGCAAACTCTGATCTATCTGCAGACATCGACCTTGAATTTATAAGATGTTCTCTGTTTTGTGCCTCTAATCTAGACTGCTGACTTGGAGGATACAATGGTGCATTTGTGAAGACTGGTATTAGATATCTGACAGGCTGAACACTTCTTTGCCAGTTAACATAACTTGGCAGACAGTCATTTCCAGTGTTGGTGAATATATTAGCACTTGCTGGTGCTGGTGTGCAAACTGGAGGTGCAGTGTGTGGAGGACGATTTTCGACTATGTCGGAAGATGGTGCATTATCTGGTGGCATGAAGTAATCAACTGTATAACTTGGAAAATGCAGTTTAGGTCCATATAGCCTACGGGAACTCTGTCCAAGAGGGAACCCTGACCAGTATGTTGAGATATCGTCTGATGATACTGTGGACACTGTTGACTCTAGGGACCTCCTTTCTTCTGGTTCCCCAACTCTTTGCCGCTTCTTTGAGTGGGAAACCTTCTCTTTCAGAACACTATTGGAGTTTTCAGCTGAATCTGGCAATTTCTTGTCTCGAGGGTCTGCAATTTTCTTTACATTTTCAGTAGTGGTAAAGTCAGTTGTTTTGGGCTTAATGCCAGCAATATTAAGACAATCCACTTTCTGTACTATGCTTAGGGAATCGACATCCTGTTTTCCAGATTTTACCTGCAAATTACCTTTAACCTCAGAGAGTTTTAGTTTATCAGATGCATTCTGCTGTTCTGCTGCCACAGTGGAGGTTGTGGTATCAATTTTGCTTGCATTACTTGGACTGACAAGCCCTGGTGGCGCAGATGCACCAATATATTCCGCTGTATTTGATGATGCAGAGGTTTGAATTTGACCCAAAGACTTAGCTTTGGAGGTGCCGTTGACCATGTTGTTCTTTACAGAAACTCTGACCTGGCCTGCCAAATGAGGATTATTCCTGCCACTGGCTGTTGTCATGGGCCCTGTCATGCGATCTGGTAAAGCAGACTTATTGCACAGGGGTTTCATGACATTACAGGTCATAGCAAACGTCCGTTTTGCAACTGTAGTAGCTGCCGCTGAATCACCTTTTGCAATAGCTCGTGCTCTCATTGCATTGAACTCTGCATCCATTCTTGCTTTTCGTTCATTGCAATTTGTATCTGGTTTCTTTGGAACATTTGAGGCTCTTATAACTTTTTTGATATTCCATTGTGGCTTTTTTGATGGATTTGTACTACTTTGAGTTTTCATGAGAACTAATTTCACAGGAGATGGTGTGACAGTCCTTGTTGCTTTGGGATCTTTGGGATTTGAAACCTCTGAGGACACTTCTGGTTTTAGTGTAGCACTATCATCTACTGGAGGACATGCTATTAACGGTCTCAACTGAGGCTTGAGTTTTGTGGGGCTAGATCTGTTATCAAGAAGACTCCACTGGTGCACGGGGGTGGGACACTTCAGAAGAGCTGAAACATCTCTGCTATCCTCAACTGGTTCAAAATGATTTTTCTGGAAGTTGTTTTGAAGGTTGATATTTGATGGGGCATTGGATGTCACACCACTAGATGTATATTCAACATTGTATTTCATGAGAGGAGGTAAACTTCCATCTTTGTAGTCATTCTGAGATATTGTGATGTTTGGGTCAGGCCCAGTAACACGGATGTAGTCTGTATTTACATACCCAGTTAGATTTCTTGTGGAACTCATTTTTGCTCTCACCAGGGCAACTGGGTCGGACTTGAAGGCATTGAAGGTCTCATCCATACTCTTCATGATATCTGTCACAGACACTTGATTTCCTTTGATATGAGTTTGTCTGTTATCTGGTGTCAAACTTCCCAATGAACACTTCTGTGCCTCAATCACCATCTCAGGATAGATGTTTCTATTTTTCCAAGAACGTTTTGCTGAGTGTCTTGTATCCTTTTCAGGGCTTTTACTGGGACTACTGGTTTCCAATGTTGGAAGAAGAAGTGCCATATCAGATGGTATACGTATCTGTAATCCTTTACGTGAGAGGTCTCCAAGTTGTCTTGTTTTTGACATTGCGTTTTTCTTTGCAAGATCTTCTATTTCAGCTGCAGCAAGTTGTTTTGATTTATGGGAGACTTCTTCATTTGTCAGCACTGTAAACAGCTCTGCAATATCTTTGAAACCATGACTCAGTCTTTGCGTCTGATCGTTTTCAAGTGTACCTGAAGATCCTTGGGCATTACAACTGTCACCGGCACCGGTTGGCTCACTTGAAATTTCTGACGAACTGCATTTATCAGTGTTTGTATCATTATTGTCAGGGCATTTACAGGCAGCCTCAGACTTTGCTGTGTCCTCTGGACTACCACACGGAACAACTATGGGTGTCTCCATTTTCTTCACAGGAACATTTTTGGTTGCTTGTAAATTTTGCACCTTTGTTTGGTCACGAATTCTTTCACTCCGCCTTGTTCCCTCTCGAAATACTTTCCGTTGGTTGGGTTTTGTCTCGGTATGCTTTCTGAACTTCACCTTAGTTTCAGGGAAATGTTGGAACTTTCTTTGCTCAGGTTTTAGTTGCTTTGATTCCGGTGGTCTTTCTAGGACCTGTGTGTTACAAGTTACTGTTTTTTCTGGAGAGTCAAATCTGCAGAGTTTCTCTAAAGCATCCAGTGTCCCGGAGTCAGACGAATCTGGGGTTAAAGTAGATGAAGATGTAGATGAAGAGCATTCAGAGATTGGCTTTTGGTGCATAACATGCTCATCCCCATTATCATCTGCAGATGGTTGCACGGTGATGTACTGTTGTATCTTCTGGCTTTGATCCAACTCGGTTTTGTCTTTGTCTTTGATGGGAGCGGTTTTGTCTTTGTCATTGTTGGGTACCTGGTCAACAGCTTTAACTTTACTGTTTGGTGGTGATGAGGATGGTGATAATAGTGCAGAGGTCAAGTCCACGCTACCTTCCACTCTTTTGTCAGAAGTAGAGTAACAGTTAAGTATTTTCGGCATCCATGTTTCAGCTGATACATCAGATGACATTGATTGTTTTTCATTAGACTTGGATCCCACCTGAAACAGATAATCCGGACTTATAGAAATAAATTATTTACAAATATCATAGACGCATACAAATACAAGTAAACAGTTCCCGTTAAAAAGCCCTTAAAACACAAAAAGGAGCACACATGACACAGGAATGCACTAGACATTATTTCAGCTCTTAAGAGAGATTGTGGGTATGGAGAGGATTTTGTCACTTTTGATATCATTGCTTTGGAAATGCTTATCGAAAATCATAATGATTACGTAAAATAGCAAATTGTGATTTATTACATGATAGGTTGGGACTTCTAGCCTGCATGTATCACACTGTTACATACAATAGGTACCATCAGACTGGTTTTTACACCAGTGACGACTTGTACGGGATGCCGCGCTATTCTCAAACTGCAACTGCTGCTTGTTGAGGAGGCGCTGCTCTGCTGTGACTGGGAGCGCCCAAACCGTGCTGCATGCTTTACAAGAGGGTCCACAACTGTCACCACATCCTGCCATCTCACAAGGAGATCGTTAGAGGTAACCAGCTGGCTGTTGGAACCTGAGCATCCAAGTGAGGGTATTTGTTTGATATACAGTAACATACAAGTATTTTGCTGCACGAAGTATTAGTTAAAAATACAGTTAAACACAAGTACTTTGTGATACAGAAGAATACACGTATTTTATTACACCAAGTATTGGTTTAACGTGCACAAACGTACTGGTACAGCTTTTGACATACAGTAAAATACATGTATTTTACGTATTTCATTACTCGAAGTATTAATGTGACATACAGTACAATGCATGTGTTTTGTTCCATAAAGTATTGGTTTTACATACAGTAAATCTATATACTTTGTTAAGTTGCACAAGCTTAAGTTGATGCCATCAAAAAGCTGTAATACGAAACATGCCACAATAATGATAACTAAAGAGATTTGCTCTTCTGAGGCTGTTACTGCAGAACCGTCAGCTGAGTGTTGGCCATCGCTGATGAAAGTCCTGACTATTACAAAATTTAATCTTGTAAGACCCTGGGCCTAGAATTTCGAAGCTCTCTTAGTGCTAGATTGTCGTAAGTTAATGTTAATGTAAGGCACATACGACTACCTCAGCGGTGAGACAGCTTCGAAATTCTTCGTGTTTAGTATTGATAATCCAATGACCATAAACGGGGCAAAATTGAGATTTGAACTCAAGGTTTTTATAAAAATTCCTAATTCATAAAAGGTCCCTCTGATATTATTAGCTACAGTGCTCGTACACGTACTTCTGAATATTTTCTTCTATATTTTTCTCAGACCTTTATTAGACTTGAGGCCTCTTACGCATGCTGGGGTATTTTGTGAATACGCCCCACATCAGACTGCACATCCAGCATGCATGTTACAGACAGACAGACAAACAGTACTTCCGGTATATTCAGCTGTTAAGCATTGATGGTGGGGGTTAGTGGTTTTGATATGGCTATAAGGTTTGATATCATACCTTGCGCGTTGAGGTGCCAGAGATTCAGCATCTTTGCTTCGGTAGTAGAACATCTCCGTATCACAGCCCTGCTTTTCATAGTTATAAAACGTGTTGCCATCAGCAGCAGCTGCCTCTGGTACCTTGGAAACAACACTGGTAACATGGTTAGAGGGACCATGGCACCACGAGCTTCTTTACCGTCCCCTGTCATTTCTGAAGTGTTGCCAGGGGCAACAACTACCGGAAGCACGTGTCCACTTAGCATCTTCAGCTTCTGTTTCGTTAGATTCTGTGGAAGCAAATGAAGATATCAGTGTGATGATGCGGCCCCGGATGTTTCTTTAACTGAGTAGAATCCAGTCTTGTCTTACAATAGCAATAGCTATAATAGTATCTACCACTCATTGCCATGTACGCCAGTACAGTAGACAACTACCTGTGAAGATCCGGGTGAGAAATGGTTTTCAGCAACCCCATGCTTGTCGTGTGAAGCGACTAACGGGATCGAGTGGTAAGGTTAGCTGACTTGGTCGACACATGTCATCATATCCCAATTGTATATAGGTCGAGGCTCATGCTGTTGGTCACTGGATTGTCCGGTCCAGCCTCGATTATTTATAGACCGTCTCCATACAGCTGGAATATTGCTGAGTGCGGAATTAAACAGCATCCAAACCAACCGAAAGCAGTAGAAAACTAGAGTGATATGCTAAACTCTGTATTCTCTGTATAGTAACTGACTCTGAATTATGAAGCTGAGTGAAAGCCTCGATGACATCTGCGATGACATCATATTAGTCTTGTATTTACGGCACTTAATCATTAACATTATACTCCATAACCAATGTGGACACCCACTCTCCTGACACTGATAAAGTAAATGAAAGTTCATTACCTGTGATGACCGGTCGTTGCTGAGGCTGCTTGTTTGTCCGTAGCAGCAGCTGAGGCTCCTGACATCAGCTGTGACAAGGTGTTTCGTCTCCACCATGGCCTGAAGGAAGGATCTGTGGTTGAGAAAAGCCTCCACGTCAATCAGCAGAGTCCCGGGCACTACTAGGTGCAGGTGACGCTGCAGGAACGACATCTGTTCCGACTGAGAGCACACGTGCATCAAGGATGGTGCGTGTGGATACTTCAGCTGTAGCTTGAGCGCGTTCAAGACAATGTTACATCCAGGCGAGGTGCATTGTGGGAAGAATATCTCTCTGATGTCAGCCCATGAAGCCATGATGGTTTGTCCAGACTTAATACACGGCATTCTCGACGCCACTTCCTTCAGCAGCATCCTTTCTTCTAATGAAGATGTGGATCTGGATGCGGCATCAGCTGAGGACCCACTTGTGGAGGAGCAGGGCGATACAGTTGGTCCGTCAGGGCTTTGTGGTGTAGCTCTTGACCTGAATTCACTACCTGTTTTTAAGCATGAACTTGTATGTTTGGATTGAAGCAAAGCCTTTCCCCTCACTGAATTCCCGGTTTGACTAATATCGGAGTCGCTTGCGTCACAGTTCGGCAGATCTGCTCCTTGACCGGAGCACCCGCCGTCAACACCTACGATATTCCAGTCATATGGTTCCATGGAGATATGCTGCAGCGGTATCTGGAACATGTCTTCTGGCTGTGTATTGGGGGGACGTACCCGTGCCTGACCTGGGTGTGTCTCCCAGGACAGGCTACATACCACACCCTCGGGCGAAGTGTCCGCCTGGGGTCTTGTCAAGGAACGTCTGAAATAATATATACAATTAAAGTAGTAACATATGTTTCGCACATGAATTTAGAACGCCTTTTACGTTATTGCCTGTTTTTATATTTCGCATACAGACCAATTTTGGGCAAGTGTCAGGTATAAATTTTCAGTATGCGTGTGGACGTCAAAATGCGTAACTGATGTGTCCTGTGTGAAACTGAGAAACTGTCGCTGTATACTGGAGGCAGTCAACAGCGAACAGAATGATGGCATGCTTAGTATACGGCTGCAAACACCCTGGCTATCAGTTAAAGGTACTGATTGATATTTAGGCCGCAGATATAATTAGTAAAGATATGGCAGGACCACGACCCCAAGTAAGTACAACAACAAAAAAACAGAGGTTGATGCTATCAGCAATGACCCACGTCGTCGGAACATACGTTGCCACGCAACCAGTCAGGTCATCGAGCTGACGGAAGGCCTATAAACTGAAGCACGGTAAAAGCTGTAAATATTCTTCAGTGAAACCCACTGTACATCTGAGTAGACGAAGAGTAACACTCGAGATGAGAGGATTGCAAAAATCCATTTCATTTTCAACAAACGCCTTCCGCCTGTCATATGTAAGAGCTTCTTTGGTAATACATGTAGGAGTCTCACCAAACTAACAATGGGTTAGGGTGGTTTTCAGGGATTCCCCCAACACAACGACTTGACATGAAAAGTGATTTTGTACACTTGAATGTAATATTTAGTTTCCGGTCCTAATTACAAATTTACAACCTGTTGGTTGAAATAGGGTCCCAGTGCATGTCAAAGCCCGCCCTTTGGAATTTTTTTTAAAGCGATTTTCAGTGTGCATGAATATCTTTGAAATCCATGTAAACACAATAATTTGTCTATGCATGTATATTTTGAACGTAGTCGCCTTTTTTCACACGCTAATTCTGTAGCGTAGTGAAATATTTGGGCATTAAACAAGGCGCATAGAGTCTATCCAGTCTGACCCATTCAGTCTAGACTTGAGTTTGATTCCTTGTCATAAAGTATCTCATGTCGGGAAGATGGACTTTAGCATTCCCCAATGAGGTTGGAGATTTTACGATCGCATCTAGCCACAGACATATACTGTGTTGTGGGTTGTAGTCTTCACTTCTATAGGGCCCGATTCACAAAACGTTTGCAGTGCTCTGCCATTCATAAGCCTGTGATAACTACAACGGGTCGTAACGTTACGCACGCTTTGTGGATCGGGACCCTGGCTTAATAATGTTTGCATATTGCCCATAGAGAAAGACTTCACAATTTGTGACTCCAGTTAATAGGGTCACCTCTCAGTACTGTCAAAGTCTGACTTTCGATACCTTGTCTGAAAGTAGGGCGACCAGTTATATACATGTAGGTACATATGGAATGGTCGCTACTAACGCTGTTTCAACAGTTAGTAAGAGGTGTTATTGCAAGAAACTAACGAAGCTGTCATGTAACAACTGATACAGATACTGACATATCTGCAGAACTCATAACAGTTGTACAGGAAAGCACAGCTAGAGAGAATGAGCAGACGACACAAGTCACGTGACACTCTCTCCAGCATTCGTGATGTGATCTGTAAAAATAGGCAGATACATATGAAGTTTTCGATAATTTCGTGTGTGAGGTTAAAGGAATTGACGCAAACTTAAGAAATACATATCGCTCTACAAGCTTATTTAGAGTCAAAAAGTACAATTTAGCACTTAACTGTTTTGAAGCTGAAGAACGCGGACGCTTGCCGGAGGCATTGACAAATGACGTAAGTCGGTACGATTTTCAACGGTACGCTGGATCACGAGTCAGACTATATTGGTGTAATAACGTCACTTCAGTGTAGCGTAAAGCAAAAACACCAGTTTATCGCCTGACAGAGTACTGTCGGTGCCTTTGATCTTTCAGGGAAGCGTATTAGAATGAAGAAATACACTTTGCTATACTACCATGTATAGTGTAATAAAATATAGCACTCTTTCGCTCTATTATAGTTAAAGCACGAGGATGCTTAAATGTATATCAAGAATGTATGTATAGTCACAGAATAAAGCCGACTTTGACCACTTTTTGTAGTCAACTGTAGGCTGAACCCCGAAGTAGTGCAGGTCTTGCAGGTAGTGCCATTTTGGTGAAACACAACAAGGACGGCATAGCGAACTGCTGCTCGGAAGCATGAGCTCCGGAAGGAGCTGAAGATATTAAACAAATGTACAAATAAAAACTCCCCTTTCGACTAGTGTGATTATTTTGAAGCTTTAACACTTTTAGTGGTGGTATGGACGAAACAACAATGACACATACGGTACATGACTGTACAGTCATGCATGAGCAGAAATATGGCAGTGGAGATCACTCTTCCTTTAATGCATTTTGAGTGAGTGAGTGAGTGAGTGAGTGAGTCAGTGAATGAGCACGGAATTACGCCGATTTCATCAACACGGTGGGAGACACTAAAATGGGCTTCAACACTGCACTCATGATTTGAATCACACCCGGGTCTTTGATGTGACGAGCAAACGTTTGAACCACTAGGCTCCCACATCGAGTGAGTGAGGGAGGTAAGTTTTAAGCCGCACTCAGCAATATTCCAGCTATATGGCGGTGGTCTGTAAATAATCGAGTAATTCCAGTGGTTAACAGTATGAGCATCGATCTGCACAAATGGGAACCGATGACATGTGTCAACCAAGTCAGCGACCCGATCCTGTCAGGCTTCTCATACGACAAACATATTCGCCTGTTATGGCAAGCATGGGTTGCTGAAGGCGTATTCTACCCCGGACCTTCACAGGTCCTACCCCACTGCCCCTCAACGTTATTATAAGGGTACAGTTACAGAATATCGGATACCGTGTCTCACGTCACCCTAAACCTAACACAAAGCCTAACCCTAACCCTAACCCTAACCCTAACCAAATGTAAACTGGCTTGCTTTCAAAGATGGCAGAAGGTATCCGGTATCCTGTAATCTTGCCTGGAAGGAATATTATTCAAATCCTTAAGTCTCGTGTTTCTGTGGAAACAGGTACACAAGAATGGTGATAGAGAGGCCAGTCACTCTTAGATTGTATATCCATGAACTCTCAACAGAAATGGCAGAACAGGAAGCTAACGGAACCTACCCAGCTAACATATTTAGAGAAGTAAGAAAACATTACCACTAAGTACTACCTCACACTACGACTCCCAGCATGGGATGAAAACATTATCATTAAGTACTACCTCACACTACGACTCCCAGCATGGGAACAATGTGTGAAGTCCATTTCTGGTATCCCCCGTCGTAATGTTGCTCTTACTTTTGCTCAACTAATGGTTTTATCTTATTCAAGAAAATGTTTTAAAAGGTGTAGAGAATAGGAAGTAGATGGGAGCAATACGGAATATACACGGTGTGTTGTGAATACAACGAAGGAAAGACTTTCTATAACAATGCATTTTGCAGAAATGGTCTCAGAAGGAACTTCAAATATATTTTTCAAGGTAACAGCTAAACACATATAGGTCTGGAATTTCAAATTCTATTCTAATTGATTCTAACTAAAGGTTGTAACTAATTGATTCAATGGATACAGAGAAAATACGTTTAATATATTCTTAAATGATAATTACGAAAGATTACTTACATCATCCCGAGTCGATAACTCGGTCTCAGCACAAACAGTGTAACTTTGGAGGCAGACAATTTATGTTCGTTTGAAAGACGACCAAGTAACGTAGGAACAATGCAATTACGTCACAGGTACTGAAAGAAATGACGTCATTGAGATGGCCTCGTTGAAGTGTTTGCGCTTATGGGTAATCGAGGTGAATGGTTAGCGTAGACATTCTGCGTTTTCAGAGCTGTGTGAGCATGCATACATCAGCGTGTATCAGATTTCATATTCTTTATTTTCATATACCAGATGTGAGAGCTTGTTTCAACAACATAACTGAACCCGGCTTGTATATTGTGATAAAGCAGGTGTCTTGATGCGGGTCCTGTCTGGGGATATTAACCTTACGACTAGTTCTATATTTTCTCACTGAAAACGTAGTTCATGCACGATTCAACTGTTCAGAACGAGCATGGGAAAGTAACAGAACTATTTAGGCATCATAAACTGCCATTGCTCTAATGAATACTCTTTCAAAGGAGTTAGATAAAGTAGAAATATCACTGTATACATGTCTTCACCTTTCTGCGGTGCTGGCAGTGAGCAGATTATGTCAACCATGACATGTAACAGTGCGCATTAATTGCAACTCCCGATTAATAATACATGTACCTATGTTTGTTATGAACTTTGTTATCAACTCTAATAAAAATAAAAAGCTATAAAAAACACAGAAAGCAGAAGATATATTGGTTCATCACCAAGTACATGTCAGTTTACAATTCCACACAATAATGCTTGCTGTTCTGCTACAGAATGAAAGAAAAAATGTTTAAAAGATGTTTATAATTTTTATGACGTTTCTGTAGTGGACAAACGGAAGGGATCCATTTAAGCAGCTAAGTCATGTTACACTATCTTCAGTTTTAATTTAGCACAATTGGTAAACCTATATATTCTGTTTTGTTGTCACCAGCGAGACGAAATTTGACTTTCATAAGTTTTAGTTTCCTCGGAATGATGTGTGAAATATATTCCACAAGTGAAACATACTTTTCAGGGAGGCTGATTGATGATCAATTGACGCGCAGCAGAGGCTCGTTGACATCCCTCTCTTGAAATTAGTTGTAGGGGAGAAGTGCAAGTCTTTATCATGGCGGCGGAGTCGCTGTGAAAACGTGTAGAAGTGAGTCTCCAAACATCTTAGGATCTTGTCGAAAACACTTGCCTTATTAACCTGACAGTTGAATGCATATCTAATCCGACATTTGGCAACTTATGGTATGTATAAGGTAAGTATGATGATCTTGAAATTACTAAAATACTTGTCAGAATACAGGAAATGGATCAAAAATGCAATCGTAATGTTTGCTATGTTAGTCAAGTCGATGAATGCATAGAGTTTGGAAATTCGTTATTATAGCGCTCTTAGGCAACAGTTTTGTCTGTCAGTATCATTTTGCACTTACATCAAGAAGAGGGACTTCGCGCAGATTCAGGCAAACCATCTCAAAAGAAGAATAGGTTCCCATTATTTTGGATTCTTGTGCGTTCAGATTTCTTTACACTTTCCCGGCTGAAATCAGGAATAAGGATAATTTAATTTGATTCATTATGTACACAGTCTTCTTGTCAATATTCACTGATGTTAATGCATTTATTCAACTTTGACGGCGAACTAAACTCAAGCACAACTTTGAGATAGGTTTCTAGAGGTCACATTGTATGTTGAAATATCTAACATGACCATCAGTGTTAACAAGGGCATTCTGTATTTCAGCTCAGAAAGCTATTTATATATTTGTTAAAGCAGTCATCATTTGAAAGGGAGCATAAATAGCATGATATGACACACCCATATTTATGCAAGATAACCATTTGTTAGTGTACCTTGCCATCAATGCAAGGTAAGAGTACCGAGATGGGTGAAAGCTCCTATAAACATGATGAAACAGTTATTTGTCCAATCCACTTCAAACAGCAAGGACTGACCACAACAAATGTTATGATGCCAGGGACAGTTTTAGGCTGAAGATAATATTACTTTTATGTTGTGTTTATCATTACGCACAGGACAGCCTACGATGTTTATGTAGATATGACGATATAAACATTGTTCCTTTCATACTTCATGCTTTCATCCCATATCCAACTGATGGAGATGGATAAAAAAAAATTCTACACTATTATTTACCATCTCAACCTGGTGCCTATTATTAATATTTGCTACGAAATGAAATGATGACAGAATGTTTAACTACATTATCAAGAACATTGAAACCTGAACAATCATTTTGAAGAATCATTGGCTCCAGTGTAGAAAATTTGATTCTTTGTTTGGTTTGAAAAATACTGTCCCTCAGATCGGCTCTACATTTTCAATTTTTTTCATTTTTTTTCTTTTGATTTGAGAGGATGTGATATTATATTTTTGAACATGATATACCAAGGTCAACACTGGTGCTTTTTGTTGCCATAAGAAAAATTTGAAAAATGAAGTAACTGGTTAACATTGATCAACAAGAATATAATATACATCTTTCTTTATCTTGACTCATGCTTTATTGCGTATCTGCCCTTGCCTTCCAAATGATTAGTGGAAACTTGAAACCCTTCTGATTTCCTAGAAGCGAGCGCACAATCACTCACCCTGAACCGTCTCCCTTCGCTCGCCAAACGGACCACGCGACAAAGCACATGAGTGAATCAAGACTCAGTTTCAGTAAAGTCCTCCCCTTAACATTTGGGTCGTTTCAGATATCTAGACAACAAGGCCTCTAGTATATCTAAAATCCACAAAATCTATAGGGTTACTTCTCATACTTAGTATACGAAGGTGGTCCACTGTCAGATGTCAGACAGAAAGCCAGTGAGCAGCCATGAGAAGAATTCCCAGGGGGTGTATAAATGTGAGCATGGATGAGAGTACAGTCTAATGGGGAATCCCGGAAGTGGTTGACCTGCCACCTTTTGCGTCAGATTCAGTAAGCATTTAAGCATGAATCAGGATAAGGGAAAATATGTAATTTTTAATGATAAAATTGATATTTTATACTTATCCTGATTCATGAGATGAAGCCCTCCCAACCATCCCCTCACACCACTCAGGCTTCCTTGTAAGCCTGTGTGAAGACATATTGTCGGAGACAGTGAGGATTGCCATGTGGTTGATCAGTTTGGCTGGAGAAAGGAGACTATGGGTGAGTGCTTGCACACTGACTTCTAGGGAATTTGAAAGGATTCAAGTTTCGACGAACAATTCAGAAGATAACGAGAGATAGGCAACAAAGTATGAGTCACGATAAGTATAAAATATCAATCTTATCATAAAAATTACATTTTCTCTTAAAATTAATTATGAAATATACTTTGAAAAGTGAAAATTATTATAGAGTCACAGTATATATATGTTTCCGCATCCACCATATACATTTGTGTGTACTGGACCCTGGAAATGTTTTACCTATATTTTAAATTTTGACCTTTGTTTGACCTTTTCATGTTGACAGTAATTCCAGGTTCTCTCTAAATATATTTCCTCACGCTGTGAACACAATTTCCACAGAAAGCACTGAGCTCACCACTTATTATCATCTCAAATAGTGGAAGAGTTAGGAATATGATACTGTTTCCCCATGTTAACAATTTATGACCATTTCCTATTTATCTATATTGCATCAAATTTGTTCTTGTATAATTAACTGTACTTTCTTCGAAAAATTACTATATACTCTCTTTGTTGTTGCCTTCAAGTTGAGTGAGTGGGTTCAGTTTTACGCCACACTCAGCAATATTCCAGCTATATGGCGGCGGACTGTAAATAATGGAGTCTGGACTAGACAATCCAGTGATCAACAGCATGAGCATTGATCTGCGCAACTGAGTCAGTGAGCCGCACCACCCGATTCTGTTAGTCACCTCTTACGACAAACAGGGTCGTCTTTTAGGAGTTTCTGAAGGCCTGTTCCATCCTGGACCTTCACAGGTACCTTCATGTTGAAGTGCTTCAGATATAGAATTTGAGTTTGGTGCTCTATTTTAAAGAGGATTTAGAGCCATCAATGCTGATGCGATGTTCATTCTGATCAGAATGTTTACCTCATATGACCTGTGGGGGTGTCATCAGATCTTAAGTCAGTAGGGTTGCCTAGTGATTAAAGCATGTGCTCGTTACTCCGAAGATATAGTTTCACTTCCCCTCATGGGTACAATATGTGAAGCCCATTTCTGATGTCACTCACTCACTCATCAGATCTTAGCAAAGATGGGTATGATTTGAAATTTTTTACTGTTTTACATGTTTAAAACATCTGTGTTTAATTTGATTGAAACCTGAGATATTGCCCTGGAGAAGTCATTCGTGTAATTTACTTCCTAGAATCCTGAGGCCGTGAAATGTCAGGGACACGACCAGGAACTGAGGCCACTACAAGTTCAGTGACAGGTGGTTCTGGCAGGGTCGGTGAGGCAACAAAGAAAGACAACTCGGTCACTTCCTGCGCATCGGTGGCCACTAATACAGACGATGTAGGTACCAGTGAAGGAGATCAGTGGAATCTGGATACATTGCTCCCAGGAGAGGTCAGTCATAGAAATTATAAGGTCCTTGCATGGTTAATATAGATGTAGTATATCAAGAATGAATAGAATGTGAGCCCATGAAAGGTTAAAACTTTTAGTTGGAATATTACTGAGTGAGGCATGAAAGTAAACTCACTCACTCTCACATAAGCAGTAGTTGTGTGTCAGGAAAACAGCCAACTAGCTTCAGTGGCAAAGTGTTTTGGAATGTAATTTGATTGCAGTGTTAATCAGTGGTGTCATGATGATCTGAAACAAACAAACTCTCCAGTGAGAGACAGTTTTGGGTGATAACTGCACCCCTTCTTCAGGATGATCAGGGATTCAGGATGAGAAATGGTCAGCAGTAGTGTAATAGGTGACTTATGATTAGGCCACTCATCAGTCATATAGCTGCAATGTTCTACTGAATCTGGAGTCAAACGACAGACACTGCCATCACTTGTGGTAGTGTCCTCCAACAGGTTGTTTATGCTCAACTAACCATTTGTCTGTGTGCTGTGTATGCTGATTCAGCATATTCGTTTCTTCATGAGACCATGCAATCTCTGTTGTGTGTGATGACCTGTGAAGATCAGGGTTAGAATTGATTTTCAGTAACCCAGGCTTGCTGTAAGAGGTGAATAACAGGATCGGGAGATCAGTCTTGCTGATTTGGTTGACACGTCATTGTATTTCAATTGCATAGATTGATGTTCATGCTGTTGATCACTGGATTGTCTGGTCCAGACTCAATTGTTTACACACTGTTGCCATATAGCTGGAATATTGCTGAGTGCTGGGTGAAACTCAGCTTACTCATTCACTGATGCTGACTCACTCATTAAACCACTCACTGATGTATGTGTTCATAATGTTCCTTCCAGGACAAGAACCCGTTTGTAGGGCTGTCAGATGAGCAGCTGGGGCAGCTTGAAGATGTACTGTCCAGCGAGGAGGTGAAGAAGCTTCTACAGACAACAGACCTTGAAACCCTTGAACACAGTCTAATATCCAACATGGCTGCTGAGGGGTCCAGTGCACCTGTACACAAAGGGGACACATTGAACTCATCTGATGACTCGCTTAAGCTGGACATATTTGGCGGACAGAATGTCATCGATGAGGCCTCTGCTCATCAACTAATAAGGGTTAATATACTGTTGTCATATTTTTTAAGCTCTTACTGCATTTGTAGTTGGCTTTGTTAGTGACTGAAAGTGTAGTAAGTAATCAAGAAACTGAGGTCTACAGAATGACAGAAGTAAGCCCTTATGATCATATTACTTGTTATAGTTAGGCCATTAGTACATTATTGTTAGAGGGATAGGTAGTCAGTGACTGTCTTGCGACACAGATAATGGGTTTGATCCATACATGGATAAATGTGTTACATCAATATTAATACTCCATAACATTAAATTGATTAATGTTGCTGATCCCGAAAGAAACAATAGCTGGGTAGTAGTGGCCACCTCTTGTCAGTTGGGATGTATGTGTAAGATGGAATGCTGGAATATGAGAGCAAAATGTTGAAAATGAAGTATTGTAATATATCCATCAAATATTGGTGTATTTTGACAGCACCTATTCAAGCATATAAGGAGATTGGCTTATTTGACTATTGCCGAACTGTACTGTGTTAAGTTCAGTATGTTCCAGTCAAACAGTTGCAGTCAACAAAACTGTCACATGACCGCACTTGGCACTAAAATGACATGAAAGTTTTATCACTTGTTTGACAACTTTTAAAACTTCAGGAACATGTGTTGTCAATCTTTAGTTTGCCATGTGAAGGCCATTTTATACTATTTAGACATTGTGATGCCATAACTGTAAAACCTTTATGAGATCATACATCTAGCGGTATTATATAGCTGTAAAAATATTACACTGCTGTATCTTGCAAAGGCGAGTAGCGACTGTGCTTGTCATAAGAGGCGACTAATGGGATCAGGTGGTCAGGCTCACTGACTTGGTTGACACATCATTGGTTCCCAATTTTGCAGATCAATGCTCATGTTGTTGATCACTGGATTGTCTGGTCCAGACTTGATTATGTTCAGACTGCTGCCATATAGCTGGAATATTGCTGAGTGCGGCGTAAAACTGAACTCACTCACAGGTGAGTAATAACAGGCATTATGTAGGTGCACAGTGTTACCTTATACATAAAGCATGCATGGACAGCGTCTCGTCAGTTTGATCACACAAAAAACATTTTTCACAAGTTTCATTTTTCAAAACAAAAGTTTGACAACACGTAAAACTCAAGATTGACAGCACCGAAAGTTTGATGGAAAGAGACCGATGCTATGTCTACGTAAGAGTTCGACAACAAATTTGTGTTGGTGGAGAGTTGTTGGAATGTTCACACTCTCAAACTCGAGTTTGACAAGAAGTGTTTTCCAACCTTAGTTTGCCGTGTGAAGGCCCCTTTAGGCCCTGCTTGACTAGTGGAAAGCTGAGAGACATCAGACTCTATGCTGTTACTATCAGTTTATGTTGGAGGATATTAAACAGAATATTTTTGCTCATTTGATACCAAATCATTAACTTGTTTAATCGTTTAGTATCCTTTTTTATCTCCTTGGCAGGACAGTGTCCGAGAACATGAATTAGCAGTAGTAGCTGCTGCCTTTAATGATCATGCATATGCTTGTCAACCTCCCAAACCACAACCGTCCATCTCCAAGGTGACCGAAGCATATGCTCCTGAAACTCCCCCTGATGCCCCTCCCCCTGTCGTCCCCAGCATCAGTGTAGTGGCAGCCCCCTCCTTGTCTCCTGTTGTGCAGCAGGCTGATGTGGGGGTTGGGGCAGACCTTGACAGTGATGTGGAGAAGACAGAAGAAGATAGTATGGTAGAGGATGAGGTGAAGGAAGTAAAGAGAGGAAGAAAGAAGAAAACAGAGGATGCTTCACCACAGCCATCCAGGTAAGTCTTCAGCTAGGTGAAACCTTTCAGTGATATAGGTTCTCCATCTGGCCAGGTAGGGTTTACCTAGGGTAAGAGAGTGAAACTGTATAGGTTAGCATGGGTAAACAATGGGGATCCTAGAGGCCAGAACACTTCAGTATTTCATTCTACCAAAAGTGATATAAGATTGCATATGCTCAGGGGCCATGAATATACTAGAAATTGATTGATTAACCAATACATTAAGTGAGTGTATAATGTAGTCCACAACAGAAACAAATCTACAAGTATTTGCACTGGAAGGTTGTGAAGCATTTAAGACTGTGGTAGTTACTGTTACGTGTAAAGTAGCTGCATGCATATGTAAACATGCATAGGGTCCCAACATGGCGGTCCCAGAGAAATGTTGGAAACCGAATTCTGTAGTCTTACACAAGTACAGATGCTGGGAAGGCAATAATTTTTCCTTATCCTGACTCATGCTAATTGCTTGTCTCCTCTTCCCTGGTGAAGGTAGTGGAACACCTGAAATCCCTTGAAGTTCCCTTCTAGAAAGAAGCGACGTAAAAGACACTCACCCATGTGTAGCCTCCCTTTTCCCCCGCCCTAGGCCATGTCACCCCTTCCATGCTTGTCACTCTCTCCTTATCGCCCGACGTTGCGGCTGGAGGCACCTGAGGGTCCCGATTCGGTGATATGTTCTTTCTTTATTTTGGTCTTTGAACTAAATTCTGTTCGTATACGGTACTTGGATTTGTATATGCCTTATATATAATCAAATTTGTCATAATTATGTCATATTAAGTGTGTATTTCTTCACTTGGGACTTAGTCCCAATTGATGAAATCATGTCTACTATGTAGATTGCGGTTGTCGGCAGTTGATCCTCATTTAATTTGCCCGACGTGCAAACCCATATGTTCTTCTAATAATCGTTGTAAATTTTGCATAGAATTGTCTGATTCAGGATTTACTCTCTATACATGGTATAGGGACAAGCAACGGCGACTTGCATTAGTCATGTCTAAAACAAGTGATTTAAATTCGGAAATTTTGTTAACTACGTCTGGTGAGATTCATACCAGTGAAATGTCTGGCGTTTCTCCGGGGTTATGTATGGGGTCTGGCGTGTCGTCCCCTGTATCTCAGAAGAGATCTTCCTCAGAAGAAGGACCGTCTCAACCGAAGAAGTGTAGGTCGTTGAAGACGACATCATCTTCTTTGGAATCATCGCAGAAATCGTTTGGAGAAGAAATCGTCCCTGTACATGAACGACTTATCTTCAACAAACCACCGTTGAATCTACAGGTAGATATCAACCAACACAGTCATCGGATGACATCATCTAGATCTACCCCATTGGCATCATCTGCACCTCTCAACTTGGAGGAAAATCGTCAGACAACACAGAATCGTCAGACAACGCAGACTTCGTCAACAGTAGACAACTTTACAGCTTAACCATCGCTACAAGCAATGTTTAGAAGAGGGGAGACGACTGCACTCGTCATCATCGTTGACTACAGCTCGGCATGAGGATGAAGAGGACATGTATGCACACACTCGAGGAAGATCGTCATCAGTGTCCCTCTCTTCACATTGCAGTCGAGAGAGAGATCCAACCACGCTGAGTGAGTGCACCCACATAGGTCTACTCATCAATGAAGAGGATCTTCATCAGTCTCCCTAGCTCCAGGCCGGACAGAGAGATCCACCTACATCGAGTGACTGCACTCGCAGGAGTGAAGATTCATGCTCGCGGGTGTGCACTTGCACCAGTGAGAAGTCATGCTCATGTGAGTGCACTCGCACCAGTGAGGATTTCTGCTCGCGTGAGTGCACTCGTGGGTTCACTCAACATAAAAGGTCTTCGTCACTCTCCCCAGTTCATCGAAGGCACTGTCAACAATCACCACCCCCATAGCCGTGAACTCTTATAGGAGGGATGGTCAACACAGGATAAATGTTTCACTCATTGAGGCATGAAGATAGACATTATTGAGCGTCGTCATCGGAGGAAGCCCTATTTTCGGACTCTGAAGTTACATCATGGATCACGAATGGACTTGACTTAGCTTCACCATCCAAGGACTCTAATGAAGCTAATACTTACATGATAAAGGATGACGACATTGATGCACTTACGTTCTCACCGTTACCTCTGATGTCTACGATTCCTGAGATGTTATCTACGGCGTTTCAGTTGGCAACCAAGTTTCAACAACATCATGTACTGTCATTCAACATTAGTCGCTTCCCTCTTTGTATGGAGCCCTTCGTCAGAACACTGGATGTTGATGAAGTTTATAAATCATTAGTCCCACTTACAACAAATCTTACGACAAGAGACTTGCTCAGCTCGACACAACCACAACGCGCATTTTTTTCAGATTAGAGCCATCAAGGAGACTCTCATCGACTTTTTTGCGACAATGTTCAACAAACTGACAACAACCTATGTATCACCGGTACCAGATCCATTAGTCTGGGTAACAGACGCTGTCAGCATCCCATGGGAAGGACTAAACGTATTCACGTTTCCCCGTCCTGTGCTGCTACCAAAAGTCATCGAGAAAATAAAACAGATCAGGAGGCTACTAAGTGCACAGGGTTGTGTACAGCACACTAGGGGTTGTGACAATACTGAAAGAGTCTGCACCCAGTCTGACTTTGGTTGCCCCTTACTGGCCAACGAGACCTTGGTTTCCAGCACTCACAGAGGAGTTAGGACAACAAACACTACAACTACGAGATTGGGAAATTTTTCTCGTCCATCCCCACAGGCACACAGCAACCCATCTGAGTAGTATAGGGAATGACAGTTCTGGACCACTTTCAAGAAATGTCTCTACAAAGCCTTATTTACTAAATAAGGCTTTGGTTGGGTCATTAGCTCTTGCTACTATTACCCCTACTACAAAAAAGTTGGCGGTAATTACTGTGCCTTGGTAGGAGGTAATACTGTGCCGTACGGTACGATCAATAATTCTTCTCTTACAAACCCCCTACCCGGCCCATCCCTCAAGTAGTACAAGTTAGGTTCGTCGGCTTTCATATCCACTTTATCTATGTTGTAAGTTTTGACTGACCATATAGGATCGGTGGCTCGCTTACGGCTATCACCCCTATGTCATGTTTATATCGATGAAACAGTTTAATGTGAACCGCCTACGATCTCTTTGGTGTTCATAATAAAGGCTTGCTGGGCTTTTTGTATTCCCTGTGCTATGTACTTTTTTTTCTCATCCTCGCTGATAGCAGACTTACGAGACTTGGATCGAATATCTTGTTTCATTCCGTTATATTTTTTGAGTTCAGAGAGGATTGAATTAAACTCCTCTTCTGAGATCTTACTGTCAGAGAGTGCCGTGGAAATTCGCTCACTCACTGTGTTCAGCTTTGCTTCGGCCAGAACCCTGATCTCGTCGTGTTTCAATACCTTACGATTAAGTCTGCGTGATACTAACTTAAGCGCCAACCCTACCAACCCTGTCACCCCAGCCGTTATTTCAATACCTAGCACTATAGGTGCAGCCACGATGGTGGTTAACAACCCAACGCCTGCCGCCCCTAGTCCCATGCTGGTTGCCATAAGGGTAGTGTCAGCCCCGTCCACGATATTGAAAGCTCTATTATATTTTTTACATAGTGCTTTCCGCGTGTCACGGTCTTGTTCTAGTTGGCGTTTCATATCACATAACTGCCTCAAGCGGAACCCATCTACGGTTTCCAATGTCTTCGCTACTTCCTCTACAACTGGGTACAGGCCCATCCTATAATGTATATTTTGAAAGATATTTTAATTGGGGTTCAGTTAATATTCTATCAATGTACTTGAAGTCTACAAGTTCTAGACTACTAGTCAGGGCAATAGGTGAGAGGCTAATAGAATTTCCTGTTGTAATAGAAACCCCAGGGGAGCTTATTAAACGTTTTATATAACCAGTGGGGGTATCCCGTTGTATAACAATACGACAATATTGGTATGTGTAAGACCAGCGTATTGACACCCCGGGTAAAATTTGGTGTACTATTGGGGGGTCTCCATCGAATAAAGTCGTAAAGAAGACTTCTATGATGAGGGTGAAAGGGGAGGATATTCTATCAAGATTACTGCTAAATGTTAATTTATTGTTTGGATAAGCAAATAACCCTTTTTTGTCGTAACCAGCAGATTGTCTGTGTACTAATTCCCTCTCCGGAATGAAATCCCCTGCCCAGATACCGTTGTTCTTAATCTTAGAGACAACCCCATTATTTAATGTGATATAAGGTGATCTGAATGTTAAGTTGATCAGCCATTTGGGCTCTTTTAAATCTGGTAACGGCACCCGTCTGTACACGTTGTCTTTGAAGTGCAGGATGTATAATTCATCTTCCTCACCAGGCTGATCGAATCCCTCCGTATCTCCCAGGTCGTTAAGTGTAGTGTTGGGATGATGACTAGTCATTATTATACTATTATGATATAATTTCCAACTGGTTTTCTGATAATAATTCAGGGGTTAACTTAATACCCATGAAGTGTATGTTGTCAGGCAGGAAGATATTGATTAGTGATATCTTATTTTCCACGATCACGTTGACCCCCTGCAGACTGGTCTTGGAGTCGACACCCACCCGCACGTAAACGTTGCAAACTTGAAACTGGTGTCGTTTCACCCACCCGAGTTTGATCCCCTTCACGATCTCGACATCATTCCCCGATGGTTCCCCTAGGTAGACTTTGATGAACAGTGTTGAGTTTGCCGGTAGACTCTCTAGTATCTTGACCACGCCTTCGAATTCAGACACCAACTGCAATTTCACGTTTTGTATGGCTGGTTTACTCGATAGCATGTGGGCTGCTATAGTGTTGACTGGGCTGACGACTATGCTACGTCTCTGAGTTGGGACGTAAGCCACGAGCAGGGTTCCATTGTTCACGACTTTGTTTAGGTGGTTGTCTTTGTTATCCGTGAACACGTAAGGGGAGACGAGTCTAATATTGAGAAACCATTTGTTATCGGGTAACAACACCCACTTGTCATCTTCGGTGAAGATGAGCATATATGGTTTGTTTTTGACGACGGTAGTGCTCTCAACATCGTCTAAGTCGAACAGTTTACCTCCGAACGATGGGTATATTACCCAACTATTATCACCGGTGTTGACAAGGGAGTACTTAGTGTTTACTGTTGCTCTTGTGGTATCTATCATATCACTTAGGGTTCCACCGGAGGGGATTTCAACGCGTTTGTAAATGTTGTTTTTCAGTTGCAAGGCATACGATTTACCATCTACTCCGGGAGCGTCGAAACCGCGTGTGTCTCCGAGGTCGGAGATCCCGATATTGACGCATTTTTTCACTCCGGGCCCTTGTGCGCTGGTCATGTTACGTGAAGCGTTAAGCTGAGGTATCCTATATTTACAGGATTATGATTTATATCTAACACCGATATTGTCAGCTCAGGTATGTTGCCCTGGGTTAATCTCTTATACTGCCGTGGTGAAAATGACTCGGTTCTACCGTCGTTGAATTTCTCAGTTTTCACCGGCACTGCTCTCAATATAGTGGAAGGGTGACCTCCTTGAATGTTATACGTTGTGCTCACCTGACCGAGATGAATGTATAACTCTCGGTACGGTACTAGGTCGGGTAACTTCGTACCTGTGACGGTTGTTGTTGGTTTTATCTCGTCAGGAGACATACCGAGTATCCTCGCTAATGGTCGGCCTAGCCTCAAGGAGGTTCTTCCGTTGTTGATTAACACCACTGTGCCGTTTGAGTCGTTCATCTTGAGTTCGGCTCCCAGGGGTTTGAAGACCTCGTCGTTTAGAGAGCACACGCTGTAGTAGCCGTCAGTTATCTGACTGCGAGTTCCACTGACGAACAGCTTATTGTTGCTGATATTAATGTTAGTCCATTGTGGTAGGTAGGTGATATCGCAGAGTGCGACTTCGAGTTGACCTGACGTGTTATCGATCGCGTGCGTCAGCTGAACGGCCTCACCGCTCGTTATTCCTGGAAGTGTTATGTACATATTACATATATATTTATTATATAATAGTTTTAAAATGTATTCCCCTGGTGTGTTGTACCCTAAACTGGACGTAGATTTCTCCACCATGAAGATCGTGGTTGCTCCTGGGTTGTATTTCAATGCCAAGTTTATAGATATGCCTGATAAGTATAAGCTTTCGGTGACTAACATTGAGGCAGTCCACGCTTGGTTCAACAACCCTATGCAGTTCTGGCAGAACCAATTCAACTTTGCCGTGTGGTGCGCTACAACGGGGTGTGGTGTGACATTGACCGACACTCGGCGTGGGCCGCTGAGTCAGTCTGTGTTCAAGTTCCACGTGTACTACCAGGTCAGACGTATCCTTAAAGAGATCAGCGTCCCCCTCCCACAGGACAAAGCGTGGGACGCAACAAACAACCCGTACGATGGACGGGCCTACGAACGTATTTGCAACGAATTCGAAATAAACCCGAAGACGGATTGGCGTTTGCCGGGGCTGAACCACGGGTTGGGTATTCCTTACGCTCATGGGCTCTCGCCAAAGGCATTTGACAAACATATACTAATAAAATTTATGCAACGAAAAATGTTTAGTACGGAACGTTTTTCCCATGCATTAGCTGATCTTGTTCCTAAACCTAACAAATCTGGACCAAAACCAGTGAAAGATGCCAGTGATGATTTACTGACACTAGGTATACTTAGGCAGGACTTTGCTTTGTCGAGTAATGAATGGAGGGATGATCGTATGGACTTTAAAAAAGGTGGTGTTGGTTTCACAATCCAGAAAGTGGAGCAGTCAAACACAGACGGGTGGAAAATGTTCATGCTGGACACGTCGAAAGGATTCACTCGTGCCGGGGTAGTCAGGTTGAACGACTCGATTCGAACGTACGTGTGGGCGCTGTTGGGTGCGCAGTCGATGACGCGTTCCAACATCCTCGGTAAGGGAACTGCTTACGACGCTCAGACACAATTCGTTTCCAACGTTGAGGATGCTATCAATTCTCCAGTTGATCTCCCGCGGGCTATCGAACGCTACCAAAACGTGTTAGAATACGCCAGGTCGAAAGTCGACTACGTGTTCGGCGTGGGGTTGTACATGGCTCCGAGTGATATGCAACTGAGAGTAAAAAAAGTGGTGGGTTATAACAACGAAATAGTCATAGCCACGGCGGACCAAAAGTTGGGTATCAACCCCGATATTAACACCCCACATATCCAACACACCCAACCACGTGAAAAGGGTATAGTTGCGTCGCCCCCGGAGTCTAAAGTTCATGTGGGGGTACCCCCCACACACTCTCATATTCAGGCTCAGCAGCATATTGATAGTAAAACGGCCCTGGTGGTTGGTGGGGTAACTTTGGGACTTATTTGGTTAAAGGTTTCTTAGCCGCTATGTACACCAGACCCGCCACGGCGACGATGGCTGCCCACAGGTTTTGACTGAGCCACATGGCAGTTTTAGACAGAGCGCTCAACAACCACGAGACGATGCTACCTAGGATGCCGGGAAGGGCTTCGGCGGCTTTACCAGCCAGTTTAGCCAGGCCTTCCCCGAGTTTTTTTATCCAGTCTTTAACACCACCTCCTGTGGGAGTGGGAGTTCCCCCGCCGGCAGGTGTGGGGGTTCCCCCCGTCAGTGACACCACCAGGGTTGATATGATGAAACCCAATGCAGTCAGAATACTGGCGATGGTGATCCCTTGCTCCCGGAACAATATCCGAATCCTGTTGGCTAAAGTTGTATCCTCATTCAGCATTCTATCGATTGTTTCCCGAATACGACTGATCTGGGATCGAAGCTGTTCACGATTCGAGGAAGCGGCTTCCAATCGTGTACGTCTCTCGTCTTCTAAATCGCGTAGTCGTTCATTGATACGACGCTTCATATCATCGTTTTCAGTTTCGTTGAGTTTGGTTTTTTCCCTAGCGATGTGCTCGTCGATTTCGTTCAGTTTCCCCATGTTGTTCACGAGTTCTCCACGCACGCGTTTCACGGCTTCGTCTAAGCCGCGCAGTTCCCTTACCGGAAAGTCAAATCCCGGTAACGGTTTGTCCCAGTAGGTGCTCAACAGTTTTTCTATGCTGTCTGAGGCTTCTGTAGCACGCTGTGGTGTCATTTCATCTCTAGTGGTGAGGTGGGATCTGGTAGCTTGCAGATCTTTTTCAACGGCCTTAGGTATTGCACCACCGTAATTACGCATGTTTAGATTTTCACGGATAAATTCAACACCATAGCGGCTGGCTAGAGTTGACAAGGCCAGTGGTTTTTTAGTGCGCTTGTCAAAGAGGTAAACCTCTGGTTTAGACTTAAGGCGTAGAACACCCTTTGTATCAATAAAAAAATCCTTATGGTATCGACCCTGTGGTTCAACGTAGTTTTTAGAGCTGCTTAAGCTTTTGTAATAATCATTTACCGTTGTTTCCAAAAGTTCTTGGCTCAATGGCAAACTAGTAAATGAGGTCTCCTGCTCATCATCGAATGCCTGGGCACTATCGTCCCACATATCATCCATAGGTATGTCTTCATCCATTAGTATTAAAAATATATTTCTTTTATATAACAATGTACGGTAGAAAATTAGATCCTTTCAGAAAATTGAGAGAGCCATTAGGAGCCAGAGCCGTGCGACAGTCGGTGACCATCACAAACAATCCCAGCAAGATAGACCAGAATCAAACTCTGCTGGTTAGATTTCCAAACCTTGGTGAGAATGACCTCATTGTACCAGGCACTGTTCGACTGGCGTTCAATATCACGTTGACCTCCGACAACGACAAACGCGAGTTAGTGCGGAACGTGGGTCGAGCTATCATCAAGAAAACGACCGTCAAGATCAGCGGTAACGAGGTGTTGAGTATCGACGACAGCGACGTGTTTCACTGCTACAAGGATCTCTGGAAAAGCGAGAGAGAACGAGTCAATGATGTGTACCAGGGTATCAGCAAATCAACCCGGGCGCGTATAGGATACGTCTTCACGACAGACCAGCAAGACAAGCTATCGGACGGTGAAAAGGCTATCGCTCTAGCATACGGGAATCGATTCTGCGTGCCGCTCGACTTCGAGTTGCTCACGGGACACGCGCCGTTTTACCAGGCCGCGCTGGGTGATAGGCTAGAATACGAGCTCACGTTTAACGACTATAGCAAAGTAGTGCGTACGCCGAACGGTGATGAGGCCAGTTATGCCATAGACAACATCTCTCTGGAGTTCGACATGGTCACTAGCCCGGAGCTGGCCAGGCAGGTTCGAAGTCAGTACTCTGGGAAGATGGCTATACTGTACGATCGCGTACTGAGGCATAGATCAGTCGTGCGAGATAAGAGCGACACTGTGTGGAATATCAACCTGAACGTGCCGGCGCGATCGATGAAAGGTATCCTGGTCGTCCCCGTGGAGGATTATGATCCATTCCGGAGGGACAGCGAGAAGTTTTTCAACCCCGAGATTGAAAAGGTGGAAGTGACCATCGAGGGCGTGCCCAACCAGCTGTTCAGTCATGGTATGAGACCACACCAGCAGTGGGATGAGATAAAAAAGCTACCAGTGGGGGACTACATAACAAAGGACCTGGACCTAGGCTCCGTGCAGATCGGTGAATACCTGACCACCAAGTACGCCTTATGGTTGGACATGCGATCCACGGATGATGATAAACTGCACGGTAGCGGGCGCCGTATAGATAACGGCAGCGAAGGGATAACCATCCAGATTACTAAGAAGGCTCAAACCGCTGGTAAGTTGAAATTATATCTGTACGTTATTATGGACGCGCAACTTAATATAGACAATGGGAGATTCGTGCAAGCCATCTACTGATGGGGGAGACCCCCTGGGGTTACCCACTGACCCACACTGCGCTATCATATGCGGGCAGACTGGCTGTGGGAAGACCGTTTTCGTGTTGGATATGTTGGAGGGTTACTACAAGGATGTGTTCGATAACATCGTTATCATGTGCCCTACTCTGAGCATGAATAAAACGTACGCGCGACCTTGGGTAATGACGGACCCTGACGTACACAAAATCGACCCTGGAACACGCCTGCAGGACTGGTTGAAAGCTCTTCACGAGAAATTTAAAGGGGAACCGACGCTGTTTATACTGGACGACTGCAGCGCTAATCGCGAGATAACAAAAAAGAGAGACATGCTATCGTACCTGGCCTTCTCCGGCCGGCATGCAAATCACAGCGTCTGGGTGCTAACGCAGAAGTTCAACTCGGTGTTGAAAGACCTCAGGGAGCAGACGCGATGGGTGGCCTTATTTCACTGCAAGGACAGGGATTCGTTCGAGGAGTGTTTGAGAGAGAACGATGTGATGAGTAAATTAGAACGGGAACGGGTGAAGAAACAGCTCGCTGAAACTAAACACGCTAAGCTCGTGCTAAAGACCGACCAACCAGTAGCATATATAGTATACTAAAGCTAAGCAAAGCTAAGCTAAAGCTAAGCAAAGCTAAGCAAAGCTAAGTATATAGCTATGATATTTGAAGTATTTGTCGTGTGCAACTTAACCTTCATTTCTCTGTGTTTTGTCTGCATCGGGTATTATATAGTTAAAACTAAATCTTACTTGTTATATTATAAGATGGAGTGTGAGGAATTGCTCGAACAATTGTCGTTGGAGGGTTCCCCCAGTGGGGGTGTGGGGGATTCCCCCAAGCGAGAGAAACTGGTGGCGTTGGCTGTTGGCGGCAAAGCCAAACATTACTTTGGAGACTACACTCCGGATAAAATTAACAAAATGTCAGCCGAAGAAATCGATAAGCTGTACGCTAGATACGAGTCCCGGCTCGGAGCAGAAATGACAAAGACAATAGGATCGGCTATGACCCAGATATACACCGGTATTGTGTCACATTTCCTTCCCATTCCACCAGAGCGCCGACTTTACCTGTGGGAGGACCTCGAGAAAGACCCTTTTATCGAACACGCCGTGAGCTCTATCAGCTGCGGGCTGTACCACAAATATGGTATGTTGTTGGCTCCAGTGACGGCGGCGATTATCACGGCAAAACATTGTCAATTTGAGAGAAAGAATAATAATAATAGTATAGATGGATGCTGCACAGGAGGAAACCCCAGTGAGTCCCGAGGTGACGGAACCAGTGAGTCCCGAGGTGATACCCCCAACAGTAACCAGACAGAAGAATCCTAAGAGAGTAGCTGCCGGTAAAAAACGGTGGTGTAACCAACATAAAGTGACCAATCCAACCCGACTGTTGTTGGCTGTAGGTGTAACTGCTGCCGTGGTTATAACATGGTTATACGTGGGGGTACCCTCGCACAGTGAGCCACCACCCACGCCGCCGGCAGGCCCCACTGTCGACCCGCATATCATGTTATAATTTAAAATATTTTTATATATACATAATGTCTGAGGGGAAAACGTTCGTCAACGACGCATACCACGCCACAGTGGTCGCCAGTCTAGCAGTAGGGTACGCTCGGTTGACTAAAATGGTGCTTAAACAACCAACTATCAAGCTAGATTTCAACCTGCAGGATATGGGTATGCTCATAATGAACCTTGGTATGGCGATGGCCACAAAAGACATCCTAGTAAAACAAGGAATAATACCTGATAATATAATGAAATAAATATAGGGATGGCCACGATAGCTATGATGGTCGGTGGGGCGTTAGTGAATGCCCTGGCATTTTCCGGGAGTAATTACCTCTTCTCGAAACTACGAGATGATCACGCGGCTGAAATACAGGAAGAAAGGAAGCGACACGATCTCGCTACTGAGAAATTACAAAGAGCACAGGCCGAGTACGCTAAAAAACGCCTCCAGAGGATCGATTTTATTAACGAACAACTCACGCGTGAAAACCATGCCGTTCAAACATTCAACGATGTCGATGAAGCAATGAAAGAATACTATCTACTAACTGGTAAACAATTGGAACCGCTCAATAAACCCACACTCGCTCAGTACTACACACCATCCAAGGGACAAATGAATCGTGAACTGGGCTTCATAGTGTTGGGTATAGCAGCTACTGCGTTGGTTGCAAAGCAATTAAACTAAAATACCTATATAAGTAAACATGAGACCCGCTCCATACCGATGCGAATACATACTTATGGGGAAGACCGAGGCCTGTGGTAGGAAATGCAGGAATCAGGGGTTCTGTTGTTTCCATATGGGAAGTCCTAACTACACGTGTTCTGTGTGTGGTATCGGGGTTAAAGGGCACTACTGTTTATGTAAAGCTCACGGAGCGAACGTAGTCAGACATCAACTCATATACGAGAATAAAAAAGGCTACATAAAAGAACGTAGGCGACTGCTCAAGATAGCCACTTAAGAGTTACCTCCCCTTACTGTGAACCAATTAGACATTAGTTCTCTTAGGTGTAAACACGATGTCTACTGTGCGCGAGCTCAAGAGGGTCGCAAAACAGAGAGGTGTTATCGGGTATTCTCGAATGCGGAAGCCAGCATTGTTGAGATTACTAGGTTTAGAAGCCCCTCCTACGGTAAAACAATTAAAAGCTCAAGCAAAACAGCTTGGGTACACGGGTTATTCAAACCTGGGGAGAGCCGGGTTAACCGCATTGTTATCACATGCCCCCGTAGCACGTCCCACTGTAAAACAACTGAAAGCCGAGGCACACGATTTGGGTTTAGGCGGGTATTCCCGTATGAGAAAACCACAGCTTGTAGAATTATTACGACAGAATAGAGCTATTGACCTACAGTTCGTGCGCACTGAGCGCGCTGTAGGCAACTATTTGAGAGGTTGGCGTATGCACGTTGATAGAAACATAGACATTACAGATATCAAGCCTCTGATAGCTGATAAGGTCAACCAGGAACTAAATAATCTAGGAAGTATCAAGTTTCAGATCACAGTGAAAATGTCGCTCGATAAGCAGGTTGGGAGTACCACTGAGTATGTTCAGCCTTACTTCCGAGGTCAACAAGAGGTCGTCACACATGCAGAGACCATTGACGCATCAATCGATACAAGTTTTCAGCTGATACGAGAATACCTAGAACGCTATACACACTTGGGGTCCGGGTGGGCTGTAGATAAAATCGATAATGTCTATCTAGACATAGCTAACTACGTGCCGTTCAGAGGCGGGTCATACCTAGCCTTGCCTCCCTACTATAGGAACAAACATGCCATAGTAAACGTTAAGAATAGAGGAAACGATTGCCTTAGGTTAGCTATCAGGTCAGCCTTATTTCCAGCTGGCACTCATTCAGATAGGCTTTCTAGCTATCCCCAAGACGATGGGCTTAATTGGGATGGTATAGATGAACCCACCCCCATATCCCAGATCACTAAAGTAGAAAAACAGAATAATCTGGCTATAAATGTCTTTGGGCACGAAGGTAATACAATAATAGTACACAGGGTCAGCACGGTGAAGGATTGCCAAGTTATCAATATATTCATGATCCAACTAGGTGAAAAGTATCACTACACGTGGATAAAACATCTCAGCCGGTTGTTGCACGACCAGTCGAAACACGATGGGGAAAAACACTTTTGTGTACGATGCCTACACGGTTTCAGTCGAGCTGATTTATTAGAATCCCACCGGGATGATTGCCAAGGTGTGGGGCAGACGGCCATACGAGTCGACATGCCTAAGGAAGGTGAAAATATCCTAAAATTCAGTAACCACAAGAACCAAATGTCTGTACCTTATATTATATACGCCGACTTCGAAGCCTTAGTTGTGGGTGGGGATTCCCCCACACCCCCTAGTGGGGGTAGCTTCACCCACAAGACACAAGAGCATAAAGCCTGTTCGTTTGGATACATTGTCGTCCGTTGTGACGGGGAAACGAAAGCTCCGGTAGTGTATAGGGGCCCTGACGCGGCTGAAAGGTTTCTAAAGTGTTTGCAGGAGGAAGAAAAAATTATTAGGAATGCATTGTATAGAATCGCTCCCATGCGTATGACCCTAGCCGACAGGCTAGCTCACGCTAGTAGCACTCACTGTCACGTGTGCGACTCACCACTTAACGGTGATTCGGCGAGAGATCACTGCCACATAACTGGTAAGTATAGAGGCGCCGCTCACAACGCGTGCAACCTCAAGCTTAAAATCAACCCTAAGACAATAAACATCCCCGTTGTCTTTCACAACTTGAGAGGGTACGACTCACACTTGATCATGCAGGCCATCGCGAAAATCGATGGTAATATAACGTGCATCCCCAACAACATGGAGAGATACATCTCCTTCAGTTTAAACAGACTTAGGTTCATTGACTCGTTTCAGTTCCTCCTGTCGTCACTCGACAGTCTGGTCAAGGCCAACAATACCTTCCCTATCACCGATCGATACACAGACGCCGAGACTAGACCCCTGCTTATGAGGAAGGGTGTGTACCCCTATGAGTACATGGATAGTTGGGTCAAGTTCACCGAGACCAGACTACCCCCTATTGACTGCTTTTATAGCAAGCTGAATGAGGCGTCCGTCTCACGAGATGATTACTCGCACGCGACTAACGTATGGAATAAACTGGGTTGTAAGAACCTGGGTGATTATCACGACCTGTACTTGAGGACAGATGTACTGCTGTTAGCCGACGTGTTTGAAACGTTCAGGCGGACCTGTTTAAAGCAGTATAAACTCGACCCCGCATGGTATTACACCAGCCCAGGTCTGTCGTGGGACGCCTTGCTTAAAAAGACCGGAGTTAATTTAGAATTGCTCACAGATTACGACATGCACCTATTCATTGAGAAAGGCTTGCGAGGTGGGATTTCCATGGTATCCAAACGATACGCGAAAGCAAATAATCAATACGTGAAAGGTTACGATCCTAACAAACCAACCAATCACATTCTATACCTCGACGCAAACAACCTGTACGGCTGGGCCATGAGCCAGTATCTACCTACAGGGGGATTCGAATGGGTACCCCACGTTGATGTTATGGGGGTCGCACCAGATTCGAACAAAGGGTATATCCTCGAAGTTGACTTAGAGTATCCCAAGGAATTACACACATCGCACAACAGCTACCCCCTGGCCCCCGAACGTATGAGGGTTAACACAGACTGGATGTCTGAGTACCAACATAACTTGTCAGGTGGTCGTGTGACAGACGTTGAAAAACTCGTGCCTAACTTAATGAATAAGACCAAGTACATCGTTCACTATCGCAACCTACAGCTGTACCTGTCGTTGGGTATGAGGCTGACCAAAATACACAGGGTGCTCATGTTCGACCAGAGCCCATGGATGGAGCCCTACATCAGAATGAACACAGACCTACGAGTGAGTGAGTGAGTGAGTTTAGTTTTACGTCGCACTTAGCAATATTCCAGCTATATGGCGACGGTCTGTAAATAATCGAGTCTGGACCAGACAATCCAGTGATCAACAACATGATCATCGATCTGCGCAATGGGGAACCGATGACATGTGTCAACCAAGTCAGCTAGTCTGACCACCCGATCCCGTTAGTCGCCTCTTACGACAAGCATAGTCACCTTTTATGGCAAGCATGGGTTGCTGAAGGCCTATTCTACCCCGGGACCTTCACGGGCCCACAGACCTACGAAAAAAAGCCACCAGTGATTTTGAGAAAAATCTCTACAAGCTCATGAACAACTCGGTGTTTGGTAAGACTATGGAAAACCTGAGGAAACGCGTAACCGTGAAGCTGGTTAGATCTAGTGAGGAAGACAAGCTCAGGAAATTGATAGCCAGTCCGGCATTCAACCGTAATAAAATATTTACAGACAACCTGGTTGCCATACACATGAAGAAAAGCCACATAAAATTCAACCGGCCTGTTTACGTGGGGATGAGCATCCTCGATTTATCCAAACACCTGATGTACGACTTTTACTACAACGAGCTCAAGAAACAGTACGGCGACAGGTGTGAAGTGCTGTACACTGACACGGATTCCCTGCTGATGGAGATTCGAACCGAGGACGTGTACGAGGACATGAAAAATTACCTCGATTTATACGACACCAGCGACTACCCTAAGACCCATACCCTACACAGCACGGTAAATAAAAAGGTCCTAGGTAAGATGAAGGACGAGTGTGCTGGCACGCCCATAGCCGAGTACATAGGTTTGAGACCTAAGATGTACTCCATACTGAAAGCCGACAATAGTGAGATCCGGAAGGCTAAGGGGGTTAAGAAGTATGTGGTGAAACAACACATCAAACACGCCAGATTCAAGGAAGCCCTGTTCAAGACCCGTACCTTTAGGCATAAAATGAACACACTTAGAAGTGATGGACATAAGATATACGGACTGACTATAAACAAGACGTCCCTGTCGCCTATGGACACGAAACGTTGGATAGCTATTGATGGTATAAACACATACGCGTATGGACATGAAAAAATTTGAGGCTATTTACTACAGCCCGCGTGGGTACTGGAAAGGAGCTAGCGCAGTAGATAAGCTAGCTAAACTAGCGCGAGTATCCCCGGAGGAAGCCAAAGCGTGGCTTGAAAAACAAGCCCTGTGGCAGATCTATTTGCCGGCACCACGCTACGTGCCTAGAAGGAGGTTCGGTATTAACATACCTAATAGCATTCACCAGGCAGACCTACTGTTCCTACCCCACGACAAGAGGTACAAGTATGCCTTAACCGTAGTGGATGTAGCCAGTCGTTACAAGGAAGCCGAACCCTTGACCACGAAAGATTCGGCCCAGGTAGCCAGAGGATTTGAACGCATATACAAACGCAGCCCACTGACGTGGCCAACAGAGCTGCAAGTTGACCCCGGACGGGAGTTCATGGGTGCCGTGTCACAACTGCTAGCCAAACACGATACAAAGGTCAGGCGTGGCACGGCCGGAGCCCATCGCAGCCAAGCCATAGTTGAGAGATTTAATAGGACTTTGGCTGAGCGCTTGTTCGGCTATCAGTATGCTAGGGAGATGACCACCCCTGGAAAACGATCGACTGAATGGGTCACGAGGTTACCCAAGGTGGTGTCGGCAATCAACCATGAAGTCACCCGTCTCACCGGTAAGAAACCGGCAGACGCTATCAAACTAAAATCAATAGTTGCAGAGTCGGCCGCTCCATTGCGTGGGAAGGAGAAACAAATACCAGATAGGGCCCTAGTGAGGTATCTATACCAGCCGGGGGAACACGAGGGCGATAGCCGTAAGCGAGCCACCGATCCTATATGGTCAGTCAAAACTTACAACATAGATAAAGTGGATATGAAAGCCGACAAACCTAACTTGTACTACTTGAGGGATGGGCCGGGTAGGGGGTTTGTAAGAGAAGAATTATTGATCGTACCGTACGGCACAGTATTACCTCCTACCAAGGCACAGTAATTACCGCCAACTTTTTTGTAGTAGGGGTAATAGTAGCAAGAGCTAATGACCCAACCAAAGCCTTATTTAGTAAATAAGGCTTTGTAGAGACATTTCTTGAAAGTGGTCCAGAACTGTCATTCCCTATACTACTATCTGTGTTCTGACTTCACGTGTGGAACGTATAAAAATCTGTTTAGCCTTACGGAAATTCACTTGCACCCTTTATGATGACAAGTGGAAGCGGTTTGAGACATACAGCAAGAAGAAAGGCTTCACAGCGATGAAGACAACATAGCAGAATATTTATGTCGCCTACGATATTCCAGAGGTCTGATAGGCTCTACATTATCTGCATACCTGGCAGCTCTCAGCTCAGTCATCACCATGGAAACGGGGACCAAGTTGACTAAAGTACCCGAGCTACTTGCTTTGTTACACTTCTTCAAGTTTGAAGATCAACAACGTAGATTTAGAGCTCCAGCATGGGATCTAAACACTCCAACATCTCACAAGTGATACGTATGAGCCGCTCGATCTAGACTTCAACTGCATGAGTTTTGATGAAAGTCATCATCCGTCTGCGATGGGATTTTCTTGCGAGAAATTAACTGCCAGGTCGAGCAGATTGACAATTTCACATACTGGCTCTATCTTCAATCCCTGAACCCCATGATACTCAAGATTTATCATTATGTCCAGTCAGATCATTGAAGATACATCACACGTACCAAGTCTAGAAGGCAACGTTTCAAGCGCCTGTTTATGCCTATATCTACTGAGACACTTACGGAAGTATCCTGCAACACTATCTCAGTGTGGATAAATAAATAAATAAATGCTGTTACATTGAGAGCCAATAAAGCAGCAGGATTGGAACCTCCGTGAGCCTCCAACCCTCATGAAGTCAAAGCCTTGGCCTCTACACTAGCGTTACATGGGAATTGCTCGCTATCAACTATAATGGAGGGCTGCTTTTGGAAGTCAAACACAGTGTTTGCCAACCATTATCTACGAGGTCGTGTCTGGCATTCATCAGTTTGGGCTTCTTATTGTTGCTCAGCAACTAACAGATCTACGATATCGCTGAGTTCACTCACCCGTTTTATCATGTGACTTGTGGAAGCCAGACGCTCTGTGGAGTATAATGGTGGAAAATCCATGCACACGTCTTAAACAGACTAGCATGAGTGATTATGACCCTGTACTTGTAATGAAGATACTTGTACATGAAGAAGGGTCACAACTAGTCTTGCTTACAATATCTCGACATCAGAAACTAGCAGGATGATAGTTACTTTCGATGTCAGACATTCCAGTCAGTGAAACCTTCGGCTCGATGTTCGACTCGATGTGTTCCCCCAGAATCTACAATGAATATTAGAAGAGCAGGACCATATTATCACTGTTACAAGTTCCTGTTTGGGGGAAGGGGGGGAAATTATTGGATGTAGAATCCAGCCTGACCTGACCCATTGCTGTTTCCGTCAGATTCTGTAAGCAATTAGCATGGGTCAGGATAAGGAAAAATATGTAATTTTCCATATACATTTTCAAAATGTAATTTTCTGAATAAAATTGATATTTTATGCTTATCCTGACTCATGACAAAAGCCCGCCCCGCACAGGCACGCTGAATTCCTATATTCTCTATCTATATACAAGGAGAGAGTAACAAGCATGGCCGGTCACGATGCCTAGGGCGGGGGAAAAGGGAGGCTACACATGGGTGAGTGTATTTTACGTCCGTGTCTTTCTAGAAGGGAAGTTCAAGGGATTTCAGGTGTTTCACTACCTTCGCCTGGGAACAGGAGATAAGCAGTTAGCATGAGTCAGGATAAGTATAAAATATCAATTTTATTCCGAAAATTACATTTTGAAAATGTATATGGAATTCTGTAGATAGTGGTTCCAAATGAGAAATAACTGCATTCAGTGTTTATATTTGTCTTATCTCTTGGTATGCACTTTGCCGCCGCAGAATTTATTTTTCTACATTTGTCACAAAATTTCCTCATCAAAGTGGAACGATTATTCTTGCCCGTCATGTGACTGTCCTGGGCACTTTGCATGCTTGACAGGGATGATTGACATGTCCTGGAATGGCAGCAATGGGGAGCGGTCAGGTGTGAGAGAAGCAAGAAGATGTGATTCAACTAGCCTACAGCATGCTTCCAGGTCATGGTTGATGTAAGAGAGAGTAGTGCATACCGTGAGATAGGATAAATATATGGATATTCAATTTGTAGTTGAATTTCCAATTCCTAGACATGCCTTCAATTCTTTTGCGTCTCAGTGGAATTGCTGTGCCTTTTTTTTTATGTGTATTTAGCGTTTATGCACGTATGATGCACCCATATTGTCTGTGTATTTGTGGTTTGTAATAGACGTTCCAGTCGGATCAGTGACCATGAGCAGCGAGTGAAAGCAGAACAGATACGCCAGGAGAACCGGCGCCTAGTAAAGGAGGTCCAGGAGGGGAAGCAGAAAGGGGGCATACAGCCTGCAGATCAGGCGGACACCACTCCCACAGACATCATGCCCACAGACACAAACAATGCCGTGAGCAAGGTAGGGTAACATTTAGTGCCAAGACAGCCAAATTTACCTTACTGTTCCATATGTCAATACATCCTTGGGACATCAATAATGCAGGTGATAGATTCTACCTTTTCAAGAAACATATCATGTGTGTCTTTAGGGGATATCTTTCTTCAGTGGATAGAAAGATCTCATCATACAGTACTGTATTGCTTTATAACCCAGTAGCTTTATTTCAGCAGTCGTATAAGATTTGTCATTTATGTCACATAATCACACGGAAAAGCTGCATCCATATCACTACCATCCTCGACATCTCCAGGGTATACGTTCTGATAAGTCTCCACTATACCCTGGACGCATCTACGGCTCTGCCAGATAAATTTATTACCTCCCTTGACTGTCTTTTGATCCAGTCAGGTGTCAGGGAAGTTGAGCGAACCAATCACAACTCACTTTCATTTTTTGAATTATCTAACCGATTGTACTTGGCAACAGAAACGATGCAGAGGTTCTCTGGAAGAGGTAGAAGGCGTTCTTGCATATGTTGTTTTAAGGTTTCGGACCTGTCAATTTGTATGATTTCCCTAAAATCTTGGACGCACTGCGAGCAAACCCTCGCAGTTGTGACCGCTACCTTTGTTGACACTGGCAAGCTCGGTTATAACGGCGGCCTAGCTGATTGGCTACTGTCAGAAGGCGGAGCCAGCAAAGGGAGGTAATAAATTTATCGGGCAGAGCCTTAGATGCGTCTAGGGTATAGTGGAGAGTTATCGGAACGTATACCCTGGAGATATCGAGGATGTATCACTACATGCAATTATTATTATTACATAGAGCATAGGCACACAATAGCGCAAATGGGTTGTGCAGCATAGAGAATTTGACAAGTCTTCGTATATGCAAGCGAAGCGAGCAAAGGTTGGCAGCATACTTTCCTCGCTTCGGATCGAAACATATTTTTCATGTCAAAATAAAATATGGCCACCATCAAAGGTACACTTCCATTCCCTCACTTGGCTGTGCTCTTTCATTTCTTACCCCATGTTTAGTAATTACTCACGTGAAATATGTTTTGTTCAACATTTTAAGCGCCACTCGTGGTATTCAGATCGTTCTTCACCTCCATTACCCCTGCCAGCTTCCGGTTGAACGGAGTGACGGAACAAGAATAAGCAGAAATTAGAAAAAAATATCATATTGCCTAATTTTATCATGAACCTGTTGGAGTTTATTTGTCTTATCTGTCATCGCTATTGGTAAAAGTTTCATAACATTTATCCTACATATAAACACTTCTGGCACAATGGGCGAATGAAGCAGGGGAGGTAACTGGACATATTCCATATAGAATAATACCCTCCTGTACTTCAGTCTGTTCATCTGATTCAATTATTTACAGACCACATCCATATAGTTACACTATTACTATATAGTTACACTATTACTGAGAGTGGCCCTAAACAACAAACCAAAAACCAACTAATCTTGATGTATTCTTTGTAGCCGAGTCCAAGTCCAAAAAATGTTGTGAAAGAAGATAAGGGTGAAGACGAGGAAGCAGAGGACGATTCAGGTGGAGGGACGCCCCCTGTGGACAACCCAGCTCAGAGACGGAGGGGGAGACCACAAACACTTAGCAGTAGGATCATCACACGCAGGGTTGGACGAGGAGCAACCAGCAAGACTGAAGAGAGTGAACAGGAAGAGGATCCAGTTCAAGTTACACCGATCAGAGGTCGTGGTCGGGGCAGAGGGAGGGGCAGGGGAAGAGGAAGGGGCAGGGGGCGTGGCAGGGGTCAAAGTCAAAATCAGGAAGAAATGCAGGTTGAAGAGACTAAACCAGGACGGGGAAAGAGAGGTCGAGGTGCAGGAAAGCTGGCAGAGGATGTTGGTGAAGAAGAAGAAGAGACAACACCGCGTAGAGGAGGTCGGAGGAAAGTCAAAGACAAAACGGAAGAAGTTACGGAAAAGGAAGATAATAACATGCCGGTTAGGGGGAAAAAGGGGAAGAAGAAAGCAGCCAAGCAAGAGGAAGAAGAATCTGTTGAAGATGCAGTTAGTCAAGAAGAAAGTAAACAAGAAGAAATTGGTGAAGAGGAGAAAGTAAAGGAAACAAAAGGGAGAAGAGGGAGGAAGGTAGCAGTGAAGGACATCGAGGTGCAAGCTGATATTGAAGAGGAGCCAGAGAAGGTGGAAACACCTAAGAAGACCAGGAAAGGGAAAGGGAAGGGAAAGAAGGAGGCTGTGAAAACTGAGGAAGAGGTTACGCCTAAAGGAAAGAGAAAGGGAACAAAAAGTGGTGCATCACAAATTGCTTCTCCTGCAGTGAAGGATGAAGAGAAAACTGAAGAACCTCCAGAATCAGAAAGTAAGGAAGAGAAACAGACAGTGGTTGATAGCATAGTGAAGGAAGAAGAAGAGCAGAGTAAGGATGAAACTGTTAATGAGAAGGAAAAGCAAGACTCCATCAATGATGACATCAAGGAAATATTCGGAAGTGATGAGGAGGACATGCAGTCAGAAGACAATGAGAAGAAGGACGTTGAGGAAGAAGGGGAAGGGGAGAAGAAGGAGGAGAAGGTCAAGAAGAAGAAGAGAAAAAAGAGGAAGGAGTCAGAAGAAGGGGGAAAGCCTAAGAGGAAGAAGAGTCGAGAGGACAGCAAGGATTCTGTGAAGCGAGAAAGGCGAGACAGCAAGAAGGTAGGATAATAAGTGCACGCGGTGTCTTGTTTTGTGAACATTTAATGGTTATATGATTTCTGTTACTCCAGTAGTTGGACTTACAGGTATCATTAATCCCATACTTTTATTTTGATTTGCTACTGTTATTACTCTCACAGGTCAGCTTACAAGTCGTTTCTCCAGCAGTGTTACACTGGCTTCAGACTATCACATTATTATGGTTTTACACTTACTTATAACTGGTGTAGAGCTGTAACTTTCATTAATCTCAAACTTTGAACTTCCACTACAGCTGATATGACTCTAGCTTAACATTTAAGGCCAGGGTCCAAACACAGATGGGGTGGGGCCTCTTTGCGTAGTCAGAGCTGTCTTTTGATACAAAGCAAGGTAGTATACAAGTACATTCAATGAAATGTCACAACATTGACTCACCTGTTCGTGCTGATATTAAGTCATAGTATAAAGAAGTATGTTATTTTGAAAATATATTTCCCATTTTCAAATCCAGATTTGAATTTCCCACTGTGTCATTTGGGTGGCCAGAGGAGGTGTGTTTCCATAGAAACATGCCTATGAATATTTCAGACAGGCTGGGAAAATGCCCCTCTCCCCAACTTCCCTGATCACCTGCTGCACAGTGTTAGGAGTGTACACTTATCTCATGCTGACATCTCTTTGCTGAAGATTTTATATTCAGAAATCATTAAAATTTGATGTGTGATATATTCTAATCAGATTAATCTCTTAAGTCATCAAAATATGTAGTGAAAGAATTGTTGGACATTTACCATGTATTTACTATAAGACACATGTTTATACAAGTGGTAAATTCCAAGGTTAACCTTTGATATCGCGAGACACCCATAGCCCTTACAGTCCTGTCACTCATGGGCTACACTGCTGGGGAGTAGCCAGTGGGAGACGAACTGGAAACCATGGGCTTTTGGGAGGTTTGGACCCCAACCTTTAACTTAAGGCTGGTACAGCAGTGTACTGCAAATCAGACCTTCTTCAATTCTTCATACAAAGCTACGTCAGATCCTCTGTAGGATCCTCTTTGGAGTATTTTAACCCAGTGTCTAACATATAGGAGATTTGAGATTCATCTACCCTCACGTGTGTAGAGTTTGACTGAAACATTAGATTTCAACATTTTTTACTTAAACTTTGGTAAGAATATGTTTGACAATCGAGGACACAGATGTGACATGCTTAAACTGATGATAATACTTGAAGGTAGTGAATTCAGAAAGAATGGTGTTGTGGAAGGGATCAGTTAGTTATTATCATGTCCTTGTTGTAGAGTGAAAAGGATTCTGATGAAGAGATGACTCCACAGAAAGGAAAGAAAGATAGAAAGGTGTGTTGTTTGTCATGTATTTACCGCTATTGTTGTAGAGCATGTGTATATTTATGATGCTTGTATAGCTTGGAATGGCAGTGTTTCTGTATTATATTTTGTGTTGTATCTTTAGTGTAAATGATACTTAGCGTGTGTCACAATGCGCTTAGGTGACCAGGAGGCTTAAGGGCAGCAGTTAGCGGTGCAGTTTCTTTTGTAACTTAGCTATGCCTGGATTCGCTGTTTATTGTGTTTGAATCCCAAATTAGTCCAATTCTGTTAGGACCAAGCTGATGCTTGTGGAGTCCATCTGCATGATCTTTATCTGGACATCTGGTTGTTCATACTGTATATTGCATTAGAAAAGTATTTAGATTCATGTGTACTGTACTGGCATCTTGAAGTAATGTGTCATTTTTCTATTCAGGACCAGAAGGGAGAAGAGGGTAAGCACTCAAAGAAGAGTAGGGGATCGAAGGAGGAAGACCTTGATATTGATATGTCTGAATTTGGCCGCTACCCATCCAAGAACCCTGACAGTAGTCACAAGGCCCAGAGGCGCAAGTCCCACAAACTCTCAGAGTCCGAAGTATTCCTGGATCCAACAATGACTGATTTATTCAAACCAGATGCTCTCATTCGACACGAAGGTGCTGTAAAGAAGGAAGACCTTGAAAAGAAGGACGATCAAGAACTTGATGATGGGTCAAAGGTCAAAGAGGCAAATGAGGTCAAAACTGAAGAGGTCAAGGATGTTGTCACTGAAGATGGTACAGAAGATGGTAAGGAAACAGTGCAGATGGAAGTAACACCTGTGAAAGAAGAAACTAAGTCTGAACCTAAAACTGAAGACATAAAGGATGGTGAAAGTTCACAGGTTATAAGCGCCAAAGGTGAAAAAAGTTCAGTGAATCCAAGCAGCATTGTTAAAACAGAAGGGTCAGGGTCAGAAGTGAAGGTCAAACACAGACGACGCACAGACAGTGAGAAGAGTGACAAACAGAGAGTAAAGAAGAGAGAACGGAGGAAGAAATTGTTTGGAACAGACATTGATGGTGGAAGTGGTAAGCAGTGTTTCCGTGTGCCATTATTTACTGGTATTTTACTGATAAGTTAGTTGGCTATTTGACTAGTGGTGGTAATCATACATTAAAATCAACTGACTCTATGGTCTCATCACAGTGGAAAAATATGATGGAAATCCCTCTGATCTATATATAGAAGTCACCAAAGTAACTTTGACATGCCAATGTTTGAGAATTCTGATTGGCTGAGAAATCGATTCTCAACAACTCACATCCTCTCTGTCAGGTGAATAGATATGAGCGGATTACATTCTGGCTTTCAAAGCACATGTCAATGGCAGCTCTTTTTGTTAGGGGTCAAGCTCATTTGCTGAAATGTAAGGCTGTTGAAAGTGAGGAAGCAACTGGTGACATTAGTTAGCAATGAAAACAGATTCAACCAGTCACAGTGATAAGAGGAAAGTGAAGCAGTTTGATGAGGACTGGTTTCACGAATTTCGATGGTTACGTACCAAGACGGTTAGATATGGGGCTTCAAATGTTTCACAAAATATGTGAAGCAGCTGTGAAATTGACTGGATTTCCTTGTGGGTGCATTTCCAACAATCAGCTTGGAGAGACCACTGTGACAGCAGTAGTCCTCATTAGGCTGTTTTCGTTTTATGTTTTTTGTGATTTTATTTTATCAAGTTCAGGTTATAGTACAGTAACGCTGAAAATTGTAACATACTGAAAAAAAATAATTGCTGTTGGTTACCTTAAGTGGCGGTTTGAAAAGTTAGTGGAAACACCAAGTAAGTACTGAAGCTGATCTATTTGTACATGTCAAACAGGGTTAGTTTTCAACTGATGATTAGCTCATGTTTCCAAGACCAGGGACTTGTGACTTCACATAGTTTAACAGGTACTCTCAATACCCGGAAAGGAGAACCCATAAACAAACATTCAGTGGTTAGAATTATGAAATGAACCTTATGTGCTTCAAATCTGAGACATATTGTCATAGATTTTGTCACCATGATATTTAACATGGAAACATTTTAGCATTGGTTTCAAATGTTAAAGTTACAGGTTGTCAATGAAAGGCCATTTAAAGAAAGTCGTGTGCAAGGCAAATATTTATTTGTGACATGACTGCTTGTATGTGAAATATGTTTATGTGACATGTTAAAAAATCCCATTGCCCGACTCTCGGGACAAGTCAGTTTTCCTTCTGACAGTCAAGTAGTCATATCTTACTTGTCCACTGGCTACTAGATAATTTCTGCTTATGGTTCCAAACTCCAAAAAAAACCCCATGGATATAATTTCATATGTGCTCAGAATGTAGCTACATATATTTAATTTCACAATGATAATTGAGTAGAGTTATCTTTCTTTGCTATTTATCACTTCTCGATGAATGGTCCAGTAAACTTCAACATCAAATACCATGTTGATATATTCTTTCATAATTACGTCGTCATGATTATGTCATACAATTAGAGCAAGAGGAAAATTAGTCAGGACAAGTTACTTTCTTAAACTTAAAGTTTTTTGATAAGCCCAGTGACAAGTGGCTTTTAAAATAAATTTGAACCCCTATATGATTTGATACCTCTAAATAAACAGTAATTTGGGATTTTCTTCAAGTTTGAGTTGAAGTTCTGTGTTGTCTAGCCGGTTTTACTTTTGATATGACGTTGTTCTGGCATACATAGTGATGATACTGAAGAGACGCGTAAACATTCCTTTACAGATAGTGAGGGTGGGAACTTGAGCTATGAAGATGATGAGAACGACTCTGACTGGGACCCGAGCACCGACCCCAACACTCTGTACTGTATCTGTAGGAAGCCACATGGGAAGAGGTGGGTCATGGTGTCCTGGACAGATACTTCTGGCAACAAGTAACCCACTAAACTACTGGTACTTTGTTCTTTTGAACAATGTTCACTAGCATACTCTGCAAAGAGTTAGAAAGTAATGTCTTACCTTAATGATGTGAAGTGTTTTGTGAGAAGAGATCTAATGCTGCTATAATACTCCAGGTTCATGATCTGCTGTGACATGTGTGGCGAATGGTTCCATGGCAGCTGTGTTGGCATTAGCAAGGAGCAGGGCAAGGAGATGGAGAAGAAGAACGAGGAATACAAGTGTTCAGCCTGCATAGGTACTGGTGTTTCATTTACAGGTCATCGCATAGGAACTTGTATTAGTGTTGAAGAGACCTGCATGGGTACTTATCTTAGTTAACATGAGGCTTCATAGGTGCTTGTGTTGGTTAACAGATCGTTGCATGGGTACTTATCTTAGTTAACATGAGGCTTCATAGGTACTTGTGTTGGTTAACAGATCGTTGCATGGGTACTTATCTTAGTTAACATGAGGCTTCATAGGTACTTGTGTTGGTTAACAGATCGTTGCATGGGTACTTATCTTAGTTAACATGAGGCTTCATAGGTACTTGTGTTGGTTAACAGATCGTTGCATGGGTACTTATCTTAGTTAACATGAGGCTTCATAGGTACTTGTGTTGGTTAACAGATCGTTGCATGGGTACTTATCTTAGTTAACATGAGGCTTCATAGGTACTTGTGTTGGTTAACAGATCGTTGCATGGGTACTTATCTTAGTTAACATGAGGCTTCATAGGTGCTTGTGTTGGTTAACAGATCGTTGCATGGGTACTTATCTTAGTTAACATGAGGCTTCATAGGTGCTTGTGTTGGTTAACAGATCGTTGCATGGGTACTTTTGTTAAGTTCTCATATGGTTTTGCCTGCGTTTATGCATCCTCGATATCTCCAGATCCGATGGATCTCCACTATACCTTGTATGCATCTATGTCTCAGCCCGATAAATTTATTACCTCTCTTGGCTGGCTTTTAACCAAAGAGGTGTCTATGCTAGGAAGTTGAGCGAACCAATCACAACTCTCTTTTGCTTTTTAAATGATCTTACCGATTAAACTTGGTAATACAAACTATGCAGAGGTTCTCTGAAAGAGGTAGAGGGAGTTGGTGATTGCTGATTGGCTACTGTGAGAATGTGGAGACAGCAAAGGGAGGTAGTAATCTGTATATGCATCCAGGGTATAGTGGAGATTTATTGGACCGTATACCCTGGAGATATCGAGGATGGCATTTGTGTTGCATTTATCAATGGCTGTATGGTTACACTTACCAATGGCAACATGTGTTTTGCCTGCTGTTGTGTCACATGTACTGATGACTGCATGTGTTTTGCTTGCTGTTGTGTCACATGTACTGATGGCTGCATGGGTTTTGCTTGCTGTTGTGTCACATGTACTGATGGCTGCATGGGTTTTGCTTGCTGTTGTGTCACATGTACTGATGGCTGCAGGGGTTTTGCTTGCTGTTGTGTCACATGTACTGATGGCTGCATGGGTTTTGCTTGCTGTTGTGTCACATGTACTGATGGCTGCAGGGGTTTTGCCTGCTGTTGTGTCACATGTACTGATGGCAGCATGAGTTATACTTGCTGTTGTGTCACATTTACTGATGGCTGCAAGGCCTCTGCCTACAATTGTGTCACATTTACTGATGGCAGCATGGGTTTTGTCTGCAGTTGTTACATTTACTGATGGCTGCAAGGCCTCTGCCTACAGTTATGTCACGTTTACTGATGGCTGCAAGGCCTCTGCCTACTGTTGTGTCACATTTACTGATGGCAGCATGGGTTTTGCTGACAGTTGTTACATTTACTGATGGCTGCATGGCTTCTGCCTACAGTTCTGTCACATTTACTGATGGCTGCATGGCTTCTGCCTACAGTTGTGTCACATTTACTGATGGCAGCATGGGTTTTGCTGACAGTTGTGTCACATTTACTGATGGCAGCATGGGTTTTGTCTGCAGTTGTGTCACATTTACTGATGGCTGCATGGCTTCTGCCTACAGTTATATCACGTTTACTGATGGCTGCATGGCTTCTGCCTACAGTTCTGTCACATTTACTGATGGCTGCATGGCTTCTGCCTACAGTTGTGTCACATTTACTGATGGCAGCGTGGGTTTTGCTGACAGGTGTGTCACATTTACTGATGGCAGCATGGCTTCTGCCTACAGTTGTGTCACATTTACTGATGGCAGCATGGGTTTTGTCTGCTGTTGTGTCACATTTACTGATGGCTGCATGGCCTCTGCCTACAGTTGTGTCACATTTACTGATGGCAGCATGGGTTTTGTCTGCAGTTGTGTCACATTTACTGATGGCTGCATGGGTTCTGCCTACAGTTATGTCACGTTTACTGATGGCTGCAAGGCCTCTGCCTACAGTTGTGTCACATTTACTGATGGCAGCATGGGTTTTGTCTGCAGTTGTGTCACATTTACTGATGGCTGCATGGGTTTTGCCAACAGTTGTGTTACATTTACTGATGGCAGCATGGGCTTTGTCTGCAGTTGTGTCACATTTACTGATGACTGCATGGCCTCTGCCTGCTGGTCTGTCAAAATTGCTGATGGCTGGTTGAGTTCTGCCTGCTGTTGTGTTATATTTACAGATGACTGTATGGGTTCTTCTGTTAGGATCACAGATGGCTGCATAGGTGTTGCCTGATTGAGCTCCTGTAAACTATGCCATCATTGAGATAACAAAACTGGATTGGTTGTCAAACTTGATGATTTTCTTGCCATTATACTCAAATTACTCATAATATTGACCAATGAGGTGCCTGGGCCAGAGTATATTGCCCATTGTTATGTCTGACCAACAGCATACGAACAGGATCAGTCTCTAAGGCATTGTTTCATGCTATGTGAAAGCTATGTTTGATTGCATGCTTACAATTGTACTGATTTAAGGATAAATATTGACATATGCCATTTCCTGTTTCAGAGAAAGCTAAAATAGCAGCAAAAGCAGGATTAAAGAAGGTATGTGAAAGACATTCCATGATGTGAGTGATCTTATGTACATGTCATGTTCTGTCTGAGCTGGACTTGGCTGGTTTCATGCTTAAATGCCATTTTATCTCAGGCAGTATGTCCTAGAGTGTGAAAGTGTATCACACCCTTTCTTGTAATTGCTTTCTTGTTTTACATTGGCATGCTTGAGTAGGCAGCATGTTTGGGTTTATTCATCACAAACTTCCCTTTCGAGAATTAGGATTACAATATTGATAAGACCTGCATTGTGGTCCTGCAGATCATATAGCTGGACCCATGAAGATCCGGGACAGAATTGGTTTTCAGCAACCATACTTGTCATAAGAGGTGACTAATGGGATCGGGTGGTCAGGCTTGCTGATTTGTTGACACACATCATTGTATTCCATTTGCGTAGATCAGTACTCATGCTGTTGATCACTGGATTGTCTGGTCCAGACTTGATTATTTACAGACAGAATCCATATAGCTGGAATATTGCTGACTGCTGCATTAAGCCACAACCAACCATGTAACTATGGTCTGCATGTATGATACCATGGTTACAGTAACATGTTTAGGGGAGAGTTGGGGAATCTCCATGCAGTCCAGTGACAGTGTAACAATATTGTGTATATATGTTTTACAGAAACCTGAAGGGAAAGTGGTGGACACCTCCAAACCTGTTGGGAAGCCCACCACCTCCACACCGAACAAGGAATTGGTTGACAAGAAGAAGGGACACAAGAAACCATCGGTACACAAATGCCTATTTTCATAACAACTAAATGATGTTGTGTCATAATTATTTTCTTCTTCTTATTTTCCTTTGGTATCAGGAGGGTATGTTGTTGTTCCTTTGGTATGTTGTTGAATCTTATGTTTTCAAATGCCATTTTGAGCAGGAATTGTTCCCTTGTGTTGTAACAAGGGCTGTGGCATCACAGTCTCTGTAAACTATCAAATGATGGCTTGTGTTTAAGGTGAAGTTGCTTTAAGTAGTCAGTAACATGTTTTCAGCCGCAATAATCAAGAAAACAACTGGTTTTCTTAAGCATCTTAACCAATAACATGAATATACATTTGCGGATCACAGTGTTTATATATATACTTGATCTGCAGGGTTCTGTAAAGTTTGTGAAGTGTGTGCGGATGGACTGTCGGCGGGAGGCTCGGCCAGGCTCGGTGTACTGTAGTGATGAGTGTATCCAGCACCATGCACGCGAGTCACTCCGACTGCTCAGGAAGGAGAGGGATAGAAATGCAGGCAGGGTGAGTACATGCCTCCAATACCTTGTTACCATGGAGACTAGCTGGCCATTTGTGATTTTGTGAATTTAGCACAAGTTGTGTGCATGCTGTCTTCCAGTAAATAATGTTTTCTACCAAATATAACTTTTGAAGATTAATGGTTTTAATAAGCGATCATGATATTACTATTCTGTATGCCCTATTGCCAATACTGTAAACCTTTGAGAATGACTTAAGCTCATTCTTGAAATGATTCGGACATGGAATATCCAAAGTAACCAAAACAATTTTGTATGACTCCAGCAGGAGGAAAGATATTGTGGAAATATAATATTATTAATCTTTATTATTAATTATTACTGTTGAAGATACAAAGTCAAAATGTGATTTTGATGAAATTGTCCATTGATATATGTCCATTGAACTCATAGTGCCAAAGCTGTGACGGCTAGTCATATAGATTGACCCAATATAAAATATGCATAAGAGAGGATATCAGCTTGCCAGGGTAATGTTTGAACATGTTTGCACACTGTTCTAAGTGTTTGATCATGATTGTAGCCAGACTATGTGAAGTCTCCAGTTCGGCCGGGCCAGGAAAAAGTGGTGGTGTTGGAGCGACGTTCAGGTCGCCTTCTCATGGGGAACAACGCGCCAACAGAACAGAACCTGGAGATGTGGCTGTCGGACCATCAAACGTTTGAGGTTCTCCGTCCAGGAGTCATGGCCAGCAAGTTCTACGGAGCTCGTAAGTTAACATCATGGCAAAGTTGTTTACTGATTGATACCGATTAATGTGTGCTCATTTTTACATCACTGAAACATGTAATTTTTCCTTATCCTGACTCATGCTTATTATGCTTATCTCCTCCCTCTATGCGAAGATAGTGGAACACTTGAACTCCTTTGTAGTTTCCTTCTCTTTGAAGTGGTTGTACAATACACTCACCCACCAGAAGCCTCCCATTCCCGCCATTATAGTCACAGGACCAGCAATATTTGCCACTCTCTCCTTCACTGCCTGACAAGGACAGTTGGAGGCACACTTGGGTCCTGATAGAGTGATAAGATTTTGCTTAAATTTTGGCCCTGTAATCTAAATTATGTCGAATTCGGGTTTTGGATTGTAATTACTATCGTCATTATGTCAAATTATAGTTGAAATTTATAAATTTTCCTCCCTGTTTTACACAAATCTTGACCCAATTGTTGATTCGCTTGTAGTATGTCCTTCATGCAAACCCATTTGTTCTTACACTGTTAGCTCTGAACTTTGCAAGAATTTGTCTGATTCCGAGTTTGCATTATATTTATATTCTGTTCAAAGAGGTGCGAAGGACAAACATCGTTGGCTCTCGCTTGTCATGTCTAAATTGGTTGATTCTGCATCTTGTAACTGCATGTTGTTAACAGCTGACATTCAGCATTTTAGTGATCAGCCAAACATACCCAAGGGTCATGGGTGAGATACCAGCGAGTCTTCATCTATATCTCAGAAGAGGACGTCATCAGAATTGGATCATCTCAACCTAAAACGTTGAAGTCTTCAAAAACAAGACCTGCACCGAAACAACTTCAGCAATGAGATCGTCCCTCCTGACGAATGTCACATCTCTGACAAACCTCCACTACTGCTCACGGTAGAGATCGTCAGCACGCAGGATCATTGTCTGCCAGACCTTCATCAACTACATCATCTACTATGCTGTATCCTTCATACGATGAACTTGATGGATCACTGTTTTGAAGAGGAATGGAAACGCCAGTCTGCAGCTACAAGTACAGTTGCCCCTCATGACTGTTCATCGGCTGCAATAGATTCTGTCAGTTGGAGAAGAGGCATCGTATGCACACACACATTTATGGAAATCAGTCCCATTGGCTGTATCCTGACGTTGCCATATGGATGATGTTCCTCCCATCGACTCGCACTCATAGATCTCACTACAGCAGCAAGCGTTCACTGTCTGCATCCCCCTTAATTGGAGACGCTGCATCATTTGTTGTCTTCGTAAGATATGGACTCGCATAGGAAAGAGTGAAGGCACTCACGAAAGGTAGTCGCTCCAGGAATACACACAGACAGGAGGACCACGATGATGCTCGCTGCATGGACGTCGTTCCCCACTCATGCATGCACTCGCAGAAGGATGGAGATGGATGTCATCGCTGTCTATCACTGGAGGAAGCCCTCTTCTCAGACTCAGAGATTACATTGTGGGTCATGAACAGTTTGGTCTAAGTCTTACCATCGAAGGACTCCAGTGAGGCCCTATATGAGAGTAACGAGGACATCGACACTTTGATTCCACCGATTGCGCCAGTATTTACCATCCCCGAAACTTTGTCTACCCCCCTTCAGATGTCGACTAAGTATCAGCAACAACAGATTGCTTCAGCACTTGTCGATTCCCACTCCATCATGTGGAGCCTTTTGTGAAAGTGTCCAGAGTAGATGAATCATACAAGCTCGCGGAGCATAAGCGACTGACTCAACTGGATACAGCCACTTGGCGTACCTTCTTTGGACTGATCCATTTCAGGGCTATCAGTGAGGCTCTCATCTCCAACATCAGCAACCTGGAGAATGAAGAAGAAAGGGTGATCCTCTCTGCACTTATCACCCATCAACAATTCATTTCAGAGCATCTAGCCTCGACATCTGTGGGATTCAATTTACTATGCCGGCAAGGTCTACTATTGGCATCATCTTGGGGTGACAGCTTTAATAAACCCTTGTATTGAGCACCCTGGTCAGCATCCACAGTATTTGATGGCAGAATTGATGACATCGTTAAATCTGTTACTCGGGACTCCAGGGAAGTAATGATGATAAAGTCAAAGACCTCAAGCAGAATTCTCAGCATTACTCCAGCAAGTCAAAGTTTTCCGGAGTCCAGAGTGCAAGAGAGTACAATGCTCGCAGCGTCAGGGACTCTTCTTGTCGCTCAACCAGAGTAAACAGTAAACAGGTGCTCCCGTGAAACAGGAGGCGCAGGAGGCAGCCAGGGGCGCTGAAAGGGGACCGTGCTGAAGATCAGGTTCTGAACGACTGGAGCCTTCCACTCACAGCCTTGTAGCACAACCTTCATGAGTGGGTGGACATCTACTCGAAGAACTGGGGACTTCTCAATGACAATTACATCATGAGCATCCACCGAGATGGTTACAAGATCCCACTACAGGCAAAATCACCGCTTACAAGAGGCCGAGTATACCAGGGATTGAGACAAGCTAGCTGACACCATATCATCTCTATAGAGAAAGGTGCAGTTTGAAAACTACACCTGGATTGTCTAACACCAGCATAATACCCAAACTTTCTGGCACCCAAGCAAAACTCAAAGGAAAAGTTTCGACTTGTATACAACATGAAGTAGTTCAACAAGGATTATCTACTGAAGCCAGCATGGTTCAGAATGATCCATCTACCCCAAATGCAGCATTTCATCCGTCAAGCGGATTTTCTAGCCAGCATCGACCTACAAGATGCCTACCTGCACATTGCAATACATCCGAATTCAAGGAAATATTTGCGCTTCCTGTTCGACAGTCAGTACTGCCAGTGGATGGTTCTACCGTTTGGAATATCTTGGCTATTTACTCTGGTCACCAAGCCAATAGTCACCTACCTACATAAGCAGGGACTTCACAGTGCCTTTTACCTGGATGATGGCATTCAAGCACATCACCAGACAAGTCAACACAGACTACAGTGAGGCTTTGCTATCAGGCTGCTAACTCAACTAGGATGGCATGTGAGTCTGCTGAAATCAGAATTAGAGCCATGTGATTCATTTCATCACTCCATTGAAACACATCATCTGTGGTTCCTGGTTCAGCACTTCAACATGATGGATCAGATTGCCCTGCCAGCAACTTGAGGGCATATCTATTATGATGGACTCACCGATGGAATGTCTGCACAGGGACCTATTTACTGGAGCTGGTCTACGATAACCATCTCTACATAGATGCATCACTACAAGGTTGGGATGCTCAGCTTAACAATGAGGTAGCGGAAGGAATCTGGACGAGCAACAAACGCATTCACCATATCAACCACTTTGAGATGAAACCCTCACACACTGCTACAGCTGACCTTTCAAATCTTTGGCATCGTCAGTGACTTGAACCTCTACATAAAGGCATGTCACATCCCAGGTACATGCAATGTAATGGCCAATGTGCTGTCATGCCCTCTACAACCATCTCCAACGGAATGGAGGCTACATTGAAAGGTGTTTCGAATCATCAGTCAGACATTTGGATTTCCGCAAATAGACATATTTTCCACAAGGTTCAACAAGTAGATACCAACATTCTTATCTCCAGTACTGGATCCGTTAGCATTGGCAACAGAAACACTCAGCATCTCATGGGAAGGACTGAATGCTAACGCATTCCCCGCTCCAGTACCAATACCGAAAGTCATCAGGAAGATAAAGCAGGTTCAACTCATTTTGGTCGTGCCTAACTTGCCAGCAAGAGATTGGTTTCCAGTACTCATTGAAGAACTAGGACAACCAACAAGGCAACTAACAGAATGGAAGAATCTACTTGTCCATCTGCACACCAAACAAGCATGTGGCAACCTAACATCATTCCAGCTTCATGTATGGATCGCATCAAAGCCTGCTTAAAACATCGAGGATGTTCTGATAGTGTAGCGAAGGCAGTCACCTTAGCTCTATGTAAGTCTACCTGCACATTAGGCGACAATAAATGGATGCGGTTTGAAACATATGCCAGAAGGAAAGGCTTCACTGCAATGAAGGCCACACATTCTCAAACAGCAGATTACTTATGTCATCTACAACATACCAGAGGACTGAAAGGTTCTACATCCTTGACATACTTGGCAGCACTCAGCTGTGTTATCACCATGAAAAGTACCTGAACTACTTTCCTTACTACACTCGTTCAAGCTGGAAGACCAACAACACATGTGGAAGGTCCAGCTTGGGACTTGAATGTCGTACTACAGTACCTCATGAGTGATGTCTATGAGCCACTGAACTGGACATCGCTTGAATTATGGACACAGAAAACACTGCCTACACTACCACTGACACTGTCTCGTGCACTCACCACTGATATTTTCCACTACATACCACAGACACTGACACTACACTGTCACTGACAGTTTCACTCACTTGTTGAGACCACGACACACTATAGAGCATAATGGTGCGCACATCTTACACAGGCTATGGTGAGTGATTATGACCATGTTCTCATAATGAAGATACTTGTACATGAAGAAGGGTCTCGACTGATCATGAATGGAAATCTTGACATCCAGTTGCATGACACTGGCAGGACACTAGCTGATCTATATATCATTACGTTCCAGTCAACGAATGCTTCAAGAGAAGACAAGTTAAACTGGATGTGATCTCGCAGATGAATTTTGGAAGAACAGGGCTGAACTATCACTATCACGGGGGTAGCACTGGACATACTTATATGGCAGTCAACAGAATCCAGCATTGCCTGACCCACCGCTGTTTCTGTTGGATTCTTTAAGCATAATAAGCATGAGTTAGGCTAATGAAATATATGTAATTTTCTGAATAAAATTGATATCTTATACTTATTCTGACTCATGACGTCAAGCCCTCCCAACCACCCCTCTCAGGCATGCTGAATTTCCAGTAATTTTCATGTTTGGCTTGAGATTCGGAGAGAGTGGCAAGCATGGCTGGTCATGTGACCATAATGGCATAAAAGGGAGGCTTACGGTGGGCAAGTGTATTGTATGTCTGCTTCAATTAGAAGGGAACTTCAAAGGATATTTAAGTGTTCCACTGTCTTCACATCGAGGGAGGAGATAAGCATAATAAGCATAAGTCAGGATTAGTATATGATATCAATTTTGTTCAGAAAATTACATTACTGAACAGCAAAAGAAACACAACTGTTCTGTTACCTTTTGTTATAAAAGTAAATGTAAGGAATCATTTGTGAAGAATCTGGTTAGAATTGGTCTTCAGCAACCAATGCTTGTCGTCAGAGGCGAGTAATGAGATCAGGTGTTAAGGCTCGCTGACTTGGTTGAAACACATGCCATCTCTTTCTGTCAGATTCAGATATTTACAGACTGCTGCCATATAGCTGGAATATTGCTGAGTGCAGTGTAAATAATAGACCAACAAACATAAATGATGATAGAATAGTAAATGGTTTGTATCTCAACAGCTTAGTGAGTTTGTAACCTTACCTCACACATTAATCCACTGTTGTTTCCGTTCAAGAATAATGGTGCTATGTTCAGGTTGCTTGCTAGCATGATCATAACTGCAAATATTGGAACTGATTTTGTGGTCATTATATCTTCACAGAGATTGAGAGAGAGCGGATGAAGAACCGTGAGCGAGAAGAACGCGAGAGACAGAGGCGAGAGAGAGAAATGGAACAGATTGAGAGAGAAAGAAGAGAAAGAGAAAGACAGCGGAGGAAGAAAGAAAAGGAGAGAGAACAACAAAAGAAGGAAGAAGCTCTAAGAAAAGTCTGCAGTGATGGCCCTGATCCAGTTCGCATCAACGTGAGGAAGGCACTCAGAGATGCTCTGCAGGGGAGGTAAACAGATCCTTTTTCAGAAGAAGTCCTCCTTGGGGTACATATAAGCATTTTTATGTCCACTAAAAATCCCTACGACAGTTGTAACTATTTTGATAATAAAATATGTACAAAAAAAAACCCCTCATTTTTGTCTTGTGGGGCCACCTTTACAGGGCCCCCAAGGCCCCCTACAGCCAAGAGCAGGTAACTCTAGCCATCTACCTTGCACCTCACTTTTCATGCTGTCATTCGACTAGAAAGATGTGCGTGGTCCATTTAGATAATTTTTGTGCTATCTACCAACGGAATTATGAGTGAGAAAGAGTCAGCTACTGTATGTATGGTTCCTTTTCTTTCGCAGGGGTGTTAGTTGGAATTTCTTGGCTGAAATTTTCATTCATAAATTGTTGTAACTCTGCTGGTCAGGTCCTATCTTCCTGTCGTGTGGCTGGCAAGATGGCGGCCTTTATGGCTTCTGTTAGTATGTTTTTAGATGCTAAGATGTCTCAACCCATTTGTCTTTTTCATAGCATTATGCAATTATATGTGCACACTTGTTGCTTGCATTTATCTGCTTATGCTTTAAAATAAAGTTTTTTAGCTGGGTTAAATGTATTTTGACAATTTATTATTGCCCATGCGTTTATATTTTTTGCCGGTTGGGTGCCATCTTCCTGTCATGTGGCAGGCAAGATGGCGGCCTTTATGGCTTCTTCTTAGTGCAGGAAGTGTTTCGCTTGCGTCTTACTTACTCCTGTGTGTTTCTTATTAGTATGTTTTACATGCTAAGATGTCTTAACCCATTTGCTCTTGTTTCAGTCAAAATGGGTAGGTTGGTTTCAAGACTTTTAGTCTTTTTCATAGCATTACGCAATTATTTGTGCACACTTGTTACTTGGATTTATCTGCTTATACTTTGTTGTTTAGCTGGGTTAAATCTATTTTGGCAATTTGTTATATGCCCATGCGTTTATATTTTGCATATTGTGTGTGTATGTTTTCTGTACATCAGTTACCATTAGTTTGGTTCTGATTGTTACAGTTTTGCCTCTGCATTACGTACTCCATTGGACAAGCTGGCTAAGTCGGGGGATACACCCTTTTCTTACTGCCTTCCCTCTATTTCTCAATGCCCCCTACCCCGCACCAGCATTTGCAGCAGCAAATGTCCTCTGTCTGGTTCCTAATCACAGACGCGATGTCTGATCTCCATAAGCAGAAACTCGGCATCCGTTCCTCTGATCTTGGCGGTCTGGGGTCGTTTGAGAGAAAGAGTAGGAAGCACCCAAGCCTTAGGTCTAGACTCAGGCACAGGTTCTGTCCCTGTTGGAGTGTCAGATCCAAGCTACAGCTCTGGTGTCGTTTTTCCCGCTGGCCCTTGGGGTCCTGCACCGAGCAGCGGCTCGGTTGCAGTTCCGCTTGCCGGCGCAGCTCCATTCCGCTCCTGTGCAGATCCCCATGGTCTCAGCACGGACTTGGCTTCAGTTGCTAGGCAACATGACATAGTTTGGCGTGCACGTCTGAGATTCTTGCTATTCTCCAGTGGTTGATTCCCCACTTGCGGTGGCGGACCAACACCTTGAACCTTTCCAAAGGTTTTCCTCTGGCGACTCCGGTGCTGTCGCTCACAATTCAGATGAATGACTTCCTCACAGAGTGGGGGGGTGTCCTGGGCGACCTCAGTGTCTGGCCTGTGGTGCGAGCATGAGGCGACCTCACACATTGATGTGCTAGAATTGAGAGCAGTCAGGTTGGTGTTCGAACACTTAGTGGCAGGTTCGAAGCCGGGTGTTTCGTCTGGAAATGGACAACCAGACAACGATGTCATACATTCTGAAGCAAGGCAGCGTGGTATCTCCATCGCTTCTTCAGGAGGCGTGGCAGTTTCTGCTATGGAGCGATCAGTTCAGCATACGGGGTATGTCTGTCTATCTCCCTGGGGTGGACAACGTGCATGCAGATGCACTCTCACGACGTGTTCTAGCGCCCCATGAGTGGTTGCTCGATTGGGAGATATTTGGTATTATCTCCCAGTTGTTCGGGTAGTTTCCAGGTAGATCTGCTTGCCTCTCGGGTGACAAATCAGATTCCGGTGTTTGTCCTTGGATTCCGGTTCCGAGAGCATTTTGCCAGGACCCCTTCCGGCTGGCCTGGACGGACAGGGCGTTGTGGGCATGACCGAACCTACTATCAGGATTCTTTGGGTGGCCTGGCTACTGTACGGAATTGCCTCCATCAGTTGCAGACATCATTCTGGCCTTGTGGAGGGATCCCACGAATATACAGTTTGAGGATAGTTGGGCCTGTTATGCGCGCTGGTGTAGAAGTAGAGGGATTCTCAATACCTTAGTTGAAGTGTTGGAGTTTCAACAGTCTCGATCACAATCCGGCTTAGCCGCTTCTACTATTCGAGGCTACTCCACGGCTATTTCAGCCTTCCATATACCTGTTGAGGGTGCCTTTTTGGGATAATACCCCCGGGTACAGCGTTTTCTTGCAGGCGTGAACAGACTGCGTCCGGTTGTTAGATTTGTCTAGAGTATTGGAATGGTTGCCCACTCTCGTTTATGACTTGTCCAACCCGTCGTTACAACTGTCAAGTTGGAAAACGGCTTTTTTAGTGGCGGTTACAACTGGTAGACGTGTCAGCGACTTGCATGTCATGTTTTCAGACCCGGAACTTGCTATGTTCCATAAGGATTGGGTTAGCGTATGCTTACCAGATTCATACCGCCCAAAGATCGATCATTCGCTTCGTATGACCGCGCCTATCGATCTACCTGTGTGCATGCTGCCTGCGTCGTCTGATAATACATACCGTAAGGTTCATGTATTAGACGTTATGAAAACTCTTAAAGTTATATTAAGAGAATAGCCTTACTCCGTAAGGAGAAACAGCTATTTTGCAGTTATGGTGGTGGCAAAGCTGGCTATCCGAGCACGATCATCCGTCATTATCAACTGAACAGACACTCACGAGAGCGTGCTCTGTTCGGTCAGTCAGTTCTCTGCAGTAGACAGAATAGCTCTGCTCAAGCTGATGAAGCTTTGTCAGATGACTATATCTGTTTGCACTCAGTGGTGGGTGACTACACTCAGTGGTGGGTGACTATCCATTCCCATTTTATCGGCGGTGGTATTTGGTGATGGTTGCTTAGTCCCGCCCTCTTTGGCTGGGCGACTTACTTTCCTTTCCATTTCCCTGCTTAGCTTTCTAGTGCGGTATGGACAGGGTTCACTTTGGTGACTTTCCCGTACGTCCAGGTCTGCAAACTTTGATTTGGGTGGACGGCGTTTATCATTTGGGATTTCCCAAATTCTAGCCAATGGGCATGTAAGGTTTGACAAACGGGTCCTCAGCTTTGTCACGCCCCTGCCTTGATTGACATCAGCAGTCAGGTGACCAGGTCAGTGCCTTTTCTATTTCCGTGTGGTTATAGATTTGCACTTTGATCGAATGGACTGTGCTGTCAGACAGAATACCACTCACAATTGTTTCTCTTTGGGAGTCTGTTTAATGCTTATATGTACCCCAAGGAGGACTTCTTCTGAAAAAGAATTATACAAACCTGTAGAGGTTATGAATTCTTTGAAGAATGTCTTCCTTGGGGTACATCCACACACCTCCCCTCATTCTGTCTGATACGTTCAGCATGAAAAGTGAGGTGCGAGGTAGACAGCCAGAGTTACCTGCTTTTGGCTGAAAGGGGCCTTGGGGGCCCTGTATAGGTGGTCCCACAAGAAGAAAACAAGTTTTTTGTTTTGTAAATATTTTATTATGAAAATAGTTACAACTGTCGTAGGGATTTTTAGTGGACATAAAAATGCTTATATGTACCCCAAGGAGGACTTCTTCTGAAAAAGAATTATACAAACCTGTAGAGGTTATGAATTCTTTGAAGAATGTCCTCCTTGGGGTACATCCACCCGCCTCCCCTCATTCTGTCTGATATGTTCAGCATGAAAAGTGAGGTGCGAGGTAGACGGCTAGAGTTACCTGCTCTTGGCTGTAGGGGGCCTGGGAGGCCCTGTAAGGGTGGTCCCACAAGACGAAAACAAGTTTTTTGTTTTTTAAATATTTTATTATGAAAATAGTTACAACTGTCGTAGGGATTTTTAGTGGACATAAAAATGCTTATATGTACCCCAAGGAGGACATTCTTCAAAGAATTCATAACCTCTACAGGTTTGTATAAATTTTGTATGTTGCAGGTAGAATCTGATCACTCATAGCCATTTTGTAATGGATCTGTGTAAATGCTGATGCTTTGATTTTGCCTCACTATTCATTACTACTACACATTCATTGATGACTAACAATCAAGTCTGTTCATAATGTATGTTTGAAGGTCACATGCAACCAAAGCATCTAACAGATTTAAAACACAATTATCACTTATTCATGACATATAATATCCATTGCTACTAGTAGAAAAACTAATAAACAAAATATAAGCGTACAATCGCGATTCAAAAGTGCAATATGTTGTACTTGGGCTTACTTTCCTCAAAACGAAGCCCTCAGGAGACTGAACCCAGTCATAACAGGTGGATGTGCACTCAAGTGCACTCAGATATGCTGAAGGCTCATTGTGTGTACAGAAAGATGATCTGTGTGATGGGCATTTTAGAAGTATGATGAGTCACAAGAAAGTAAGATTCTTTATGGGTAACCACTCTTTTTATTGTACTTGAGAATTGATTCATATACAGTTGTCAAACAAAATCATATACACTAGAAGAAGTTTTTATCCATAAAGAATGTATATAGAGATGGTGGGTTTTGCAAATACATATTCACTGAATTTGCGTTCAGTCCAATCAAAACTTTTCTCAGTAGAGACGGTGAACTACTAAGAGGCTGGAAACTGTCATTCGTCCAAGTACAAAGCAGGACTTGAAACTGTCAAGAGTTTGCACCAGTTTCTGTCAGATCCAGTCATCCGAGAAAAATGGATGTAGTTTGTTTGCAACCCACAGACATAAAAACATGTCATGTGTACAAATATCACACCTGTCTAATTACATAATGTGGCAGAGACATGACTTGGGTGCACGAGTCATAAATCAATTTATTTTGTTAGTGGCGTATGTCCTGATATGTGTTAAGTTCAAACTGCATGTGGTGAATGATTGAAGCTGTGTATAGCAGACAGGCAGGCAGACATATAGGTATCAATAAACCAGACATTGAGCTTTTTTTGTGAGCTTTCTTATATAATGAGTAGATTATTACTTGTTCGTGTACACAACCAAGATTAGACTACTGCTCACGACCTCGTACTACGGGCATGCATTCTGTTTCAAGCTCCGTGACCCTATTCACTGTGCGTGCGTTATGGACGCAGCGCAGCACAGCTGTTTTAATCACTTTTTCCCCAAGTGCGGGAGGAAATTTAGTCAATCGTTTGAACTCTGATTTTGCGGGCTTTTTTTCATCGCGTATTTTTTTTTTCAACTTTATAGGTTGAATTGGCATTTTTTTATGATCTGTTGCGGTAAGTGCATACCGAAAGGTATCAAAATCTGAAAAGTTGTGTTTTACGTTGCATGTGACCTTTAAATTATTTCTACAGATGTCATGTAGATAGTGTAGTGACAAACAAATGTCTAGTACATTTTTTCCTCTTGGGTATTTTGTGGTTCTCAAATACCTTGGTTTTGAGTTTGAAATTTATGTGATTTTTAGCCAAGGTGTTTCTTGCATCACTATGGTTTGGGTCAGTGATTCCATGGATAATTTACCCTTTTGACCACTGAAGTCTCCTGGTTTCTAGAGCGGAAGATGCTGACGACATCATGCTGTCCAACAGCGAAATCAAACAGCTGGCTGTTGCTGTGGAGGAAGAATTGTTCAAGTGTTACCAGGACACCTCTGGCCATAAGTACCGCAATAAGTACCGCACTCTCATCTTCAATATCCGCGACCCCAAGAACAAGGTTAGCAGATACTTTAGCCATATTTCACATCTATCTTGACCAAAATGTAATGATTTGGGAATTATTCTTCACTTTCATTATCATTTTGATAGCTAAACCATGTTTTGGGGAAAATAATCTTTTTTTTCCTCTGTTCAGTGGTATCAGACCTTGCTCACTATAGTGAAATAAAGTTTTGTGTATGTTTACAGGGATTGTTCCGTAAGATCCTCACTGGCCAGATCAAACCAAACCGCCTGGTACACATGTCCACGGAGGAACTGGCATCAAAGGAGCTGTCTCTGTGGAGAGAGAATGAGACCAAACATGTAGGTATTCACATGCAGGACTGGGTACAGACATTCAGGGACCTTGAAGATTTTGTGAGTTATTGATGTCTGACTTTTGTTACTTTTTGCTGCAGACGCTGGAGATGATCAAAACTGCTGAGAAGGAGGCTCAGAAGGAGCCAGTTCACATCCGCAAGAAGACCCACAAGGGGGAGGTGGAGCTGGATGAGGATCTGAGCACACTGGTGGTAAGAGTGGACAGAGGATGTGGGGAGGGGCTGATGTGGGGGTGTTGGGGAGCTGGATGAGGATCTGAGCACACTGGTGGTAAGAGTGGACAGAGGATCTGGGGAGGGGCAGATGTGGGGTGTTCGGGAGCTGGATGAGGATCTGATCAAGTTTGGATTGTTTTGTTTTGAACAATGTTAGTCTTTTTATGAACTGACGCTTATTTATTTTTACCAGTCAAATGAGGTGAAGCCAGAGAAGAGTGAGAGTGATTCAAAGAAGGAGGCTGAAGACAAAGATCTTGCGAGTCAAGAAAACCCTGCCATTGACACCACTGACCAGCACCGCAACCACCTGTTTGATCTCAACTGTAAGGTGTGCACTGGTAAGGTGCCGCCTCCTGCTGGCGATGCAGCAGTCAAGAAAGTCAAGGTGGCCCACAAGGTCATGGGAGAGGGTGGCAAGAAGGTGGAGAAGCCAACCAGCAAGCAGGAAGACCTCTCTAATGCTGAGGAGGTCGTTAAGGAGGTGCTAAGAGCTATCCGACAGAGTAAGACTGACTCCCCAGCCCCGTCCACATACTCTGGCGCAAAGGATGTGACTGTCAGGTGGGTAGACCAAAAGGATGAGATTAGACCCTGATGTAGCAATAGATAAGTGTTGCATGCTCACCTCATCTGTCAACTGCTTCCCTGCACTTTGAGGCACATGTTGATTCTAGTTTAGAAGTTATTTCCCCAGCAAACTATGCTTGTTGTACAAAGTGACCCTGCTGTTGCCCCAAGCTTGGAAGCCCTTGCTGCCTGTTGTAAATGGCCACCCCTTTTCAATTTGTAACACAAACAATAATGGCAATGTGTGTATCTGCATGCACAGGTCCCCTGACTCTGCCTTGTCCTCGGGCCTTGAGTCGAAGGCCAAGTTCAAACCTGTTGGACCCAGTCTGTGGAAGGGATTGATCTCCAATGAAGACTTCAACAAGTTCTCCACATCAGCCTACCGGGTGTCTGGTCCCACAGAGTCAGTGGTGAGGAAACACCTTCATTGGAATAAGTTAGAACACCTTCATTGGAATAAGTTCGAACATGCCTTGGAATGTGTAACAACTACTATGTTATCCTAGCATAGTAGTTGTTACACATTCCAAGGCATATAACCAGCTATTCTTGTGAGTATGTAATGGGTTATGAATAGGCATCCAGCTATGATTGTGAATGCATATCCGTCTCTGCTCCTGAATATGTATCCAGTTTTGATTCATCTAAAGAGGGTGAAGGTCATCTCCAAGTTAAGTTGCTGTGGCATCATGGGAAAATGCTCAGAATTTTGATCACCAGATTTTTGTGAATTCAGTTCAGTAGGGTGTTATGTTTTGGTGTTATGTATACTGGGATTACATATGGGATCATAGGAAGGAATATTGTGTTGTACGATTTGTTACTCATTGTGTAACTGTTTGCATGTTTCCATCTGTTGCAGGAGTTTCCTGACCTGATACACATATGTGGGAGAATAGGACCTGACCAGATGTGGGATTACCTGGGGCGAGTCCGACAAAGTGGTTCAAGGGTGAGTACCATCTCTCCTTAAGGAAAAGGCAATGGGCATAGAGAATCAGCTGTGTTACCTGGAACAGAGTAGGTCAAGGGTTATTGCCTGCTGTGTCAAGTAGAGTAGGTCAAGGGTGAACTGTATACTATGAAGTAGAGTGGGGCTATAGAGTATCCTTGAAGGTAATGTTCTTTCAGGGTGAGTTTCAGCTGTGTAACAGAGGATGGGTGAATGTCAGCTAGGGTGGAGAAGGTATTTGAACCAGTGTCTACTGTGTAACCTTGTCAACTGGCAAGTGTAGAGGAGCATTAATGCAGGCCAAATCAGGGGCCATGGTCAGCTGTTGGCTTTGTTGCCAACTGCTGCACTGAAAAGTGTAAGAAAGAGAATAATCCTTGTACTTGGAGTGCGTAGACTTCCTGAAGCTCCCTTTTGAAATAAGCACAAAACTTATTGCTGTCTCTCTTTAAAACCAGGACATCTGTGTGGTGAGATTTGTCCCGGGCAGTGACACCGAGAAGATGGCTTACATCCACCTCTACTCCTATCTCAATGGACTGAGTCGATGTGGTGTTGTCTCAAACACTGCCAAGCAAGTGAAGGATTTCTACCTGGTCCCCTTGGCCTCCCACAGCCGCATCCCACGAGTCCTCCTGCCCTTTGATGGGCCAGGTATGTACTGCATATACCACAAACATAGGTCCTTGGGCCTTAGTATGGTTCAGGATAAGTCCTAGATAGACTCTTGACCCATACAGTCTCTGTGGCCAAAGAGGAAGGTAGGTAGTTTGACCTGTGAAGATCTTGGTTGGAATTGGTCTTCAGCGTTACCATGGTATCCAGATTACAAAGATTGATGCTCATGATGTCAATCACAGGACTGTCTGGTCCAGACCCGGTTATTATCCCCGCCACGATATGATAGGGACAAAATTTCTGATAAAAATGTTATAGATAGGAAAAGCTTTGGTATGTGTTTGCAGGATATGAATGCCTTTATGGATTTTGAAAAAACGGAAACAGTGTTACAGTTTGTTACAGAGTTATGGCCCTTGTCATGCATTTATTGACTTAATGCACGGTATTTGTGGACAGATTTTCTCAAAATATGTTGTAGATAGGGAAACCAAGTTTGATATGTGTTTTGAGGACGTGACTGCCTTGATGGAGTTTGAAAACAGAAACTGTGTTACAATTTGTGACACAGTTATGGCCCTTGTCATGCGTTTATTGCGTGCACAATTTCCCCATTGGGGACAGTTTTCTCAAAAACAATTGCAGATGAGGAAACCAAATGTGATATGTATTTTTAGGACACAAATGCCTTGATGGAGTTGGAAAATGTCAACTGTGTTATGATTCTACACAATAACAGTAATCCTCTCAGTAGTTGTTTACCTGCTTATGTATCGCTATTTGTAGGAGGAATGAATACTTGTCAAAATAGGGACATAACACATTGGTGGGGGATATTGATGACCATGTCTTGTAATGGAAATGGAATAGTGCAGCATTAAGCAAGCAAGAAATGTTATGGTCCAGTCATTAACACATCACTAAAGACAACATTATCCTGATGACTCACATGATGTTAACTTGAAATATTCCATCCGTTGACTTTTCTTGTTCTGCAGGTTTGGAAGAGAATCGACCCCATATGATTCTGGGAATCATTGTGGTGACAAAAGTAAAACGCCCTATTGATGTCTCCACACACCTAGTTCCATCGAAGAAGGCAAAAGTCGCCTTGAACCCAAATGATCCACGGAGCAAAAACTACAGACCACAGGGTCTAAAGCCTCTAGACAAACCCTTCACACCGCCCCTCAAACCTGTGCCCACCTACAAGCCCATGCCTAAGAAGCTTATCGAGTTGTCCAGGTCATCGTCATCATCATCTTCCTCATCCCCCTCAGGTGACTTGAGTCAGACAACAGCAACGCTGCAGGACCCCATCGTTAAGGCCTATGCCTCCACCAAGTCTAGTCAGATGGAAGAAGAGGAAGAAGACAGTAAGTGTAACAGTTTCTGTCTTGTTTCTGTCTAATTGTTGAGTCGTGGAGGAAAGTCAAGTAGATTCAGCTTACACATGTGGCATTAGCAGGAATGGAGTAGAATTCGTGACTTCAGACTGTATTTTAGTGATTTTTCCTTATCCTGGCTCATGCTTATTTTCTTATCTCCTTCCTCTATGCGAAGATAGTGAAACTCCTAAAATCCCTTGAAGTTCCCATCTTTTGAAGTGGACGTACACTCAACCACAGGAAGCCTCCCTGTTTCCCGTCATATCAGTCACATGACCAGCCCTGTTTGTCATTCTCTCCTCCATCACGCGACGAGGCCGTTGGAGTCAATTTGAATCCCTATACGGCATTTAATATCCTTTTATATTTTAGTCTTTTACACAAAATTTAGCAGTGTACGACTTTGGTCTGTATTAATTATCATTACCATATGAAATTGTGGAGAAACCTATGTACATTTTATGTTGTTGAACATATAATTCATCAAGTGCCCCTGGTGTGGGTTATGGCTGTCTGCAGCTGTTCCATATTATTATGTCCTACTTGCACGGTTATTTGTTCTTCCTGTGTTCACTGTGAACTTGGTAAGAAGTTTGTTTATATTTGTTTACTATTCTAATATTTGCTGAAACATTTTTATGTAGGCTCTCTCAAGTCCTCTCAGGCAGTTCTATTCTTAATGCGTCTCGTAGCCATGTGCTAACTACTGCAGATATTCAAGTTTATAGTGTATCACTAGACGTACCCTTGGTATGTTGTCTGGATAATATGGATACTAGGTCCTAGTCCCAGAGGAGGTCGTCGTCAGAATCGATGTCATCTCAACCAAAGAAGTTCAAGGATCTATGTCTGAAGTTGACGTACAGACTAGGCTTCAACTACAAGATACTACTAGATCATTGCTGAAACAATGGACTAGCTCTTCAAAAATTGGGCCCTTGAGAAGTCCCTTATTTCATTCCATCATTGTATATACTGCTTACAGAGGTGCATGCAAAATCTGAGTAAAATTGGTGGAATAGTGTTTGAGATATGGACTTCGAAGTTGCATGGGGGCTGCCTTGTAGGTTAAAAATTAAGCCTTTTGAAGGACCTAATCCTGTTCCACCACCGTGTACACTACTCACTGAGGTGCATGCAAAATTTTATGAAAATAGTTTCTGAAATATTGACTTTTAAGTGATGGCACCCATCAACCTATGTATTGTATTCAGCATGGTGTAATTACCTATGAGCTGTCTGTCCTAGACCTGTTAAACTCGCACTGCAACTACTAGGCGACACAACAGTGTGATGGTAGAGCACTGGACTCCAGCAAGTGGAGTTTGAAACAGGACAGCAGCAAAATCTGTTGCAAGTGTCTGGAGATGATAGGGGTAATATGTCATACCAGCGCTCATGCATGAGCACCTAACATAGTTATTAAGAGCACAAAAGTGGTCAAGACTACCTGGATTACCTTTTTGCATTTTTCTCCCCGGCAAAAGTAGTAGAAAATTTCCATTTAGAAATTTGGTAGTTCCAATATATAGCATCACATAGAGTGGCATCCGAAACAACTTTTCAAAATATGGACCTGTGGGTCGAAAAGTCACATTACTGTAGACAGGAATCTTGTACCTTGTGTCAACTATCTTGCTGGCAATCTTGGTCGAACCAGTCTACAACCTTTATGAGGGCTACCTACATTTGTAGATGATATGTGTGTGTTTGGCTACCTCCAACGCCAAGACTGCATTTGCAGAAATGTCAAAGTATCCTGTATTAGTGGAAGGGAAGGCTCCGCACCATTCATTGTTTCCAGAGTCTCCATTGCAGTAAAGAGTCCTTAGCGAACCAAAAACATGTGCAAACAAATATTCTACTCACGATATCAATACAAGAAGACAAGTGTGGAGCGATGCGGAGCCCCATCTCTAGTAGTGACAAGAACTATATTAAGGAAAGAAGGCATATGCTCTATTCGTAGGCAAGACAGACTATCCAAAATACCCATCGGCAAGCTACAATCCTTGATTCCAAAACTGGAATGCCAACTACTAGTACGCAGCTATGGGCTGTATTCTATCGACTTCACAAGAGATTTCTCTGGTGTGCTGGATTGTAAGCGACTGGTGGAATACTTTTGGAAGAAACAAGCGATAGAGCAAGACTACAATGACTTGCAGGACAAAAAAATTCAAACCGTAGTGGTAGAGGCTGCAATACACCCACTTCCCAAAGATGCAAGCAAACTTCAAGATGTTCAGCCTGGAAAATACATTTGCTGTTACAAGGTTCCAAGGGAAGGCAAGAATTGTATTGTATCTGCAACCAGTTGGTGATGATGGGAACCCAACCACAGTCATCGAAATACCAACATATGGATCCTTCTAGAGAAGGAAATGAAAAACCTTGGTGGGGTAGAAGCTCTGTGGAAAGCAGACTGCTTGCTCCTCTGCAGAGTAGGTCCAGAAAAGACAACATCGCAAAAAAACAAGATAGGCTAGTGTCTGTAGTATACAACTAGAAACAAATAGTTCCACCAGGGGCGCAGAATAGAATATCTTCCGTGTACCCAACGATATACATTCTGCTACGATTTTCAAACTGTTTTGCTGTATCTTCACCAAAGTGGCCGAGTATACACAAGCTGTCGAAACTGGTTTGGGCGTTGTTGTTTTCTCCTGTACCTTTCATTTGAATGGTGTGTGGGCCAGTGTGCTGATGATTCCAGTGTGCCAGTGTGTGGATGACCTTCCAGAAAAACATGTCAGGACACTGTGGCTTGAGATACGGTCGTCTTCACCTGTGGAATACGGATCCTCATCCTTCACCAGAGCATGCAGGCATGCATGTGCAAACGCATTTGGGGAATGATATTGTCTGCCAAGGACTGCGATGAGATTTCATCACCAAAAATTAACTGCCTGGACAACTGGTACGACAGTTCTGTATCTCAGCATTACTGACAGTCCTTGGGCTACATGATACACAGGATTTATCATTATCCCCAGTCAGAGCATTGAAGCTACATCTTCAGTGAACTAAGCCAAGGAGACAAAAGTTCAAGCAGCTATTGATCCCACTATCTACTGAGACACCTATAGAAGTATCCCACAGCACTATCTCAGTATGGATGATTTGAACCTGCGCGAGCTTCCAACCCCCATGAAGTGACACTTGCTCCACATGGAAACTGCTCAGTAACATCCCTAATGAAAGCCTGGTTTTGGTAATCAAATGCTGTGTTTGCCAACCTCTACTTATGGGACATTGCCACAGAAGACGTTACTGGCATTCACCAGTGTGGGCCACATGTTGTTGCACAACATCTAACGGTTCCACAAAGGTGTTTCACTCACCCCTGTTAATCAAGAGTGATGATAACCCTGTACTTGTAAAGGAGTTACTTGTACATGAAGAAGGGTTGCAACTCTGTTATGAGGATATCATGAAGAAAGAGTTGCTATAGATAACTAGTTGGAGGAAGAAACTAGTATATCTAAAATCTCACTCTGTCATGTGACTTAATTAGACAAGACACTCTGCAAAGAAAACTGGTTGAGAGTTCATGCGCCCATCTTGAACAGGCTAGTATGAGTGATTATGACCTGGTATGCTAGCTGATGTATATATCATCGCGTTCCAGTGAACAATTGTTTCACAAGAAGAAATATTCGACTGGATGTCATCCCCCCTTTTCACGGATGAATATTTGAAGAAGAGGACCAAATTACACCTGTTACAGTTCCTGAAGGGGGAAGTACTAGATGTACTTATATGGCACACCCGCCGATTCTGTTGGATTTTTAAGCAAATAAGTATGAGTCAGGATAAGGAAAAATATGTAATTTCTTGCATAAAATTGATATTTTTTACTTATCCTGACTCTTGATGTCAAGCCCTCCCTACTGCCCCACTCGGAGACATGTTGGATTCTCTGCAATTCTTGTGTCGGTCTTATGGAATTACAGAGAGTGACAAACAGGGCTGGTCATGTGACCGATGTGGCGGGAAACAGGGAGGCTTCCTGTAGGTGAGTGTGATTTTACGTTTTCTTCAAAAGATGGGAATTTCAAGGGATTTCAAGTGTTCCACTATCTTCGCATAGAGGAAGGAGATAAGCAAATAAGCTGGAGTTAGGATAAGTAAGTATAAGATGTAAATTTTAATCAGAAAATAACATTTTGTTAAAGTTCATTTATTTACATATGGTTGGTTAATATATGAATACAAATGAATGTGATTTCTATTGTTGTCTTGAAGAAAGTCTTGCTATATACCTTGGGTGTTTTTGCAGGCATGGCTCCATACTCACCAGGTGGAATGGACGATGATGATGACGATGATGATGCTTATGATCCTGCAGATAACAGTCACATTATCAAGTTGACGTCATCAACAATTGTTACAACTGCCACCTCTGCCCCAATTTCCACCCTGTCTGGAAGTAACAACACCAAGGTGACATCTGGGCCACCAGCAGGGGAGTCCACAACTGTTCCTCTCCCAATTCCAGTGTCTTCTGTACCTGTCCCAGTGCCCACAGTCACTGCTACCCCTGTGTTGCCAACACCACCTCCAGCAGCTATCCCCGTGCCAGTTTGTGTGTCCAGTTCCAGTGCATCCCAAGTGTATTCCGTCCCCTCAGCTCAGACTGCTTCATCTCAAGGGACTGCTAAATCTCTGTCTCAGACTGACACACTCAAAGGTATTAATGTGGACTCTATGATCTCTAAAGTAGCCAAAAGTAATAATCCTGCAGAGATCACAGCATTTATGGTAGCTGCCTTGGCTTCAGCAACAGATGCCACCAACCAGCAGAAGCTGCTTGTGGAGCTGACCCATAAAGTTGAAGAGCAGAGGAAAGCACTTCAAGGACAGCAGGCATCTAACTTGTCTGTGAAAGGCCTGGCTCAGGCAGTGGCAAGCACAGCAGCAGTAGCAGCAGCATCTACTGCATCAGTACCAACCGTAGCAACTGCAGCACCATCATTACTGCCTCCACCAACAGTGGTACCTGCAGTGTCTGTGACTGACTCTAAGTCAGCAGCGTCTGTGGCTGAATCAGTTGCCAGCAGTTCTGGGTCTGAGGCTTTGACAGTAGACTCTCCGAAACCACTGGAAAAGAAATCTAAGGAGTCTGATAAAGATAAACATTCCTCATCCAGTAGTAGAAAATCTTCTAGTTCTGATAGTAGGAAAAGTGATAGAGACAGAAGAGATTCTGATAGTAGGCGAAGTGATCGGAGATCATCAAGTGTTGAAAGGTCACGGGAACGGAGAAGTGGAGATAGACATAGAAGGAGCAGGGACAGGAGTCGAGATCGGGATAGACACCGTCACAGAGGAAGGTCTTCAGAGAGACACCACAGTCACAGAGATCGATCCCGAGAGCGACGAAGAGACCGATCAGACATCCGAAGGAGCCGAGACAAAAGCAGAGATAGGAGTCGGGACAAGAGTCAGGACAGGAGTCAGGACAAGAGTAGGGACAGGAGTAGGGACAGGAGCCGAGAAAAATCTGATAACAAGGTTTCCAAGGACAGTCAGGGTAGTTCTGACAGTAGACGAAAGGGAGAGGCTCCTCAGACCTCAGACAACACAAGTGATACAACACCTAAACCATCAAAGACAACATCTAGTGAAACATCTGACACAGGTGCTAGTAGTCAGTTGCCAGCTACAGGCAAGGACACAAGTGATGAGGCAGCAAAGGCCAGTAGCAATACTGAGTCAGGTGCAGCAGTGCCTCAGGGGGAACCAACTCCCAACATTCCTGTTGCCCTTCAGGCTTTGATCAATGATGTGATGGGCAGAGTGCCTGCTGCTCCTAAGGCAGAAGATCCTCCCTCAGCAGAGTCAAAAACAACAGACAAGCACACCAGTGAGGAAAAGGAGGAAAAAAGGCCTGAGAAACTAGACAAAGAAACTCATGATAATAAGTCGGAGAACGTTATACCAGGATTTGGTGAAGCTGATGAATCAGCAGAGACAAAACCGAAAAATATTTTCAGTGATATAATCGAGAAGCACAAAGATGATAAGCCTGTGTTGTCCTCATCAGTTTCAGATGAAGTGGAGCAGCTGGAGCTATCAAGAAGTGACCTTGACCTGAGAGTTCAACCCATTCCTTCTGGAAGCGACACAGACATGAGAGTACAGAGTGATGTGGATTTACGGATTAAGCCCAGTATTTCTATCCTGTCTTCTATGGCAACATCTAAGCCTAGTGTGTTAGAGCGGCATGTAGACATTGACGAACGCATCCTGCCATCAGGTCCTCCAATGGATAAGGATGAGCGGATTGCTCCTCCTCGACTTGCTGCCCAACAGCAATGGGGTCCTGGAAACAAGGGCTCTGGAGTTGATGACCCTCCTTCACTTTTCCCTTCATCCCAAGGCTTCCAAGGCTCCCACTTCACAGGACCACCTCAACAGTTTGCAGGTCAACAACAAGGCTTCCCAGCTCCATCTGAGTTCCTAGGACCTCCAAAACTAGACTTTGAGGGCCCTCCTGGGCCTGGTCTCATTGCTGGTGAAGATGTTGATCATCGTATGATGGCATGGCCAGGACAAGGACCACCACCACCGGGACCCATAGGAACATGGCCCGGTTCAGGAAGTGATGGGAACTTTGGTGGGGTGGATGTTGACTTGAGGCAGAAAGACAGTAGTGGTCCGGGACTGTTGCGGCCTCCTCCTATGCCCGCATCTTCACTGCTTGAAAGCAAGAGTCACCCTTCCTCTTCAAGTGAACCTCCACAGGAGAAGAAGAGACCTCTGCATGGTGTTGGGGAGGAACCACAGGACAAACGTCCCCGTCCTCATTCCCAAGGGTTAATGCATCAAGGTCATCCTGGAATGCCATTCTTGCCTCCTCCACCTTTCCCCCCACAGGCTACCCCCCAGATGGCTCCCCCTCAGGGACATGAACAGTCACGTGACTATGATGGGGGTTCCTCCTCTCGTTGGAGTGAGCATCGGGAAGACCGAGATCGTCATTGGCACCGAGATGACAGATCTAGTCGGCACCATCGTTCGAGTGATCTCCATAGAGATAGAGATAGAGATAGGAGACATTATCACAGGGACAATCGGAGATGAAGTGTGTAACAATTATGTGTTGGATAGAGAAAATGTGTTCATGGAGATGGCAGATTGTGGATAGTTACAAAGAATGTTGTGGATTTCAAAGATAAAAAAAACATTCAGGTTTTGTTGTGAATGAGACATTTGAAAAATATAGAAATCCAGCATTGAGGGCAGTGTTAGGAGACACATGGATCAGACTTGTGAGGCAGTATTAACTGACACTGCAAGCAATCTGACAGTGTGGCAGACACACACATTGGCGGATCAGGATCTGTTATTGTTTTCAGCAGAGTTCAAAAGCAGACAATAGCTAGTCAGAGTCAAAATCACAAGTTTCATTTGTGAAACCCTTCCCCATCCACTAGTGAGGAATGGCTACATACTAGATGATATTGTGTGGATAATCAACGGAAAGACTTTCCTCATTTCATCTGTTCATTAACAAGAAATGTATATAGAAATGTGTAAGAGTCATATTCTTCATATCAACATCTTTAAACATTATCAGAGTATCATTGTGTTAACATACAAACTGTATTTTTTCCAGCCCTTGTCTTAGCAATGATGCTATTAACTTTTCATGTTAGACAAACCTACAAGATGGATACACCTGGGTACAAGCATCTAGCCCAGTGCTCATGGAAATGGTATCCCAATGTTGTCATCACGTATGGAAGAGCATCACCGTCAGATCTTTATATTGAGCATTTGTGTAATTATGTAATTATGTCTTTTATAAGAACATTCATGATAATGACTAATTGTTTCATACCTGTGTATATGAAGAAGTTATTTCTGTACATATTACGTCTCATCCATTTTATAGAAAGGCTGCAGTAGGTCACACAGTGATTATTTGCTGACACTGAAATCTTGAGAATAATTTTCATTTGAGATGTTGAAACCTATCTTTGAATGCACGCATTGTTACTTGAGCGTGCTAAACATTGTTGGTATTCAAGGGCATTTATTTTTTATGAACGATGTTATGCAAACTTGAATATCTTATTTTAAAGCTATCATCTTGGTACCAAATTTGGGGAAATGTACAGTGGAATGATATTTATGAGGATTTTTGCATAAACAAATAGGTGAGTTTAGTATAGTTGCCTAGGGCAAAATCAAATCAAATAGATTTGGATAGTCTCTATTTGTGGTTTAAATCAAAGGTTATCGCTTGGATTTATCGCTGTATTGTCAACAAAACTAGTTGAAAGTTAAGTCCAACATGAGAATGAAAGGCATTGTTACGACTGTCATGAATTGATTCATTAGCTGTGAATTTTTATGATTTTATTGTGAGAAACTTATTTTTATTTGGTAATCTACACGTGACAAAATTTGGGGTAAAAATTGTATTTTTAAGTCGTAGCTCACCTCTGGTATGGGGTGAGAAAAAGCTCTTACATGGCATATTGTTCTCAGTAATGTTTACCTTGAAAAGGGATATTTCTGAATTGTTCTTGAAAGACGATATAGTGTTGAAAATGTCTGTGTGTGATGTGTTATTTTGCCTGAGTGGTGTGGTGTTTTCATGTGGACACAATGACAGAAATTTCAGTTCTGTAAAATCATGATGACCCTAGAACTGTCAACAGGTGTTAACAATCATGATTATCACTGTCTGTGCAGCTGTGTACAATCTTTGTGATCACATGTATATCTGCAGTGCTTTGTAGACACCCAAACAGTGTACAATCGTGTTCTCAGTACTCTCTGAAGCTGCGTACATTCATCATGATCACAGTAATGTCTGTGCAGCTGTGTACATTTGTGATCACAGTGCTGTCTGTGCAGTTGTGTACACCTGTGGTCACAGAACTGTCAGAGCAGATGTGTACAATCATGATCACAGAACTGTCTTGCAGCTGTATACAGTCATTTTGATCAAAATATTGTCTGTGCAGCTGTGTACAATCATGATCAAAGAACTGTCTGTGCAGCTGTGTACAATCATCATGATGGCAGTGTGCAGCTGTGTACAACTGTGATCACAGTACTATCTGTGCAGCTGTGTACAATCATGATCAAAGAACTCTTTGCTGCTGTGTACAATCATCATGATGGCAGTGTGCAGCTGTGTACAACTGTGATCACAGTACTATCTGTGCAGCTGTGTACAATCATGATCAAAGAACTCTTTGCTGCTGTGTACAATCATCATGATGGCAGTGTGCAGCTGTGTACAACTGTGATCACAGTACTATCTGTGCAGCTGTGTACAACTGTGATCACAGTACTATCTGTGCTGGTGTGTACAATCATGATCAAAGAACTCTTTGCTGCTGTGTACAATCATCATGATGGCAGTGTGCAGCTGTGTACAACTGTGATCACAGTACTATCTGTGCAGCTGTGTACAACTGTGATCACAGTACTATCTGTGCTGGTGTGCACAATCATCATGATTACAGAACTAACTGCAGCTGTGTACATTCATGATCACAGAACTGTCTGTGCAGCTGTGTACATTCATGATCACAGAACTGTCTGTGCAGCTGTGTACATTCATGATCATAGAACTGTCTGTACAGCAGTGTGCTACCATTGTGATCAGAGAAAGTTCATAAAAGTAATAGAGGAAGTAGAGGAAGAAAAGTATACTTTCCATATCAGAGACATAACTTCAGGTGAGTAGCTGAGTACTTCTCTCCAGTTTTATCAGTTGAATTAAATTTAGAGTTGTTTTGTTAAAGATTGTGGCCAAAGAGTCACAAGTATTGTAATATATGAATCCAATTCTTTGTGGAAGAACAGGTTATTTTAATCTTTGTTGATCATTAGGTGTTTTACGTTCTGTTCACAAGACTGTACAAAGAAGAACAGTGTTGAATACTTAATTCCTGGTTTTACAAGAAGCCCTCATCTCATGTTTGCTGTAATAAATTCATTTACCATAAGTTCTTTCCTCTCCAAGAGTCGAGTGTCCACGATGTGGTCAGTTCTCTGTCCATAATGTCTTGCGAAATTCTTTTTTTGTGAAAAGAGCTTTGATTTGTGCAGTCACAATGTCAGCTGGAGGGTTAATTAGTAATATTCCACATGTTGCCTCTGTTTGCGTCAGAGAGCCTCATGTCCCGGGTAACATGAATAAACATGCCCACTTTTAATTCCAATTCATGTTAGAGGGGTAGTCTAGTGGGATGGGGTGGTGTAGAGGGGTGGTGTGGTGTAGAGGGATGGGGTAGAGAGGTGGTGTAGACGGATGACCTAGTGGCTGAAGTGCTCGCTTGTTTTGCTGAAGACCTGGGTTCTATTCCCAACATGGGTACTAAGTGTGAAGCCCATTTCTGATTCCCCTGCCTTGATATTGCTAAAAGTGACAAATGATGTATGTGGTGTATGAAACTCCTAAAGACATCAGGAAGCCCACCGGGCTGATCACTGAAAAATGTTGCTGGGACCGTGAACATGTAACCAGCCCTGTATTACACATAGGAAACTGAGGTAACTGTTAAAATACTGTTATCAAAGAATTACTTATAGTGAGGTAAACTGAAACATGTGCAAAAGCAAATTTTACAAAGCATAACTTGGTGGTCCCTCTTGATTTATTTTGTGTCACTGGCATCTGACAAACAGGCAAAGTCAAAATGGTCAGTACCTTTGGCAAGAATGTCTCTACGTGTTCTTCATGCATGGGGTACAATATATACTCATAGAAAATGGATTGGCCCACAGGGCTGGCTATAAAATAAAGTTGTAAGCTTGCGATGTAACTGGCAAACAGCGGGACGCTGGGCAGACGCTATTTCACACTGATGTATGTTGAGCTATTACATGTGTCTCTGGTAAGTATCTGACAAGGTCCATAACATGCTAGTGTCCTCTCGATGAGTTCCTGAATAACTGTGGAGTTCCCAAATGGGTACAAGGTGTGAAACCCACTTCTGGTGTCCCCCACCACAATATTTCTGGAATATTGCTGAAAGTGGCCCCAAACCATAGTCACTCACGTTTGACTACCAGGAAAGATGAGTGAGTGAGTTTTTTACGCTGCTCTCAGCAATATTCCAGCCACATGGTGGTGGTCTGTAAATAATCGAGTCTGGACCAGACAATCCAGTGGTCAACAGCATGAGCATCGATCTGCGCAAATGGGAACTGATGACGTGTCAACCAAGTCAGTGAGTCTGACCACCCAATCCTGTTAGTCGGCTCTTGTACGTGCTGAAAGCCTATTCTAACCTGGGACCACCAGGAAAGATGACAAAGGCTGGATTGTTCTTAATGTTTATTGTGATACATGGTGCGGAATATGTACAGATCACAGAGCTGTTAATGTATTGAGGATGTTAATGCCATCTGCAACAAGGCATCTCATCACTTTTTGGCATGGTCCATACATCATAGGGTTTGTATTCCATGATTCTGCATCATTTGTCAATACACAGAGTTAGAATAGATATATTTCATGACTACAGTGCATCTCAAAAAGTTGAGCAATGAATCTTTTAAGATCCTATACTGTTCATGGCCTTTAAGCAAACCCTACTCTTAATTGAAATCAAATCGCTTGATTTAATCAGAATGGTTTGATTACATAAAAAAGAGAAGTGTCCAGTTACATTGTACCACTGTAGCCAACAGCATGAGTTTTAAAGCTAGCAAATGTGAGTTTGAGGTGTAATGGTGTAATCAAGTTAACACGGAACAAATCCAGTTAATGCATGGAGCAGTGTAACCAAAATTGGCCATTTAGAGTTTCAAGTGCTTATTATAACACCTGAACATTTTTGGGGACCTGCAGCCACCAACACAGCAACTTTAGTGCTAAAGTAACTGAAACTCCCGTATCGTAACACAGACGTAGGCAGTCTTAGTGATAAGGTTTTGTGCAACAGGACTCTGGTCTGCAAACTGTGAAGACTTCCTGTAGACACCTCCACAAACTTCAGGATTTCAAAATATGTCCACTGGAACTTGAGCTGACTTGTCTGTTTGCAATGAAAACATAGCAATACATTTCACTTTTTAAGGTAAATGGGATAAAGTGAAATAAAGGTTGTGAATCCTTAATTCTACCTTGCCAACTGAACATGTTTATCGCAAAGTTGAGTCATCTTAGTGAGTGAGTTTAGTTTTACGCCGCACTTAGCAATATTCCAGCTATAAGGCGGCGGTCTGTAAATAATCGAGTCTGGACCAGACAATCCAGTGATCAACAACATGAGCATCGATCTGCGCAATTGGGAACCGATGACGTGTCAACCAAGTCAGCGAGTCTGACCACCCGATCCCGTTAGTCGCCTGTTACGACAAGCATAGTCGCCTTTTATGGCAAGCATGGGTTGCTGAAGGCCTATTCTACCCCGGGACCTTCACGGGTCTAGTCATCTTAGGATAAGAGTTGGTTAACAATTGATCATAGTTTCAAATCTCTATATTTGTATTACAAGTGGCTATGCACATTAAAAACACCAAAATATGTTGGGCTGGTCTTTGTACCACACTGCATTTGTTCCACTGTTCCAACTACCACCCTTGTAATACAAACCAGTAATACCAATTTGAATCTATGATCATTTATTAAACAACCTTTATCGTTTTGTACTTTTTTGTTTAAAAGTGAAATTCATCGGTACGTTTTCACTGCAGACTATAATGTGAAAAATACACAAGGCTAGGAATGTCCAATTATGACTATTTTCCCAAGGCAAAATAAATGATATGAGTGAGATGAATTAATTTTACACCGCTTTTAGCAATATTCCAGTACAATCACAGCTGGGGGAAACCAGAAATTCACAAATTCTACCCATGAGGGGATTAGACCCTAGTTCTTAGGTGTGACAGGTGTATGCTCTAACTACCAGGCTACCCCCGCTGATGGGAGATAAGGGTTACCTGGTACTGACCGACACTTCATTAATTCATTTGTTTGGATGTTGGCTATTCTTCTGGTTGTAATTAGTCGTAATGCAATGATTAGAAATCTGAAGACAATTACAAGTGTTGACAACCTTCGTTCACACCATGGGTACAAAAGATATCTATGATCTAGCTCCACTTACATTGTAACCCTAACATAGAGAAGAGCTCTTAGGTTCAAGAGTTCCAACCAGCTTTGCATTCTTTGTACACCCTGACTCTACTGAAATTTCCAGAAAAACACTGAGGTTGACTTTAGCAATTTCATTCACACATAAAGGAAGACAACTTAACAAGCAAGCAATCATGTCTTCAAAATATTACCTGTTTTCAGAAGAATCCAACAAAATGGTTCATGACTAGTCACAGTTGTAGAAGTACTGACTTCCCTTTGCTGCACCTTGGCAATAATACATAACTGTATGAATAAGGACAAACTAGAATGTGTGGAAAAATATATGTATGCCATGTGAATTGGTACAATCAAATAAATTACATGCATTGTTTGTGCTGTGTTTGCTATGGCAACAGATACTGATTTTCCATGTAATCTTTACAATATAAAAAAGTTGTGTTTTTTTAATTTAATCAAATACACATGATCAATTTGTGACATATTACTCAAGGTTAACACCTGTACAAAGGCTCTTCCTGAAGTTGACATGTTGGAACCTTCAGGACAATACAAATACACAAACAATAAAGAAACATAACAAAACTTTAAAAATATAACAAACAGACATACTAAATATGATCTCCACACTACAACTCTATACATCAGAAGGACAGGTCCTTACATGCCTTCACACAATGATATATTTTACAAAGGCACATTTACATGACACTGTTATTACTCACATCTTGTATTCATTACAATGACACTCCATCCACCCACCAATCAAGGAAGATGCTCTTCCTTGGTGCAGCATAAATATAAAATACTGATCATTTTATCTCAATGTTAATCTTATCCAGTTCAAATACCTGTTAATCTTTAACGTGGTACCCTCATGATTACACACAAGATTAAATAAGAAATAATGCTCTCTACTGTCTACCTGTAATTCTGCACAAGTAAATTCTACAAAGCGTTATCGTATATGTTGCCATTGGATACAACCTCAGATATTTGTACTGTACCTGTCTTTAACATCTGTCATACGTTGCCCATCACACCATTCATTCAATACCAAAAATGGTATACAGTGAAAGCTGTCAAAACCAGCATCTATCCAATCCAGCATATTGCCAACACTGGCGTAAACTCTCAGTCCCGTCTTGTACATTATCATCATCTCTACAATCCAGCACATTACCCAAAGCAGATTATTTCTTCAGTCCCAATGAGTGCTGGTTTAGACAGCTTTCAATGTATGTAGGAATGCCTAAAATATCTACACAAGGCCAGCACTCAGCAGCCACAGAACCAGAAATACATCATACAGCTGCTTGTATTAACACACATCCACGACACTTGACTGGCATTCTAAAGTTTGCTGTCCATAAAAGCAGGTAATAGGATAGACAGATAAATCTACTTTTCAGGTGAGTTGAATTCCTGTTTGAGAGATGTTCCATACACAGCAGCATGTTAGTTTATTGTGGAAACAAAGCAGCAAGATTTATGTTAGTGTACAATGATGCCCTATAGAAATTCAAACCTTTTCCAAGACCAGTCATATATTCTGTGGAGTTAGATGGGATCAGATGAAATGTCGAGAGACTATCATATTTTACGGATGGACCATAGTTGTCATAAATACTGCTCCCCTCTTTCTGTGTCACCTGTCCATGACCCTAGCTTGTTTGCTGTGTAATACTAAATAAGCAGTCCCTGAAGAACATTCGGGGTATTTCTTACCTCCACTAACATCAACATGATCTTACTATCCATGCCCTTGCTTGAATTACTGACTTATCTTTTCATTTGTATCAAAAATGCACTATTTGAGGAGGCGTGATACATACATGATACAGGATGCGTATCATGATAATCCTGTCATCAAGATCCTATCTATGCTATGTACATTGCTACAGTGACAGTGGAATGCCGTATTTTACAAGATGGCTGTTTTCCCTTGACTACTTCAAGCCAGTACTAGGTGGATGAAAATGATAATAGTCAAAGCATCCTCACACACAAGGTCGATCATGACATAATGACCAAACCAAGCTTGCTTTCTTCTACATGGAAGGAAACCTACCAAACATAAAAACACAAAATCATCACAAATGATCAATTTGCACTTCTTGCACGCATGCATGCACAAACTGAGGTAGGGTATCTAATGGATTTACTTAGATAACATATAATAACATACTGGACAGAAACAGTTAGGGATATAAGTAAATTTTGAAAATTTGACTAATGATCTATTTACTCACACACTGATAAAATATCAATTATAAAAATACCAATATCCCCTACTTATTTTGTCCAATATATTAAGGAAATTAACCAAAAATATTCCTTTACATTATTTCTTACATCGATATATAAACTACCTTGTATGTAGAGGAAGAGTAAAAGATGAATCATAAAAAAATACATTAAGCCTTCATTAACACTTATCATTTGCAATGTCAAAGCACTAAAAATGGCCATTAAGCAATCTCCCATACACCCAAACAAAACTCTCCATACATTCCGACATTCATACTATGAAAGTGAAAGAACTTTGGAATTGTTGTCAATCAGTTGCTAGTATACATTAATGGAGACTATCATAGCTTGGAGGGTTGTCATCTTGGTCTGACATGATGCCACGACGCTCGATGTTGCGGTTGATGTTACTGTCAGCATCCTGCATTGCTTCAATTCGACTATAGTACACTTTAGCCTTGTTCATTGGAGGTCCTGCAGAGAGATGAGAGAATCTGATAGTACACTGATTTGGGCTAAATGCAGTCTCTTTCAACTTTCTTGATGCTACGCACTGCTTTTGCTTTCTAGCATCGGTAGGGCAAAATATGATTTTTCTGGGGTAAACACAATGTTGTTAAACTTACCTGATGTTTCACAACACCTTAGCTTTTTAGTATCCATGAAGGTAAGATATAATTATTTTGCAGTATACATAATGTTTTCAAACTTGATGTTCCAGAATGCAACAGCTGGCTAACCTCCATTATTGTAATGTATGATGCATTTTGGGGAAAATGCAATATGTTCAAACTCAATAAACTTGCAGTATCTTAGACGTAACTGATTCACTATAGAATCAGCCATGGTAAAATATGCTCTGAGTATTTATGGAGAAAACTAGCAACTACTTAAGCAAGTGAGTATAGTTTTGAGCTGCACTCAGCAAAATCAAAGCTATCAGTATACGGCGTCAGTCGGTTACATAATCAAGTCTGAACCGGACAATCCAGTAATTGACAATATGAGCACTGATCTATGCAATTGGGACATGTTGTATCAAATATGTAATAAAGTATACATTTATGAGGGGGATGTCAAAAAGTAGTGAGCATAGCAATATTCTCGATCATAACACATTGACAGAGAAATTTGTAAAATAATTGCAGAAAATGAAAATAATATTTCATTTGGTACCTCTTGGATAATGGCATGACTGCAGATATTATCAAATAAAATATGTTCAGAATGGGTTTGAATGTATTCTCTTCTAAATCAACAGCCAAAGATTTAGAATGCATGACTTAGATTTAGACAGGGGCTGTTTCTTCAGGACACCCCCACTTTGATCTTTCACAAATATTGTGTCCAGATATTCAGCATACTGGGAGCTGACACCTGTGTGACCATTCAGTGTTTAGCTTAAACCCTTGGCATCACCCATGACTAGTGAAAACATTAAAATCAGTTATGTCGTTATGATGAATTCATCTGGAAGGGGGTGTCTCCAAAAGAAACTCTTTCAGTAAACATGAAGGTGGGAGTCACTATATCAAGCAATTGTAGTTTCAAACAGCTCTTTTATGCACTTTAGTATATTTGACTATAGCGGACTTCTACTTACCTCAAACAAACAAAATGTTTCTTGCATATTTTGTTTGCTGAAATTTGTGATGTATTTATTGCAGATTTTGTATGTCAAAGAAATGGGGATTGTTACGCTGGTACATAGCAAACCAATTTGCTTGAGATTGACAGATATTATGTTGAAAAGTACAACATAAAAACAGCTGCATTTATATCACTGTCGTGGTAAAACTCACTACTTCTTGACATCCCCTTGGAATCTGTCAGAAAAGTAATTGCACTACTGATTGTCAGTTATGACAGAGCTGCCCATATATAACCTTGGCAAGGCAAACTGGTGGTTGATATCATGAGCAATCATCCAAACTGACGACAGCTGGGTGACTTATTATAACCATCACACTTAGTTGGCTCTCACAGCTATAATTATGGATAGCGCTAATCTGGGATATTGTACTGAGGGAACACTCTTATCCTGAGTGCTGTTGTACAAAGCCATCTTAACGCTAACGTGACCATGACTCCCATACCTTAACATACATTTAAGGTAGTCTTAGATTTTAACATAGATTTAAGGCAGTCTTAGATTTAAGGTAGTCTTAGCGCTAACGTGACCATGACTCCCATACCTTAACATAGATTTAAGGTAGTCTTAGAGCTAACGTGACCATGACTCCCATACCTTAACATAGATTTAAGGTAGTCTTAGCGCTAACTTGACCTTGACTCCCACACCTTAACATAGATTTAAGGTAGTCTTAGCGCTAACTTGACCTTGACTCCCATACCTTAACATAGATTTAAGGTAGTCTTAGATTTAAGGTAGTCTTAGCGCTAACGTGACCATGACTCCCATACCTTAACATAGATTTAAGGTAGTCTTAGATTTAATGACTCCCATACCTTAACATAGATTTAAGGTAGTTATAGATTTAAGGTAGTCTTAGCGCTAACGTGACCATGACTCCCGTACCTTAACATAGATTTAAGGCAGTCTTAGATTTAAGGTAGTCTTAGCGTTAACGTGACCATGACTCCCATATCTTAACATAGATTCAAGGTAGTCTTAGCGCTAACGTGACCATGGCTCCCATACCTTAACATAGATTTAAGGTAGACTTAGCGCTAACGTGACCATGACTCCCATACCTTAACATAGATTTAAGGTAGTTATAGATTTAAGGTAGTATTAGGTAGTCTCAGATTTAATGAGTCCCATACCTTAACATAGATTTAAGGTAGTTATAGATTTAAGGTAGTCTTAGGTAGTCTCAGATTTAATGACTCCCATACCTTAACATAGATTTAAGGTAGTTATAGATTTAAGGTAGTCTTAGGTAGTCTTAGATTTAATGACTCCCATACCTTAACATAGATTTAAGGTAGTCTTAGATTTAAGGTAGTCTTAGCGCTAAGTATGCTTTGTACAACAGCACCCTGATCCGTTCAGGGATCTTTGTGCTCACGGTATTGTTGCTGTTCGACTATAGTACATCTTAGCCTTGTTCACTGGAGGTCCTGCAGAGAGATGACACTATTATGATAGTACACAAAATGTGAACATTTCGGCATGAACTCAATGGCTTTAAAGTGTCCTGGTGATACACAGAGTTTTAGCTGTCTAGTTTCCAGTGAGGTAAATCATGCTAATGCCTCAATGTTTCGTACTTACCTAACACCCCACAGGTGTGGAGGGTCAGGTAAGGAGTTCTCTATGGAGAGAATTATCAAATAAAGATTTCATACATCATAAACGTGCTTACTTAAGAATGAGAAAAATTCTCCCCCTGAACATTGTGCCATGAACTTACCAACATAGCTAAGCAGAACTGGTAGGAAGATGAGGCCATGTGTTGCCCCAAACACAACAATGCCGAGGTACATGCGGAAGTAGAACACCTGGAACAGCTGCGATTTGGAGAACGCCAACACAATGATACCTCCCAGTTTGGTGAGAGTGATACCACTCAGTACCTGTATACAAGAGAAAGTGAAAGTGAGTGAATGAGTAAATAAGTGGTCAGTGAGTGACTGAGCAGGTAGTTGAGTGATTGAACAGATGAATGAGTAAGTGAATGAATTGGCAGGTAAATGAGTGACTAAGTGAGTGAATGACTGAGCAGGTAATGAGTGAGTGAGTGAGTGAGTGAATGAATGACTGAGCAGGTAAATGAGTGAGTGAGTGAATGAATGACTGAGCAGGTAAATGAGTGACTGAGTGAGTGAATGAATGACTGAGCAGGTAAATGAGTGACTGGGTGAGTGAATGAATGACTGAGCAGGTAAATGAGTGAGTAAATGAGTGATTGAGTGAGTTAATAAGCGGGTAAAAGAGTACCAACAGAAGAATGAATGAGTGAGAAGAGTGCCATAACGGAGGAAGGGATAGTGAGCACAAGCCATTAAGTAACTATGCATCTATCAACTAGGTTCTGAAGGGTTTAGTCATGGCCTATAGTTTTTGAAGTCGTGTTTGTTTGATTGTTGTTCCACTCCACACCTAGCAATATGCCTGCATATGATAGCAGTCTGTAAATAATCAAGTCTGGACTAAACAATCCAGTGATCAACATCATGAGCTCTGATCTACACAAGTGGGATACAATGACATGCATCAACAACATCAGCAAGCCTGACCACCTAGATCCGTTTAATGCCTCTTACAACAAGCATGGCTCGTTGAAGATCAATTCTATCTCAGATCTGAAGTCTGTGGTTCCTGATGACAGTCAGGCATTCTATATATTTTAAACAGTGGGAAAGTGAGAAGACAGACACAGCCTATACCTCAACAGAAAAGGGTGCATGTAGATGTGATTAGTAACCTACCGAACTCCCCATGTGTGCAAGGGCATGTTTGGCGCGCTCCTTGCGAGTGGGCATGGTGCTCACGGTGAAGGCTCTGACAATGTGGGAACAGAACTCCACAGCTATTCCAACAGTCTGAAACACATCACAGGACACGCAGTGAGACAACAACAACGAATAATCAAGCAGTTAATCCATGAACACTGTTTCAAGATAATATGTCTTGAAAGGCTAGAAATAACATGATTAATTCGCACTGTAAAGATACCGATGAGACATTTCCTGAACAACTTGGTATGGACCATGTCTACTAAAAGCTTTACCAGATACAGACATACCCATGTATAAATGTTTAAATAAAACAGGAAGAAATTAATAAGATAAGTGATCCACGGTGCTGTTATAGTACTTGTACAATGGACCTTAGCTCTACGCCCATTGTAAGTCTATGTTAAGGTATGGGTGCTACAATAACAGTGCTTAGAGTGCTTCTTACAATGGCACCCTGAACCACTAACCCTACTGATAGATAATATCAGGGTTCTACCTTGACTTACAAAATTAAGGGTCCTGATGACTCTCAATAGTTAAAATCAAGGGTCAGCACAGGAAACATCAGGGTGAGTGAGTTTAGTTTTATGTCACACTCAGCAACATTCCAGCTATATGGTGACAGTCTTTAAGTAACTAAGTCTGTACCAGACAATCCATTGATCAACAGCATGAGCATTGATCTATGCAACTGGGATATGATAAGATGTGTCAACTAAGTCAGTGGGTCTGACCACCCGATCCTGTTAGTAGCCTCTTGCAAACAAGCACAGGTTATTGAAGTTCAATTCTAACCCCAATCCTCACGGGAGTAAATTAATGAAATAGAGTAGTGTACTGAATTGTAAGACTTAATAGTTGCTATAGTTATGGGAAGTGTGGGATGTGTATGATTTCTGAATGTTGTACTCTGAATGTTGCTGGGAATACATTACACATTTTTCCTGTAGTAATTCCAGACAAGTGTGCTCGTCTATCTTGAAAAACCCTGGATATATCAGTTCTTCATTACCTTACTTACTGTTTTTAGGTCAAGGTTCCTACTAAGAATCCAACACACACCCCCTCCTCTGCCATATTCCAGCTATATCACCGTGGGACACCAAAAATGGGCTTCACACATTGTACCCATGTGGGGAATCGAACCCAGGTCTTCAGTGAGATGGGCAAATGCTTTAATCACTATCTAATCCACCATCCCTAAACCAATATCAAGTTACCATGACAAGGTTGACCAGCGACACGGCATTGAGGGAGATCTGCCACAAATACATGAGCCCCAACATGTCAGCCAGGATGAAGGCAATCGTGATGACAACCATGATAGCCGAGTACAGCTCAAAGCCCAGCAGGATAAATGTCACGATGAATATGGCACCGACGCAGATAGACAGGTTCTTGATGGTGTCATGCACTATAGTAAGATACTGCTCATAGTAGACATAGAAAATACTGAAATGGAAAACACACATATAATAGAAGTGATAAATTCTGTCCGAGGCAATCAGATGGTTCATTACCAAGGAGACCATGAACAAAATTTCATTTTTTACTTTACAAACAGTAAGCTTGGATCAGGAAAAATTGAAACAACTTGACAAAGAAACAGTGAGTAGGTATATAGCTTAATGCTGTTTTCAGCAATCTTCCAGCAATATCATGGCAGGAGATGTACCCATGTACCCATGTGTGGAATCGAACCCGGGTGTTCATCTTGACAAGCCAATGGACACAGGAAGAAGCTTACCAGCCAGACATTTAGCCTTAAGCATCAACTATGAACATTGAGAGAATCATGAAGTTACCCTGTATCACTACAATGACTTCTAAATGCCTTTTAAGAATTTTATTGAGAGTAAGCAATAAATTTTGCCACAGTATAACACTGAGCTCAATTAGCTGATAACATTTACTATAAAGAAACATTCAACTCATGAAATTGGGACTTCTAGGCATTGTGGTTGATTTGCACTGTCATATGGTATCTCATTTCAGGATTTGGAAGCACATTTCTTTCAACTAGAACTTTGATCCAGTAATTCATGCTACCTAATAGACACTTTCTAACAAGAACCTTCTAAATGTGTATACATTTTGACACTTTCTAAAAGTTCATATACACATAACAACATATATCTCACAAAACAACTGGTTATGAATTGCATAAAAGATTTTCATTACAGTACATCTTCCAGTGAATGTGTAACAATGCATAAACATACAATGTACAGTGTCAGATCTTCAAATGCTTTTAAACAAAGATGCTTTAAGACTGGCCGACACTGCTTTGCATCTGTCACTGAACAAGGCACAACCATGTCACTTGTTCAAACTCCCGTCATTTTACTACAGAAAGTCACAGGGAACCCAAAACCTTAAGAGTCATGTTTGTCATGTCACATCCACCTCCTTACCTGTATGGGAAGACAGAACTTCCCTCCTCTGTGAAGTTTCGATCCCGCGTGATGTTGCTGGCTATTTCTCTTGCTATCTTGAGAGCAGTGATGTAGTCATCATTGGTCTTCAGGATGGTGTGGTACGTCATGAAATATGTTGCTGTGAAGAAACACACAAAAGGTTACTTCAGCATGCACACCCTTTACTGGGGGTGGTGGGGCAGCCTAGAGGTTAAAGCATTTGCACCTCATACTGAAGACCCGGGTTCGATCCGCTAATATTGGGTACAATATGTGATGTAGTCCAAAGCTGAAATCTCTAGTGGTGTATGCCTGATTGACTCAACTTGTAAGCACTATAGAGGGTCTCCAACAGTAAAGAGGAGCCTACAGACCACACAGTCCAGTGATCTCCTGTGTGACCATTTTCTATGCAACTGGGATACAATGATGTGGGACATCAATCATCGCTTTCGAAAATGACAAGCATGGGTTGCTGAAGACCAATTCTAATCAATTAACTGCCATCTGAACCATCTGCTTAACTTCAACAGATTTGTGATCTGTGAGAGGTATACAAGACAGGGTATGACAGTGTTACCCTGGACCAGACACACATACTGTTGGCCATTGATAACCGTAATGTGCCAAGCCACTACGGACAAGGGCGAGTGAGTGAGAGGGGTTTTAAGCCATACATAAGCAATATTATCACAATATCATGGCAGAGAGACCAGAAATGACCTTCACACATTGTACCCATATGGAGAACCAAACCAAGGCCTTCACTTTGATGAGCAACTGCATTTAACACTAGACACATCGACAAAGGAGGGAGAGGACAGTTTAGGCATCCTTCTTTCAAGTAAATATTTTGTTTTCTCTCAAAGTGGATTCAACAAAAATATATTACATATATAAATTAATAAACATAATAAAATAATAATTCCAGCAACACTCCATCAGCTAGCAAGGTAATTAGGAGCTACCTGCTGAAGAATCCAGTTTGGGTGGCTGTGCAAACTGTTATATAAATGACTAACCTCCAATACTCTTGTTCTTGTTCAGCAGTTCTACAGCAGAACCATAGGCAGGATGACCACTGCAAAGTTGAAGTGATACATTTTACAGATACCAGTATCTGGAATAATACACTAGTGATAAATGATACGAAAATGGAGAGAACTTTTGGATGTCATCTTCTTTATTAGCAGGAACAATAAAGAAGCTCTCACGAATTCTCTCCCTTCCATTTATCACTTCCAAATGAACTTCAAGAGCTGATCAGACATATCCATATGTGTAACTGCAGTAAACTTGTAATCATAACAAAACTACATCTTGTTCATTCTACTGTACTCCAACCTACTCGGGCATGCAAGTTAACTGACCATAATGAAAGTTCTGTTTCCACCTTTCATGGAGTAGTATTTTTGCTGGATTGATGATTCATTCAAAATTGTAAAACAAATTCTATGTTCGATTTACAGATGCTGTCAGTGCAAAATCAACACCATCTGCCACCATGTAACTCACCCATCACACACTATAACAATCCTATCGTCATTTTTAATAAGCAAATGGAAGAATGCTGGTTGGCACCATTATCAGCTGCGATATTTACAAAATATCACAGTAACCTGTACAAATCTATTCTGGGCAAGAGAAAAAGCACTAATGATCCATGCCACTGTGTCATGTAAAGAGAAAATGGCCACCTAATCTACTTCAGTCACCTTCATAAGAATGTAACATGTCTATGCCACTATGGGCCAGTCCTGAACTGTGTAATCCCTAGGGGTGCAAACTTGAATCACAGAACTCCTGAGCACTTATTCTGTAGTGGGTCTCCCACAGTTAAAAGGAACCTACCCTTTGGTACACTTGATTTCTGGAATGTCATCTAGGTACCATGGCAAATATGTCATGAAGTCCTCTTCAGATGGACGTCCCTTTTCAAAGTTGGTTAGGTTGCATTTAACACAGGAGTCATTAACAACTGAAACATGACGTAGAGCTTAAGTCATCAAAAAGTTCAGTTGATCAATTAATTTCTTTTCAAGAATTTTGAAAGCTATGTTATCCTCATTATCTCTGAACGGTCCACATGAATACTACGTTACCTCCATTGGAGGGAGCATATATATACATAGTTAGAAAATAATTCCCTTACATCCCCACATAAATCTATGGCATGTCAGCATGAAGAAGGGTCACATGACAAGGTAGTCAAGGTTCCTCACTGAGCTCTTGCTAAATAGTTATGACATATTTTTCTTAATAAATCAGCATTATATGATATATTCTTTTAATATATTTGGCATAATGTTGCAAAGATTCATCATTAAAAGAACAGATCTTGTCCTGGTCCAAGCCAGAAGTGATAATCCACTACAAACAATGTTTAATGTTGTTACCTGTAGCTTTGCAGAAAGTATCTGTGTCCTCGTAATAGCGGCAGCATGGTGGGTTGCCTTCGGGGATGATCCAGCTGAAGTAGTCGTCCAGCCACGAGGAGGCAGGGTGAGCGATGCGGGTGCTGCAGTGAATGATGCAAAGCTTCTGAGGCCACAAGATATTAATTGGTACTCATACACAACATTCAGAGTGCATGTGCTGCATGTTTTATGACAAGATCTTTCAATGTGGACAGGAATGTTTTAGTGTCTCATGACGTGGGCAGAAATGTTTTAGTGTCTAATGACATGGACAGGGATGTTTCAGTGTCTCATGACATAGGCACACATGTTTCAGTGACCCTTGACGTGGATGAGAGGTTTCAGAGTCTAATGACGTGGACAGGGATGTTTCAGTGTCTGATGACGTGGGCAGGGATGTCTCCACAGATGTTTCAGTGTCTCTTGACGTAGACGAGAGGTTTCAGAGTCTAATGACGTGGACATGGATGTTTCAGTGTCTGATGATGTGGGCAGGGATGTTTCAGTGTCTCATGACATGGGCAGAGATGTTTCAGTGTCTCATGACATGGACAGAGATGTTTCAGTGTCTAATGACATGGGCAGAGATGTTTCAGTGTCTAATGATGTGGACAGGGATGTTTCAGTGTCTCATGATGTGGAGAGAGATGTTCCAATGTCTTGTGATGATAACAGGAATGTTTCAATGTGTCGTAACGTAGGCAGGGATGTTATAATGTCTAATGATATGGACAGAAATGTTTCAGTATTTATGATGTAGACAGAAATTCATTATATGAGACAAAATACAAAGGAGGACACATGATACTTTAAACCACCTGCCTTCAATACATTTCCATCTTATATTAGTTATAACCTGAAGAGCTGCTGTGGAAAATGCTATATAAATCAGTAAATAACATAAAAACAAAACACCATTTTTTCTTTGCATGAATGCAACATGATAAAAGTTATATCTACTGAAGTGAAAGTCAAAAGACCATCTACTCACTAATTAGGCTGTTGTGCAGCCTTAAAGATTTGTCCAAGTACAGAATCTTCCGGACAACCGTTGCCACCGCAGATATCATTCTGGCCAGCTGTGGTTGTGTAGTTGTGGTTAGACTTCACAACAAAGTACACGGGTGGACCAACAGATAGGTAGGTAGATATGTTGTTGAAGTAGTCAAGAACATATGAGTCCTGAATGTAAAACATAAAATACATGTGATACATGATTTACCACAGCCCTGGACAAACAGCATCCTTGCTGAAATTCTGCATAATGTATTGTGGTTTATACACAAAGACACCCTAAAAAATATCATAAAACCCTTCGGTATCACAGCACACCAAGTAATTACAGTTTATCTATCAAGTGCAGGCATTGTGCACGTATGAATTCTGAAGTGAATAGTGTATGCATATCATGTTCGTCTTACTTACTTTTAATGATCATGTATTTGAGTTATTCACAAAAATATTTATTACCTACTGATTAGCATAAATAAAGTCAATAGGCTAATATACTTATTGAATATAGAAGGAAAACTACTAGCATCTAATTAAGTGATTGAATACTTAATGGCACTAAACATCTGGAACTCTAACATTCATTTGTAGGAGCTAGAGAGGTAATCTCTAAGACGCAACATAGACATCAAGGTTTTCTCATACTGCCCAAACTGTGACAGTGAATAGGGTTGCAACATTCTGTGAATCTCACCTCTGGCATGGAGAGTTTTTGATCCAACCCGATTTCAATCCTTGGTGCCATGGCACAACTAGCACAGAACCACCCAAAAAAGATGACCATCTACAAAACAGATGACAAATATGACACACAGACAGAGGAATATAGATGTTATGCTGGGACTCATCTTTGAACTGTACAACTGCTAATACAAGGACTTTACAAAGCAAGAGAACACTATCTTCTGGGAGGAAAAACCAATTCTAACACCGATTTTCATGTGTTCCTGATGCTGGTAGACTTTGGTTGAATGTGAAAAACTGATGATCTTTGATTCATACTGACCACAATCGGCCGGACCCACTCCTTCATGATGAAGTGAGAGTAGTATTCCTTGACGAATGTATACAGAAGGCCCTCGTGTTTCTCCTCCTTCTCTGCGTTGCTCATCTTCACGCAACAGCAGCAGTCAAAGCGATTTTTCTAGAAAAAAAAACCTTCAGTTGATAAAAGCATTCAGTTTAGACGTAAAAGGACAGGCTGCAATAACATACTATCTCGAATGCAAATCAGTTAGTATCCTGAAGCAGTACTTTTATTTCATAAATTGTTATGCTCCAAACTTGGCAGGGGAATCACAACATTTGTTTTTAAATTACAGACAGTGATGTTAGGATGATGAAGGGGAGAAATTAAACCCTAGGGCCACTGTGAAGCACTGCAATACAGGGGTTGTAGGTCGATATGAAGGTATCAAGAGCTTTGTGTATCGATACATTTCTGTATTGCTGTATCATTACACAACTGGGATTCAATCATTAAGAGTGAGTGAGTGGGTGTGGCTCTATATTCCAGTAATATCACAGCTGAGGACAGAAATGGACTTCACACATTGTCCCCATGTGTGGAAACAAACTCACTTCTTAACTGATGAGTAAATGTTTGAACCACTAGCCTACCCATAGCCCTATTTCAGTAATGACCCCAGGTACTCACCTCCTGTCTCTTGGCATCCAGACACATCAATGCCACCAGACAAGTGACCTGCAGCAGGAAGTCAAATAAGACAGCCATTGCAGCATACAGAGAGAAGATCTTCACTGCTGGCATGTCGGTCAGGGCACCTTAGAAAAAAACAACATGCATATCAAGTACTGCTTACCTGTGATTGATGTCCAGTAAATACTATCAGGGTTTAAAAGCTGTTTTGTGCTCAGATGAGGCCAGGCATTTCACAGTTATTGCTTATGCTGATTAGTAAAAGTATATTTACTTAAATTAATAATACCACAAACCACTGACAACCCTACGAGTTCCCAAACACTAACAACCTCACAGGTTCCCAAACACTAACAACCTCACAGGTTCCCAAACACTAACAACCTCACAAGTTCCCAAACACTAACAACCTCACAGGTTCCCACATGATCCTTTACAACCTCACATCTTTCCCTACATCGTCAACAACCCCACATCTTTCCCTACATCGTCAACAACCCCACATCTTTTCCTACATCGTCAACAACCCCACATCTTTCCCTACATCGTCAACAACCCTACTTCTTTCCCTACATCCTAAACAACATCACATCTTTCCCAACATCGTCAACAATCCCACATTTTTCCCTACATCGTCAACAGCCCCACATCTTTCCCTACCCCACATCTTTCCCAACATCGTCAACAGCCCCACATCTTTTCCTACATCATCAACAACCCTACTTCTTTCCCTACATCGTCAACAACCCCACATCTTTCCCTACATCGTCAACAACCCCACATCTTTCCCTACATCGTCAACAACCCCACATCTTTCCCTACATTGTCAACAACCCCACTTCTTTCCCTATATCGTCAACAACCTCACTTCTTTCCTACACCATCAACAACCCCACATCTTTTCCTACATCATCAACAACCTCACATCTTTCCCTACATCGTCAACAACCCCACATCTTTCCCTACATCGTCAACAACCCCACATCTTTCCCTACATCGTCAACAACCCCACTTCTTTCCCTTGTCCATCAACAACCCTACATCTTTCCCTATATCGTCAACAACCCTACATCTTTCCTACACCATCAACAACATCACTTCTTTCCCTACATCGTCAACAACCCCACTTCTTTCCCTACACCATCAACAACCCCACATCTTTTCCTACACCATCAACAACCCCACATCTTTCCCTACATCGTCAACAACCCTACATCTTTCCCTATATCGTCAACAACATCACTTCTTTCCCTACGCTATCAACAACCCCACATCTTTTCCTACACCATCAACAACCTCACATCTTTCCCTACATCGTCAACAACCCCACATCTTTCCCTAAATCATCAACAACCCCACTTCTTTCCCTACACCATCAACAACCCTACATCTTTCCCTACATCGTCAACAACCCCACATCTTTCCCTACACCATCAACAACCCCACATCTTTCCCTACATCGTCAACAACCCCACATCTTTTCCTACACCATCAACAACCTCACATCTTTCCCTACATCATCAACAACCCCACATCTTTCCCTACATCGTCAACAACCCCACATCTTTCCCTACACCATCAACAACCCCACATCTTTCCCTACATCGTCAACAACCCCACATGTTTCCCTATATCGTCAACAACCCCACATCTTTCCCTACATCGTCAACAACCCCACATCTTTCCCTACATCGTCAACAACCCCACATCTTTCCCTACATCGTCAACAACCCTACATCTTTCCCTAAATCATCAACAACCCCACTTCTTTCCCTACACCATCAACAACCCCACATCTTTCCCTACATCGTCAACAACCCCACATCTTTCCCTACATCATCAACAACCCCACATCTTTTCCTACATCATCAACAACCCCACATCTTTCCCTACATCGTCAACAACCCCACTTCTTTCCCTATATCCTACACAACATCACATCTTTCCCTATATCGTCAACAACATCACTTCTTTCCCTAAATCATCAACAACCCCATATCTTTCCCTTTATTATCAACAACCCCACATCTTTCCATACATCGTCGACAACCCTTTAACACCCATTTACAAATGGAATTAAACTGCTGCAGCACATACCTAGGAAGAAAGCAATGGACTCAGAGAAGCTGGTGAGCATCATGCTGGGACCAACTCTGCCCAAAATGCGCCCAATCTGCTGCTCCAGGTCCTCTGATGCCAGCCGCACATCTCGCTGGAATAATCCGGACGATGTGGAAACACCATATGATAACATGTACCATGATACAAGACTAACATGGTATATACAAGTACTAGCATCCATTTTGTGTAAGGAATCATGGTGACTGATACTGACATTCTGTTCGCAAAGTAATGACAAAATGTGTAATGTCATGGAGAAACTCGGATTTTAGCTGGTACAAGAGTGATGAGGGGTGCTTACTTCTTAACTGCATACTCTTCTACACAGGATAACATTTGAGTGAGTGAGTGCATGAGTGAGTTTAGTTTGATGCTGCACACCACGATATTCAATTTCCAGCTACATGGAGGCAGTCTTTAAATAAGTCTGGATCAGATAATCCAGTGATCAATAGCATCAGCATCATTATGTGCAACTAGGAACTGATGTGTCAACTAAGTCAGTGAGCGTGACCACCCAATCACGTTCATCGGCCTTACAACAAGTATGGGTTACTTTCACTTGGTTGACAATATTTGATGTAAATGAGTGAGTTCAGTTTTATGCTGCACTCAGCAATATTCCAGCTAGATGGTAGCGGTCTGTGAATAATCAAGTCTGAACCAAACAATCAAGTGATCAACAGCATGAGCACTGATCTGCATGTGTCTACCAAGTCATCGAGTCTGACCACCCAATCCCATTAGTCACTCTTACGACAAGAATAGTCGCCTTTTATGGCAAGCATGGGTTGCTGAAGGCATATTCTACCCTGGACCTTTAGGGGTAGACAATATTACCGATACTAACATCCAATATCAAAAGTAAAGCTGACTTCATCCACAGCTACCTGATAGGCCTGTACTAAGATAAAGATGTTGTCCACACCAACAGCCAGCACAAGGAAAGGTACAACCTCAATGATGATGAGTGTTGCTGGCTGCCCTACGTAGCTGAAGAAGCCCAAAGAACATCCCACGGACAGAAGCACAATCAGCACACCGGCCAGACCCATCGTTATTTTGGAGTCAACCTGTGGAGGAGACAGAGGACTCGTATTAGAGAGTCAGTCAGTTGTAACAACCCCTGCCATGTAGCATCCAGGGTCCTGATCCACAAAGTGTTCATAATGTTACAACCTGTCGTAACTCTACAGGCTTACGATTGTCATAGCTCTACAAAAGTTTTGTGGATCAGGACCCAGGGACATCAGAATCAGTTCATACATAGGACACAAGGGAGGAATGGAACCTATCCATCAGCATGACATGCATAGATGTTAACCACTTGGCTCTTCCACCACCCAAGATGAAATACAAGCAAGCTACACCAGGCCAGTGAGTACAATCATTAGAATGTAGCCTGACCCAGATATAGAAATCATTTGCACACTTCCATATCTCTAAATACGGTTGAAAGGGACATACGTTAAGTGAGAGTCCTTAAATGCCCTTAAAAGATTAGAATTTAACCACTTTGGTGAAACCTTGAAATGCAGAATCTGGCATTAAGATCATGTTACAAGTTAATTCTGGTTCACAAGACCACATGGCCAACTGTTTCAGTACTGAGGTAACCTGTTCCAGAAACAAATCATGACAATGATAACAAGAATCATCAAAAGATGACATATCCCCCCTGGACCCTACATATTTGAAAGGACAAATCATTTGAAAGTTACCTAATGTTTTCTTAGACTAAGTTTGAATTGTTTCCATGGAAATCAAGAACAAGAGTCATCAAAAGATGACATATCACACCGGCCCCCACATATTTGAAAGAACAAATCATCTGACAGTTACTTAATGTCTTTTTAGAAAAAGTTTACATTGTTTCCATGGAAATAAAGAAAAATATAAATGCCACATATCTGTAACCAGATAGTCACCACCACCACAAGATCATCCATTTTGAGACAAAGTCTGAACTGTTTCCATGGAAACCCAGAAAATGACAAATCACAAAAACCTGCAAATAGCAAAAGGCACCACTTTGGGGTCTTCCATACATATCTTCCAAGTTTTGCTGAAAGATATTCAGAAGTTTTTGAGTTATACTCCGGAAACAAAGCCCATCCCTCCATTTTGAGCCAAAGTCTGAATTGTTTCTATGGAACCTGAGAAAATAATAAATCACAAACACCTGTAAATAGCAAAAGGCACCACTTGGGGGTCTGCTATACCTATCTAGAAAGTTTTACTGACAGATATAAGGAAGTTCTTGAGTTGTGCTCCGGAAATGAAACACACCTGTCAATTTCTGAAAAGTTTCCACGGAAACCAAGAAAATGATAAATCACAAAAACCTGTAAATAGCAAAAGGCACCGCTTTAGGTTCTGATAGATATATCTACCAAGTTTTTCAGAAAAATATTGAACGTTTTTTTAATTCTGCTCTGGAAACATAGAACATCCGGCCATTAGATGAACACCAAAATGTTGCATGGAAAAACAAAGAATATAAAAATGTCAAAACACTGTAAATAACAAAAGGCACATCTATAGGTTGAAATTATTATGTCTATCAATTTCGGTCTAAAAATATTGAACGTTTTTTGCTCAGGAAACAAAATGATTATGGATGGATGGATGGATGGACAGACAGACAGACGAGGTGTCAACTATAGAAATGTTGAAGTCAGAGCAAACTGTATGAACAAAAATGATAAACAAGACTCAAATACAATATACCCAGTTGTGAAATAGGAGTCACTTACAAAGAATCTGGCACAGGTGTTAATCTTGCCTAGGGTCAGGGAGATATAGGCAAACATGATGAGGTAGCTTATGAGGATTGTAATGACGTCAGAACTACTCTCACGATTGATCTCATCCTGGATTGAACGCTGGAAAAAGAAAAGAAAGAAGCTAAATTGAATGCTGCATTATGGATAAAGTAAACATTTCAATAAACACATTTAACTATCATTTCACAATGAATACCTCTGATCACGTAAATAACATATTGTATTCAAAACAAGGACAGGTCAATGGATATTTCTTGCTTATTTCTTCTGAGGTGAGGGCAATGTACATATTGGGCAAGACCTTGCTAGTGGAACACTGATCTATTATAATGTCTATAACAGTGATGTCATGCTTACCTCTGACGAGAAGGCAATGTATATACTAGTAAAGACCTTCCTAATTGAACACTGATCTAATATAATGTCCCTTATAGTGACGTCATGCTTACCTCTGAGGTGAGGGCAATGTATATGCTAGAGAAGACCTTCCTAATGGAACACTGATCTAATATAATGTTTCTTACAGTGATGTCATGCTTACCTCTGACGAGAAGGCAATAGACATGTTGGGGTTGGAGTAATTCTTCATGTATTTGATATACTCTGATTCCCATGCTTCTGCTTTAGCGTTATCTGCCTCATTCACATGGTTGTTGACCAGGAATGATATTACCAGTGCAGTAGCATTCTGGTAGTTGTCTCCTGTTGAAAGAAGCAAAGTTGACTACTTTACTACGATAGTGAGTGAGTTTAGTTTTACGTCGCACTCAGCAATATTCCAGCTATATGGCGGCCGTCTGTTAATAATCGAGTCTGGACCAGACAATCCAGTGATCAACAGCATGAGCATCGATCTGCGCAACTGGGAACCGATGACATGTGTCAACCAAGTCAGTGAGTCTGACCACCAAATCCCGTTAGTCACCTCTTATGAGAAGAATAGTCGCCTTTTATGGCAAGCATGGTTTGCTGAAGGCCTATTCTACCCCGGGAAATTCATGGGTCCTTTACTACAATAAGGGAAGACACACCAGCTCTTAACATGTGTAACATTCCCATTACAGTATTAAACCAAGACTCCTTGCCATGTTGCAGACATACAGGGGGGAAAAGACCCATTACCTTGTTAAAATGTGCGCTTAAATGTTCGTATTTTCTTGAATTCAATGTACTTGAATACTCCATTAAATGCAAACTGTCAAAGTAAACATAAACCCCTTTTTACCTGTTATGACATGCCATCAGCTTGAAGCAATCATGCAAGTGCAATATGACTGTGATGAAAGTACTTTGGAATTTTTAAAACTCAAATATGGAAAAATGACACATAGAACAATTACTTCAGTATTAAGATCAAATATTGGCCTCTGGGCAAGCCAGGACAGATCCCTTCAAGCTTAGCCTAATCTGTATGACATCAGTATGACATCAGTGTGACATTAGTGTGACAGCAGTACCAGGGCTGGTCAAGAAGTTCTCAGCCTAACGCAGGCACCAAATGATGATTTTTTCAGATTTTAATATTTTATTTTTCCACATAATCACCCTCGATTGCAACACACTTCTCGTATCAGTGTTTCAGTTGCTCAATTCCATGTGCATAGAACTCTTCTAAAAGTCCTGTCTAATACTCGTTTATAGCAGACTTGAGCTCATCACTACCGGCATACCGTTTTCCACACAGATGTACCCAGCGTGCAGATACTTTGTTCATGCCCAAATGATCATGGAAAATAGTTTAAATGGATCAATGGCTAAGACCTGTTTCTTGTTCAACTTCAGCAATAGTCACACATCTGTCAACAGCTTCTACTGTTTCTTTATTAATCATAATTTAATAGCTGTAGTGGGCCATCCATACAGTGGGTCATCATGCAGACTTGTCCTGCCAGACTAGAATAAAGCAGCCCTTCTCTTAACTGTGGAGTATGAAGGACAATCATCCCCATACACCTTCAACATTAGTGCATGCATTTCTGTTGGCTGAAAGCCTTCTAGTGTCAAAAACATTAAAACATTGGTTTGTGTTTATAACAGCACATTGTTCCATCTCTCATGTTGAAGCAAATATGCATACCTCAGTACGCTTCAAGGACCTGTTGCTTTAGAACTATTTGATCTTTTTGAGTAAAATAACTGGAAATGCTGATGAAGAACACTGTCCAACAACACTCCTAAAATTCCTTGGTGTCATGTAGACATTATGTAGGCTTAGAACTCTATGACCAGCCCTCATATTGCAACCCTGACATCCACACTGTACTTACCATCATATCCTCCGAGTGCCACCCACGGGAAGGTGGGTGCTCCGTCTGTCCCTAGGCATGAGGTGTGGAGCTTGGTGGAGTCGTCCAGTGATGCAGGGGCTCTGTTGATGAAATGAACTTAGGGTACAGAGGAATCACATTACAATGTGGCACACTGGGATAACTTCACTGATGATTTCTCACTAGTGTTGGCAATCGGAAACCAAATCCACTATCGATTATCAGGTGAACGATTATTGATTAAAACCGAAATACAAATGTTTGCAACACATTCATCAATTTTAAAGGATTTTCCCCAGGTTTATCTTATCAATTGTTTGTATAACTAATACTGTCATGCAATGAAATACACTAGATTTATAATTAAACAATAAAAGTGGTTAAAATTTTAAAATGCACATCGTTTGTTCATTAATATTTGTCAAATTTAAGGGTTAGTTTACTTCATTCAAGTGTGTTATATTAAAATAACAAAATTCTGATTAACTGAAAATATGTTTTGCAAAATCAAGAATCATTTTAATTCTTCCTTTTAATCAATTTTCAATTATTTTGATCATCAGAACACCACTAATCCCCACACTGTGTATCTCATTTGAGCTTTCTTCAAAGGGTGTCCTCTCACTTAGGCAGATTCCGTGAAAACTGGTCTCTCACAAGGCCAGAATGGAATTTGGCTGACTAGGGCTTGTGTTTTGATAAGACATAGTCCAGATGAGTCACGGTTACTTTCAACAAAATGCTCAGTTAGTAAGATTCGTGAAATTTGTATTAAAGTACGATACATGTACATTGATATGGGATTATTTAAAAATTCTGGAGGATTTGAGGAGTGAGATACACTGATTTGATATTGATATTGATACAAATTTCAGGAAATGCTTAATTGGTGTTACTAGTGAAATGCTTTTAACTAGTCCAAGATTATTTATGCAAAAATAATTATTATTCTGAGCACAAACATTTAGGCCCCTGGTTTCAGAAATATGCAAATTGGGCTGCACAGAGGAATTCTGTAGTTTTCACCAATGATATGTTGTTGAAGAAGTTACAAATACCGATTATCAAGAAAAATAATTTTACCCAGTACCACTGAACTTTGGAAATCTTTGCTCGAAGACCTCAGACATATACAATCAGGAATAGGATTACATAATCCTACAATACTTTGAATTGAAAACAGGTTCTGTCAAATTATCAACTACCAACACCGATTATGCAGTGATTCTAATACATATAGGGTAAGATAACCCATCATGAACTTGGGGTGCTGCCTTCGAGGACACCCTTCATTATTTTTTTTTATTTATATGTCCCAACTATGATGCTTTAAGAAGCAATTTATTTTTTTGCAAACATGGATACAAGTTAACATAAATAATGCTCTGTATGGCAACCTCGAATTACCCAGATCTATAAATCACGATATGATCAAATCAGTACATAACTTTATTACAGCTTGAAAAAGATTTAATCAGTTTTAAGTTTTCATTTGATCCTTTGCAGAACTAAAAGTACTTTTGCTGTATGGATGTTTACATTCATGTATAAAGTGATATATATATATAAATATAAATATATATACAAAAGTACATATCATAAATTATTTAAAGTATGATATATATATCATATATAAAGTTATATAATCATAAATTATTTAAAGTATGATATATATATCATATATAAACTTATATATATATATAACTTTATATATGATATATATATCATACTTTAAATAATTTATGATATCATGTACTTTTGTAATCATGCTATCAATGCAAGTAGCATAAATGTTACTTTGTCTGACAAGGCATTATTATAAGCTGTTTGCTTGTTTATCAATCAAGTTTCTGAACAATATATTAGAAATAAATATGCTTGAACAAAATTTTAATATTGCAAACAAACACACACATACTTGCATACATCTTAAATCGTCTCGCATTGCAGATACAGACTATAGCCATTAAACAAAGGTTGTACCCCAAGGAGGACATTCTTCAAAGAATTCATAACCTCTACAGGTTTGTATAATTGTTCTTCAGAAGAAGTCCTCCTTGGGGTACATATAAGCATTAAACAGACTCCCAAAGCTAAACAGTTGCGAGTGGTATTCTGCCTGACAGCACAGTCCATTCAAAGTGCAAATCTACAACACACGGAAATGGAAAAGGCACTGACCTGGTCACCTGACCGCCGATGTCAATCAAGGCAGGGGTGTGACAAAGCTGAGGAGCAGCTTGTCAAAGCTTATATACCCATTGGATAGAATTTGGGAAATCCCAAATGACAAACCCCGCCCACCCAAATCAAAGTTTGGAGACCTGGATGTACGGGAAATTTGCCAAACTGAACCCTGTCCATACCGCATTAGCAAGCTAAGCGGGGAAATGGAAAGAAGAGTAAGGCATCCAGCCAAAGAGGAAGCGGGACTCAAAAAAAACATCACCAAATACCACCACTGATAAAATGGGAATGGATAGTCACCCACCACTGAGTGCAAACAGATACAGTCATCTGACAAGGCTTAATTCGCTTGAGCAGAGCTATTCTGTCTACCGCAGAGAACTGACTGACCGAACTGAGCACACTCTCGTGAATGCCTGTCCAATTGGTTAATGATAGACGATCGTGCTTGGATTTCTCCAAATAGCCTCTGAGCAGATCCCCTAAATGGGCAGAGCCGTGGCATACAATTTTGACGTGGCCACTGCTCTTACAGAGTGAGCTTTAAACCCATCTTGGGGACATAAGCCTTTATCTACCCATCGGGCTACTGTCTGTGTGTCAGCCAGATAGCCAGCTTTGCCGCCACCATAACAGCAAAATATCTGTTTCTCCTTACGGAGTAAGGCTGTTCTTTTAATATAAACTTTAAGAGTTTTCCTAACGTCTAATACATGAGGATTACAGTATGAATTAACAGATCATGCAGGTAGATCGATAGGCGCTGTCACATGAAGAGAATGAATGATCTTTGGTCGGTAGGAATCCGGTGAGCGTATGCTAACCCTATCCTTCCAGGTCTGAAGATATGATCTACCAGACGTAACCGCCATTTAAAAAGCCGTTTTCCAACTAAAAAGTTGTAATGACAGGTTGGCCAAGTCATAAGCGAGAGGAGTGGGCACCACTCCAATACTCTAGACAAATCCCACGGAAGACTTGTCCGTCTAACGGCTTGATGCAGTCTGTCAGCAGTCTGTCCACGCCTGCAAGAAGACACTGTACCAGGGGGCATTGTCCCAACAAGGCACCCTTGACGGGTGTGTGGAAAGCTGAAATAGCCGTGGACTAGCCTCGAATAGTAGAAGCGGCTTAAGCCGCATTCTAATGGAGACTGTGAAAACTTCAACACTTCAGCTAAGGTATTGAAAATCCCTCTATTTCCACACCAGCGCGCATAACAGGCCCATCTATCCTCATACTGTACATTCGTGGGATCCCTCCGTGAAGCCAGAATTATGCCTGCAACTGATGCAGGAATTCCGCTCGCTTGAAAGTGATTCCATACAGTAGCCAGGCCACCCACTGAATTCTGGGATTGGGGTGTAGTTGGCCGTTCTGGGATAGTAGGTTCGGTCGCTGTGGTAATAGTACAGGCAGCTGCAGTAACGAGTAATACCGGGAACCAGCATTGAGACGACCACAGAGGTACAAGAAGCACTAGTAGCCACGCTGGCTGGGTGGCAAACAGAGACAGGACTTTGGAAAGCAGGGAAATTGGAGGAACGTCCACAACACCCTGTCCATCCAGTCCAACTGGAAGGCGTCCCCGGCAATCGCTCTCAGATCCGGAATCTGATTTGTCATCCCAGAGGCAAACAGAATGACCCGAACAACTTTGGAATATGATCCCGAATATCTCCCCATCGAGCGCATCTGCATGTACATTGTCAACACCAGGGAGATAGACAGGCATACCCCGTATGCTGAACTGATCGTACCATAGCAGAAACTGGCACGCCTCCAGAAGAAGTGACGGAAACACTGTGCCGCATTGCTTCAGAATGTATGACATCACTGTCAGGTTGTCCATCTCCAGACGAACCACATGGTTCTGAACCTGATCCTCGAAGTGTTCGAACACCAGCCTGACTACTCTCAATTCTAGCACATGTGGTGTGCAAGGTCACGTCATGCTCCCACTATAGGCCAAACACTGAGGACGCCCAGGAGGCCCGCCCCCCTGTGAGGAAGGCATCCGTCTGAATTGTGAGCAACGGCACCGGAGTCGCCCAAGGTACATGTTTCTGGTGTCCGGTTTCTGGTGTTGGTCCACCACCGCAAGTGGGGAATCAACCACTTGGCAATAGCCAGATTCTTTTCTTAGCTCTCTGCGTGGGACTACTGCTGTGCCAATGCCTGCCGAATGAAACACATTCTCAGACGCGCATGCAACTCTATGTCCACTGTCACTGCCATGTTGCATAGCAACTGAATCCAAGATCTTGTTGAGACCACGGGAACTGCAGAAAATGTAAAACTATACCTTGGTAAAGTGCTCTTGGGACAGAGAAGCCAACCCTTGGGTTGTCTCAAACCTCGCCCCCACGAAAACCAGATCCTGTGTCGGCACCAGTTCTGATTTTTTAAGATTGATTCCCCAACCTAACCTGGTGAGAATATCCATCACTGACTATGTGGATTCTTGACTTAGGTGTTGGGAGAGAGCCCTGGGGATCCAGTCGTCCAGGTGTGGGAAACAAACGTTTCCTTGTGCCCTGGCGACCTGAACTGGTACTAGCACGAGTTTGGTGAAAACCCTTCGGGCAATGGAGATGCCGAAGGGGAGCACACAAAACTGATAACAAACCCCATCGTCGGAAAACCTGAGGTATTTCCTGAACTCAGGATGCATCGGTACATGGAGGTATGCCCTACTCTGTTAGTACTCGTGCAAAAGAAAAGGAACCATACATACAGTAGCTGACTCTTTCACGCTCATAATTCCGTAGGTAGATAGTACAAAGACTATCTAAATGGACCACGCATGTCTTCCTAGTTGAACGACAGCATGAAAGGTCAGGTACGAGGTACACAGCCAGAGTTACCTGCTTTTGGCTGTAGGGGGCCTTTAGGGCCCAGTAAAGGTGGTCCCACAAGACAAAAGTGTTTTGTCTAATAAAATTTTTTTATTATCAAAATTGTTACACCTGTCGTATTTTAATGGACATAAAAATGCTTATGTACATCCCAAGGAGGAGGACTTCTGAAAAAGAATAAGTTGTACCTTGAAACGGACTTGTAGAGCTTATGCAGGGGTTCACAAATATGTTGAAAAGCCACTTGCCACAGGGCAAGTGACTTCAAGAAAGTAACTTGTCCTGAATAATATTCCACTAGCCCTGATTTTATGACACCATGCTTGTTGTTAATGTTTATTGGCTATTTATCGACAAGTGATAATTCGTGCTCTCTTTATTATTATTGCAAAATTTAACAGCTTCACTATGAGCAGATATAAAATGAAATCCATTATTTTTTTCAGTTTTAAATCATAAGTGTAAATTATGTAGTAGTCCATGGACAAGTAAGATACCATTATCTGATTGCCCAAAATGAAAACTGACTTGTCCTGGGTGTCAGATCATGGAATTTTTGAACCCCTGCTTCTGAAATGTAAATTTAATGACAGAAAATTGTGAAAAATATTGTTGATCAAACAGTTGTTCCAAGATTGTTTGCATTCGATTATGAGAAAACATGTTTGATTGCTCGCTCATTTAGTCACGGTGACCATTCATTGATCATTTCAAGTAATCGGACCACAAATACAAGGTACTAATGAGATCTTCACCTGACGCATGAGAGGAAGTGATCCAGGTAATCTGCCGCCACAAAGAAACCCGTGCTGTCCATTGCCTTTTTGTCAAGCATTTCATGTGAGTCTTGGTAATACTGAAATATGCTCTGAATGGTACAGTTGGGATACATTGGTGCCATGGGTTGGAAGCAGATGTCCTGCAGACTCACGGTTTCATTGCCGAGTTTTGCTGTCAGATGCTCTAGAGTGTTCTGTAGTCTCAGAACCTGGAACAGACAGATGACACACTTCAAGCATTTCAGAATCTTCCACCTATACATTCCAAATCAACCTGCCATTTTGAATTGTGAATGAGGATTTAGATCACCAAAGAAAAACTCCTCTTCCAAAATATGTTGCTTTATAATCCCGGAACATTTCGTGTTCAATGCCATGGCTGGACTAAACACAGACATAGATTTGACAATATTTTGCCCTGTGGTACAGAACTGTTTGATCCAGCAAACCATTTCATTATTCACATCAATAAGCATATATCATGTGTCATTTTACTCCAAAAAAACCATGGTCAAATGATGACACCACCAACATTGCTAACAGAAGTATCAAATTATCTCGTTTCAACTTTACTGATTTCTCTCACCTGATGCAGGAACTCTTTATCAAAGATGGGTGGGAAGTATTCATATGCTGTGGATGGAGGTGGAAGCCTGTGGGGGACCTTGGAATGGTTACCAGTCCGGGTGATGATCATCTGTTCAACCCGGTAGAATGGCCTAACACACACACATATGGAGAGAGGTACAACAGGCATACTGGCATACAGCAAAAGGCTTTTCAAAACTATTTTTCATACATACATCAGAATTTAAGTAACTTAATCCGTCACTAAAACATCGAACGCATATCCGTCGATGTCTTTGGTAATACCGATAGTAGTATTAGTACAACGCCGGTGTTACCTTTTTTTATGTTTCACTATAGAATGCCCAACTGATCATTAATCAACAATCGCACGCATATACTGTTGATGTTTCACTAATACGCCTGTCAACCACTGTCTGGTACTGATAGAACTCGTACAACTGCCAGTCTTTGTTCAGCGATCTCGCACTAAAGCCCATCGAAGGGTCCTAGGACTCCTTATTCTACTCTAGTGTCAGGAATTTGTACGATAGTGTGGTAGGATTTTCTCACTGAGTAGAATCAAAACTATTTGTCTGCACGATGCGTTTCAACCAAATTCATGTAGGTACACATACATGGTTAAATTCCACTTGTCAAAGGATGTCATAGTACAAATGCAATGCCCAACTGTTGAGATACAGTTTCAGTATAATGGATAAACAGGGCTGAGAATGGGTATGAAAGATGAAAATAAGCTGGGGGTTTTGGTGGGGGTGGCATGTTTGGACAATTTACAAGAATGACTCCAGTGCAAACAAATCCACTGAACTCTCACCACAGGGCAAGAACACAGTCTGTCTTACACTCTCACATTATTTTCCCTAGTGCAAGCCCTATCTGCAGTGCTAAAGCCTTAAATGAAGCAAGTCTAGATTTCCTCAGGTTCTGAATTTCTGGTCTTCCTTTCAATTTATATGACTTAGTTTGCTACTATCAAAATTGTATATGTCCACAGACTAAACATTAGTCTAGGTAAAACATTTTGACAACTGTTCTTGCTACCATGGTTACCTGCATGTTTCACCTAAAATTTGCAATGATGGATCCCTAGTTAATTTGACTTGCAAAACAGTAGGCCACAGATTTCTCTCTCATGCTATCTCACCTGTATCCATGACTGTTGGCGGCAACTGATCAAAATGGGCATAGTTTTCACAAGAAAGTATGATCTGCATGTCCAGTCAAAGACCTCAGCTGTGCTTTGTCTTTACAATTTGCCCTTTTAGGACATTTTCATTGTATAAGAAAGCAGACCACCTGTACTAAAACCGAATAATCCTTTATTCAGGCTGGCTGATTAGATAGCTCACTTGATGCTACCAGTGTACAAAGTAAATTTCCATATGTTTCTAGCCAGTTGGGATAGCTATGTCTGACAGTTAAATTTGAATGTAGCAACTATGCAAAAGATTACAAAAATAGATGAGAATATGATGTTGTCAGGATGACACAGGTTTCATTAATTAGCACTTTTATCAGTCCATTTTCTTGGATGAATTAAAATTGTATTGTAACTTCACAGGTCGGAGAGAATGACATATTTACAAAATGACCCCATGAAAATTCACTAGCCAGTGAGTGTGGAGTTTTTCTAGCCTTGGGCTAGTGAGCCTTGGGCTAGTGGGTATTTCACATACTGGATGCAATTTCCTACAGTGCCCTTTGATCTATGTGGTCAGTGGTAGTATATCAGAATGTGAATATTGTGATTAAAGAGATTTTAATGAGACTTGGTTCATACTATTAAACAAAGACACCTGAGAAGTTATCAATATAACATGGAACCCAGTTGCTTCTTTAGCGTAACCATGGCAACCAAACACAACCAATACCTACATCCACCATTTTTGTAAGAGTTTTCCTTGTCATTTATCAGAGCAGCAGCTGCTTTCAATATCTGTCAAATGAAAGATATTTCAGGCTCTACACTAGAGACTTTTACATGTTAAACTCTTGCATAATGAACCAACAGTTTTAGGCTACAAATAGTCTACAACTCTTTGAGGTACTGATTCATAAAGAAGTCTTTTTTTCTTACTAGTAGCTATGCTTACACTTCCCGTTTTTTGTTCATATTCACTCTGGAATATAGCCTTCACATACCATCTATGGGGTATTGTGTTTATGCTAAAATCTGGTTACAAATTACCATGGTTACCGTACTTTTTGCATGCTAGTGAAACATCAACAGTAAGACTATGGATTTACAGCATCCGTATCACAGACATGCCTGTCTGTCACCTTACTGCTCATGTAGCAGTAATACTGCTCATAACTGGCTATAAGTTCAACCAAATATGGATTTTCTACTCAAACTTCAAAACCTGACTATTCACACACTTGATCAGTGAAGTGCGTATTGAGTGGCATGGCCTCTGAACTGGTGTCACCACGAAAGCTGATAATTCAAACTGTTGTTTGTTTCGTTCTTGAATTAAATATCAGCATTTACAATGAATTTGTAAATTTTCATAATCACGTCTGGGCCAGATACTCCAAACCAGTGCCTTATACTACTGGCAATGTCCCGTGGTAAAGTGCAATGACCTGCAGTGGGGTGCTGGGGTGCTCATTATTTAGTCCCAAAAAGGATTTACATGTTCAAAGGAAGAATCATTAACAACTCACACAAAATGGCTGTCGAAATATTCCTTTTCCTGTCGAGCACGGCTATCTGGAGCTGACCACAGCTTGACAGGCGACGTGGTGACCTGGAACAGTGCTATACCAGCAAGCAAGATGGCAATGATGACAGCACTGATGCCAAAAACAATGTAAGGGTGTCTGGCACACATGGTTCCCCAACGACTGAAGCCTTTCTCAAACATCATCTCCATCTTAGCTCCAAGCTTCTCCGTGAATCCTAGCTGATCCTTCCTGATTGAGGAGAAGGAATTCTTCCTCCTCTTCTTCTTTCCCTGGTCATCAATCCTGTAGATTCGGTTCCCGTCTTCATCTTCCTCATCAATCTCATCCAAGGAGAGGGAGTCCTGCACTATGATGTTGTAGCAAATTGCATACACTCCAAAGAAGGCAATGAAGAAGATGAAAATGGCCCCCATGATGAAGCAGTAGCCATCAATGTGAAGGATCTTCCACGGCTTTGGAGGTGGAGGCGGTGGGATCTGGGGTGTACACATCTCCACACAATCCTGGCAACTACAGGGGTTTGTGTCATTGGTCAGAGCCTGAGAGCAAGGGATGATCTTTGCTGTAAGTGGCTCCAGTTTCGGTAAGACCTTGCTGGAGTTTCCAATATGGAAGTTTATCTGGAAAGGTGTCTGTCCATTGTTTGTGCTACCCATGAAGTCCAGCCAGATCTGAGGTGGGCACTGATCAGGTGTACGACCACACAGGATACCCAAGGCACGTTCATTAGCACTGGGCATCTGCACATTCTTACATGAGTTGTACATACCATTGGCAAATGATGGAGACACCAGGCAGTCCACAGACTTCACTGCTACTGTTTTCTTGGCAGTAGCAGCTGGAGTGGTTTCAGTAGTATTGATGCGCAAAAACCTGCTATGGTCTGGGGCACATGTGAAGTAGCAGTACAAGTTGACGAAGTTGTGGAAGCAGGAGGGGCATCGTGAAAGCATCTGCTTTGGCACGTCCATGTTGGACTGAAGGATTTTTAGTTGCTGAGCAGAGCAACAGGTCATAGGGGCACTGCCATCTGGAAAAATCGTCAACACTTAAAGACATCTACCAATGCTAAACTAATTTCAAACACACCTACATGAGAACAAGACACAGGGCTACAGAGAAGGGTAACACAGGCATAATATATTAATAAAACACAATTAAGTATGAAATAATACAATATTTCAAGCATATCATGTATGCACACAAATACCTTTGTATCTAATGCATATAAAGCAGTTTGATATCATAAATAATAAACCACATCATCAAGTCGTTCTCACAAACATGTGTTAGTACTCCTTCAAAAGTCTCAGGACACCTCCGCTTGCAAGAGGAGGTACAAGTACACCCACATACCCAAAAGGTTATCAGGGGATAACCAGGAAATCTAGCCCATGGAAGATACTGTGTAATATTTTTATGAAAATATTATCCTAGTGTAATACCACTACTCATATGATGTCTCAATGTTTCACAGTTTTGACGTAACAATGCTGGGTCGGCTGTCAAGTGGCATCTAAACATGACATATTTTTCTTTCCATGTAGTGTCTGCAGTGGTCTCCTGGATGGACATTTCTTTGACACACAAAACCCTGATATTGTCTATATCTTCATTCTCCATATTTCCGATTGTCCAGTAATATATCATCAAAATATCTTTACCATCAGTCACTTCTGAGACTTGACTTCATGCCCCAGAAACTTCACTTTTTCATTCCGATCATACACTATAACCATACTAACATGCTCCAGAAGAGACTTACTAGTCATTTCGTATAGGTCTGGACAGTAGTCCTTGTATATTTTCACCGCTTCCTCATCTTCCAGGGGCTTGGCAGTGCCATTGTAAGCACAGTTGATGGTCTTTCCCGTGTCAGCATCGTTGCCACATGTGTCGTACCAGATACAATGACCTTCTTCCGCAAATACCTGCCAAAACACAATGGCAATGGCTAAAATACTTACTTCTTTGCAAAGAACAGCAAAATAACTAGTTTGTCACAGATTTAAAATTAAATGTAAAGCCAGCAGACAACTACAAAACACTATTTCTATCTGCCACAATACAATTTGAAAATAGGCTATAAGTTGTCTACTACTGAATGCAGATAACCATAGCAAGGTCCACGGGACTTTCAGTACATTTGCTACCTGCTCAATTTACATCATCCCTTCACCTTTCGACACTTAAGACAAATTTAGCCAGCATTTAAATATACATATATACTACGATGAAAAATGTGGTAAGATTAAATATACTTTGACACATGCGGTCTTAGAGACCTGCTTTGGGGAACAATAATTTTACAATACTTTAACCCCCTTTGAGGATACAGCCACTGGCAGTTACTAATTTAACCTACCAATCTTAAAATGTCATTGATCTATTTACAAAACACATTATTCAAACAATTTTTTCTAACAATCCTATTTCTTTGAAAAAAAAACTTATCAAATGATCAGAAATACTACAGAAATATATCTTTAATTATTTTGACACTGAAATATTTATTCCCTGTGTTGAAAAAAGTCAATTTATTTAAGCACGACATACTTGACTATGATTCTTACATGACAAGGGATCCAAAATGGAAGATCTTTACCTTTCAAGCAAATATTCATGAGAGTGGCCTTATATGGCCAATGCTTATGAAACTAGTGGTGGTGAGGACCCCAGTCAATGGGTACGCTAGTATGGAACTGTCTAGCAGCCTACTGATTAAAGTGTTCCCTGCCAAGATTTTGCTGGAATATTGCTAAAAGTGGTGTAAAACCATAATCACTCACAGGTCATGTAAACTTATGTTTGTTTGCTGTTTAACACTTCAACTAGCAATATTTCAGTTATACATCAGCAGTCAGTAAATAATCGAGTGACCCTGACAATCCAGTGATCAACACCATGAACACCAATCAAATGGTATACCATGACGTGAAAACTAAATCAGTACTTTAACATGTGTCATATTTGGGATTACACTTCCTTCGTAAAGTACAAATTCTACTACATTTTTGGTTGAGTCCCATCTGGGATTTGAACCCACACCCTCAGAGTCAGGCACCAAATCGCCAGCACACAAAGTCAGCCGCCTAGCCCACTCAGCCAACGTCACTTCCACAAGAATGGAAGTCGGAGACTGCGTACTTTGTGTACCCCTCTGATAAGTGTAAACAGTCAGTAATTGCCTCTTACGACTCACTCACTCACTCACTGAAGACCAATTCTAGCAGATCTTCAGATGTTGTAAAGTAACTTAACGGAGCGTGTACTGTAGTGCAGGAGTAAATAATGACCATGACTTGTGCACTTTGTACTTTCTGTAAAGAATTTGGTCCAATAATTATCACAGTACGTCATTTGAACTCAGTAATTTTTCATATGTGTCCATTCTTCTACAGTCTGTGGTTACTGCATGCACATTTCTGTCAGGCTACAATGATTCAGACCTCAATTCAATTTGATTTTTGGTATTGGACCATCAATTTGATCATTTTCATGATAATCTGATTTTTCATACAAGAGAAAAACATCAGATTTCAGTTGGCTTCTTGAGACTGAAATCCATCGTCCAGCTGTACTGACATCACTGCTAATTGGATAATTAGCCCATCCTCAACCAATCATGTTTTGCCTTATTTCAGCACTCGAAACAGTTCGAGTTGAAGTAAAAATTTCATTCTGGCTATGTGGAAATAAATCAAATAGGAATTTAAATATGGACTTGAAATAGTGACAATTGTTATCGAAAATCAAAACTTTAGAATTCACATTCCATTTTTGATGAATTAAACCAAACTGCTGCAGCCCTACATTGCTGTCTGTAAAACACTGAAGCATACTGAAAACACTCCAGTCTGTCTCTCAGCCTCACTTATAATTTCCTGCCGTGATAGAGACAATGATAAATTGGTTAAGACAGACTGGCATTAACAAGGAACCTGAACACATGAAAGTCATTATGATTGATAACTTCCTTATTGTTTGTAAAGATTTTTCGAGTTAGTTTCATCATGTTAGAAAGCATTCATTCCTACACTAAATCTCAAGCTCCACCATAACCCTAAACATAATTTTATCTGAATTTACATCTGTATGAGATATGAGATGATGTCTTTAAAGTATGACAACGGCAATAAGCATGTATATGCTTTTGTGTCTATGGCCACAAAAATATAATATACAATATACAATGAAACCACTTTATCTGTTTAACATTACATATCTCTCACATAGCAAGAAATACAATATAGCAATTTTTTTCTTGTAGTCTATACAAATTATCCAAAGAATTCTGTTCTCATTATCATCATTTAGAATTTTTTCTTGTAGTCTATAAAAATTATCCAAAGAATTCTGTTATTATTATCATCATTAGAATTATTAGCATTATTATACAAAACTATGTATTATGATACTTGAGCCTCTGGGAATTCAGCTCTTAAACATGAATGGATGAAAGATGGTACCAGACCAAAAGCTTCTAAAGAAAGCCAAATGGTTGCTCTCTACTTACAGCATGTTCACGACTTCACAGCCTTATCAGCACAATATGGGCGCATACAGGTTAGAACTGGTTTTGAGCTACCCATGCTTGTCTTAAGGGGCGACTAACAGCTCAAGGTTGTCAGACTTACTGACATGGTTGTCACATGTCATTCTTTCCCTATTTAGTAGAACCATGCTTATGTTGTTGATCTTTGGACAGTCTGGTCTAGACTTGATATTTACAGACCACCGCCATATTATTGAAAAATTGCTGAGTGTAACTTTAAATAACAAACAGGAAACAAAACCAAATGAACACTATCTTACTTATTAAGTAATACAGACACCATGAATTCAAGTAACATGTAAAAACATTCTATAATGACTATCATTCTACACATGTATATTTTCAAGTCAAAATGTTAGTGTTTTTCACTCATCTTAATATGCTTAACAAAACATTGATTCTTCGTGAATACACAACCTACACAATGATAAAGCAGAGCAGCTTTAAACATGAGGCATATGTGAAAGCAATTAGTTTCAAGTATTTCCTGTATTCACAAGGAGAATCACATGGTTATTCTGCTCACATGATCAGTGGTCAAACAGGGAGGCTGTGAAAGCAACACTCCATGTATCTTGGACTTTGGACCACTGGTCAATGAATACTCGAACAAAGCTCACATGTGACAATACTGACAGCCTTTCTGAATCCACTGTTCAATTTTCATATCACAGAGTTATCCCAATGAAATCTGTAGCTTCTATCTACACTGTTTAACCAGCAGTCACTAGCAGCTGGTCAAACATTTACAAGCAATTAACGTGATTAATGAAATGTAGTACGGTTTGGGAAATTCTGAACGGTAGCACTCAACATAACTAAATCCTCAAACAGTAATTAAGACACCTTAAAAAAAAGATAGGTGTGCGTGCGTGCGTGCGTGCGTGCGTGAGTGAGAGAGAGAGAGTGTGTGTGTGTGTGTGTGTGTGCATGTGTGAGTGTGATTTGATTTTTTCAAAAATTGCTTTTCTTTTGCTGTTCAGTGTATTTTCATCAACTATTTCTTTCCATTATAATCGTGCTTCATCTTGAAATTAGTTTTAATGACAGTACACTAAATATAGCCATCCCACTGAACCACTCTTCTTATGCGTATTGATGAGAGAAATACTGTGATACTGTTGGTGATATGATTGATGAAGGTGATGACACTATCACATTCTGAAGCAAAACTGTGACGCCTAGGTCCGTGACATGCACTATATTTTGACCCATTATTGCCATACATTGAGTGTAGTCAGTATATTGATATCTGTGGCCTATTAATGTATTATTATGATTATGACATGCATCCCACTGTGACCTGACAATTTTATCCATTATCTTTCTGTGACAATGCTATCATGAAATATATCAATCAGATTGTGACCTCATTGTATAATGTATAAACCAGATACATTAGTGAGATACATCTAATATCTCATATCTCATGATACATACACAATGACCTCACTATCATGATACATCTATTGTAACGTCCCTATTATGAAGTAAAGAGTGATACCTGCGACCTCACTAACCCGACACTTCTATTGTAACATCCCTATTATGAAATAAAGAGTAATAACTACAATGCCACATTTACTGACCTCCCTAATACGAGATAAAGAGTAATAACTGTGACCTCACTACCATGATACCGAGACCTGATCAGTGAGCTGAGAAGTAACAACTATGATCTCACTACGTACTACCCGTCTATAAGGTGACTTCACTATTATGATACATATTTTCAGTAAATCTTGAAAGTTCTGCAAAATTCAAGGCACTGTGAAACTTTGAGTGAGCCACTCTCATTATAGTTTAAAGACACTTTTACAAAACAACACACAGCTTTATGTCTTATTTTTACTCTTTTATTTACTTGTTTTTGAATAACTAAACAATAATAACATTCTGTTTCCTTAACACACTTAAAATGCATTGAGTACACTCTGTATCCTTATTGGGAAGACTGGGAGTTTTAGACATGTCATCAGGGAAGGAAACCTATCGTGACGTCTCTATAGAACACAGGACCAGTGAGTGGACAATAATTAAAAGTCTTGTCGTTACTTCACTGGTTCAAAATATCATTTGTATATTTACGTAACTACTAATACAAAATTCACTTGCCAACAGGACCCATTAAAACTTATCATTTAGTGGTCTTGGTGAATTTTACCAAGCCAAGGACCACAGCACCAGCTTAAATTTCACATACTGGACTTTCAAACTGTTTGCAGTATATGGAAATTTTTAGAAATTGACACTAAAACATATGGAGAATGAAAACAAAATTTCATTGCCAAAATGTATAACATGCATGTTAGTTCTTCAAACAAAAGCAATAGCTCATCTGAGTGAGTGAGTGAGTGAGTGAGTGAGTGAGTTAGGTTTAACATTACAACAGATGACATTCCAGTTAAGCATGTTTTTGGGTCTGCCTTGTTTAACACTGCGTATAGCAATATTCCAGTTATATGGCTTCAGTCTGTAAATAATTGTCTGAATCAGACACTCTAGTGATCAACATCATGAGCACCAATCAGTGCAAATGGGATATGATAATGTGTTCACCAAGTCAGCAGGCCTGACCACTTGATCCTGTTGAAGGCCTCTAAGATAAGCATGGTTGCTAAAGACTAATTCTAACCCAGCAGGTATGTATGGCGTGCTATGCATCTTCATCATCATCATAGGTGATGTGGGAGGTAGCTCTTGGGTGTTAAAAATAAAATGCTCTGATGAAACCCACTTGGTCCAGCTGATACACTTGGTCCAGCACAAGATAAGTACAATTAGCAGGAGTCCTATAATTACACTGTCTGGATGCAGCACTGACAATGGTATTCTTAGAGTCTGTGTCATATCACAAACACACACACGTGTGCAAAGACATGCGTATACATGTATGGACATGCATGCTCAATCGAAAAAAACTTTATCCCCAGCTTCGTATCATGAAGATCATAAACATATTAACCCCTTTCATTAATATTTTCAATTAAGAATATTTCAATTATTTCCAAATGTGACAATAGTGTTCAGCCACATGGGACATATTATGTATGCGCTATTGCCATATTAACTGTGACAGTGACCATGACAATATACTAAAACTGATCATCCAATTTCACTAGTATGTATCCATCACTGTTACAACATTCTACACGTTCCACATGAAATATGGGACAATAGAAAGAGCAATCTACAATGAGTCAATTTGAAAATGTTGAAACACAATGAGCAATAACATTGATAAATGTGCCCAATAAACACAAAATCAATTATCTTATTGCCAGATGCTTTATGGTGCCTCACACAACTGGTAATAGCCATGTGAAGATAATGAACGAGATAAACAATTCAGTATCCAACTGTTGCAAACATTCATGCTATACTGAAACAAGAGTCCCAGTGAATGCATTTTGCTAGGATAACATATTGACTCTTTCAGCACCGGAGGCATTGACTGTGATGACAACGAGGTCCTAGAGACTGAGGTCATAGATGAAGAAGGAAAATATCAGCTTGTAAAAAGTTATTGCTACTACAAATGATTGTCATACATCATTTGAAAGGTATAATCCTACTGTCTATGAATATAGATTTTTTTGTTATATTATTCAAATAATACAACTGCAATGTAAATATGTTAATATTTAATGAAAATTCAAGCTTATATATTTATAATGTCCAGAAAAACCATGAAGGAAGCAAAAAATGCAGTAATTTTTTCCATTTGTAATATGTCATAATATACCCTTACTTTTTTCTATTGATATTTTCATTTTCACATAATCAGAAAATGATAATAAATTAAAAAGATTTAAAAATAATATTTAGGTCAGCTACTTTCCTGACATCAGTGGCTTTCAACACTGTAACAGTATGCAACAATGAGAAATACCCCTGTTTTGGAAGCTTTGTACGAATGACATGTGAGGCAATTTCGTTTGATGGTGGGTATCATTCGAAAGTTCTGAGCATCAACATTATCACTGTACGCTTGCCATGAGTATTTTCACGGTTGTAAGAAGCAATATTATTGGATCAAGATTGGTTTCCAATGATGCTTGTCTGCTACATTCTGCTGTGAGGAGTGTGATTGGTCAAAATCGTGCAGGTGACCTAAGACAGCCAATCTTACTGCTGCAATGGATACCGTCCTCGTAAATGAAAACTTGCTACTCTGAACATGTTACACAAAAAATCACCACCTATACATATATTATGGAACATCGTAGGTTATAACCAGTGATAAAAATGCTTCATGCATATATTTTAGCATTAAAAATCATGTCCAAGCGTGAAGATTGCTAAAAAAAGATGGAAATAGTAACTTATAACGCTCATTTGACAACTTTTATGAGTACTGTTATTTTATTCTTTGGAATCTTAAATTGTTTACTTATCTCAAAACATTGTTATTTCACTCTTTGACAACTTTGATGTGGACCCGTTGCCTAGGCATGTGTCTGAGAATTGTTTTTATAAAACACACTGTGAAAAATATTTTATAATTCTAATCCTGTCCATAATAAATGGTCATTTGAAATTTGATATTTATTTTCAGACATTAAGAAAAGTGACAGAGTTGATAAAAGAATCATATGTATGTTAAGTTCCGAAAATTAGATTTAGATTAGAATTAGTCACATTTTTAAGCGACTACTGTCTTGTCGGTATACAGTGTTAGGGGACTCATGATGTCTTGGTGTTGAATGGGTTAAAGATATGTAAAAACATATGGCCACAAAAACTAAAATGGTGCCAATTGATTAAACTCAGTATTAGGACTGTAAGGTATGGCCGGTACAACACTTTTCAAACTATATAAATTGTAATATTTTTTTCTGACAACCAGTATATTGGCTAAATGATATCCATGAAGTTTTTGTGATTATCTTTAAATTAAAATCCATTCACAACAGATGTTTTCCTTCTTTATTCAATGACAAAACGGCATACTATAATACTACAAATTGTATACAAAAAGAAAGCAGAATCCCTGTCAATGCAACCTAATTTCGACATTAATGCTATCAGAATCATAACATATGTTTTAGGGGTATTATAATGTGGAAAATAGGTACAATTAGTGTCACTTCCTATCAAACAATTAAGCTCCAAATATATCAGACAACATTGGTACCAGAATTGCAAAATACCATAATACAACTTATTGAAATGTTTCACTTCCAGTCTGTAACATCAATGATACAATTATCGATACATTTAAAACTGTACTGATATTCAGTTTTGCAAGTATCAGTTTATATACGTTCATGTATTGTTTACATTTTGCAATTGTTTCATGTTTTTATGCTATGAGATTTATAAATAACTATGTTTCATGCATGAAAATGGGAAATTAGAACGTTTCAGTCGATGAGACTGAGTGTTGATCTTTTCATGGGCATTTATAAAATAGGAAATATCAATGTTCAAAATGTAACTAAATTTATGCAATAACGTCTCAAACAGGCATTGCAACAAGTATCAAATTGTGACATGGGTATCGTGATATGTATCAATTCATGAAATTTATATATCATGACATCCCTGTCACATAGCACATTGTAATTAACATTGAGCACTGCACTTCTCTTGCAACCTGCATTAGTGGTACAATGATACATCAATTCAGTACTGTATCATGATATAAAGCCAACAACATAATCTCCTGAAATACAATACAAACGATTCGTTACAAGCTATAGTGATATAAAAAAAAAGTCAAAATCAATGGTTACGGAAACTTTTTAACAACCATTTCACTCTAGTATTTCAGGCTGGATGTAAGCAGCAGAATTTGCATATTGCCCTTAGGAACCTATCATGTTTCTTCCTTAGAATATAATAACTTTGTATTATTATTAAAGAAATTATTAAGGGGTTGTCATTGACCTACAAAAGGGGAAAAATGACCTCATCACTATTATTAAGTTTGTACATGACTATCAAATTTTAGGGTGTTCCCATACTTTTTTTTTCAGTATATGTTTTTGGTAGTGTGTGTAGTGTAGTTGGACATGTTCAAGTGTTCATGTTAGTTTTGGCATTTGCCTGTTTGGTGTTGCTTTGAATTTGATGCAGATGAGAATTTATTCTTGTGACCATGTTTACTTTCATGCTGTCTTTGGCAATATACCAGCAATATCAGTGCATTACAATGGGGGTACACCGGAAATGGACTTGCACACACTGAACCCATATGGGGAATCAAACCCAGGTCTTCCTTGTGATGAGCAAACACTTAAACCACTGGACTCACCAACTGTTCATGACAAAACAAGACAGGGTGACTTATACACGTGACAGTACTTGACATTAAACTGCTTACATAAAATTAACCAACATCACAATGCTTCAGCTTTCCTTCCTTGCATGATACTACATTTAAATTTAATGATTATATAATTACAATATACATCCTGTAGATAGAATGTAATGTTTACAGTACTACTCTTATGGGACTAGAGTTAAACATGACACAGCAACCACAGTTGCTGATACTAGGCATTGGTCGGAAGATGACAGCTGCACATCTGAATGGAGTGTTATTTGAATTCCTCATAGTTATATAAATGACTTTACCAGTTTGCCAGGAATTGTATCCTACTCCTAGTGTGCTATCAGAAGACAGATAAACATTATAATAAAAGCTTTGTTCTCGGAGGCATGAGTGAGTGAGTGAGTTTAGTTTTAATTTTTGCTGGGTAAAACAAGTGACTGCTGTGCATGAGTAATATGTATTGCATCCATCATTGTGAGGTATCTTATACCATATTTCCGTACATTCATTGTGGTATATGCAAAAATACTATAGTCCATGAATTAAGGTGATTTCAAAAGTTGTGCCCTTAAATTTATGTAGTGTGAATTGTAATGTCTTGCAGAAAGCATGATGATCCCCCAAATATATTTTATCAATGGCCCATATTTTCAAATGAAAATATGTTAATTTAGAACATATTGAGTGATATAACAAAAATAAGACAGTCTCTAGGAAAGGTCATATAATATGTTTAAAATAATTCAGAATGGGCATTTATAAATACAATACTAGGGTTCTGAATATGGGGTGGATACTGAATAAAAAGTACATGAAAATTGGGAAGGTCACCATCCAAACAGTTACCAGAGGGACTTTCTTAGGTACATTAGGCCAACACAAGAAAGTAAATTGTGGTTTCCATAACATCTCTTTAACATTTAGGGTAGAGAGGTAGGATTTTTTCACATATTTCTAGAAGTAAAGTAGAAGATAAAAACACATTTATCAATGTGTAAATTGTACCTGTTTATTCAATCATGCTTTCAGTCGTATCCACAGTCTGTCAGAATGGCTTATTCCCACTGGGGTTGGGAAATAAACAAAGGTATTTGAAAGCTCATTTTATTCAAATTGCTGGTTGTACTGTACTTTACCGAGTGCACTTTTTCTGATCAGAAAGGGTACCAGACCCCTACCCTAAAGATAATACTGGGCGCCTAACCCTAACTCCAAACACTCAATGTCACATAGAATATTCCCACCTTCCCCAGTGTAATATTCCAACAATGAAATAAGTTCATTGATTCTTTTTTTATATCTGTTCCAGGTTATTGACTGTATATTTAGGGTGAAGTTTGTAAGTTTGCCTTTAGGGTGGGTGGGTGGGGGGACACCGAATACTATTGGGGTACATTCGTAATATTATTATATCCATATTTTTTCTAACAAGAAATGAGCGCAATATAGGGAAAGAGTTCCGCCCGTAGCCTCACCCGTAGCCTCCCCCCACACAAACACACACTTTCTTTTTTTTTTCTGTAAGATAAGCAGTTCCGGGGATTTATTCCCCGATGTAATATTTCAAAAAGGGGCGCTGGCATACACTTTTGGGGGGTAAAAGCGTTTAATGGGGGTTTAGAAGTTTGGTGGTAATACTAAACGTCACTGTTATATATGTCGGTGACAGAGTGAGTGCATGAATCATTTGACGAGATGAAATCAGTACACAAACTAGATTAATCTGAACGTTTCAGTTCACATGCATGTTTATACTTACATTTATGGAGGACGTTGATACAAATGTTATGGTTATGATGATCTTGATCAGTCTTGAATGCATCGTGTTGATATGAACTGCAGATTTCCTTGAACAAGTTCCAAACGAGTCAGCCCACACCGTAACCTGACTGACATAATAAACCGGAAGCAGAAGATCGGACGATCACATGAGGGTAGATTTAAAAGTCGAGCAGGACTTTGATACGGAATGCCAGTGCAGGCTGAGTACAGGCGGACGGTGTTGCTCGTTGCCAATGGCGTGATCGATGACGCGTCCGGTTGTTACAAATTAGGAACGCGTTTATTATGAAACCTGATTTCGTGATCAGTATCGGTTTGTTGATCAAGTTTGCCATGTTTAAGTCCGATCCTAAGAAAGTTAGATAAAAGAGTTTTGTCATTTTCGTAAACTATCTGGATGATGAATTTCATGTTCCCCATATTTGCCTCAAGATACAAGCAACGATACTTGGAATATTTATGTTACAGAGAAACTACCGTGCATACATTCTCGTCACATGATCAGCGACTACCTGTTAGACAAGTATTAAACCTCTCTAAATGTATTTTCATGAAATGTCGAAATAAAACGTTACATGGTTCTCTGTCCATGAATATCAAGTTTACATGTACATGTGTATGTATGTCACCAGGGTCGGGGTGACAACTGGTTGGACTTGGATGGGTACTGTAGGTGTGGGTCAACTTGTATTCATATCTTTGCACCAAGTACGTATATCTTGAATAATGCTTTTCTTGTTTTTACTATTTATCGGTTTTGTGGGTTATTAATTTGATTCATGGCCTCTGTGGAAAACGTGTTGTATGGCTGGCATTTCATATGATATACATAGGGCCGTCTCCTATTCTCGCGGTAAACACATTTTATGCCGAGGTCGCCGATGTGTGATACTTAGCGGTTGTTTACATCACTGACCAGTAACTAGGAAGTGGCTCAAGTCTGTGAATTATCAAAATTTTGCAGTGTAACGGATATTCGTGAGTTTTAACCAACTTGAAAAAATCGTAACTTGTCCCCGCCCTTCCCGATAAGATTCCCTTTCCTTACACCTAATAACGTTACTTTCTCGAACCGCGAATAGGAGACGCCTCGACCATGTTTTTCATCGAGCTCAAATGAGATAATATACTTGATGGATCAAGCAGTTGATATGTGCAGATGTTAGAGGGGGAATCTCTTCATTTAAAAACAACAAGCATACATACGAAAGGAACTGTTTATATTATTTTTTCCGCTGATATTCGTAAGTACCGTGAGAATAGGAGACGCCAGTATACATAACCGACACAGAGATACCTGAGCCACTTGAAATTCATCGTCTCATGCATATATGCACAGTGAAAACGCATACTAATGTACAGCCATATATCATTTTAAATCTAAATTAAACAGACAAATCTGTCTATGCATACGCATGTGGCGACGTGTTTTGTATTAGGCCTACTAAAATGTGTGTGATCTGGCTCAGGCGTTGTTTTTGCATCGTCATCAGCAGGAGTTAACAAAATCTAGATTCAACCCGAGTTAAATATTTTGCTCAATACCAAGGGGGAAGTTCAGTCAATCGAACTGAAGTCAATCAGTAAATAATAAAATTTTATTTTCCCGACCAAGAAATGCGCATAAACAACATCTAACTTTGCTCACCCAAGGTTATATTATTATAGGATATCTATATCGCGCACATATCCATACAGTTAGTGCTTGCTCAAGACGGTGGTATATGTTTCCCTCGATCATTGGATGGCAGTCACAACGTCACATCGTATTATCAATCTCAACTCCCTGGGGAGTATACAACCCTTGCTGCCAGTAGCCGAACCGAGTTTATTGTGTCTCTCTCATCCTAACGAGGTACCCAATTCACAGTTGGATGGACTGGGACATATAGTCACAGTACTTCGTCAAAGTTTACTGCACTTTTCCGCAACTAGATATTTGCACGTTCATGTGGCCACCATCTGGTCATATCCCAACGGATTTGTGGGTTCTTTTAAGTGCACAGGGGTGTGCACTGTATACCAGGGATTGTGACAACACTGAAAGAGTCAGCACACAATGTTGATTCCAAGGTTTTAACACCCGGTCACAGTTTGGCTCGATCCGGCACTTGAGTCACTAGCCTGGCGCTTTAGCCAGTTCGCCCACCGCGCCCTCGTACCTGGGTTAAGCTGTGGTCAACAGGGGTGTCATCTGGGTTTTGTTTAAAATCAAACACCGGCTTAGACATAACGTTTCGCACTTCACCGCAAGCGCAAAAATGATCACGGTTGGAAACAGAAAAAATGTAAACATATATCCAAACATCGACCATCTTGAATCGTTGTATTTAGTGAAGGATGACGTTCTAATTTCATCCTTATTATGTTTTGTTTTGTGTGTAAAGTCATGACTGGCAAAATCGATGATATTTTTTTATGAATGCGTGCAGGTATCTCTCAGTGATAAGAACTGCTAATGGGACACTGACCCGATACACAAGACCATCGCAGTAGGCTTGAGAACTTTCGCCATGCCAGGATTCCATGACAGACTGTTTCTATCCCAAATTATCCCAGGAACCCATGTAAGTGGGAGGCGACAGCAAAGCCAACGTCAGTTTGGGGTTTCCTCGATACCCCTATGTGAGTGAGTTAAGTTTCACGCTGCTTTTAGCAATATTCCATCAATATCACGGCAGGGGACACCAGAAATGGACTTCACACTTTATAACCACATGTGTGGAATCAAACCCGGCCATTAAGCGTAGCGAGCTAGACTACCCCACCGTCCCCAAAACACACTGCCAAGCTCACCCATTCACCCACTCACTCATTCACTCACTCCCGCCTAAGTATAGGCCGGGTTTAAATGGAAATAAGTATAAACAATGTGTCCAAAGACAATAAACCTTGTCACACGACGATATTGTCTGGGTCGATTCAAATAGCAAGCGGAAGAAGTAGTGGCCTTGAACGATATGCCTGTCGATCAGTCAAGAGGAAATTAACCTTTTTCTGCAATGAACTTCTCGGCTTCAATGTTGAACTCGCAGGTTTGTTACCGTACACATGTGAATGTTTCATCTAGAGTTAACAGTTCGAAACTTTCCAGGGGGGATCGGGTAGCCACGTGGTTAAAGCGTTTTGTTTTTTTCGCTCGTCACGTCGGAGACCGGGGTTCGATTCCCCATGCATTGTACAATGTGTAAAGCCCATTTCGGGGGTCCCTCGTAATATTTTTGGAACATTGCGGAAAGCGGCGAAAAACCTTGCTCAATCTGTATAATTATGCTTGAAATGTACAGTTTCCAATTCAGTATACTGAGCGGAGTATTATCCCAACCTCGCCCCAACTCACCCCCACCCCCACCTCTCTCTCTCTCCCTCCCTCACACACGCACGCACGCACGCACGCACGCGCAAGGATAAAGGTCACATGCAACGTAAAACACGGCTTTGCATATTCTGATACCTTTCGGCATGCACTTACCGAAACAAATCAACAAAAATGCCAATTAAATCCATAAAGTTAAAAAAAACGCGATAAAAAAAGCTCGCGAAATCGAGTTCAAACGATTCAATACTTTTCCCCCATCGCAGGGGGAAAATGTGGTTTCAATAGCAATGCTGCGCTGCGCTCATAACGAATGCGCTGTGTGTAGGTTCGCGGAACTTGAAACAGTATGCCTGCACGGAGTAAGAGTTCGTGAGCAGTAGTCTCATCTTGGTTGTGTACATAAACAAGTAAATGATCTGCTCGTTACACAAAAGACACATGTTGATTGTGATAAGCAAACCCTGTCACAGAGAAAACTCAATGTCTGGTGTACTGACTGCCTGTCTGTCTGCTAATGACAATATGCAATGCGCAACTTCAATTACTGCAACTTGAAACTGAGTGAGAGAGTGAGTGAGTGAGTTAATATTTAACGTCATATCGGCAATATTGCAGCCATATCGTGACGAGAACATTTAACGCTGAAATGGAATACATGTACATCATAAAAACCTGTCAACGAAGGAGAGCAAAACTAACTAGAATATCACGGAGTAGAATGTAAAACTAGTGATTAGACCTAAAACAATGTATCTATAGAGGACTGTACAATATAAAAGGGAGCTAGAGGTTGCCAACAACTGAAGGTAGGTCAAGATACTGGGGATCATGGGGACTTACTGTGCGTTTGCTTCCTGCATGGATTTACATCATCCCTTCAGCTGTTAGCAAGTTAGACAAATCTAGCCACACAGTAAAAGAACACTTATTCTACGACTAAAAACCTGGAAAACTTAAATTTACTTCAAATGTTTTGGGACTTAAGTACCCCCTCAGGAGGACAATTATTTTACAGTACTTCAACCCCCCTTTGAGGGTACAGCCACTAAAGATTTGAGTTACTAATTTAATCTTCCAATTATAAAATATTTATATTTATACAGTTCAGTTAACAAATCTAATTCTTTTTAAAATGAAATTATTAAACGAGGACTAATATTTCTAAAAAGATCCTTCATAGTTCGTGAATTAAAATACTGATCCCTTGTGATGGAATACTCAACACAGTCAAGCAGCATATGCTTGACTGTGATTCTTTCACTAGGGATACAAAACAGAGGATCCTCACGTTTAAGCAAAAATTTATGTGTATATTTTGTGCGGCCAATCGTCGTCTTAAAATAACCTCTTCAAATCTGGACTGATCATGACATCCCAAGTAGGTGTAGTCAATATACGGTTTTATGTCATGTGATTTATTTATACCTACTTGGGTGTCCCACTTCTTCTGCATCAGATCACAGATGTGAGTTCTAATTCTAGCTGTGTAATCAGAGTAGGGAATAAGTAGTGGTGTCACAGATTTGTTGAGTGCTGCCTTGGCAGCAAGATCGGTCATCGCGTTATCAGAAATGCCTACGTGGCTGGGTAACCAACAAAAGACGATGTCGTGTCGGCCCGTGGCAAGATCATTGTACAATTCAACAATTTTTATTGAAAGTGGATGTTGACAAGAAATATTTTTAATTGCCTGAAGACAAGAAAGAGAGTCCGAATAAATTATATACTGTTTATGTTTAGGGTGTTTTTGAATATATTTAAGAGACGTTGATATGGCGTTAGCTTCCGCTGTGAAAATAGAGCTGCTATCCGGTAGTCTAGAAGATATTGTTCTGGATCCAATGACCGTGGCACAAGCTACTGCGTCACCGTCCTTGGATCCGTCTATGAATAAGGATTTGTAATTGTTATATTTGTTTTTTACTTGATAATATTCTTGTTTATACTGTAAGTCATTTGTTTCTGACTTTTTAAATGAAGTTAGGTCAACGTGTGGCCTAACCAATTGCCAAGGAAGAGGGTAGTTTGATCCTCTCCCCACTTTGAGTTGGAAACAACTTTCAACAAATCTAGTGCCTTCAGGCATTTAGCTTTAATGGATTTAATGTTTGGTAAGAAGGATAAATGAGAATCGAAAATTAAACCTAAGAACTTGGCCTCCTTTACAACGTCTGATGGGATTGCCATTTAAAGATAGTTCTGGGTCCTTATGTGGCTTATATTTTCTATTAAAGTGTATACAATTAGTTTTGGATTTAGAAAATTTAAAGCCATTTTCAAGACACCATATATTTATTTTATTTAAACACAACTGTAGTTGCCATTCAATAGTATGCATCTTTTTCCCCCGACAAGAAATATTAAAATCATCCACAAAAAGTGATCCGTCAATGGAATCGTTTAAAACCTTGGATAAACTGTTGATCTTCATACTAAATAATGTGACAGACAAAATACTGACTTGTGGAACACCCTGATCCTGATTATAATGGTCAGACAGGGTCGAACCCACTCAGACTTGAAATTGTCTGCCTTTTAAAAACTGTGATATAAAAAGAGGCAAACGGCCTCTCAACCCGAAGTCATGTAAATCCTTCAAAATACCATGCTTCCAGGTCGTGTCATAAGCTTTCTCGAGATCAAAGAAAATCGACACAGCATATTGTTTATTTACTGTAGCATTTTTAGCGAAGGATTCTAAACGTACCAGATGATCAATAGTACTTCTATTCTTCCGAAAACCACATTGAATATTTGTAATGAGGTTATTTGTTTCCAGATGCCAAATTAATCTGTCATTTTCCAGCCGACTGTTTGAACCGGGCCATCCACGGTTTTACAGACACAGCTGATTAAAGATATCGGTCTGTAATTGGAAGGATCAGTCTGATCCTTACCAGGTTTGGGTATAGGGACTACAATGGCATTACGCCATGAAGGAGGGAAGTTTCCAGATGTCCATATTTTGTCAAATATATCTAAAAGTGTAACCAGACATGGTTCAGGCAAGTCTTTCAGCACCTGATAATGAATATTGTCATCACCCGCTGCTGTGTCATGAACTTGCTCAAGAGCAGTATACATCTCATGTAAACAATGAAAACACTTCATTATAGTCTTCACCGTTATCTGATTCAAATTTAAGTTTTGTCTTCTCCTGTTGTTTCTGATGTCTCTGAGGGACGTAATTTGCCGATGACGAATTTTTGGCAAGAATTTCGCCAATTTTATTTGCAATTTGACATTTGTCAGTAATTAAATTATCATCATCTTTGAGATGGTGAACGACAGATTTTGAATCTTTGCCTTTAATTCTTTGAACCATGTTCCATACTTTGGACATTGGCGTGCGTGGATAAATTCTGGAGATATAGTTCCTCCAAGATTGTCGCTTGCTTTGTCTAAAGGTACGACACGCCTGTGCATTCAGTATTTTGAATTTGTTTAAGTTATGAACAGTTGGGTGATGGCGGAAATATTTCTCTGCCTTTTCCCTTGCTTTTCTAGCATTTTTACAGTCTGTCGTAAACCATGGCTTTCGTACATGTGGAGTTGTAGAGGATCTTGGTATGCACCTATCAGCAATTACATTTGAAACGTCAGAAAATACCTGAATAGGATTAGCAATATCACTGAAACATTCGGGTCTTAGTCTAGATAGTTTGAAATAAGGACCAGTCCACCTTGGAAAAATTCCATCTTTTATAAGATGAAGAATCAGTCGCAGAAGTTTCAGATAATATCGTTGGAAAGCGATCACTTCCACAGAGATCGTTGTGAACTGACCAATCAAATTCATTAAGTAGATTAGAGTCTGCAAGAGACAAATGTAGAGAAGAGTAGGTGCTGGTTGCAGGACACAGATAAGTGCTTGAATCATCATTAAATTGCACAGGTCATTATCTGAGATAAAATCTTCTAGTATTGTACCTTTAGTGTTTAATTAGTATTTGTACCACCCCAGAGTGGTTTGTGACCATTAAGATCACCCATTATGATGCATGGTTTCGGAAGCTGATCATAGAGAGCTTGGAGGTCAGTCAAGTGAAGTGTTGAAGAAGGCGGAATATATAGTGAGCATAATGTAAGGACAACATGAAGTGTAACTCACTGCAATGGCTTGGAGATTAGTTGTAAGTGGCACATGGCTGTGGATAACATTCTTGGCCAGTAATCAATTGCGTTGGGCAGTCTGTGGTCAGTTTCAACGCTTTCAACACTTGCTCTTCTTTTGAGGGGTTTCGTAAGTCATGTTTAGTTAGTTAGATTTCATCATCTGAGCTCCCCTCCCACAAGGACAATGTTGAAAACAAGTGGTGTCCGACTTGAAGCACTAAGGATACTCAGAGGATATACTTTAGCGGAAGAATGATAGATCAACAGTAGTGCCAAGACCGAAATTCAAAACAATTCCAAATCGAATTTGTGCAATGACACATACACAGTCCATGCACAGGGGTTGGCATGACCAGCCGATTGTTTGAACCGGGCCATTCAACCAGCCGGCTAGGTGAAGTCAGGGCCAAAATGGTGTGTTGGACAAGAGGAAGACGGTTCCAAGTCCTCACCCACCATGGTCCCTTCCTCAATTGACACAGGGCGGCAACCCACGGCAAACGGGTTGCTGGACCAAATATGCCCCCGGATCCACACGAGCACTTAGCGTTAACCAGCACCCACCACGAGGGTGTAGCTCGCCACGGGTGCCACACTCTTTTTTGAATATTCTGTTCTTGAGTCAGTTCAATATTTTTCGAGTTTTTGATCGTGATTTGTGAGTTGACTGAGACAAAGACTGTTCTCCAGATACAGATGAAGTCTGACTACAGGACTGTGACGAGACTTTAGATACCAACTGAGTGTTGATAGAAGATGTCAAGGTTTGAGTAGACTGTTCGGGAGCAAGACACTGAGCATTATTTCTTTTAACCAACGTCAAATCTGTCTGGCAATGTATCGACGAAGTAGTTACTTTTGAGATACATTCAGGAGTTCTGACAACTGATACAAATGATTCAGTATGTGCTGCAGATTCCACAAGTTTTTTTTTTGGCGTCAGAAAAGCTGATGTTCTGGGTGAATTTAATTGTATTGATTTCCATTTGTTCTTTCCAGATTGGACACTCTTTGGAGAAAGACGAATGATTTCCCGCACAATTTGTACACTTTTTATGGTCACTGTTACAGTCTTCTATCACTACAGTGGGCACATGTTGTGGGCTTGGTACAAGTGTGAACACCGTGCCCATACCTTTGACATCTAAAACATCTCAAAGGATTTGGGATGTACACTTCAACTGAAATACTGCAGTAGCCTGCTTTAACAGACTTCGGAGAATTCGGCGATGAGGAGAACAGTTAGGTATTTGTTTGGACCGTTTCATGCTTTCTGCGGATCGTGAATCTTTTAACAGAAATCACTCCCTGATCTTTCATCTCAGAAACAACATCTAACTCTGACATATCAGCAAACAATCCATCTCTGTCTCTGATTATGCCTTTACTAGTATTCATAGTTCTTTGGGCAGTGATAGACACGGGAATTTCAACAAATTCTGTTGACATCAGGTTCGTTGCTTGCTGTTTTCAGCTGCATTCAACCAACAGATAGCCTGAACACAAGCGCCTAATGTTTTAACCTCACCTGCAATGCCATGTATACCCAGACAATAGCAGAAAAAACTAAAACATTAATTCTTCCACCAGATTGGCCCATGAGCCACCGTCTTCTGGGCATAAGACTCTAGGCAAAGTTCATGATAAAAATCATAAGATGTTACATGAACAAAAGGTGTCAAGACCACAAATGGAACAATTTCAAATCAAATTTTGTGCAGTTACGTCAATGCACATTGCCTGGCATGACCAACCGATTGATAGAACGCCCCATTCTACCACCCGTCTAGGTGAAGTCAGGGCAAAAGTGGTGTGTTGGGCACAGGAACGCCGTTCATAGCTCCTATGCCCTCAACCACCAGACTCCCTCCCTCCACCGAAACAGGGGCGCAACCCACGGCAAACAGGCTGCCCAATTTGGTCGCCTCTTACGACCAGCAATGGGATGCTGTGGACACGTTCTGTCACGGGTCCACACGGGAAAGTGCTTCAAAGTTGATAATGTATGCTATCAGCTCCTGTAGCAGTATCGTGAGCTTGATCAAGAGCAGTCTAGAGTTCATGAATAGAAAATGTTTCATCATAATCTTCTCCATTACTTGAGTTGAAATTAATAGGTTACCTTTCTTGTTTTTGATATTGTTGGAATATAGACACATAATTAGAAGAAGAAGACTGTTTAGCGAGAGTTTCAGCAAGTTTATTTGCAATATCTGATTTATCGGTAGGTAATTGATCTCCATGTTTAAGATGATGGACACTAGATTTAGTACCTTTACCTTTAATTTTCTGGATCATGTTCCATACCTTGGACATGGATGTCCGAGAATTTATTTTGGATACATAATTTTGGCAAGATTGGCGTTTATTCTGTTATTATTTATTTAAATTATGCACCATGGGATGGCGACGGAAACAATGTTCTGCTTTTTTCTTGCCTTCCTAGCTTGTTTGCACTCATCGTTGAACCACGGTTTTCGAATATGTGGAACTGCAGAGGACTTTGATATACATTCATCTGCTATAAATTTCAGTTCCTCCGAAAAACATTTGACAGCGTCAGGAACATCAATAAAATATTCAGGTTGAAGCTTGGCAGTACACAGTGTTTCATATAAAGGCCAGTTAGCCGTTTTGAAATTACATCCTGATGATGGAGGCACATCAGATGTGGTTACAGATTTTAATATAGTAGGAAAATGGTCACTTCCACAGAGGTCATTGTGGACTGACCATTCAAATTCATTTAATAAGTTGGAGTGAGTTAGGGACAAATTAAGAGCTGTATATGTTCCTGTGCCAGGATGTAAATATCTATTTGTGCCATCATTACATATACATAAATTATTATTCGAAATGAAATCCTCCAGAATCTAACGTTTTGTGTTTGTGGTCACACCACCCTAAAGAGGGTTGTGCCCATTTAAATCACCCATGAGGATACATGGTTTGGGTAATTGATCATAGAGAGTTTGTAGATCAGCCTGCATAAGAGTTGATGAAGGTGGAATGTACAATGAACACAAAGTAGGCGTAACGTTCAAAGTAATTCGCACTGCAACTGCTTGAAGATTAGTTTTGAGTGTCACAGGGCTATAGATAACATCATTCCTTACAACGATTGACGACCCCCCTGTAACTCTATCGCCTGATGGAGAAAGATAATGAGATGCATTAGAGACGTATATTAAAAGTATCCATCTGCTTTAAATACGTTGCTTGCACGCAGTTTGCTTCAGGTTTAAAGTCTTAGACTAACAGGTGTAGTTCATGCAGATTAGCTTTCAGGCCTCTGCAGTTCCATTGAATAATATGTGAAGAAACTATTTCTTCGGTGGGGGAGGTCCACTCAACATGTAGGAAGGCAAAAACAAAACAAACGTGTTGACAAAAACAACTTGGTATGTCCTTATTTCAGAGAAACATAATATATGTCTGAAAACGTCACCCCAAGCCCTTCCTCCACACTCAAGATACAAGACAAATGCAACATTAATATTATGTTTTGCGGGCCCATTGCCTTCTACTAGTGGAGCACCCTGGTTCACCTCTAGAGGGGTGTACCCAATCCAGCGGAACCACATTTATTCTTATGGTGAAATATGAGGCTCTGTTGTAACCGATACTGAAAACCGCCATGACATTCTGATGGCGTTTGAATAAAATTGGGGTTTTCACCGCTAGGTGTTTAGGAGCCATGGACTATTTTGCCAGTGATGTAGACGGTTGTATCTGTTGTAAGTACATTTGGGGACATCATGTACGTGGTTTCTCATGACAAGATCAGATTACCAGAATTTACATCCTGCTCACCACTGACTCATATCACTTGCCCTTCCTGCAGTACCTCTCTCTAGAACGTTGTCTCTCAGAGTTCATTTTAGTTCTATGACAGCTTTCACTTATTATCGTTCGTAAAGAATCGTTTAAACTTCTAGAAAGTGAGTGAGTGGGTATCACTTCGCGCCCCTTTTAGCCTCAATATCATGGCGGGTGACACTACAAAATGCGCATGCGCTTCGTACATTGTACCAGTGTATCGAACCCGGGTATTCAGCGTGAAGACCACTTTAACCATTAGGCTAGGATCGATGCTCATGCTGTTGATCATTGGATTTTCTGGTTCAGACTCGATTACTTACGTACCACCGCCATATAACTGGAACATTGCTGAGTGCGACATTCAAACAAACAAATCATTGGGAATGAAGGGGGCAGAGAGTGGATATACAGCTGTATGTCATTCAAGACCACTGGGCGTCAGCCTGGTTACTGAGACTGTGTTATCAAAAGTCTTATCCAGAAACACCAACACACGGGGACCCGTGAAGCTTCCGGGGTAGAATAGGCCTTCATCAGCCCATGCTTTCCATAAAAGGCGACTGTGCGTGTTGTAAGAGGTAACTAACGGGATCGGTCGGGTGATCAGGCTCGCCGACTTAGTTGACACATGTCATCGGTTCCCAACTGCGCAGATCGATACTAATGTTGTTGATCACTGGATTGTCTGGTCCAGAGTCGATTATTTACAGACTGCCACCATATAGCTGGAATATTGCAGATATAAACTCACTCACTCACTCACTCACTCATCAACACACAGGCACCGTCAAGGATCGAACAAGGCTAGGGAAGCTCAGGAAGACCACTCCAGCCGAAGATCATGTTATGACCCGTACCGTGAAGCGTGAACCCTTTGCCACGAGCAATCGTTTGAACAACTCTGGGTGCCCAACAACTACTTTCAACGAAAACCGTGCCCTATCCTCCCAAGGTGCTTGCTTTGAAGATCCAAAGGGTCATCAGACTATGACTCAGGAACATCAAAAGCATCTGAAAGGATGTTCTGGAACATTCATCCAATTGTGGAGCATAGGCGAATGGAGGATACACGATATTCTGATGTCAAACACCTCAATAATTTTCAGGACATCTGACACTATCTCATCACGTATCGTATCAAGACATGTTTGTACTCATTGATCTGCTTTTCAACAAAGTCAACTGCGTTGACATTTCTTACGTACAAAATAGCACATTACCTAAATTTTGCACGTTTTTGTCAATCATTCAAGTTTCCACCAAACAATGAAGCATTACTGACCAAGAAACACGACAAATCACTGTCCTAAAACAAAGAGTGCTTAATTAAGTTACGTTATATAAATTATCTCACTCACATGAAACAGGAAACAGGAATCTTTGCATTTAGTATGTGCATGAGTTACTACAAGGTAACAAATGGCTGAAAAGTATCACAAGCTTGTTTGCAAATGAGTCTGCGGCAGTTTGTACATCAGTTAGAGTGTCAAGAAAAAACAATTGCAGGTTGTAGGAGAAAGAGCTAACATGGAGCATTTTTATTAAATAATGTATCTTCAGGTCAAACGACCTTTCCAACAGTCTCGACAACAGATCCATTGGTCTCTATTACCCATGGTGTTCTGTTATGATATTGTTTGGAAAAAAATATGCAAGAAATGTATACAGCTATGTTTTTACAATTTAGATAACATATTCTGCATCCGCGTATACTGAGTCAGTATGTCTCTACGTTCCTGTGACTCATATTCGAACAATATCAAAGCGGTACACCCTCGAGATGGGCATCAGACAGTGTTCCCATTAGTGGAATCGAACCCGGATCTTCAACGTAGTGAGCTCTCAGATACCGTACCTGTGGCATAACATGTAACCTTTCTCCAAAGGAGTCTAACTTCCCGTCGGAAATACACATTACAAAAGCCGTATATGATCGGATTGGCGGCACTGTTGATGAAAAACGACCTCAAGAACAAAGTGTACAGCATCAGCACAGTTCCTTGAATGCCTGCAAACGTTTCCTCGGAGATGTGTCTGGCCACCATTAAACTCAGGTGAGGAAGAAAACTGAGTACAGATACAAGGGTGATCAGAAACAACATAAACAGTGTCTTGTGTGACAGCTTGCTTGCTGATGAGGGATTTGTAATTGGCGTGCTAGCAGCATGTGTATCTGCTGGTGGGATCAAGACGGTAGAGGTGACTTTCGGGGAACTCATTTCTTCATCTGTTTCACAACTTCCTTGACCATGGCTACTCTGTTTGTCGGTTGATGGCCTCGATTCTGATTCAGATGTTACACACGTGTTTTCAACGACACCAGCCTCCACACTAAAAGACACAACAGGTTTGTGTATCTGCTGCTCTGGGTTCTGCCTGGCTCTGTTCTTGTTGAAGAATGTCGTACGTCTATCAACCTGCCTCCATATTAGACTATAGAGGACAACTAGGCACACCATTACAGCCACAAAAAGAAAAAACTGAGCACCAGTATAGATACGTACATATGGCGTCCCACTGTAGTCGTCTGCTATCGAACAAACGGAACCGTTGATGTTGATGTTGTCTGTTGCCATTGTCACTTCGCCAGAGATAACGGCAGCCGGTAAGGCGACAATCAAGGACATAACTGAACACATAAGGATTGTGGCTTTAGCATCTAACCATGTTGGCTGTCTTTGAAAAGGTCTACAAATCTTCCTGTACCTGTCCACTGCTACAGTTAGGAGGATGAACCCAGAAGCATACGTTGTAAATGCCGTGATTACTCGCATAACTTTGCACAGGCCGTAGCGTGCTATTGTGTATCTATGTCTCATGTCAGCTATTTCATGAGGTATGCATATGCCACAGTTGATAAGGTCAAATATTGCCAGGGCTATTATATATCTATTGGTGGGGCTTGGTTTAAACTTGGCAATGTACACGTAACAGACAAGAGAATTCCCCAAGGAACCTAACAACATCAGAACAACAAGAAACAAGATGGCGGGCAGAACCTGGAGGGCGTAACGATCATCATAATCATGAAGGAAAGTCTCAGTGTCGTACTGGAAACTGATGTTCTCCATCATGTGCAGAGGCTGCTGGAACATCTAAATGATGGATGGGAAAACCGCTCGTCTCGCTCGACCTGAAACAGTAAAGACTGTGCATGCATGAGTGTGTCCACCAAAAGACCTTCCACTACGTTCAACATACAAGACATATACAACATTGTATATTTTCTCTTGTAGTAAAATGTGAGGCTCTGTTGTAACTGATACTGAAAACCCGCCATGATATTCTGATGGCGTCTTGGATTTTTTTACCGCTAGGTATTTATGGAATCATGGATTATTCTTCCTGTTATTTAGATGGGTCTATCTGTTGTAAGTACATTTGGGGACATCATGTACATGGTTTACTCATGACAAAGCAGCGGAAGATCAAGTTACTAGATTTTACACCCTGCAGCAGTACCTCTCCATAACGTTTTCTCTCAGAGTTCATTTTAGTTCTGTGACAACTTTCACTTATTATCCCATCCGTTTCAACGTCTCGAGACAGAGTCAATGGATATCATTTGACGCCCCTTTTAGCAGCAACGTCATGGCGGGGGACACCACAAATGCGCATGTGCTCCATACATTGTACCAATGTTGGGAATCGAACCCGGACATTCAGCGTGAAGACCACTTTAACCATTAGGCTACCCCCACCAACCCAACTTCTGATGTGCTACATGATAAAGATAGTCTTTGTTTCATCTTCATTTAGCTAGGATGGCTTGAGAAAGCAAAGGTCACTCATGGATTCATGAGCATTGATACTACCGTCCATTTACCTCTCTATCTGCTGGACATGATTCATTGCGAATGTGCTTCGTTTGTAGATTGCATGTGCAACAAGATATCTCTGGAAGATATCCTGTCTATGTTGATAGATACAAACAACATGTGTTTACTGTGTGTCCATTTCACACCCAGACTTCACATTTGCGAATTACTGTTCCTTCGCCACTTCTTCTAACTGACTTGGAGCACTGGAGCATTTTCAAAAGACAGAACTCGCTCGAGAACCACTTTAATTTTTGCATTGAGTGCAGGCACTCCAAGTCACTTCATATTTGTTTTTATATTTGTTGCTGGCTACATCTTTGTACATCCAGGGGGTTAAACACATTTCTGACATCGACTTGTTTGCTGACCTTGGGACTGGATCATTCTTGCTCATTTCTTTACGAGATATGAAGCGATCGACAATGAAAGTTGCTTGGACCAAGCTCTTTCATAGTCTTTGTTGATCAGGGGCGTTGATGGCCTCAATTGTACTTTTCAGCGCAGTGCACAAAGTAGATCAGTTGGTGCTGGCATGAAGATTGGGTTGAATAGCACAGTTCAGCTGCTGTATTGCGTTGCTTCCTTGCTAAAGGGGTCATTTACAATTATACCTTAAAAGTAAACGATGATGACACCATTTGATATTTCCGACCGACATTGAAATATTTAGGGTTTCGTAAAATATGGATGCTTTATCTTCATTTTACCCGTAGGGACAGGGGGTTGTTTGCTAAAACATACATGCTTAGCGAACAATTTCAACTACAACTGACTTACAAAAGTAGTCAGTTGAAAGTTGTCATAAAATATGATGGTATTTCAGTGAGTCTATACTTGTTCTAACTGGAGTCTCACAAATATCAGGGGTGTATATTGTTTCATTTTGTGTTAAGCAGATACCCCAAGCATGGGTTGCTGAAGGCCTTTACTATCCCGAGACCTTCACGGGTGATATCATTTGAAGGGGCACAAACAGTGTTTTATATATTTGGATAAGTTGACGATGAGTGGTTATTAATCACTTTTTATGAGGAAAAGAAATTAAGAGATTGGGGTATTCACCCAGAAATATTTTGATAAAATAAGTTTACTTTGTTCAACAAGTGATGGACATAGCAAAAAAATGGAATTCGGCATTTCAAAAAGATTAAAAGTTCGGTTTTCTTTCAAAGTTAGCTAGCGCATTGTTTCTCATAGTAGGCTATGATTTGTTGTTTTAAATTTGGGTAGCGAGATTCTACTGTGAAAGGATACTCAGATAAGCTTCAGGAAGAAGTGCATTCTTATACGTTGAATACTAGATTCCTTCTGATGGATGATTAATACTTGAATTCCAAACTTGTACAAAGTGGTCTAAAAGGATTCTTGAAGAGAGTAATGTTATTAGAATACTGAAAGGTCCATACACAAGTCATTCCATTTTCATCTAAATTAGTTTTAACATTATTTAACTAGAATTGTTGCTAGTAAGTGTCAGATTGTACATAAGGTTGTAGATGATATGGAATAACCTCTGACTAAGTTGTACAAATTTATCCGAATAAGAAATCAAATTAACTAACTAATATTAATGAAGAGGGGAATAGGCCCTGTATGCCAAGAACACGGTGAAAGGAGAAAGTGTGTATTGGTCTGCTTGGTCTGATATGAGAGTAAGGTATATAAATTATTGTTTTAGATAATAGTCACAAGCAAACATAGGTTGATGTACAAAAATATATGTTTATGAATTACAGTTAATATCTAGAGTTGTCTTTTTCTTTATGTGGCCACATATCATTATTATCACGGGTACAGCTTAATTAAGATTATGCACCCAACCGTAAAATATGTTGATTTAAGGGGTTTGTCTTTTAGGAGGTTTGTCCTATGGGATGATACCGCTGGTTTGGGTGTCTCCGAACTAAGTCACTTAAAAGGCTTATGCTCCTCTAATATATAGTATCATGTATACTAAAGTAATATGTGTTTGTTAACAAAATCATTACTGCAGCTGCTGCGTCTAGTGCTTCCATGCCAAATTTAATGTGTTTAAATCAAAACAGGAATGAAAATGAATGAAAACACTTCACATTTATCAGATTATATTGACTGGCTTAATGCTGAATGAGGAAGGTTCATATTTCCCAGACTATACTTACTGGCGTAATCCTATATGAGGAAGATTCATATTTACCAGACTATATTCGTTATATTTATTGACTTATTGGTGAATCAGGAAAGTTCATATTTACCAGATTATATCCAACGTCTCATTGCTGAATGAGGAAGGTTCGTGTTTACCAGAATACATTTAATTTTTTAGCGATTTATTGGTGAATGAGAAAAGCTCCTATTTACCGTTAGATGACTTTGCAGGGTATCAGTTTAGTCCATATTTACAGCTGTGCACACAGTCGCTCTTCATTTAACCCAGAATATTCCGTCGTTAAAAGAAGGTGCAGGATACTTTCCTTAACTACTTTCAACCAATAGAGCCGTTTGTCTATATTAGCTTGTAGATCATGACGGCTTTAACCCCGTTGCTTGAGGATTGCGATCACTCCGTCAAGTGACTATACGTATTCAAGAGTGATTGGAAGGAATGGACTACAAACTGGGAAGTACTGACAAGTAAATGGGTTATGAACTTATATCATATCACCATTAACAGAAACTGGGTGTGCTTCCTTCTCTGCTGATCCGCTTCCTCATGTAAACGAGTCAGTGTTTATGAATATCGTTTTTTCAACCATGGTGTTCCTCATACGGAAATGTCTACAATAGCAGTGAAAGCGGCACAAAACCTTGTTCTAGATCTAAGATGTTTTGCAATGGAAACATTAATACATTAATTTCCCTACTTCCTTGTGTGATACTTGACTCGATTTTAGAAAGTAATTGAGTGAGTGAGTGAGTTTAGTTTTACGCCGCTTTTTAGCAATATTCCAGCAATATCACGGCGGGGTACACCAGAAAATGGCCTTCACACATTGTACGGGGAATCGAACCCGGGTCTTCGGCGTGACGAGCGAATGCTATAACCATTAGGCTACCCCACCGCCCCCTTTACAAAGTAGAGTATTCATACTGTAACTGGTTTTGACAAATGCGAGGGGAACTTTATTCATAGATCCTATGAGCATTTGCCACTACAGTGGCTATAGTTATGATAGTGTGAGACTATTCAAGAACTGTAAACGATATGTAAGCAAGTGAAATCAGATATCGCCGTAACCTTGAACGACCTATGTGATATGGTGTACTTCCTCACAGATAGCGTTTTAAGGAAACTTGAATACAGTCTCGATAACAATTATGTGGCCCGATATTACAACAGTCCCACATTTGTGTCCATGTTTCAGAATTTGTAGGTCCAATCCCGGTTTCAAACATTAATCGAATAGTTATATTTCAAAACGTTTTGGGGTAGACTTGTGAGATATATTTACATACATTTACCTCTTCAACCGACAGCCTTGAACATCTGGTTTACAGTCTTCAGTAAACCATGTTTGTCGTAGAAGGGCAACTAAAGGGATTGGGTGGTCGGCTCTCTGAATTGCTTGATACATGTAACCGTACGGCGGGTGCCACGTCTCTCATGAAGCTGGCATGTCAACTCAGAATTCGGTACGTATTGAACCTACTTGTGAAATATGTGAAATAAGGACCATAGAAGATCAGTTGGGAAATCTACAAATTTTATTTAGAGAAGTAGTATTTATTACACAAATCAACGTTCTAACCCACAGTATTCGAAATACGCAACCTCCCGCTGACGCATGAGAGGTACATTGCATTTCGAAGCAGTTTCAAATTTTTACGTGTCAAACTATCTTTCTCTTTAGTTGCATATTTGTTGAAAACAGAGGAAGAATTTTAGTCAGGTCTAATGACAACGTGGCAATTAATGTGTTTTAACAAAAACATGGGAAATTTTGGACATTTTAATTTATGCGTTTTACAACCTAATTACGAGCTTCTACAAATACGTCTAATGTCTCAAATATAATAGAAAATTCATGCATTTTTAATTCAATGCATGGAGAAGACTTGACCCGGGTTAAAATTTGTCTTGAGAAGCCCATGCATGTCGTAAGAAAGGGATCAGATGGTCAGGCACGCTGACCTGGTTGATACATGTCATATTAACCCAGTAGCATAGATCGATGTTCATGCCGTTGATCACTGGATTGTCTGGTTCAGACAGATTATTTACGTACTACTGCTATGTAGCTGGGATGTTGCTGAGGGCGACATTGAAACAAACAAATCAGTGGGAATGAAAGGGCCAGATAGTGGTTAGATAGCTGCATGTCATTCAAGACCACTGGGCGTCAACTTTGTTACTGCCACTGCGTTATCAAAGGTCTTATCCAGAAACACCAACACACAGGCACCGTCTAGGATCGAAGAAGGCCGGGGCAGCCCATGAAGACCACTCCAGCCGAAAATCATGATATGACCCGTACTCTGAGGCGTGAACCCATTGCCACGAGCAGTCGTTTGAAACTCTGGGTGCCCAACAGCCGTTTCTCATCGACCGAGCGTAATCTTCTCAAGGTTTTTGTGGTTCCAAAGGGTCATCAGACGATGACTCAGGAACGTCTGAAAGGATACTCTGCTCGACGCCGATGCAATCTTCGGATCTGGAGACGAAGTCACGGATCGGGGAAAGAAAGTTCCTGCTTCATGTTACGGATGGTTGTTGGAGAGCATTACCATGTGCTGAGGAACATTCATCCTGTTGTGGAGCATGACATCATATCAACATATTTATATTATGCTCTGAATACTAGATTGCTTCTGATGACTGAGTAATGCTTAATACTTTCAATTGGGCTTTTGTAAAAGAAACAAGAACCTATAGAGAGGCCTATATAGTCATTCCATTTTCATCTAAATTAGCTTGAACATTATTTAACTAGAACTGTTGCTATTAAAACTCCCTTGTATGCCAAGAACATGGTGAAAGGAGCAAGTGTGTATTGGAGATCTGCTTGGTCTGATATGAGACCAAGGTATATACATTATTGTTTTAGATAATATTCATTCAGTGACTGCTGATGTACATACAGTCTTAATTTACAAATCTTTATTCAATAAATGAATTAATAAAACCACAGTTAATTCCTAATGTTGTCTTTTTTATGTGGCCACATATCATTATTATCACGGGTACAACTTAATTAAGCCTTATGCAACCAACCGTAAAATGTCTTGATTTAAGCGGTCTGTCTTTTAGGAGGTCTGTCCTATGGGATGATACCGCTGGTTTGGGTGTCTCCGAACTAAGCCACTTAAAAGGCTTATGCTGCTCCACTAAACAGTATCATGTATGCTAAAGTAATATGTGTTTGTTAATAAAATCATTACTGCAGCTGCTGCGTCTAGTGTTCCCATGCCTAATTTAACATGTTTAAATCAAAACAGGAATGAAAATGTATGAAAACAGTTCACATTTACCAGATTATATTGACTGGCCTATTGCTCCACTACACAGTATCAAGTATACTAAAGTAATATGTTTGTATATTACTGCAGCTGCTGCGTCTAGTTTTTCCATACCAATTTTAACATGTTTAAATCAAAACAGGAATGAAAATGTATGAAAACAGTTCACATTTACAAGATTATATTGACTGGCCTATTGCTCCACTACACAGTATGAAGTATACTAAAGTAATGTGTTTGTTTATTACTGCAGCTGCTGCGTCTAGTTTTTCCATGCCTAATTAATATGTTTACACTGAGTGTTCTTACAAGAGGAATTAGGACTGTATTTGTTATAGTTATTGGGATTTTTGCTGAATGAGAGAAGTTCACATCTACCAGATTATATTTACTGGCGTCTTGCTGAATGAGGAAGGTTCACATTTCCCAGACTATATTTACTGGCTTAACCCTGAAAGAGGAAAGTTCATATTTACCGTTTGAAGACGGGGTATCAGTTTAGTCCATATGTATAGCTGTGCACACAAACTCTCTTCATTTTGCCCAGAATATTCCGCCGTTATGAGATGGAGTAGGATACTTTCCTTAACTACTTTCAACGAATACAGCGTGTGGCTGTATGCCACTATAGAACATTACTTTTGGTTGAAAATGATATCATATCATCTTTAAAACACAATGGGTGTGCTTCCTTCCATGTTGATCGACTCTCATGCATTGATATGAATCGGGATTTACGAATATTGTATTCTCAAACTTGTTGTTGCCCATGATGAAATGACAGGAATATTTGTGAACGTGGCATAAACCTTTACTCTAGATCCAACATGCTGTGGAATGAAAACCTTACCTGAATGCATTAATTTCCCCACTTCTTTGTGAGAATATGTGAAAAAGCTAATCAGATATGTCCCGAACTTTAAGCAAACAAGAGGTATGATGTACTTTCTTACAGATAACATATGACTGAAAATAGAAGTCGGGGGTGTTTGCTTCTCTGGGCTGTCATGAAAATGTCTTTCTGATTGCATCAAGCTTCTCTGGGCTGTCATGAAAATGTCTTTCTGATTGCATCAAGCGTCTCTGGTTTACTATGAAAATGTCTTTCTGATTGCATCAAGGTCGGATGTGAAAACTCCCATACTGATAAATATGGCATAGATGCACTTTAGGTTGATGCTTCCATATTTCGTCCACCGCCACAATCACTAAGTTCGTTAAGTCTCTTGGAATGCTTGAAGTTCGAAAACTCACTTTCCTCTTGTTGTTTTACTTGTAGTATGAATTTATGGACTACTTATATGTCAGTGCGTTCTAGTGCCAAAGGTTGCTTATATTTGTACCTCAATCTTATGGAATACATGTATGTCAATATGACGACTCGTGTTGCTGCTTGGTCATGTCAGTGCTGACGAATGTGCCGAACACTCTGACAAGTCGAACTTGGTTTAGACGAATTCGACACAGTTTGACTGTACTAAGGGTATGTCACTGTGATAGTATGCCTTGGCTGACTGTACTACGAGTATGTCACTGTGATAGTATGCCTTGGCTGACTGTACTACGAGTATGTCACTGTGATAGTATGCCTTGGCTGACTGTACTACGAGTATGTCACTGTGATAGTATGCCTTGGCTGACTGTACTACGAGTATGTCACTGTGCTAGTATGCCTTGGCTGACTGTACTACGAGTATGTCACTGTGATAGGATGCCTTGGTTAACTGTACTACGAGTATGTCACTGTGATAGTATGCCTTGGCTGACTGTACTACGAGTATGTCACTGTGATAGGATGCCTTGGCTGACTGTACTACGAGTATGTCACTGTGATAGTATGCCTTGGCTGACTGTACTACGAGTATGTCACTGTGATAGGATGCCTTGGCTGACTGTACTACGAGTATGTCACTGTGATAGGATGCCTTGGTTGACTGTACTACGAGGATATCACTGAGAGTATCATTTAGTCGGTTGTATTACGAGGATGCCTTAATACGATGCTTTGCTTGACTGAGAATGCCATTGTTATAGGATCCCTTAGTTGACAGTACTACGAGTATGTCACTGTGATAGTATACATTGATTGAAGGTGTTTGGCCAATGTCACAGTGATAGTATACCTTGGTAGAGGGTATTTCACGTATGTCACAGTGATAGTATACCTTGGTTGAAGGTATTTCACGTATGTCACAGTGATAGTGTACCTTGGTTGAAGGTATTTCACGTATGTCACAGTGATAGTATACATTGTTGGAATTATGACAAAATTTTGTAAAATTGATGGAGTGTATCAGTCTGAAAGATTTGTTTGTAGCTCAGCTCTTAAATTTCTTGTATGTCGCTTGTTATGTGAGTGTGATCATGAGAGTGTGTATGTGACAGTACGAACACGTGGGTGTTTACTGCATTTTGCATTAGGAGTTTATGTTTCAACCTTATACAATGTGCATGTATTACGTTGTTTTTGTGAGTGCACGGTTACCCAACACATGACTAGTAGTGGTAAGGTGAATGCTACCATATGATAGGACAGGATTTCAGCGATGAGTGTTCATATTCGGTCTCCTAATCAGGGCCCCATTTTGCACTGTGATCGTGGCACTAATATAATCGTAACTCCCATACTTATGCAGACAAAACGTTGTTGCTACACATGAAGATGCTGATTACCGCTCCGTGACACACGCAGACTTTGCGAATCGCTAATTGCAGTTAAGTCGTTCTGCTCTAAAATGATGTCCCTGTATGATTGTATCTTATCACTCTGACCTTGAGTCCCCCAATCAGTGTTTGAGTTTAGTATAATCGAGTCTGGATCAGGCAATCCAGTGATCAACAAAAGGAGCATCGATCTACGCAATTGGGAACCGATGACATGTGTTAACCTAGTCAGCGAGACTGACCACCCAATCCCGTTAGTCGCCTCTTACGACAAGCATGCAACTATATATATGAGCTGTCAGTCAAACACATGCAGGTGTTGTACAGTGCACACCCTTTATGTAGTTTATGTCACAATACACCCGTTGTCCAGTAGATCTGATTCGATGTCCTGACCACGACATCATCAAAGACGTTAAAATATGGTACCCAAAGCAGCTGTCAGTAGTATGTGTACAAACAAGATACGTGGATATCATCGTTTGATAACTGGGAAATGACACATAGGTACTACTGTTTGCTGTCAGTTTTCGCTTTAAGAAGACACGACATGGTGCTGAGACAAGTAATATTGACGTGAAGCTTATTTAATAGAATCAAAATACAGGTCCATTAGTTGTAATTTCAGGATGTGCTCAAAACGAAATTTCAAAATTCATCCTTTTGCATGGCAGAAACAGATAACCGTGGACTCGAATCCAAGATTTGTCATCATAATGCTGAATATGTGGTCAGCACCACAACCAAAGTAATACTCGTCTTAGACCTAGAACACTTGGGGCTTTTCTTTAGGGCGGTAGGGTAACATGGTGATTAAAGCGTTGGGCCGTAACACTGAAGACCCGGGTTCTATTCTCCACATGGGCACAATGTGTCAAGCTCATTTCAAGTGTCTCCCGCCGTGAGATTGCTGGAATATTGCTAAAACAGGCCAAAAACCTCCCTGACTCACTTTGGGCTTTCTTCCAATATCAAGTCCGAATGGTCACTGAATTGCCGTTAAAAGGTGCGTCGAACCGTACTCACTTGCTGTGATACAATATGAACCGGTCATTCGTTTGGGCAATGAAGGGAACACAGCCTGGGATATAACGACATGACAAGGGAATGGAGTAAAACGCCACAAGTAGATACTGAATGCATGTTTATTCAGGCCAAAACCAGATGGAGGCCAAGTACCTTGAGAATCAGTACTTTTGATATCCAGTCAAGGTTTATGCCATTTGACAAGAGACAACTTTCGCAATATGCATACACATAGGAGCGTTCATTAAAGATTTCCCCTGACCCGCTCGCAGTGAACCTAGTGAAACGAAACTTTTCAGTCCTTCTCTACATAGCATCCACCAAGAGTTACACACTTCTCCCTTCGTCTTATGCAACTAGCATCATGGGCCAACTAACAAACAGTAAAATCCACATGACGGACAGTGCCTTACCAATGGATAAATGAGGTCGACAAGGAATAGGAACATTGTCCACAGATTTCGACCACATTTAAACTGGTAATGCCAGAGTTTAACTATGTCATACTATGGGGCATAAGTTGCATAAGTTGCTTTCGTTTCATCAAATGTCTGTTCTGGAGTGCGACTTTTCAAGTACAAAAACTTGATCACTGCTCGTTACTCAACTGTCTCCTTTGTCCCACCTTACTTCTATATAACGCTTGTCAAACAAAACGCTTTCATAGTTCAATGCTGAACATTACCTCATGACCCACAGACATATGCGTCATTACTCCCACGAAGTTTCAGCCACATGTGAAAATCAAAAGTGAGTCGGGGAAATAATTAATGAAGGCCCCTCGTATGTCCACAGTTGTGTGGATCGATGCTCATGCTGTTGATTACTGGATTGTCTATCCCAGACACGATCATTTACAGGCCGTTTGCTGAGAGCGGCGTAAAACCTAATTCACTCACTCTTCATCCACATTTCATCTTCATCTAGGATTGACTATATTCAACAGGGATTGATTTAAGACCATACTTACCCTACTTATACACTGTGTATTTTGAGCTTACCAGTTCCTCTTATCCCCCAGTATACAGAGCGACGGGCATGGTAGCGGAATACTATGGAATCTCAGATGGGACATTTTCGTATTGTCCTCCTTTCAAAAACAAGCCAAACGTGGCAAAATTAGCCGAAACCGAAGTGCAACAATTTGACAATGCGACAATGCCAATTCTAGGATTTCACATAGTACTATCTTTTGAAGTCATTGCAAGAACACGTCGTGGGTGTTCGCTACGGCGGGTGCCACGTCTCTCTTGAAGTTCCCAAGTTGAAAGGAGTATGCGAACCCAGAATTCGTATTGATTCTACCTGTGAAATATGGGAAATAAGGACCATACAAGATCAATTGGGAAATCTACAAATTTTATTAAGAGAAGTAGTGCTTATTACACTAATCAACTTTGTACATTACATTACATTTTGAAGCAGTTTCAGATTTGTTTGAGTTGTACAGTTGATTTACGTGTCTGCCACTATTAGCTGCATATTTTCTGAAAACAGAGTCGGGGGTAATGGCATCATGGCCGTTAATATGTTACTGGTTACTGCCGCTGTGTTATCACAAAGGTCTTATCCAGAAACACGAACACACGGGGACCCGTGAAGGTCCCGGAGTGGAATAGACCTTCAGCAACCCATGTTTGCCATAAAAGGCGACTGTGCGACGACTGTCGGGATCGGGTGGTCAGACTCGCCGACTTGGCTGTCACATGTCTAGGCGCCAGCTTGGTTACTGCCACTGTGATATCAAAGGTCTTATCCAGAGACACCAACACACAGGCACCGTCAAGGATCGAATAATGCCAGGGCAGCTCAAGGAGACCATTCTAGCAGATCATGATATGACCCGTACCGTGAGGCGTGAAGCCTTTGCCACGACCAATTGTTTGAAACACCTCTGGGTGCCCAACAGCCGTTTTTCAAAGAAGACCGTACGTAATCTTCTCAAGGATCTTGCTCTGAAGTTCCAAAAGGTCATCAGACTATGACTCAGGAACATCAAAAACAACGTCTGAAAGGATGTTCTGGAACCTTCATCCTATTGTGGAGCATGACATCAAGGCAAATGGCGGATACACGATATTCTGATGTCAAACCCTCAATAGTTTTCATAGGGCCTATAGCGCCCAGGACATCCGACATCTCATCACCTGTCGTTCCAAGACAGGTCTGCTTTTCAGGAAAGTCAACAGCGTTGACATTTCTTACGTACAGGACCTACAAAATAACACTTTACCTACATTTTGCACGTTTTTGTCAATTATTCAATTTTCCACCAAACAATAAAACATTACTGACTAACAAACACGACAAATCACTATCCTAAAACAAAGAGTGCTTAATTAGGTTGCATAATATAAAGTTTTCCATTCACATGAAACAGGAAACAGGATTCTTTGTATTCAGTATGTGTAAGAGTTACTACAAGGTAACAAATGGCTGAAATGTATCACAAGTTTATTTACAAATGGGACTGGGGCAGTTTGTACATCAGTTAGAGTGACAAGACAAAACGACTGCAGGTTGTAGGAGAAAGCAAACTGTTATCCCTGTAGCGTGTACTCTAACATCTGGAACATCTTTATTACATAGTGTATCTTCAGGTCAAACGACCTTTCCGACAGTCTCGACAACAGATCCATTGGTCTCCAATACCCACGGTGTTCTGTTATGATATTCTTTTGAAAAAATATGCAAGAAACGGTTACAGCTATGTTTTGCTTATGTACATTCAGTGTACTGAGACAATTTAGATAACATAATCTGCATCCTCGTATACTAAGTTAGTATGTTTCTGCGTTCCTATGACTCATATTCGAGCAATATCACATGCACGAAATGGGCATCAGACAGTGTTCCCATGAGTGGAATCGAACCCAGATCTTCAACGTAGCGAGCCCTCAGATACCGTACCTGTGGCATAACATATAACTTTTCTCCAAAGGAGTCTAACTTCCCGTCGGAAATACACATTACAAAAGCCGTATATGATCGGATTGGCGACACTGTTGATGAAATACGACCTCAAGAACAAACTGTACAGCATCCGCCCAACTCCTTGAATGCCTGCAAATGTTTCCTTAGAGGCATGTCTGGCCGCCATTAAACTCAGGTGAGGAAGAAAGCTGAGTACAAATACAAGGGTGATCAGAAACATCATAAACAGTGTCTTTTGTGACAGCTTGCTTCCTGACGAAGGATTTGTAATTGGCGTGCTAGCAGCATGTGTATCTGCTGGTGGGATCAAGACGGTAGAGGTGACTTTCGGGGAACTCATTTCTTCATCTGTTTCACAACCTCCTAGACCATGGCTACTCTGTTTGTCGGTTGATGGCCTCGTTTCTGATTCAGATGTTACACACGTGTTTTCAACATCATCAGACTGGACACTAAAAGACACAACAGGTTTGTGTATCTGCTGCTCTGGGTTCTGCCTGGCTCTGTTCTTGTTGAAGAATGTCGTACGTCTATCAACCTGCCTCCATATTAGACTATAGAGGACAACTAGGCACACCATTACAGCCACGAAAAGAAAGAACTGAGCACCAGTATAGATGCTAACATATGGCGTCCCTCTGTAGTCGTCTGCTATCGAACAATCTGAACCGTTGATGTTGATGTTGTCTGTTGCCACTGTCATTTCACCAAAGATAACGGCTGCCGGTAAGGCGACAATCAAGGACATGACTGAACACATAGTGATTGTGACTTTAGCATCTAACCATGTTGACTGTCTTTGAAAAGGTCGACAAAGTTTCCTGTACCTGTCCACTGCTACAGCTAGGAGAATGGACCCAGAAGCATACGTTGTAAATGCCATGATTACTCGCATGACTTTGCACAGGCCGTAGCGTGCTAGTGTGTATTTATGTCTCATGTCAGCTATTTCATGAGGTATGCATATACCACAGTTGATAAGGTCAAATATTGCCAGGGCTATTATATATCTATTGGTGGTCCTTGGTTTGAACTTGGCACTGTACACATAACAGACAAGAGAATTCCCCAAGGAACCTAACAACATCAGAACAACAAGAAACAAGATGGCGGGCAGAACCTGGAGGGCGTAACGATCATCATAATCATGAAGGAAAGTCTCAGTGTCGTTCTGGAAACTGATGTTCTCCATCATGTGCAGAGGCAGCTGGAACATCTAAATGATGGATGGGGAAACCGCTCTTCTCGACCTGAAAGTAAAGACTGTGCATGCATGAGTGTGTCACTATTTTGCTTTTAGATCTGAGTCAGGATTTACTTGGGATCCAAACGGAATACAGGAGACATTACCACTGAAACTCACAACCCTTTCTGTGAACTGAATGATGGCAGTTGAGACAGAAGTGTTACGACTACACACACCTGTTGCAACACAATACAGTTAACTCTGAAAATAATCCATACAGTCCACACAAAAAGAGAGAAGGCAAAAACAAAACAATAGTGTTCACAAAACCACTTGGTATGTCCTCATTTCAGAGAAACATAATGTATGTCTGAAAACGTCACCCCAAGCCCTTCCACTACGTTCAACATACAAGACATATACAACATTAATATTATGTTTTGCGGGCCCATTGACTTCTACTAGTGGAGCAGTCTGGTTCACCTGTAGAGGGGTGTACCCAAACCAGCGTAACCACATTTTCTCTTGTAATAAAATATGAGGCTCTGTTGTAACTGATACTGAAATCCCGCATTGACATTCTGGTGGCGTTTCAAATAAAATTGGGTTTTTGACCGCTAGGTATATATGGATTCATGGATTAGTTTGCCTGTGATTTAGATGGGTGTATCTGTTGTAACTACATTTGGGGATATCATGTACGTGATTTTGTCATGACAAAGCAGCGGAAGTTCAAATTACCAGATTTTACATCCTGCTCGCCACTGACTCATATCCTTTGCCCTTCCTGTAGTACCTCTCCGGAACGTTTTCTCTCAGGGTTCACTTTAGTTCTGTGACAGCTTTCCCATATTATCCTTCTTAAAGAATTGTTTCAACATCTCGAGACAGAGTCAATGGATATCATTTGACGCCCCTTTTAGCAGCAACGTCATGGCGGGGGACACCACAAATGCGCATGTGCTCCATACATTGTACCAATGTTGGGAATCGAACCCGGACATTCAGCGTGAAGACCACTGTAACCATTAGGCTACATGATAAAGATAGTCTTTGTTTCATCTTCATTTAGCTAGGATGGCTTGAGAACGCAAAGGTCACTCATGGATTCATGAGCATTGATACTACCGTCCATTTACCTGCCAGAGGCAGTCTCTATCTGCTGGACATGATTCATTGCGAATGTGCTTCGTTTGTAGATTGCATGTGCAACAAGATATCTCTGGAAGATATCCTGTCTATGTTGATAGATACAAACAACATGTGTTTACTGTGTGTCCATTTCACACCCAGACTTCACATTTGCGAATTACTGTTCCTTCGCCACTTCTTCTAACTGACTTGGAGCACTGGAGCATTTTCAAAAGACAGAACTCGCTCGAGAACCACTTTAATTTTTGCATTGTGTGCAGGCACTCCAAGTCACTTCATATTTGTTTTTATATTTGTTGCTGGCTACATCTTTGTACATCCAGGGGGTTAAACACATTTCTGACATCGACTTGTTTGCTGACCTTGGGACTGGATTATTCTTGCTCATTTCTTTACGAGATATGAAGCGATCGACAATGAAAGTTGCTTGGACCAAGCTCTTTCATAGTCTTTGTTGATCAGGGGCGTTGATGGCCTCAATTGTACTTTTCAGCGCAGTGAACAAAGTAGATCAGTTGGTGCTGGCATGAAGATTGGGTTGAATAGCACAGTTCAGCTGCTGTATTGCGTTACTTCCTTGCTAAAGGGGTCATTTACAATTATACCTTAAAAGTAAACGATGATGACACCATTTGATATTTCCGACCGACATTGAAATATTTAGGGTTTCGTAAAATATGGATGCTTTATCTTCATTTTACCCGTAGGGACAGGGGGTTGTTTGCTAAAAGATACATGCTTAGCAAACAATTTCAACTACAACTGACTTACAAAAGTAGTCAGTTGAAAGTTGTCATAAAATGTGATGGTATTTCAGTGAGTCTATACTTGTTCTAACTGGAGCCTCACAAATATCAGGGGTGTATATTGTTTCATTTTGTGTTAAGCAGATACCCCAAGCATGGGTTGCTGAAGGCCTTTTCTATCCCGAGACCTTCACGGGTGATATCATTTGAAGGGGCACAAACAGTGTTTTATATATTTGGATAAGTTGACGATGAGTGGTTATTAATCACTTTTTATGGGGAAAAGAAAGTAAGAGATTGGGGTATTCACCCAGAAATATTTTGATAAAATAAATTTACTTTGTTCAACAAGTGATGGACATAGCAAAAAAATGGAATTCGGCATTTCAAACAGATTAAAAGTTCGGTTTTCTTTCAAAGTTAGCTAGCGCATTGTTTCTCATAGTAGGCTATGATTTGTTGTTCTAAATTTGGGTAGCGAGATTCTACTGTGAAAGGATACTCAGATAAGCTTCAGGAAGAAGTGCATTCTTATACGTTGAATACTAGATTCCTTCTGATGGATGGTTAATACTTGAATTCCAAACTTGTGCAAAGTGGTCTAAAAGGATTCTTGAAGAGAGTAATGTTATTAGAATACTGAAAGGTCCATACACAAGTCATTCCATTTTCATCTAAATTAGTTTTAACATTATTTAACTAGAATTGTTGCTACTAAGTGTCAGATTGTACATAAGGTTGTAGATGATATGGAATAACCTCTGACTAAGTTGTACAAATTTATCCGAATAAGAAATCAAATTAACTAACTAATATTAATGAAGAGGGGAATAGGCCCTGTATGCCAAGAACACGGTGAAAGGAGAAAGTGTGTATTGGTCTGCTTGGTCTGATATGAGAGTAAGGTATATAAATTATTGTTTTAGATAATAGTCACAAGCAAACATAGGTTGATGTACAAAAATATATGTTTATGAATTACAGTTAATATCTAGAGTTGTCTTTTTCTTTATGTGGCCACATATCATTATTATCACGGGTACAGCTTAATTAAGATTATGCACCCAACCGTAAAATATGTTGATTTAAGGGGTTTGTCTTTTAGGAGGTCTATCCTATGGGATGATACCGCTGGTTTGGGTGTCTCCGAACTAAGTCACTTAAAAGGCTTATGCTCCTCTAATATATAGTATCATGTATACTAAAGTAATATGTGTTTGTTAACAAAATCATTACTGCAGCTGCTGCGTCTAGTGCTTCCATGCCAAATTTAATGTGTTTAAATCAAAACAGGAATGCTGAATGAGGAAGGTTCATATTTCCCAGACTATACTTACTGGCGTAATCCTATATGAGGAAGATTCATATTTACCAGACTATATTCGTTATATTTATTGACTTATTGGTGAATCAGGAAAGTTCATATTTACCAGATTATATCCAACGTCTCATTGCTGAATGAGGAAGGTTCGTGTTTACCAGAATACATTTAATTTTTTAGCGATTTATTGGTGAATGAGAAAAGCTCCTATTTACCGTTAGATGACTTTGCAGGGTATCAGTTTAGTCCATATTTACAGCTGTGCACACAGTCGCTCTTCATTTAACCCAGAATATTCCGTCGTTAAAAGAAGGTGCAGGATACTTTCCTTAACTACTTTCAACCAATAGAGCCGTTTGTCTATATTAGATTGTAGATCATGACGGCTTTAACACCGTTGCTTGAGGATTGCGATCACTCCGTCAAGTGACTCTACGTATTCAAGAGTGATTGGAAGGAATGGACTACAAACTGGGAAGTACTGACAAGTAAATGGGTTATGAACTTATATCATATCACCATTAACAGAAACTGGGTGTGCTTCCTTCTCTGCTGATCCGCTTCCTCATGTAAACGAGTCAGTGTTTATGAATATCGTTTTTTCAACCATGGTGTTCCTCATACGGAAATGTCTACAATAGCAGTGAAAGCGGCACAAAACCTTGTTCTAGATCTAAGATGTTTTGCAATGGAAACATTAATACATTAATTTCCCTACTTCCATGTGTGATACTTGACTCGATTTTAGAAAGTAATTGAGTGAGTGAGTGAGTTTAGTTTTACGCCGCTTTTTAGCAATATTCCAGTAATATCACGGCCGGGGACACCAGAAAATGGCCCTCACACATTGTACCCATGTGGGGAATCGAACCCGGGTCTTCGGCGTGACAAGCGAATGCTATAACCATTAGGCTACCCCACCGCCCCCTTTACAAAGTAGAGTATTCATACTGTAACTGGTTTTGACGAATGCGAGGGGAACTTTATTCACAGATCCTATGAGCATTTGCCACTACAGTGGCTATAGTTATGATGATGTGAGACTATTCAAGAACTGTAAACGATATGTAAGCAAGTGAAATCAGATATCGCCATAACCTTGAACGACCTATGTGATATGGTGTACTTCCTCACAGATAGCGTTTTAAGGAAACTTGAATACAGTCTCGATAACAATTATGTGGCCCAATATTACAACAGTCCCACATTTGTGTCCATGTTTCAGAATTTGTAGGTCCAATCTGGGTTTCAAACATTAATCGAATAGTTATATTTCAAAACGTTTTTGGGTAGACTTGTGAGATATATTTACATACATTTACCTCTTCAACCGACAGCCTTGAACATCTGGTTTACAGTCTTCAGTAAACCATGTTTGGCGTAAAAGGGCGACTAAAGGGACTGGGTGGTCGGCTCTCTGAATTGCTTGACACATGTAACCGTACGGCGGGTGCCACGTCTCTCATGAAGCTGGCATGTCAACTCAGAATTCGATACGTATTGAACCTATTTGTGAAATATGTGAAATATGTGAAATATGTGAAATAAGGACCATAGAAGATCAGTTGGGAAATCTACAAATTTTATTTAGAGAAGTAGTACTTATTACACAAATCAACGTTCTAACCCACAGTATTCGAAATACGCAACCTCCCGCTGACGCAAGACAGGTACATTACATTTCGAAGCAGTGTCAAACTATCTTTCTCTTTAGTTGCATATTTGTTGAAAACAGAGGAAGAGTTTTAGTCAGGTCTAATGACAACGTGGCAGTTAATGTGTTTTAACAAAAACATGGGAAACTTTGGACACTTTAATTTATGCGTTTTAAAACCTAATTACGAGCTTCTACAACTACGTCTAATGTCTCAAATATAATAGACAATTCATGTATTTTTAATTTAATGCATGGAGAAGACTTGACCCGGGTTAAAATTTGTCTTGAGCAGTAGCATAGATCGATGTTCATGCCGTTGATCACTAGATTGTCTGGTTCAGACTTGATTATTTACGTACTACTGTTATGTAGCTGGAATGGTGCTGAGGGCGACACTGAAACAAACAAAACATTGGGAATGAAAGGGCCAGATAGTGGTTAGATAGCTGCATGTCATTCAAGATCACTGGGCGTCAACTATGTTACTGCCACTGTGTTATCAAAGGTCTTATCCAGAGACACCAACACACAGGCACCGTCTAGGATCGAACAAGTCCAGGGCAGCTCATGAAGACCAATCCAGCCGAAAATCATGACATGACCCGTACTCTGTGGCGTGAACCCATTGCCACAAGCAGTTGCCACAAGCAACTCTGGGTGCTTAACAGCTGTTTCTCATCGACCGAGCGTAATCTTCTCAAGGTTTTTGTAGTTCCAAAGGGTCGTCAGACGATGACTCAGGAACATCAAAAGCTACGCCTGAAAGGATATTCTGCTCGACACCGATGCAATCTTCGGATCTGGAGACGAAGTCACGGATCGGGGAAAGAAAGTTCCTGCTTCATGTTACGGATGGTTGTTGGAGAGCATTACCATGTGCTGAGGAACATTCATCCTATTGTGGAGCATGACATCCAGGAAAATGGCGGATACACGATATTCTGATGTCAAATACTTCAATAGATTTGAAACGGCCCATACCGCCCAAGACATCCGACACTATCTCATCATGTGTCGTACCAAGACAGTTTGTACTCAATGATCAGCTCTTCAACAAAATCAGCTGCGTTGACATTTGTTAAGTACAGGGTCTACAAAGTAACACATTACCTACATTGTGCACGTTTTTGTCAATTATCCAATTTTCCACCAAACAATAAAGTATTACTGACCAAGAATCGCTACAAATCGCTGTCCTAAAACAGGGAGGGCTTCCAAATACAAGGCAAATACAACAATAATATTATGTTATGCGGGTCCCTGATACTGAAAACCCGCCATGGCATTCTGATGGCGTTTTGAATAACAGGGTTTTTCACCGCTAGGTATTTAGGACCCATGGATTATCTTACCTGTGATTTAGATGGGTGTATCTGTTGTAAGTACATTTGGGGACATCAGGTACGTGGTTTACTCATGACAAGATCAGATTACCAGATTTTACATCCTGCTCACCACAGACTCATATCACCTGCCGTTCCTGTAGTACCTATCGAGAACGTTTTCTCTCAGAGTTCATTTCAGTTCTATGACAACGTTCAGTTATTATCCTTCGTAAAGAACCGTTTCAACTTCTGGATAGTGAGTGAGTGGGTATCATTTCATGCCGCTTTTAGCAGCAACGTCATGGCGGGTGACACCACAAATGCACATGTGCTCCATACATTGTACCAATGTTGGGAATCGAACCCGGGTATTCAGCGTGAAGACCACTGTAACCATTAGGCTACCCAGACCAACCAACTTCTGATGTGCTACATGATAAAGATAGTCTTTGTTTCATCTTCATTTAACTGGGATGGCTTGTGAAAGCAAAGATCACTCAGGGATTCTTCAAACATCCTTGAATATGACTGACCGTTGGTGCTGGACATGATTCATTGCGAATGTGCTTCGTTTATAGACTGCATGTGCAACAAGATGTCTCTGGAAGATATCCTGTCTATGTTGATAGATACAAACAACATGTGTTTACTGTGTGTCCATTTCACACCCAGACTTCACATTTGCGAATTACTGTTCCTTCGCCACTTCTTCTAACTGACTTGGAGCACTGGAGCATTTTCAAAAGACAGAACTCGCTCGAGAACCACTTTAATTTTTGCATTGAGTGCAGGCACTCCACGTCACTTCATATTTGTTTTTTTTCTGTCTTTGTATGTACTTTACATCTTTGTATGTACTGTTACACGCATTTCTGACACCGGCTTGTTTGCTGACCTCGGGATTGGATCATATTTGCTCATTTCTTTACGAGATATGAAGCGATTGGTTATGAAAGTTGCTATGGTGGCACTGTTTCATGAGAAACTGCAAGTGGTAGCTCCGATTGTCTGAAATGTGAGTGTCAAACTGTTAGTACTTCTCTCACATTGGAATACCTTGTCTATTTGGTTTTTCAAAACCCACCACGACAGCATTCAACTTAAGGCGAGATGAGTTTGCAAGTCCTCATTTTCAAATGCTGCCACCAGCTCTGGAGGGAGTCCCGTCATCAGCATCACCATAACTAGCTGTAGCTGGAGTAGGTCCAACGGTTGCACACGGAAGGGTCATTATGCTGGCTTCTATAGTTTGGCTCTCATGCCTAAGTGTGTTCTGGTTGGGGTCTGGAAGAGGTTCAATGGAAACATTATGTCCAACTACTGATAAGAATGGTATCTATGGATGCCTCTCGCCTTCAATTGGTATGACTCTATGTACGTCATCTGGCTTGGACCAAGCTCTTTCATACGTCTTGTAAGTTGTCCAGTGTGAAAGAACATTAGGACGTATTACTGGGGGGTTGAACTCCTCCCTTGTTCTTTTCAGCGAAGTGAACAAAGTTGATCAGTTGGTACTACCATGAAAATTGGGTTGAATTGTACAGTTCAACTGCTGTATTGTGTTGCTTACTTGCTAAAGGGGCCATTTCAACTGTATCTTAAAGGTAAATGATGATGACACCATTTGATATTTCTGACCGGAGCATTAAAATATTTGGTGTTTCGTAAAATATGGATGCTTTATCTTCATTTTTAGGCGTAGGGACAGGGGGTTGTTTGCTTACAAAAGTAGTCAGTTGAAAGTTGTCATAAAGCGTTGTGATGATATTTCACTGAGTCTATACTTGTTCGAATTGGAGCCTTACAAATATCTGGGATGTATTTTGTGTTAAGCAGATATCATTTTAAAACGCATAACTTATCTAAAATAATATTTTTATACTGTTTGCCCTACGGAGTCTAGATATGCTCAGTTTGTCAGAATTAGAACGCGTTTCAGCAAAACTATACAAGAGTTTAGGATACAATAATGTACAAAAGTTGTAAAATATGTTTTGAATCAGTGGATCCTTTTTGCTCTTCGAAACTCACAGGGTGTATTCACATCTACCTCTGCTTGATGTGGGTAATGAATTACCCATGTATTACAGTCTGACGATACAAAAAATGCAGCCCGATCATTTCGTGTTGGAACACATAGAGAAAGGCGTAACCTGCTACTGGAGTAAGGGTGAAAAATTAACATTTTCTCCAAGACGCCATCGGATTGATACATTTACCGTGTGTTTTCCTTAACAGTAGTGGTAGGTCATCATTTCTGATCATGTAACTGCAGACGGTTACGCTAGCTTGGCTCAACCCCCAAAGCCGGACCTCCCTATAAACATAATAGATAAAATATACACACGATATCATTTGAGTGAGTGAGTTTAGTTTTATGCCACACTCTGCAGTATTCCTGCTATATGGTAACGGTCTGTAGACAATCGAGTCTTGACCACGTAATCCAGTGGTCAACAGCATGAGCATCGATCTGCCCAAAAAATTGGGAACCAATGACATATGTCAACCAACTCAGCGAGCCTAACCACTCGATCCCGTTAGCTGCTTCTTACGACAAACATAGTCGCCTTTTATGGCAAGCATGGGTTGCTGAAGGCCTTTAGTGGTGTCCACTAAACAGTATCAAGTATACTAAAGTAATATGTGTTTGTTAATAAAACCATTACTGCAGCTGCCGCGTCTAGTGTTCCCATGCCTAATTTAATGTGTTTTCATTACAACAGGAATGAAAATGAATGAAAACAGTTCACATTTACCAGATAATATTGACTGGCCTATTGCTCCACTATACAGTATCAAGTATACTAAAGTAATGTGTTTGTTTCTTACTGCAGCTGCTGCGTCTAGTTTTTCCATGCCTAATTAATATGTTTACACTGAGTGTTCTTACTAGAGGAATTAGGACTGCATTTGTTATGGTTATTGGGATTTTCGCTGAATGAGAAAAGTTCACATTTACCAGATTATATTTACTGGCTTAACCCTGAAAGAGTAAAGTTCATATTTACCGTTTGATGACGGGGTATCAGTTTAGTCCATATGTATAGCTGTGCACACAAACTCTCTTCATTTTGCCCAGAATATTCAGCCGTTATGAGAAGGAGTAGGATACTTTCCTTAACTACTTTCAACGTGTGGCTGTATGTCACTGTAGAACATTACTTTTGGTTGAAAATGATATCATATCATCTTTAAAACACAATGGGTGTGCTTCCTTCCATGTTGATCGACTCTCATGCATTGATATGAATCGGGATTTATGAATATTGTAATCTCAAACTTGTTGTTGCCCATGATGAAATGACAGGAATATTTGTGAACGTGGCATAAACCTTTACTCTAGATCCAACATGCTGTGGAATGAAAACCTTACCTGAATGCATTAATTTCCCCACTTCTTTGTGAGAATATGTGAAAAAGCTAATCAGATATGTCCCGACCTTTAAGCAAACAAGAGGTATGATGTACTTTCTTACAGATAACATATGACTGAAAATAGAAGTCGGGGGTGTTTGCTTCTCTGGGCTGTCATGAAAATGTCTTTCTGATTGCATCAAGCTTCTCTGGGCTGTCATGAAAATGTCTTTCTGATTGCATCAAGCGTCTCTGGTTTACTATGAAAATGTCTTTCTGATTGCATCAAGGTCGGATGTGAAAACTCCCATACTGATAAATATGGCATAGATGCACTTTAGGTTGATGCTTCCATATTTCGTCCACCGCCACAATCACTAAGTTCGTTAAGTCTCTTGGAATGCTTGAAGTTCGAAAGCTCACCTTCCTCTTGTTGTTTTACTTGTAGTATGAATTTATGGACTACTTATATGTCAGTGCGTTCTAGTGCCAAAGGTTGCTTTTATTTGTACCTCAATCTTATGGAATACATGTATGTCAATATGACGACTCGTGTTGCTGCTTGGTCATGTCAGTGCTGACGAATGTGCCGAACACCCTGACAAGTCGAACTTGGTTTAGACGAATTCGACACAGTTTGACTGTACTAAGGGTATGTCACTGTGATAGTATGCCTTGGCTGACTGTACTACGAGTATGTCACTGTGATAGTATGCCTTGGCTGACTGTACTACGAGTATGTCACTGTGATAGTATGCCTTGGCTGACTGTACTACGAGTATGTCACTGTGATAGTATGCCTTGGCTGACTGTACTACGAGTATGTCACTGTGCTAGTATGCCTTGGCTGACTGTACTACGAGTATGTCACTGTGATAGGATGCCTTGGTTAACTGTACTACGAGTATGTCACTGTGATAGTATGCCTTGGCTGACTGTACTACGAGTATGTCACTGTGATAGGATGCCTTGGCTGACTGTACTACGAGTATGTCACTGTGACAGTATGCCTTGGCTGACTGTACTACGAGTATGTCACTGTGATAGGATGCCTTGGCTGACTGTACTACGAGTATGTCACTGTGATAGGATGCCTTGGTTGACTGTACTACGAGGATATCACTGAGAGTATCATTTAGTCGGCTGTATTACGAGGATGCCTTAATACGATGCTTTGCTTGACTGAGAATGCCATTGTTATAGGATCCCTTAGTTGACAGTACTACGAGTATGTCACTGTGATAGTATACATTGATTGAAGGTGTTTGGCCAATGTCACAGTGATAGTATACCTTGGTAGAGGGTATTTCACGTATGTCACAGTGATAGTATACCTTGGTTGAAGGTATTTCACGTATGTCACAGTGATAGTGTACCTTGGTTGAAGGTATTTCACGTATGTCACAGTGATAGTATACATTGTTGGAATTATGACAAAATTTTGTAAAATTGATGGAGTGTATCAGTCTGAAAGATTTGTTTGTAGCTCAGCTCTTAAATTTCTTGTATGTCGCTTGTTATGTGAGTGTGATCATGAGAGTGTGTATGTGACAGTACGAACACGTGGGTGTTTACTGCATTTTGCATTAGGAGTTTATGTTTCAACCTTATACAATGTGCATGTATTACGTTGTTTTTGTGAGTGCACGGTTACCCAACACATGACTAGTAGTGGTAAGGTGAATGCTACCATATGATAGGACAGGATTTCAGCGATGAGTGTTCATATTCGGTCTCCTAATCAGGGCCCCATTTTGCACTGTGATCGTGGCACTAATATAATCGTAACTCCCATACTTATGCAGACAAAACGTTGTTGCTACACATGAAGATGCTGATTACCGCTCCGTGACACACGCAGACTTTGCGAATCGCTAATTGCAGTTAAGTCGTTCTGCTCTAAAATGATGTCCCTGTATGATTGTATCTTATCACTCTGACCTTGAGTCCCCCAATCAGTGTTTGAGTTTAGTATAATCGAGTCTGGATCAGGCAATCCAGTGATCAACAAAAGGAGCATCGATCTACGCAATTGGGAACCGATGACATGTGTTAACCTAGTCAGCGAGACTGACCACCCAATCCCGTTAGTCGTCTCTTACGACAAGCATGCAACTATATATATGAGCTGTCAGTCAAACACATGCAGGTGTTGTACAGTGCACACCCTTTATGTAGTTTATGTCACAATACACCCGTTGTCCAGTAGATCTGATTCGATGTCCTGACCACGACATCATCAAAGACGTTAAAATATGGTACCCAAAGCAGCTGTCAGTAGTATGTGTACAAACAAGATACGTGGATATCATCGTTTGATAACTGGGAAATGACACATAGGTACTACTGTTTGCTGTCAGTTTTCGCTTTAAGAAGACACGACATGGTGCTGAGACAAGTAATATTGACGTGAAGCTTATTTAATAGAATCAAAATACAGGTCCATTAGTTGTAATTTCAGGATGTGCTCAAAACGAAATTTCAAAATTCATCCTTTCGCATGGCAGAAACAGATAACCGTGGACTCGAATCCAAGATTTGTCATCATAATGCTGAATATGTGGTCAGCACCACAACCAAAGTAATACTCGTCTTAGACCTAGAACACTTGGGGCTTTTCTTTAGGGCGGTAGGGTAACATGGTGATTAAAGCGTTGGGCCGTAACACTGAAGACCCGGGTTCTATTCTCCACATGGGCACAATGTGTCAAGCTCATTTCAAGTGTCTCCCGCCGTGAGATTGCTGGAATATTGCTAAAACAGGCCAAAAACCTCCCTGACTCACTTTGGGCTTTCTTCCAATATCAAGTCCGAATGGTCACTGAATTGCCGTTAAAAGGTGCGTCGAACCGTACTCACTTGCTGTGATACAATATGAACCGGTCATTCGTTTGGGCAATGAAGGGAACACAGCCTGGGATATAACGACATGACAAGGGAATGGAGTAAAACGCCACAAGTAGATACTGAATGCATGTTTATTCAGGCCAAAACCAGATGGAGGCCAAGTACCTTGAGAATCAGTACTTTTGATATCCAGTCAAGGTTTATGCCATTTGACAAGAGACAACTTTCGCAATATGCATACACATAGGAGCGTTCATTAAAGATTTCCCCTGACCCGCTCGCAGTGAACCTAGTGAAACGAAACTTTTCAGTCCTTCTCTACATAGCATCCACCAAGAGTTACACACTTCTCCCTTCGTCTTATGCAACTAGCATCATGGGCCAACTAACAAACAGTAAAATCCACATGACGGACAGTGCCTTACCAATGGATAAATGAGGTCGACAAGGAATAGGAACATTGTCCACAGATTTCGACCACATTTAAACTGGTAATGCCAGAGTTTAACTATGTCATACTATGGGGCATAAGTTGCATAAGTTGCTTTCGTTTCATCAAATGTCTGTTCTGGAGTGCGACTTTTCAAGTACAAAAACTTGATCACTGCTCGTTACTCAACTGTCTCCTTTGTCCCACCTTACTTCTATATAACGCTTGTCAAACAAAACGCTTTCATAGTTCAATGCTGAACATTACCTCATGACCCACAGACATATGCGTCATTACTCCCACGAAGTTTCAGCCACATGTGAAAATCAAAAGTGAGTCGGGGAAATAATTAATGAAGGCCCCTCGTATGTCCACAGTTGTGTGGATCGATGCTCATGCTGTTGATTACTGGATTGTCTATCCCAGACACGATCATTTACAGGCCGTTTGCTGAGAGCGGCGTAAAACCTAATTCACTCACTCTTCATCCACATTTCATCTTCATCTAGGATTGACTATATTCAACAGGGATTGATTTAAGACCATACTTACCCTACTTATACACTGTGTATTTTGAGCTTACCAGTTCCTCTTATCCCCCAGTATACAGGCATGGTAGCGGAATACTATGGAATCTCAGATGGGACATTTTCGTATTGTCCTCCTTTCAAAAACAAGCCAAACGTGGCAAAATTAGCCGAAACCGAAGTGCAACAATTTGACAATGCGACAATGCCAATTCTAGGATTTCACATAGTACTATCTTTTGAAGTCATTGCAAGAACACGTCGTGGGTGTTCGCTACGGCGGGTGCCACGTCTCTCTTGAAGTTCCCAAGTTGAAAGGAGTATGCGAACCCAGAATTCGTATTGATTCTACCTGTGAAATATGGGAAATAAGGACCATACAAGATCAATTGGGAAATCTACAAATTTTATTAAGAGAAGTAGTGCTTATTACACTAATCAACTTTGTACATTACATTACATTTTGAAGCAGTTTCAGATTTGTTTGAGTTGTACAGTTGATTTACGTGTCTGCCACTATTAGCTGCATATTTTCTGAAAACAGAGTCGGGGGTAATGGCATCATGGCAGTTAATATGTTACTGGTTACTGCCGCTGTGTTATCACAAAGGCCTTATCCAGAAACACGAACACACGGGGACCCGTGAAGGTCCCGGAGTGGAATAGACCTTCAGCAACCCATGTTTGCCATAAAAGGCGACTGTGCGACGACTGTCGGGATCGGGTGGTCAGACTCGCCGACTTGGCTGACACATGTCTAGGCGCCAGCTTGGTTACTGCCACTGTGATATCAAAGGTCTTATCCAGAGACACCAACACACAGGCACCGTCAAGGATCGAATAATGCCAGGGCAGCTCAAGGAGACCATTCTAGCAGATCATGATATGACCCGTACCGTGAGGCGTGAAGCCTTTGCCACGACCAATTGTTTGAAACACCTCTGGGTGCCCAACAGCCGTTTTTCAAAGAAGACCGTACGTAATCTTCTCAAGGATCTTGCTCTGAAGTTCCAAAAGGTCATCAGACTATGACTCAGGAACATCAAAAACAACGTCTGAAAGGATGTTCTGGAACCTTCATCCTATTGTGGAGCATGACATCAAGGCAAATGGCGGATACACGATATTCTGATGTCAAACCCTCAATAGTTTTCATAGGGCCTATAGCGCCCAGGACATCCGACATCTCATCACCTGTCGTTCCAAGACAGGTCTGCTTTTCAGGAAAGTCAACAGCGTTGACATTTCTTACGTACAGGACCTACAAAATAACACTTTACCTACATTTTGCACGTTTTTGTCAATTATTCAATTTTCCACCAAACAATAAAACATTACTGACTAACAAACACGACAAATCACTATCCTAAAACAAAGAGTGCTTAATTAGGTTGCATAATATAAAGTTTTCCACTCACATGAAACAGGAAACAGGATTCTTTGTATTCAGTATGTGTAAGAGTTACTACAAGGTAACAAATGGCTGAAATGTATCACAAGTTTATTTACAAATGGGACTGGGGCAGTTTGTACATCAGTTAGAGTGACAAGACAAAACGACTGCAGGTTGTAGGAGAAAGCAAACTGTTATCCCTGTAGCGTGTACTCTAACATCTGGAACATCTTTATTACATAGTGTATCTTCAGGTCAAACGACCTTTCCGACAGTCTCGACAACAGATCCATTGGTCTCCAATACCCACGGTGTTCTGTTATGATATTCTTTTGAAAAAATATGCAAGAAACGGTTACAGCTATGTTTTGCTTATGTACATTCAGTGTACTGAGACAATTTAGATAACATAATCTGCATCCTCGTATACTAAGTTAGTATGTTTCTGCGTTCCTATGACTCATATTCGAGCAATATCACATGCACGAAATGGGCATCAGACAGTGTTCCCATGAGTGGAATCGAACCCAGATCTTCAACGTAGCGAGCCCTCAGATACCGTACCTGTGGCATAACATATAACTTTTCTCCAAAGGAGTCTAACTTCCCGTCGGAAATACACATTACAAAAGCCGTATATGATCGGATTGGCGACACTGTTGATGAAATACGACCTCAAGAACAAACTGTACAGCATCCGCCCAACTCCTTGAATGCCTGCAAATGTTTCCTTAGAGGCATGTCTGGCCGCCATTAAACTCAGGTGAGGAAGAAAGCTGAGTACAAATACAAGGGTGATCAGAAACATCATAAACAGTGTCTTTTGTGACAGCTTGCTTCCTGACGAAGGATTTGTAATTGGCGTGCTAGCAGCATGTGTATCTGCTGGTGGGATCAAGACGGTAGAGGTGACTTTCGGGGAACTCATTTCTTCATCTGTTTCACAACCTCCTAGACCATGGCTACTCTGTTTGTCGGTTGATGGCCTCGTTTCTGATTCAGATGTTACACACGTGTTTTCAACATCATCAGACTGGACACTAAAAGACACAACAGGTTTGTGTATCTGCTGCTCTGGGTTCTGCCTGGCTCTGTTCTTGTTGAGGAATGTCTTACGTCTATCAACCTGCCTCCATATTAGACTATAGAGGACAACTAGGCACACCATTACAGCCACGAAAAGAAAGAACTGAGCACCAGTATAGATGCTAACATATGGCGTCCCTCTGTAGTCGTCTGCTATCGAACAATCTGAACCGTTGATGTTGATGTTGTCTGTTGCCACTGTCATTTCACCAAAGATAACGGCTGCCGGTAAGGCGACAATCAAGGACATGACTGAACACATAGTGATTGTGACTTTAGCATCTAACCATGTTGGCTGTCTTTGAAAAGGTCGACAAAGTTTCCTGTACCTGTCCACTGCTACAGCTAGGAGAATGGACCCAGAAGCATACGTTGTAAATGCCATGATTACTCGCATGACTTTGCACAGGCCGTAGCGTGCTAGTGTGTATTTATGTCTCATGTCAGCTATTTCATGAGGTATGCATATACCACAGTTGATAAGGTCAAATATTGCCAGGGCTATTATATATCTATTGGTGGTCCTTGGTTTGAACTTGGCACTGTACACATAACAGACAAGAGAATTCCCCAAGGAACCTAACAACATCAGAACAGCAAGAAACAAGATGGCGGGCAGAACCTGGAGGGCGTAACGATCATCATAATCATGAAGGAAAGTCTCAGTGTCGTTCTGGAAACTGATGTTCTCCATCATGTGCAGAGGCAGCTGGAACATCTAAATGATGGATGGGGAAACCGCTCTTCTCGACCTGAAAGTAAAGACTGTGCATGCATGAGTGTGTCACTATTTTGCTTTTAGATCTGAGTCAGGATTTACTTGGGATCCAAACGGAATACAGGAGACATTACCACTGAAACTCACAACCCTTTCTGTGAACTGAATGATGGCAGTTGAGACAGAAGTGTTACGACTACACACACCTGTTGCGACACAATACAGTTAACTCTGAAAATAATCCATACAGTCCACACAAAAAGAGAGAAGGCAAAAACAAAACAATAGTGTTCACAAAACCACTTGGTATGTCCTCATTTCAGAGAAACATAATGTATGTCTGAAAACGTCACCCCAAGCCCTTCCACTACGTTCAACATACAAGACATATACAACATTAATATTATGTTTTGCGGGCCCATTGACTTCTACTAGTGGAGCAGTCTGGTTCACCTGTAGAGGGGTGTACCCAAACCAGCGTAACCACATTTTCTCGTGTAATAAAATATGAGGCTCTGTTGTAACTGATACTGAAATCCCGCATTGACATTCTGGTGGCGTTTCAAATAAAATTGGGTTTTTGACCGCTAGGTATAATATATGGATTCATGGATTAGTTTGCCTGTGATTTAGATGGGTGTATCTGTTGTAACTACATTTGGGGATATCATGTACGTGATTTTGTCATGACAAAGCAGCGGAAGTTCAAATTACCAGATTTTACATCCTGCTCGCCACTGACTCATATCCTTTGCCCTTCCTGTAGTACCTCTCCGGAACGTTTTCTCTCAGGGTTCACTTTAGTTCTGTGACAGCTTTCACATATTATCCTTCTTAAAGAATTGTTTCAACATCTCGAGACAGAGTCAATGGATATCATTTGACGCCCCTTTTAGCAGCAACGTCATGGCGGGGGACACCACAAATGCGCATGTGCTCCATACATTGTACCAATGTTGGGAATCGAACCCGGACATTCAGCGTGAAGACCACTGTAACCATTAGGCTACATGATAAAGATAGTCTTTGTTTCATCTTCATTTAGCTAGGATGGCTTGAGAACGCAAAGGTCACTCATGGATTCATGAGCATTGATACTACCGTCCATTTACCTCTCTATCTGCTGGACATGATTCATTGCGAATGTGCTTCGTTTGTAGATTGCATGTGCAACAAGATATCTCTGGAAGATATCCTGTCTATGTTGATAGATACAAACAACATGTGTTTACTGTGTGTCCATTTCACACCCAGACTTCACATTTGCGAATTACTGTTCCTTCGCCACTTCTTCTAACTGACTTGGAGCACTGGAGCATTTTCAAAAGACAGAACTCGCTCGAGAACCACTTTAATTTTTGCATTGAGTGCAGGCACTCCAAGTCACTTCATATTTGTTTTTATATTTGTTGCTGGCTACATCTTTGTACATCCAGGGGGTTAAACACATTTCTGACATCGACTTGTTTGCTGACCTTGGGACTGGATTATTCTTGCTCATTTCTTTACGAGATATGAAGCGATCGACAATGAAAGTTGCTTGGACCAAGCTCTTTCATAGTCTTTGTTGATCAGGGGCGTTGATGGCCTCCCTTGTACTTTTCAGCGCAGTGAACAAAGTAGATCAGTTGGTGCTGGCATGAAGATTGGGTTGAATAGCACAGTTCAGCTGCTGTATTGCGTTACTTCCTTGCTAAAGGGGTCATTTACAATTATACCTTAAAAGTAAACGATGATGACACCATTTGATATTTCCGACCGACATTGAAATATTTAGGGTTTCGTAAAATATGGATGCTTTATCTTCATTTTACCCGTAGGGACAGGGGGTTGTTTGCTAAAAGATACATGCTTAGCAAACAATTTCAACTACAACTGACTTACAAAAGTAGTCAGTTGAAAGTTGTCATAAAATGTGATGGTATTTCAGTGAGTCTATACTTGTTCTAACTGGAGCCTCACAAATATCAGGGGTGTATATTGTTTCATTTTGTGTTAAGCAGATACCCCAAGCATGGGTTGCTGAAGGCCTTTTCTATCCCGAGACCTTCACGGGTGATATCATTTGAAGGGGCACAAACAGTGTTTTATATATTTGGATAAGTTGACGATGAGTGGTTATTAATCACTTTTTATGGGGAAAAGAAAATAAGAGATTGGGGTATTCACCCAGAAATATTTTGATAAAATAAATTTACTTTGTTCAACAAGTGATGGACATAGCAAAAAAAAATGGAATTCGGCATTTCAAACAGATTAAAAGTTCGGTTTTCTTTCAAAGTTAGCTAGCGCATTGTTTCTCATAGTAGGCTATGATTTGTTGTTCTAAATTTGGGTAGCGAGATTCTACTGTGAAAGGATACTCAGATAAGCTTCAGGAAGAAGTGCATTCTTATACGTTGAATACTAGATTCCTTCTGATGGATGGTTAATACTTGAATTCCAAACTTGTACAAAGTGGTCTAAAAGGATTCTTGAAGAGAGTAATGTTATTAGAATACTGAAAGGTCCATACACAAGTCATTCCATTTTCATCTAAATTAGTTTTAACATTATTTAACTAGAATTGTTGCTACTAAGTGTCAGATTCTACATAAGGTTGTAGATGATATGGAATAACCTCTGACTAAGTTGTACAAATTTATCCGAATAAGAAATCAAATTAACTAACTAATATTAATGAAGAGGGGAAAAGGCCCTGTATGCCAAGAACACGGTGAAAGGAGAAAGTGTGTATTGGTCTGCTTGGTCTGATATGAGAGTAAGGTATATAAATTATTGTTTTAAATAATAGTCACAAGCAAACATAGGTTGATGTACAAAAATATATGTTTATGAAATACAGTTAATATCTAGAGTTGTCTTTTTCTTTATGTGGCCACATATCATTATTATCACGGGTACAGCTTAATTAAGATTATGCACCCAACCGTAAAATGTGTTGATTTAAGGGGTTTGTCTTTTAGGAGGTCTGTCCTATGGGATGATACCGCTGGTTTGGGTGTCTCCGAACTAAGCCACTTAAAAGGCTTATGCTCCTCTAATATATAGTATCATGTATACTAAAGTAATATGTGTTTGTTAACAAAATCATTACTGCAGCTGCCGCGTCTAGTGCTTCCATGCCAAATTTAATATGTTTAAATCAAAACAGGAATGAAAATGAATGAAAACACTTCACATTTACCAGATTATATTTACTGGCTTAATGCTGAATGAGGAAGGTTCATATTTCCCAGACTATACTTACTGGCGTAATCCTATATGAGGAAGATTCATATTTACCAGACTATATTCGTTATATTTATTGACTTATTGGTGAATCAGGAAAGTTCATATTTACCAGATTATATCCAACGTCTCATTGCTGAATGAGGAAGGTTCGTGTTTACCAGAATACATTTAATTTTTTAGCGATTTATTGGTGAATGAGAAAAGTTCATATTTACCGTTAGATGACTTTGCAGGGTATCAGTTTAGTCCATATTTACAGCTGTGCACACAGTCGCTCTTCATTTAACCCAGAATATTCCGTCGTTAAAAGAAGGTGCAGGATACTTTCCTTAACTACTTTCAACCAATAGAGCCGTTTGTCTATATTAGATTGTAGATCATGACGGCTTTAACACCGTTGCTTGAGGATTGCGATCACTCCGTCAAGTGACTATACGTATTCAAGAGTGATTGGAAGGAATGGACTACAAACTGGGAAGTACTGACAAGTAAATGGGTTATGAACTTATATCATATCACCATGAACAGAAACTGGGTGTGCTTCCTTCTCTGCTGATCCGCTTCCTCATGTAAACGAGTCAGTGTTTATGAATATCGTTTTTTCAACCATGGTGTTCCTCATACGGAAATGTCTACAATAGCAGTGAAAGCGGCACAAAACCTTGTTCTAGATCTAAGATGTTTTGCAATGGAAACATTAATACATTAATTTCCCTACTTCCATGTGTGATACTTGACTCGATTTTAGAAAGTAATTGAGTGAGTGAGTGAGTTTAGTTTTACGCCGCTTTTTAGCAATATTCCAGCAATATCACGGCGGGGGACACCAGAAAATGGCCCTCACACATTGTACCCATGTGGGGAATCGAACCCGGGTCTTCGGCGTGACAAGCGAATGCTATAACCATTAGGCTACCCCACCGCCCCCTTTACAAAGTAAAGTATTCATACTGTAACTGGTTTTGACGAATGCGAGGGGAACTTTATTCATAGATCCTATGAGCATTTGCCACTACAGTGGCTATAGTTATGATAATGTGAGACTATTCAAGAACTGTAAACGATATGTAAGCAAGTGAAATCAGATATCGCCGTAACCTTGAACGACCTATGTGATATGGTGTACTTCCTCACAGATAGCGTTTTAAGGAAACTTGAATACAGTCTCGATAACAATTATGTGGCCCGATATTACAACAGTCCCACATTTGTGTCCATGTTTCAGAATTTGTAGGTCCAATCTGGGTTTCAAACATTAATCGAATAGTTATATTTCAAAACGTTTTTGGGTAGACTTGTGAGATATATTTACATACATTTACCTCTTCAACCGACAGCCTTGAACATCTGGTTTACAGTCTTCAGTAAACCATGTTTGGCGTAAAAGGGCGACTAAAGGGACTGGGTGGTCGGCTCTCTGAATTGCTTGACACATGTAACCGTACGGCGGGTGCCACGTCTCTCATGAAGCTGGCATGTCAACTCAGAATTCGATACGTATTGAACCTATTTGTGAAATATGTGAAATATGTGAAATATGTGAAATAAGGACCATAGAAGATCAGTTGGGAAATCTACAAATTTTATTTAGAGAAGTAGTACTTATTACACAAATCAACGTTCTAACCCACAGTATTCGAAATACGCAACCTCCCGCTGACGCAAGACAGGTACATTACATTTCGAAGCAGTGTCAAACTATCTTTCTCTTTAGTTGCATATTTGTTGAAAACAGAGGAAGAGTTTTAGTCAGGTCTAATGACAACGTGGCAGTTAATGTGTTTTAACAAAAACATGGGAAACTTTGGACACTTTAATTTATGCGTTTTAAAACCTAATTACGAGCTTCTACAACTACGTCTAATGTCTCAAATATAATAGACAATTCATGTATTTTTAATTTAATGCATGGACAAGACTTGACCCGGGTTAAAATTTGTCTTGAGCAGTAGCATAGATCGATGTTCATGCCGTTGATCACTAGATTGTCTGGTTCAGACTTGATTATTTACGTACTACTGCTATGTAGCTGGAATGGTGCTGAGGGCGACACTGAAACAAACAAAACATTGGGAATGAAAGGGCCAGATAGTGGTTAGATAGCTGCATGTCATTCAAGATCACTGGGCGTGAACTTTGTTACTGCCACTGTGTTATCAAAGGTCTTATCCAGAGACACCAACACACAGGCACCGTCTAGGATCGAACAAGTCCAGGGCAGCTCATGAAGACCACTCCAGCCGAAAATCATGACATGACCCGTACTCTGTGGCGTGAACCCATTGCCACGAGCAGTCGTTTGAAGCAACTCTGGGTGCTTAACAGCTGTTTCTCATTGACCGAGAGTAATCTTCTCAAGGTTTTTGTGGTTCCAAAGGGTCATCAGACGATGACTCAGGAACATCAAAAGCTACGCCTGAAAGGATATTCTGCTCGACACCGATGCAATCTTCGGATCTGGAGACGAAGTCACGGATCGGGGAAAGAAAGTTCCTGCTTCATGTTACGGATGGTTGTTGGAGAGCATTACCATGTGCTGAGGAACATTCATCCTATTGTGGAGCATGACATCCAGGAAAATGGCGGATACACGATATTCTGATGTCAAATACTTCAATAGATTTGAAACGGCCCATACCGCCCAAGACATCCGACACTATCTCATCATGTGTCGTACCAAGACAGTTTGTACTCAATGATCAGCTCTTCAACAAAATCAGCTGCGTTGACATTTGTTAAGTACAGGGTCTACAAAGTAACATATTACCTACATTGTGCACGTTTTTGTCAATTATCCAATTTTCCACCAAACAATAAAGTATTACTGACCAAGAATCGCTACAAATCGCTGTCCTAAAACAGGGAGGGCTTCCAAATACAAGGCAAATACAACAATAATATTATGTTATGCGGGTCCCTTGACTTCTACAAGTGGAGTACCCTGGTTCACCTGTAGAGGGGTGTACCCAAACCAGCGTAACCACATTTTCTGATACTGATACTGAATACACGCATTGACATTCTGATGGCGTTTTGAATAACAGGGTTTTCACCGCTAGGTATTTAGGACTTGTTTGCTGACCTCGGGATTGGATCATATTTGCTCTTTTCTTTACGAGATATGAAGCGATTGGTTATGAAAGTTGCTATGGTGGCACTGTTTCATGAGAAATTGCAAGTGGTAGCTCCGATTGTCTGAAATGTGAGTGTCAAACTGTTAGTACTTCTCTCACATTGGAATACCTTGTCTATTTGATTTTTCAAAACCCACCACGACAGCATTCAACTTAAGGCGAGATGAGTTTGCAAGTCCTCATTTTCAAATGCAGCCACCAGCTCTGGAGGGAGTCCCGTCATCAGCATCACCATAACTAGCTGTAGCTGGAGTAGGTCCAACGGTTGCACACGGAAGGGTCATTATGCTGGCTTCTATAGTTTGGCTCTCATGCCTAAGTGTGTTCTGGTTGGGGTCTGGAAGAGGTTCAATGGAAACATTATGTCCAACTGCTGATAAGAATGGTATCTATGGATGCCTCTCGCCTTCAACTGGTATGACTCTATGTACGTCATCTGGCTTGGACCAAGCTCTTTCATACGTCTTGTAAGTTGTCCAGTGTGAAAGAACATTAGGACGTATTACTGGGGGGTTGAACTCCTCCCTTGTTCTTTTCAGCGAAGTGAACAAAGTTGATCAGTTGGTACTACCATGAAAATTGGGTTGAATTGTACAGTTCAACTGCTGTATTGTGTTGCTTGCTTGCTAAAGGGGCCATTTCAACTGTATCTTAAAGGTAAATGATGATGACACCATTTGATATTTCTGACCGGAGCATTAAAATATTTGGTGTTTCGTAAAATATGGATGCTTTATCTTCATTTTTAGGCGTAGGGACAGGGGGTTGTTTGCTTACAAAAGTAGTCAGTTGAAAGTTGTCATAAAGCGTTGTGATGATATTTCACTGAGTCTATACTTGTTCGAATTGGAGCCTTACAAATATCTGGGATGTATTTTGTGTTAAGCAGATATCATTTTAAAACGCATAACTTATCTAAAATAATATTTTTTTACTGTTTGCCCTACGGAGTCTAGATATGCTCAGTTTGTCAGAATTAGAACGCGTTTCAGCAAAACTATACAAGAGTTTAGGATACAATAATGTACAAAATCAGTGGATCCTTTTTGCTCTTCGAAACTCACAGGGTGTATTCACATCTACCTCTGCTTGATGTGGGTAATGAATTACCCATGTATTACAGTCTGACGATACAAAAAATGCAGCCCGATCATTTCGTGTTGGAACACATAGAGAAAGGCGTAACCTGCTACTGGAGTAAGGGTGAAAAATTAACATTTTCTCCAAGACGCCATCGCATTGATACATTTACCGTGTGTTTTCCTTAACAGTAGTGGTAGGTCATCAATTCTGATCATGTAACTGCAGACGGTTACGCTAGCTTGGCTCAACCCCCAAAGCCGGACCTCCCTATAGACATAATAGATAAAATATACACACGATATCATTTGAGTGAGTGAGTTTAGTTTTATGCCACACTCTGCAGTATTCCTGCTATATGGTAACGGTCTGTAGACAATCGAGTCTTGACCACGTAATCCAGTGGTCAACAGCATGAACATCGATCTGCCCAAAAAATTGGGAACCAATGACATATGTCAACCAACTCAGCGAGCCTAACCACTCGATCCCGTTAGTTGCTTCTTACGACAAACATAGTCGCCTTTTATGGCAAGCATGGGTTGCTGAAGGCCTTTTCTGTCCCGAGACCTACACGGGTGATATCATTTGAAGGGGCACAGATAGTGTTTTATATATTTGGATAATTTGAGGATGGGTAGTTATTAATCACATTTCATGAGGAAAAGGAATGAACAGATTGGGGTACTCACCCAGAACTATTTTGATACAAATATTCTCGTTGTTCAACAAGTGATGGACATATTAGGAAAAATATGGAATTCGACACATTAAAAAGATTACTAAGTCGGTTTTCTTTCAAAGTATTTAGCCAACGACTTTTTCTCAATGTTGGCTATGATTTGTTGCTCTAAATTTTGTTATCGAAAGGGTACTCAGATTTATGAACTGAATACTAGATTGCTTCTGATGACTGAGTAATGCTTAATACTTTCAATTGGGCTTTTGTAAAAGAAACAAGAACCCTATAGAGAGGCCTATATAGTCATTCCATTTTCATCTAAATTAGCTTGAACATTATTTAACTAGAATTGTTGCTATATAAACACCCCTGTTTGCCAAGAACATGGTGAAAGGAGAAAGTGTGTATTAGAGATCTGCTTGATCTGATATGAGACCAAGGTATATACATTATTGTTTTAGATAATATTCACTAGAAAATATATGCTGATGTACATACAGTCTTAATTTACAAATCTTTATTCAATAAATGAATTAATGAAACCACAGTTAATACCTAATGTTGTCTTTTTTTATCTGGCAACATACCATTATTATCACGGGTACAGCTTAATTAAGCCTTATGCACCCAACCGTAAAATGTCTTGATTTAAGCGGTCTGTCTTTTAGGAGGTCTGTCTTATGGGATGATACCGCTGGTTTGGGTGTCTCCGAACTAAGCCACCTTAAAAGGCTTCTGCTGCTCCACTAAACAGTATCAAGTATACTAAAGTAATATGTGTTTGTTAATAAAACCATTACTGCAGCTGCCGCGTCTAGTGTTCCCATGCCTAATTTAATGTGTTTACATTACAACAGGAATGAAAATGAATGAAAACACTTCACATTTACCAGATTATATTGACTGGCCTATTGCTCCACTATACAGTATCAAGTATACTAAAGTAATGTGTTTGTTTCTTACTGCAGCTGCTGCGTCTAGTTTTTCCATGCCTAATTAATATGTTTACACTGAGTGTTCTTACTAGAGGAATTAGGACTGCATTTGTTATGGTTATTGGGATTTTCGCTGAATGAGAAAAGTTCACATTTACCAGATTATATTTACTGGCTTAACCCTGAAAGAGGAAAGTTCATATTTACCGTTTGATGACGGGGTATCAGTTTAGTCCATATGTATAGCTGTGCACACAAACTCTCTTCATTTTGCCCAGAATATTCAGCCGTTATGAGAAGGAGTAGGATACTTTCCTTAACTACTTTCAACGTGTGGCTGTATGTCACTGTAGAACATTACTTTTGGTTGAAAATGATATCATATCATCTTTAAAACACAATGGGTGTGCTTCCTTCCATGTTGATCGACTCTCATGCATTGATATGAATCGGGATTTATGAATATTGTATTCTCAAACTTGTTGTTGACCATGATGAAATGCCTTAATTTCCCCACTTCTTTGTGAGAATATGTGAAAAATCAAATCAGATATGTCCCGAACTTTAAGCAAACAAGGGGTATGATGTACTTTCTTACAGATAACATATGACTGAAAATAGAAGTCGGGTCGTACGCGTCTTCCTCGTAGTCATTTCCTCTGATCAGTTTCCTAGACGTGTGGCTTTAATCATGTGTTGATTATCGCTGATAAAACTCATCACCAGGGTGACTTCAAATTTCAGCAGTGTTTTCGTATTAGCATGGGCTCATATTTTTCAGAGCAAGATTACATGTTTGACAGATCAAACATCGGTGGTGAGTATAGAAATGAATATTGTGGGATAATGTATATTTCAATTTGTGATGCACTAGAGCATCGCTAGATACAGAGGTGACATAATGTAAACCCTTAATCAGTTGAGTTATGGGCATACGAAACTGGGCCCCATCCGTGCCCTGCTGTTATCATCAACTTGCTTCTACCGTGAAGACGATTTGTTGGCTGCATCAAGCTGCTCTGGTCTGCCGTGAAAATGTCTTTCTGATTGCATCAAGCTTCCCTAGTTTACTATGAAAATGTCTTTCTGATTGTATCAAGCCTCTTTGGTTTACTATAAAGATGTCTTTCTGATTGCATCAAGCTTCTCTAGCTATAGGCTGCCATGAAAATGTCTTTCTGATTGCATCAAGCGTCTCTGGTTTACTATGAAAATGTCTTTCTGACTGCATCAAGGTCGGATGTGAAAACTCCCATACTCATAAATATGGCATAGATGCACTTCAGGTTGATGCTTCCATATTTCGTCCACCGCCACCACCACTAAGTTCATTAAGTCTCTTGGAATGCTTGAAGTTCGAAAGCTCACCTTCTCCTTGTTGATTTAATGTATTGCTTGTAGTATGAATTTATGGACTACTTGTATGTCAGTGAGTTCTAGTGCCAAAGGTTGCTTATATTTGTACTTCAATCTTATGGAATACATGTATGTCAATATGACGACTCGTGTTGCTGCTTGGTCAATTCTGTGCTGACGAATGTGCCGAACACTCTGACAAGTCGAACTTGGTTTAGACGAATTCGACACAGTTTGACTGTACTAAGGGTATGTCACTATGATAGTATGCCTTAGTTGACTGTAGTATGAGTATGTCCCTGTGATAGGATCCCTTGGTTGACTGTAGTACGAGTATGTCACTGTGATAGGATCCCTTGGTTGACTGTAGTACGAGTATGTCACTGTGATAGGATCCCTTGGTTGACTGCAGTACGAGTATGTCACTGTGATAGGATCCCTTGGTTGACTATAATACGGGTATGTCACTGTGATAGGATCCCTTGGCTGACTGTAGTACGAGTATGTCACTGTGATCTTGGTTGACTGTACTACGGGTATGTCAATGTGAACTTTGTATTACGCTATTGTTATTGTGAGTGCACGGTGTTATCGAACACATAATATAATCGTAACTCCCATACTAAGGTAGACAAAAACGTTGTTGCCACACACGAAAATGTTGATTACCGCTCCCTGATACACGACTTTCAACAGCTGACTTTCCGAATCGCTAATTGCAGTTAAGTCGTTCGGCTTTAAAATATTGTTCCTATATGATTATATCTTAGCAATCTGACCTTGATCCCCCGTTGACATGAGTGAGTGAGTGAGTTTAGGTTTATGCCGCACTCTGCAATATTCCAGCTATATGGCGGCGGTCTGTAAATAATCGAGTCTGGACCAGACAATCTAGCAATTGGGAACCAATGACATATGTCAACCATGTCAACGAGCCTGACCGCCCGTTCCCGTTAGTCGCCTCTTACGACAAGCATAGTCGCCTTTTATGGCAAGCATGGGTTCCTGAGGGCCTATTCTACCCCGGGACCTTCACGGGTCCCCGCTGACATGAAACTTACATATATGAGTTGTCAGTCAAACAGTGCACACCTTTTATGTTGTTTATGTCACAACACATCCGTTGTCCAGTAGATCTGACTGCCCACAGGTCAGAAAGAGCAAGGATCCGATGTCCTGTCCACGGCATCATCAAAGACGTTATAATATGGTAGATCTACCATTTGTTTTGCGGGAGTTTTTAAGACGTCATTTCTACCCATGTCTAGTGGCCAAAAACGCAAATGTTGTGTTCACCGTAATAGTAATTGGTGTAGAACTATTCGAAATATGGCCACATAATACATATGCATAAGAATATCTGAATATTCAGTACTATCTGAAGCTTGCATTTGTGGCCTGAAAACAATCAGCTGCAATCCTTACCTGACCTAAAGCAGCTATCAGTAATATGTGTACAAACAGACTGAGTAGCCCAGTCATCGCTTGATACCTGGGAAATGACACATAGGCACTACTGTGTGCTGTCAGTTTAGGCAATAAGAAGCCACGACATGGTGCTGAGACAAGTAATATTGACCTGAGGCTTAATTAATGGCACCAAAAATTCACTAATCAGGTCCATCAGTTGTAATTTCAGGATGTACCCAAAATGAAATTTCAGATTCATTCTTTCGCATGCCAGAAACAGATAAACGTGGACTCAAATCCCAGGTTTCTCATCATAATGTTTAATATGTGGTCAGCACCACAAACAAAGGAATACTCTTCTTAGACCTAGAACACTTGGGGCTTTTCTTTAGGGCGGTAGGGTAACATGGTGATTAAAGCGTTGGTCGCAACAGTGAAGACCATGGCCCTCGCCGTGATATTGCTGGAATATTGCTAAAAGAGGCCTAAAACCTCTCTGACTCACTTTGAGCTTTTTTCCAATATCAAGTCCGAATGGTCACTGAATTGCCGTTTAAAGGTGCGTCGAACCATACTCTTGCTGTGATACAATATGAACCAGTCATTCGTTATGGCAGTTAAAGGAACACAGCCTAGGATATAACGACATGACAAGGGAATGTAGTAAAACGCCACAAGTAGATATTGAATGCATTTTTATTCAGGCCAAAATCAGATGGAGGCCAAATACCTGGAGAATCACTGTTTTTGATATCCAGTCAAAGGCTGATGTCATTTGACAAGAGACAACTTGCATTATGCATACACACCGATATTTTCTGTTCCACTGTAATATAGAAGAATACATACGCATAAGATAATGACGGCCGGTGGAAAAGCGTGATATATTGGTGACCTATTAATGTTACATGGCCACTTCTTTATACATAGGAGCGTTCATTAAAGATTTCCCCTGACCTGCTCGTAGTGGACTGAGTGAAACGAAACTTTTTAGTCCTTCTCTACATAGCATCCACCAAGAGTTACACACTTCTCCCTTCGTCTTATGCAACTAGCATCATGGGCCAACTAACAAACAGTAAAATCCACATGACGGACAGTGCCTTACCAATGGCTGAATGAGGTCGACAAGGAATAGGAACATTTTCCACAGATTTTCGATCACATTTAAACTGGTAATGCCAGAGTTTAACTAGGTCATACTATGGGGCATAAGTTGCATAAGTTGCTTTCATTTCATCAAATGTCTGTTTTGGTGTGCGACCTTTCCACAGTGAGATAGACATGATAAACTTGTGACCTATTCATGTTACATTTGTCCACAGTGAGATGGACATGAAATACTAGTGACCTATTCATGTTACATTTGTCCACAGTGAGATAGACATGACATACTAGTGACCTATTTATGTTACATTTGTCCACAGTGAGACAGACATGATAAACCTGTGACCGATTCATGTTACGTTTGTCCAATGTAAGATAGACATGATATACTAGTGACCTATTCATGTTACATTTGTCCACAGTGAGATAGACATGATATACTTGTGACCTATTCATGTTACATTTGTCCACAGTGAGACAGACATGATAAACTTGTGAACGATTCATGTTACGTTTGTCAAATATAAGATAGACATGATAAACTAGTGACCTATTCATGTTACATTTGTCCACAGTGAGATAGACATGATATACTAGTGACCTATTCATGCTATATTTGTCCACAGTGAGACAGACATAATAAACTTGTGAACGATTCATGTTACGTTTGTCCAATGTAAGATAGACATGATATACTAGTGACCTATTCATGTTACATTTGTCCACAGTGAGATAGACATGATATACTAGTGACCTATTCGTGTTCCATTTGTCCAGAGTGAGATAGACATGATATACTTGTGACCTATTCATGTTACATTTGTCCACAGTGAGATACACATGATATACTAGTGACCTATTCATGTTACATTTGTCCACAGTGAGATACACATGATATACTAGTGACCTATTCCAGCTTTATTAAAGTCATTGAAAACCTAACAGTTACAGAAGACAGTGTTAGCGTTTTCCGAGCTAGCAGCTGTGTGTCATTCTGAACTTTGTAATGGGTGGAGTTTCCTTCTCAAATCCAGAAGAGGAATGCTCTTTCAGTGTGTTTGATGCAATCTGCATGTTTCTGACTTCTAGCCACATCGATATGATGCACACATTACTTTTAGAATGGTTCCTGTTTGCTTGACGTTACCTAAATAAGCTTGAGTAAAACATATCAGGATCCTATCACATGAAGGCATAATGTTGTCGTTTTATCAGTACATCCGTGTCATTTCTAAGATTCAATATTGTTACATACATTCTAGTATTTTTGTTACTTTCATTATTGTATCGTGATTTTCAGTTTTTCCATTTCAGTATATTTTTAAAAAATTGTAACCTGCAAATTGTATTATCTACTTGAACTAATGACAAAATAACCGAATTATCAAGGAGCGTTCTAGAAAGTAGCTAAATTTGTCACAAAAGTAGTCACAAAAATATGTGACGAGAAAATAATCTAAAATTTCAAGTTTTTTTCTCAAGAAAGTTTACAAACAAGAATATATTCGAATAGTAAGATCAAAATTTTGAAAAATACATTAGAAAGTGAGAAAATAAAGGAAAGAAAACTCATAGAACCCAAATTCAAAATTTCGAGTTTTTGAACAAACAAAAACTACCCATCCACTCTCACCTTCACCGGGACTTCAGAAACGGGAGAACAGCACTATGTTTCAAGCATTACCTAATTAGGAGGTTCAAAGAAGGTGGTGATCTTCACTTCCTTGTTGGCATTTTGCCAGGTCTGGGTGAACCTTCGAAGTCCGTTCACCCACATGGATGCATCTGGAGACATCCGGGGATTCTTTATCACGAAAGTCATCACCAGCTGGGTGGAGTTCTGGTAGTTGGCGCCTGAAGGATCACGTGAAATAAGATCTGATAATGGGAAATTATCAGTTTATTCATAGTGGCACTTGGATTCGCTGTCCGTTGGCAAAGCGATTGTTCAAGGGTCATTGGTTCGAGTTTAATATCAGTTCTAGCTATGATCCTTGTTTTTTTGTGACAGTCACATGATATTTGGAATTTGGTAAACGTCAATGGCCAGCGTGTCTTTAGGCTTTGTTGCAACATCCGGTGCTGACGAAAACTTTCGCACACATTGAACATTGTAAGAGCAGGTGTTCAGTCAGGAGTATTTATATATTACTGGGCTATGGTTATTGTCTACATACTGCATATATTATGGGTACAGGCGCATCTGTGGGCATTAGGACATTTAACTGGGACAACTCACGTTTGCATAAAAGTTACATTACTTCATGTTTTCATATAGCCTGGTAAACATTAGAAATTGGGTGTTTTTTACCGATATAAATAGGTAAGTTGTGATGTGGGGACTGGAAGGTTGTGGATAGTGAAACACTGTCTGAACATTACAGCGTTACTGAAATGACAATCAAGAGTTATGGATTAGTATGGGCCATAACAACTATCAGCCCACTCACCCACCTTCCGTCCAAGAAATGCGAGATTTCAAGACACACGGCTTCACTGTAGATTATCCCGTGGATAATGTTCATTCTATATGCATAAGATGTACGATCCTGTATGGTTTTGAATCCACCAAACTACCTATCTGATTCCTGACCAGTCAAAACGTGTGCATAGATCCAAAAGACACAAAGGATACAGTGCTTCTCCACCTACCGTCATATCCACAGAATACCTGGAACGGTTGTACCACACCACCGTACTCCGATACACAGGACATGTTCAGGGGAGGGTCAAAGGATGTCTGGGGTCTCCTGGAGCAATATACGGGTGACTTAGAGTTAGTATAGTAAACTTACGCATCTTTCTTCATGAACTAATACCATGGCACTCTACCCATGAATGGGTGGATGGATGGATGAATAAATGAACTGATCGATGGATGAATTGATGGATGCAGGAATTGATGGATGGATGAATGAATTGATGGATGGATGACATACAATCATTATGACGCCCACGCCCGACCCCTACCCCCTACACCCACACAACCACCCCACCCCACTCCCTTCAACACCCCTCACACACTCGCACACTTACCAAACCAAGCAATCAATCAATTCAGTTCAGTCATTTCTGATACTGACCTGAAGCACTGGAGGAGATGATCCAGGTAGTCAGCCATTACGAAAAATCCAGATCGGTCCATCACTTTCTTGTCAACGTTTCGTTTGCTGTTTTGAAAGTACTGAAGGACACTAGCAATAGTGCAGTGTTTGGAGACGCTGTCGTGCAGACAAATGTTGTCCAGGGTAACACTGGTGGAGGACATGGTGAAGCTCAAACTTTGTATCTTACTCTGCAAATCGAGTATCTGCAAAATGGACAGGACCGTGACACAACAAGCACTGACTATCATAATGGGCATGGCAAAAGTTGATCTTGAGTATTCATCTGACCTGGTGCAAGAAGGTTTTCTCGAAGACCGATTGGAACATGATGCTCTGCAGACTCGGGGGAGGGTAGAGATGCTTTATCCTTGAGTGGTTGCCCAGCCTCTGGATCAACAGGTGCAGACTCACATACCCCGGACTGCAGTTATAAGGGCAAAAAGTCAAAACGTTTACGATTATGGGATTTGAAATGATTGGCTGGATGAACACATCGATTCTCGAGAAACGTTACAAGCAGAGCAGGACTTAAGGTGCTTCACTGTAGTTGCGGCTGAATATAGCTTGTCCTTACGTCTCCGTTGCCATACATATTATCCATTTTTCTCAAACCCTCTATACATGCCCTCGTGTCTTATGCCTCTCCGTATCCCCTCTTGCCTTCCCCTCTTTCCCTACCCCTATGCACGACCAATGTTGTCCTCATCCCCTTAATCTCCATGTCCAGTCTTGCCCTACCCTTCACCCCGTTTAGTTTTGTCCTACCCCTCTCCCCGTCCAGTCCTGTCTTACCCATCTCCACGTCCACCCATGCCCTACCCCTCTCCTCGTCTAGTCTTCTCTTTCCCATCACCCCGTCCAGTCCTACCCTACCCCTTTCCCGGTCCACTCTTGCCCTTCGCCTCTCCCCATCCAGTATCTTCCCTCCCCTCTCAACGTCCAGTCTAGTCCTTCCCATCTCCCCGTCCAATCGTATTCTTCCCCGCTCCCCGTTCCCTGTCCCTCAACGCTTCATCCATCCTGTCTTGCCTTGTACTTCTCATGTCGTCTGTCGTCCTATGCCTCCCCCTCCTCGCTTGCACCCCCGCTCGATCCGTCCCCCGTTGTGCTACGCCTTTCCGCGTTACGTCTTTTTTACCCCTCTCCACGTACCCTCTAGTCCTACAACCTTCTGGACCATCTCCCGATCCCTCTTGCCCAAACCCTTTTTTTCCTACCTCTCTCCTCATCTCCTCTTGCACAACCCCTCACCCATCCGGTCTTGCCCTACCCATCTCCACATCCTTTATAATGGTATTTGATCTTTATCGACGAAACGTACACATTTTGAATACCATTTGTTTGGCTGTTTGTACAGGGGTTAGCTGGAATCGGGGTTGTGGGGGGACATGGAACAGCCCCGCAGTCACGACAGGAGCATCTGCTTTTGTTGCCGACAGGGGAGGAACATGGAATAGTTGTTGCGTTCATAGGGTACAGGGTTTCTCCACTCGGCAACGCCTCCGGAGAGTCAGTCACACTGAACTTGATCGAGAAAGCTGATTGACCATTTCGTATGTTGCCGAGATTATGAAGTAGCCTTTTAGGGGAGCATTCATCTGCGGGCCAACCACACAAAATACTAATAGCATTATCACCGGAAGATGGCATAGTGACGTCCTTGCACGAGTCGTACATGCCGTCGGCGAAAGTCGTAGTGACGTCGTATTTTATGGCCGTGACAGACTGAGAGGAAGTACCTGTGACGGCGATAAAGTCACTCTGTTTGGGACTACACACCATGTTGCAGAAGACGTTCCTGAAATTGTACTGGCATGCTGGACAGGGCCCCAATATCTGATCCGGCACTGCCAGCAAGGCCTGGAGCCACGACAGCTGATGAGAGTCACAGCATGTGTTTGTTTCTGGAATACAGGAAAGAGTATTTGACATATACATCACAAGAACACAGTTGCTGATCGAGGTACAGGAAAGCAAAGAGTGTTTGGCAGATTATTACTGCAACTCAACTTTTGGTCGAGGTAGTGCACGAGGGGATGGGGAGACGGGTAGGAAAAAAAGGGTTTGGGTGATGGGTTGTGCTAAAAGGGATGGGGAGAGGGGACGCGGAGAGGCTTAGGCCCAGAGGGGACGTGGAGTGGGGTAGGAAAACACGTAGGACAGCAGGGAACGAAGTATGAGGGAAGGGGAGAGTCTTAGGGCGAGAGGGGACGTGAGAGGTATAGGACAAGAGATGATGGATGAGGCGTTGAGAGACAGGGGGGCGAAGAGGCTGGACAAGACTGGACGGGGAGACGGAAAGGACAAGACTGGACGTGAGAGAGGAGGGACAAGACCTGACGTGGGGGCAGGTAAGGACAAGAGTTGACGGGGATAGGGGAGGGACAAGACTGTATGTGGAGACGGGAGGGACAAGATTGGATCAAATTACAGGAAATCAAAAGTGTTTGACAAATATATCACTGCAAGTCAACTGTTGGTCGACATACAGGAAAGCATGGGTTATTTGACAGATACAACAACATCGCGTCGGGGGACTCCAGAGCCTCAAGAACGGTTTCCATGTGGGGAATCGAACCTAATCCTTCAGCGTGACGGGCAGACGCATTACCATTAGGCTACCCACTAACCACGTCTTAGATTTGTTGAGTGAGTGAGTTTAGCTTTACGTCGCACTCAGCAATGCCCCTGCTATATGACAGGGGTCTGTAAATAATCGAGTCTGGACCTTACAATCCAGTGGTGAACAGTATGAGCATCGATCCAACCAAATGGGAACCGTAGACAGGCCAGCGACCCTTACCACCCGATCCTGTTACGCTCCTTATGCCAATCTAACCCGGATCTTCACGGGACTCGGAAAAGGGGTGAAAACCAGAATAACATATACACATGACGTAAAACTAGAATATATACAAGATGAATACAGTAACATGTGTTATATTTGGGGCTGCACTTTCTAGTACAGATTCTAGTACTTATACTGGATTGAGTCCCATGCGAGTCAATCACCGTGAGTACTGACCATGAGAAAAGTCCGGACACCATTCTTCCAAAACGCGCCTTGCAGTGGGGTCAGTGAGTGGTTTGGGGGGACCTGTGTATGTACAGGGCACGCGCTTTCCATTAATTGGGTTCACCCCACACATCCCATACATCACACACTGGCCATGTCCGGGTGTTGCCTGAGAAAATAGAACAGGAAAGAGTGAATTGTTTAGGTTTAACATCGCTTCAGCACAATACCAGCAATACTGCATCGAGGATACAGAACAGTAACTCGCCAGTTATATCAGTGTGGAGGCTAGATTCGGAACCCGGATTTCAGGCGTTACGAGCGAAATCTTTATCCACGTATTTACCAGGTTTCTATCTAATGCCATTGCCTTACGTCAGAGAGATCCCCTCCATGCAGTTTCAAAATTCCCATTTTCCCTTTTCTTAGCAAGGACATTACTTGCCATTCCCGTCTAATGACATCACTTACGGGTGTGAAACAAATATGCCCTGCCCATTCCAGGACAACTTTAAAGCAAACGTAAAAGACGACTGCCAACTTAGTCACCGTTTATGTCCACCACCGGTTGCAGCTAACGGTTTACAAAACAAACAAAACAAACAAAACAACTTGCATGTCCCATCCTAAGAATTCTATGAACCAGGTTCCTGTTTCTTGTTATCATGACCACTGCATACTTCCTCGACATCCACTATCACGTAAACGCCGCTGTTTTTTTTTAAATAAGCGTACTTCACAAAGCCTATGTATGGTAAATAAGACACTACAGTAGAAGCTGTCCTAACCGGCGTCTGTTGTATCAGGAAAGCTGTCAACACCGGCATAAGATATGAGTCCTGTTTGTGGCTTGTATATTTATCAAGAGCTCTACAATCAGACGTGTGCGTGCGTGCGTGCGTGCGTGCGTGCGTGCGTGCGTGCGTGCGTGCGTGCGTGCGTGCGTGCGTGCGTGCGTGCGTGCGTGCGTGCGTGCGTGCGTGCGTGCGTGCGTGCGTGCGTGCGTGCGTGTGAAGTTTCACTCGGTTCATTTCACCAGTAATTTTTCATCCCAATTCCAATCTAGGTCAGCTCATCCCATATTAGGGGTTGTTTCACCCTTAACCAAGAGTTGTTTCCTCCAACTAATTGAGTGTAAAATGCAAATATTATGGATGTGCAGGGTGCGCAGTGCACATAAACATGGACACCAACTTTTATGAGATTTCAGTTTCTCGAAACGTGCGTCTTTTGCTATTCAGTAAAATATAAAACGCTTACATCGAACAATGTACAAGGGTGTTTTATATATGTTAGAGATTTCGGACATATTTATCATTTTAGATTAGCTTTGACAAACATATCTGCAGACATTATTTAAATCATTACTACTCTTTGAATTCATTAGCTGTCTACATTTGTGAATATTAACACTGTGGCGATATATACATTGTAGATAATGCTGTCTTAAATTCCTATAGTAGTTACCTATAAGAATAAAATGCTGCTCAATGATACCCCAGTGTTATACAGTATACAATTGACATAATACATTTCCTACGGTAACTTTTAATTTCAAAATGCCATATCTAGGCATTACCATTATATTTCGTTGTTTTTATTTGTTAATAGAGTGAAATACTATTCTGGTTCTAGTAGGCTTTTATTGCCGACACAAATTATATGGAGATTAGGTGCCTGACTCCGGGGGTGCGGGTTCGAATCCCGGATGGGACTCAACCAAAACAGTACTAGAATTTGTATTTTACTAAGAAAGTGAAATCTCAAATATGATATATGTTGAGAATTTTGTTGTAGAATATCACCAGATGACTGCAAACACATACTAACTGCAACAAGACAGTAATGATACCATGTGTCCGCGAGACATATTAGCAAGACAGATCACGAGTGGCGCCCTTGGGGATGCATCGTTTCTGCTGCAAAATGTCTTATGCCAAAATGTTACATAGAGGTTGCCAGTGAGGAAGCTCGGGATTATTTACTGGTTAAGCCTCGGTTGGCCTTAGTTTTGTTATTGACAATCTAGGAGAACGTCTAAAAACATGTTAACGTGTCTATCGTCACTACGTTTTGTATCACAAAAAAACGTGTGTCTATGAATTAGTTTTCTTGGCGTTTGTCATGTGGGATTAGTAGGGTATAAAGATGAAAAATCATTTTTGACAGATTTGAAACCGTTCTGTTGTGTTCTTGTATAAACGTCAAGCACTGGTCTTTGAGAATCCACATGGGAACAATTCCACTTCAAGTCTTTGAATGTCATTTAGAAGTGAAAATACATCACCTGATGAAGGAGTAAGCATTAACTCCGAAACGTTGTGTTCTCTCATAAAGAAGTTGATATCCATAAAAATCTTCATTCTTATACAATTCCACTTGTCTTCATATTTTTTAGACAGGAATGTGGAGCTTTTGAATCCAGCACAAACGGCGAGCTGACACATCTTCAAATTAAAGTGAAGCCAAAGGTTTATAGTACGGGTCTTTTACTTTCTAGTATGTGATAGTACGACATATATTCTTTGATACATACAGTTAATTTATGTGATGGTAAGATACATATGAAATTATGACAGGGACATTGTCGCGTTGTCGTGTTGACGCTCTCACAAAACAACACCCCTCAAAAAAGGAAAGCAATAAACACAAGCAAAATAAAAAATATAAAAAATAAAATAATAATAATAAATAAATAAATAAAAAATAAACAAGGGGAAGGAGTTATTGAGCATCTTGTGGAAGATCAGGCATACACCTATCTTGGATTGCAAGTTCAAGACAAGCTCCAGAATGCCCAGATTCAAGAAAAACTTCGGGCCGAGTATAAATCTCGTTTAAAGAAAATCTGGAGTTCAGAGTTAAATGCTCGAAACAAAGTCAAAGCCACCAATACTTTTGCTGTGCCAGTCCTCTCCTATTCCTTTGGAGTAGTTGATTGGACAAAACAAGACATCCAGAGTCTTGACCGCCTGACCAGAAGGATCATGTCTGATAACAGAGCACACCACCCTCGTTCTTCTCTTAATCGTTTATATATGCCAATCAATTCAGGAGGACGGGGTTTGATTAATGTGGAAGCTCTTCATGATAGCATTCTATTGTGCACATATATATTTATCGGATGATCCTCTGGAGATGCACGTCAAGACTCATGATGAAAGCAAGGAATTCCACAGCTACTTTAAGCGTGCCAAGGTTATTGGACACAATTTGAAATTTGCCGTTGATTTTGTTCATGGCGATGTACTGCTGGACGGTACAGAGATGGGAGTAAACCAGGTGAAGTCTTTCACCAAGTCTGCCCAGAGTCGGTCCTTTGTGGAGAAGCTGTCTGAGAAGCCACTGCATCGTGTGTATATGCAGTGTGTGGAACAGAACAGCAATCCAACCGACTCCTTCGCCTGGATGAAGTCGGCTGGTCTCAAATGTGAAACTGAGGGCTTCCTTTTTGCTGCTCAGGACCAGTCACTTCCCACTCGCAATCGCCAGAATGTGATTCTTAAAGAAAATATCAATATGAAATGTCGTCTTTGCAATGAATTCACAGAGACTGTCCAACACCTTGTCAGTGGATGCCCTTCCTTGGCACAAACAGCATATCTTAAAAGACATGATGGCATGGCTCGCTGCTTTTATTATCGTCTCCGCCATGCCTGTGGCTTTGACCCCGAGGTCCATCCATGGTACGACCCTGAACATGTCCAGGGCGTCCTGGAAAATGATGCTTTTAAGCTTCTTTTGAATAGGCCAATATACAGCCTGAGACGAATTCCAGCCAACAAACCTGATCTTGTCCTTTTTGATAAAACCAATGAAATTATTTATATCATTGAATTGTCTGTCCCTTTTGACAGCAATGTGATTGGCAAGATTCAGGAAAAGCATGATAAATATGCGGACCTCGCCTTTGAAATGTCTCGCTTGCATCCCAAGTACACTGTCGTCAGGCTCTCCATTGTTCTCGGTGCCCTTGGTTTGGTACCTCCTGATCTCTTGGCGCAGATCAGGAGAGTGCCCGGGTTCTCCACCGGGAGCACAGTCCTTCTGACAATCTGGGTAATGCAGAAGGCTGCAGTGTTGGGGAGCCTTCATATTCTCCGGAAAGTTCTTGGTGGGTTCGACTAGGCAGTGTTTCCTGGGAGAAGTCCCATTCGCTGTCTGGGCTGCGTGTAGAGGGGGCGAGGGCCCTGAGCTGATGATGAGCTTGACCAGCCTGACTGTGCCAGGATCACCCGAACCCTCTCTGCTGCATTTCAATTTTTAATCTGTATATATAAACCAACCAACCAACCAAACAACAAGCAAATAGTGTCAAAATAATCCAAAGGGTGAAAGTGTGACAGTGCGACAAAGCGACACCTTGGTCATGTGTCGCTGTGTTGCTATGTGACTTTTAATATTATTTATATTCTCCCAAAGTGCGGTATAGCCACATTATATGTTGTTCACTGGTCGCGGGGTGAACATTATACGTTGTTCACTGGTCACGAGGTGAACATTATAAGTTGTTCACTGGTCACGAGATGAACGTTGTAAGTTGTTCACTGGTCACGAGGAGCCCACAGGTTGACGTTCCCTCGATGTTTGTTTATGTTCCCTAACCAACACGGAAGTCAGATCTTTGATCTTCTTCCTGGTTGATTTAGACTGTTGTTCACGTGGCTCGGATACTCCCTGTTATCCCCTCTTCGGACAGTATTGTGATAATTCTAATCTAATTTTTGAACTTGGGTTTGTGGATCACACTAGAAGTGCAGGACCTCCATTAGGCTTGGCAGAATAAACAGCTGATAACTCACCTCCCAAATCCCGTCCCACCCCACACCACGCAAATGACTATGCGAAGATCGTTGACAATCTTCCAAGTGAACATGCATCAAACCGGGTGGACAAGTACATGTCCATCATGGTGAGGTATGGTCACTCTTCCCCATCAGAGATGGACGTCCTTCAATTAATACTCTATGCCAGCGAGCCGGATGACCTGGTTTGTAGACTGGTGAATTATAATGGCGAAGTTATGCTCAAATCGGATCTCTATTTTAAGCAACATCTACCAGTGTTGATGAAATAGTAACTCTGTGGAGTATAGTCCATCAAGAAATGCCATACTGGCGTCAGTTCCTACCTGTCGGTGATCTTTGCAGACAGATTCTGTAACATACAGCAGCAGAAAACAAAAGACGCAGCGAGTAGCCAAACAGTTAAAATCGGCAGTCATTTTGGCTAAACACTTGACAGTCACATCGTGTCGCCTGTGAGCATTCTTTAACCCTTTGGCTCAAATTTAAATTACACGTGTACATTCCTTAACCGCATAGCAGTCACACTGTAATCACCTGTGCGATTGCTTCAAGATCTGGCTACCGTCTCTAAATAATTCTGTTCTGGCTTCAGCGTAATGTTAATGTGTACGTCTCGTCAAGGTGTGAACAATATACAGTGAGTGTATACATTGTTTTAACGTTGGCAGCCGATGGGTTAATTGCAGCTAAGGAGACTTTAACAGATGTTGTAGATTATCCCTGTTACAGTTTTCTACATCTCGTGATCAGAGATAAGAAATCAGGTTAGCTTTCACTACACCATGGCATTGTCAACGGACTGCTGAGGTGTAGGGTCAGACACTGGAATCAGGCACTTTAGTGCAAGGACTGGATGTATAGACTAGCCACAAAGAAACTAGGCAATGTTAAAGTTCCTTCTTAGTTTGAAATATTATAATCAAAGTTTCATAAATTATGTGTAACCATTAATAGGAGTATGGTGACATCAAAAGAACACACTATCTTTACACTGACGTTATGAGTCCAAATGCGGGTCAGGGGTCAGGGGTCAGGAATCAAATTTACACACTTAGTAATTATCGGATGTGCGCTTACGTGTGATATGGCGTACTATTGTTTGTGATGTTAGTGAAACGTCCAGCTGGCAGACGTTATACGTACGTACGTACGTACTACTGTAGGTGGAGTTGGTGTGACGTACTATGCATGTGGAGTTGATGTTGGGTGCGCACTACTGCATGTGGAGTTGATGGGGGGTGCGCACTACTGCATGTGGAGATGATGCGGGATACGTACTTCTGCATGTGGAGTTGATGCGGGATACGTACTACTGCATGTGGAGTTGATGCGGGATACGTACTACTACTGCATGTGGAGATGATGCGGGATACGTACTACTGCATGTGGAGATGATGCGGGATACGTACTACTACTGCGTGTGGAGTTGATGCGGGACACGTACTACTGCATGTGGAGTTGATGCGGGATACGTACTGCTGCACGTGGAGTTGATGCAGGATACGTACTTCTGCATGTGGAGTTGATGCGGAATACGTACTACTGAATGTGGAGTTGATGCGGGATACGTACTATATGTGGAGTTGAAACGGGATACGTACTATTGCATGTGGAGTTGATGCGGGATACGTACTTCTGCATGTGGAGTTGATGCGGAATACGTACTATTGCATCTGGAGTTGATGCGGGATACGTACTACTGCATGTGGAGTTGATGCGGGTTACGTACTACTACTGCATGTGGAGATGATGCGGGATACGTACTGCTGCATGTGGAGTTGATGCGGGATACGTACTGCTGCATGTAGAGTTGATGCGGGATACGTACTACTGCATGTGGAGTTGATGTGGAATACGTACTACTGCATGTGGATTTGAAACGGGATACATACTACTGCATGTAGAGTTGATGCGGGATACGTACTACTGCATGTGGAGTTGATGCGGAATACGTACTACTGCATGTGGAGTTGATGCGGGATACGTACTACTGCATGTGGATTTGAAACGGGATACATACTACTGCATGTGGAGTTGATGCGGGATACGTACTACTGCATGTGGAGTTGATGCGGGATACGTACTACTGCATGTGGAGTTGATGCGGGATACGTACTGCTGCATGTGGAGTTGATGCGGGATACGTACTACTGCATGTGGAGTTGATGCGGGATACGTACTACTACTGCATGTGGAGATGATGCGGGATACGTACTACTGTATGTGGAGTTGATGCGGGATACGTACTATTGCATGTGGAGTTGATGTGGAATACGTACTACTGCATGTGGAGTTGATGCGGGATACGTACTACTGCATGTGGAGAAGATGCGGGGTACGTACTACTACTGCGTGTGGAGTTGATGCGGGATACGTACTACTGCATGTGGAGTTGATGCGGGATACGTACTACTGCATGTGGAGTTGATGCGGGATACGCTCTACTGCATGTGGAGAAGATGCGGGATACGTACTACTACTGCGTGTGGAGTTGATGTGGGATACGTACTACTGCATGTGGAGTTGATGCGGGATACGTACTATTGCATGTGGAGTTGATGCGGGATACGTACTATTGCATGTGGAGTTGATGCGGAATACGTACTACTACTGCATGTGGAGATGATGCGGGATACGTACTACTACTGCATGTGGAGATGATGCGGGATACGTACTACTACTGCGTGTAGAGATGATGCGGGGTACGTACTACTACTGCGTGTGGAGTTGATGCGGGATACGTACTGCTGCATGTGGAGATGATGCGGGATACGTACTACTGCATGTGGAGTTGATGCGGGATACGTACTATTGCATGTGGAGTTGATGCGGGATACGTACTACTACTGCATGTGGAGATGATGCGGGATACGTACTACTGCATGTGGAGTTGATGCGGGATACGTACTTCTGCATGTTGAGTTGATGCGGGATACGCTGTACTGCATGTGGAGATGATGCGGGGTACGTACTACTACTGCGTGTGGAGTTGATGCGGGATACGTACTACTGCATGTGGAGTTGATGCGGGATACGTACTGCTGCATGTGGAGTTGATGCGGGATACGTACTTCTGCATGTGGAGTTGATGCGGAATACGTACTACTGCATGTGGAGTTGATGCGGGATACGTACTACTGCATGTGGAGTTGAAACGGGATACGTACTACTGCATGTGGAGTTGATGCAGGATACGTACTACTGCACGTGGAGATGATGCGGGATACGTACTACTGCATGTTGAGTTGATGCGGGATACGTACTACTACTGCATGTGGAGATGATGCGGGATACGTACTACTGCATGTGGAGTTGATGCGGGATACGTACTATTGCGTGTGGAGTTGATGTGGGATACGTACTACTGCATGTGGAGTTGATGCGGGATACGTACTACTGCATGTGGAGTTGATGCGGGATACGTACTACTACTGCGTGTGGAGTTGATGCGGGACACGTACTACTGCATGTGGAGTTGATGCGGGATACGTACTGCTGCACGTGGAGTTGATGCGGGATACGTACTTCTGCATGTGGAGTTGATGCGGGGTACGTACTGCTGCATGTGGAGTTTGCGTGACGCCCAACGTTCGAAATAACCACTAGTCCGGTAGTCCGATGCTAGGTAAAACTTTCCCGAGCTAATAAAAAAAGAGTGACGAAAGCCCGGTTTGCTACAGTACCAGGGGTACGTGCTACTGCATGTCGAGTTTGTGTGACGTGCGTGCTACTTCTTGTGGTGTTAGTGTGACGTGTTACTGCATGTCGAGTTTGTGTGACGTACGTGCTATTTCTTGTGGTGTTAGTGTGACTGTGTTACTGCATGTCGAGTTTGTGTGACGTACGTGCTACTTCTCGTGGTGTTAGTGTGACGTGTTACTGCATGTCGAGTTTGTGTGACGTACGTGCTATTTCTTGTGGTGTTAGTGTGACTGTGTTACTGCATGTCGAGTTTGTGTGACGTAAGTGCTACTTCTTGTGGTGTTAGTGTGACGTGTTGCTGCATGTCGAGTTTGTGTGACGTACGTGCTATTTCTTGTGGTGTTAGTGTGACTGTGTTACTGCATGTCGAGTTTGTGTGACGTACGTGCTACTTCTCGAGGTGTTAGTGTGACGTGTTACTGCATGTCGAGTTTGTGTGACGTACGTGCTATTTCTTGTGGTGTTAGTGTGACTGTGTTACTGCATGTCGGGTTTGTGTGACGTAAGTGCTACTTCTTGTTGTGTTAGTGTGACGTGTTACTGCATGTCGAGTATGTATGACGTACGTGCTACTTCTTGTGGTGTTAGTGTGACGTGTTGCTGCATGTCGAGTTTGTGTGACGTACGTGCTATTTCTTGTGGTGTTAGTGTGACGTGTTACTGCATGTGGAGTTTGTGTGACGTACGTGCTACGTCTTGTGGTGTTAGTGTGACGTGTTACTGCATGTCGAGTTTGTGTGACGTACGTGCTACTTCTCGTGGTGTTAGTGTGACGTGTTACTGCATGTCGAGTTTGTGTGACGTACGTGCTATTTCTGGTGGTGTTAGTGTGACTGTGTTACTGCACGTCGAGTTAGTTTTCCTGTGAGTGGATAACTTACGATAAATGTTGTTTTGTGGTGTATTTCTGCATGTAGTGTCCTGTGTGACGTATTACTGAGTGATGTCTTATGTATTCCGTTTTGTAGTGTGGATCGATGACCTGCATGCAGTGTTGACATGACGTGTTGCTGTGGCGTAGAGTAGCATAGCATGTTGTGTTGGTACGACGTACTTCTCTGTGTAGTACGGTACTTCAACAAAGGTGTTTGTGAGATATATTTCCGCTAGTAACCACTCCATGACGTAATATGAGATCCCCACAATGTATCTTTACATGCGGTGTTGGTGTGAGATTTTTCTGCATGCCGTGTAGGGTAACGTAATCTCGACATGATGTAGCATGTATTACTGCATGCGGTGTTGGTGTAAGGATGTATTTCTGAATGCAGTGTTAGAGATAGGTACTTCTACAGCATCGAAGATGTGCTGATATCGGAAACCAACATTCTTGATAGAATTCCTAGGTATTCCGTTTAGACCTTTCCAGTTCCTTTAAGAAATACAACGTTTTAAAAAATCTCGGATGTCGACAATATAGTTTACAGATTGGAACTTTGCAGGCTATGTTGTATTAATCACAATGTGGTAGAAAGGAAAACTGAATCCCGAGTTGGGAGATTGTGTCCCATGTGCATCATTCCAGCACACGAAACAGACTGTGATTTTTGCCTTGAATGTTCTTTCTTTAGTGATTTGAGGAGTCAATAGTACCGAAATTCTTCACGTTTTCCTTCTTATTATTATGGTAAATTAATGACTAGCTCTAGTCCAAATGTAAATTAAGGCACAGCCAAGTTTGTGTTTGGGGCATTAAAGAAAAGGCACGAATTCCTGTGAATTAAATATTGTACCATGTCAGTTCATATATTCCACTCTGAACTGAGTTGAACATTGTACATCTTTTGTGACCAAAACAGAAATTATCCTTAATATCATCATCTAAAATAGTAATGTATTACAGCGGAATCTGTCATATCCGGACTCTATGTTATCCGTTTTCTTTTTAATCTGGGCTACTCTGTGGGTCCCCGCAAGATTGTTCTTAATTTATCCTTAGAGTGTGCTTTATAATCCCGACTCTCTCAGTTACGGATTAAAGACTAAAATCAACTTGTTCCGAGAACAATGCTTTCTAATCCGGTTGAAGCTGACTAAAATAACAACCCGTTGAATAAACCTTCTCTGTTACTTCTGCTCACAATGGTTAATGACGGAAAAAAATGTATTTCATGGAAAGTTACAGAGGCACAAGAAATTAGTGTTAACAGACGTTTTCCAGTGAAATTATAAATAATATACAGTTTATAAGTAAAAAACAAAAACAAACAAACAAAAAAAAACAGGAAAGAGCGACTCGAGTTGTTGGGTGTCCTTAACAAAGGGAGGTAAGTCATGGGGGCAGTGAACACAGTAATGGATAAAAGATTTATAATCTGGACTGCTTTCCAGTCCGGACAAATGAGTCGGTCACAGGCCAATAATAGACAGATGCTACTGTATTATATTAGGTTTATGGTCCACTGAATGTTAACTTTGTATCATAAGACAACGTGGAGGACTCTGCCTGATGTACATTCTGTTCATGATATGACACTCCATTGCTGTGATTGATGTCGTTATGTAAATGTGAAGTGTATAATGTATAATGAGTCGGTGGACCCTTTACGGAGTAAAAAATACAATTAACACCAAACATGGAATACGGTACAAATATTTAATAGTTGGTGGAAGTAAAATTGTACACAGAGAAACAAAGAGTTGAGTACAAAAATAGAGGTTTGGCGTATGTAACACAACTAAAACGACAACCGAAACGTCAATATTAACTGTATACTTAACTGAGATCATGGAACTATACCTGGATTCTTGAGGGAAATCGTTATCATCTATAAACGCTGTTATCACTTTAAGCTTACATAAACGTCTAGCTCTTACAATGTGCAAAAAAGTGGATGATATTCTATTTTGGGAGCTTACCACCAGTCAGTGTCAATTAATATGACAAAAGGTGATATATATGCATTCATTTCCAAAGTAATGGAATAACTTGTCACATTTCCTCTTAATTTCTTTTCACCACCTGTTTCCTCCTTGGCTTTATCAATAGCATGTTATCAAGTTTATAAATCCAACATACCCTACTTCTTTGAATGGTATAATAAAAACTCTTTTCACACATTTCTATATGTACAAGCCTTTCAACGTCAACAGAGACGAAATTCTACTTCAATGTGTCCGAAAATGAGCGCATCTGAGCAATATGAAGTGATCGGTTCCAGTTCCTTCCTATGCCGTTGATGTTAAACTTACACCTGGCATTAAGGGCAGAAATACAGATTCGTGCCACTTATATTCACTTGACGTAATTTCCATAGACTCACGTGTTATTTCAGGGCAGCATATATAATTTTCATGGAGTGAGTTCAGGATGGATCTCTGTAAAATATGACATGCAAATGTGAAATCATCTCTGGTCTGTGCACACAATTTCGATTTTCAGACCACTGTTTAATAAATGACATCACATTTATCAACTCACAATGCACATTACCATGGGCCGCCATTTTAATACGTTCACGGCACTCTACACGTGTTATGTACGTACATAATGTGATTAAATATTACTGTCATTCGATTATTAAGCAACGGAATATCAAACAGAAATGATACCATCGTTGGTATGTCGATTCCTCACAAACGTGCATATTTTGACTTGCATCTTAAGAAAATTAAATTTAAGAAATGTATTTATGTTACACTGGATTAACACATGCGTCTATGAAAATATCGTCAGGTGTAAGATAATAACTGGCACGGGTCTGTCAGTGCGTTTGGCATCACACGGAGAGTAACATGCAAGTTAGCGATGAGATTATTTGTAAAGATTACGTAACTTACGAATGACGCCATGCAGGTAAAGTAACGAGGCTACGAAACATGTCACCAAGAGCTAAATAACAAGTAGGATGTACACCAATACAATAGTGTCCTAGTTGAAAAATAGCGGTTGCAAATGTGTTCAGATGTTCACAAGTTTTCAATTTCTCAACCTATTCACATTGCAAGAATTCCTGGAGTCCAAAACATAACATTGGAATAACATTGTTTTATACATGTAAACAGCAAAGTAGTATCAAAGAACAGCAAAGCAGTATATCAAAGAGACATGTTTTCCGCTTCTTTCCCCTCAGTCAAGTACACGGGAGATAACTCTGTGAAGCATACTTGCTTCTACACAACCTCATTACCACGGCGTCAAGAAGAGACAAAAGTCTCGCTTGTAACAATTGATGTAATACCAAAAGAATCAATCCTATAAATAGAAAAAAAATCATGTGTACGTTTTACATGTGACAGTATTCATACACAGTATTTACAACTATGTGCACTATTGGAGTTGTGCAAGGAATTGCTCTCTATATGTACATGAACGACTTATATACACTATACACAACAACGGGAAGTGATGGAAGGACCGTGTGCAAAAGTCAAGTATATAGATGTCCGTCTTCGATTTATGTTGATCTTTGGGGACAGCTTCGCACCAAGACAAATTGGCACATCATGGGATGACTAGCATATATATAATAACTATATATACTCTACAGCTGAAGCAAAAAATAATCATGCAAACTTGACGCCACAGCTGAGTGTTAATAAGAAAGCTCGACCAGGTCGTCATTACATCATATCAGAGACCTGATCGTGTACGTTCATGATACTGAATTGTTTACAGTCTACAGTCCGTCCTAACGACTACAGTGACAAGGAAACTAGGTATGCAACGATAGAATATACACTAACCACGTTTGAGATTAATTTGGACATTAATCTGATTTAATAAACTGCTAACAAGTATAATTATTTACTATATAAGTGTAACAGTTGAGCGGTATATGAGTAAAGGTTCATAAAATAACTGCCTAACTGTGTATCGTGGCGCCTTTCCTACATCATGTTGAACATATAACATGGTGGATATGTGAGTTATCACGGTGACTTAATGACGGTCCCACTAACTGACGTGGGAGATTCCTACTAACTGACGTGGAAGATTCACTGAGCGCTTCCAGCGGATCCTGAGGCAGGGCTCTGTCCTTTCCCAAATTCATTGGCTCCACATGAAAACATTTTTCAAAACAAATGCTTGGCAGACAAGTGATAGATAAATATTAGATACAAAATGGAAAGGGACGTGAGTGAGTTTAATTTTACGCCGCACTCAGCAATATTCCAGCTATAAAGCGGCGGAAATGGAAAGGGAATTTACAACCAACGCCTTGCATGGGAGATAAATTTTCGAGAATACCGTTACTTCATCAGGTGATCTCTTTCCTCTATTTAAGCTCCTCATAGAAGCTGATTAGCTGTATCTATTTTTATAATCATTATTGGATATTTATATAGTGCACATATCTACGCACTTGCGCATGCTCAGAGCGGTATTTACACATACAGTGAGTTTAGGTTTCTGAAAGCTTTTAGCAATATTCCAACAATATGCCGTCGAGTGACACGAGAAACGAACTTCTACACAGTGTACCCATTTGGGGGTCCTGTCTTCGTCCTGACGAGCGAACGCTTTAACCACTAGACTACCGCCTTATTTGTCTATATTAAAGACAACGGTGATTACTGTGTACAAAATGAGCAAGATGGAAGAATAATGTTGGCGGATAAATAAAATCTCACGCTCATATCACATTAGTGTGAGAACGCTCTTCTATAGAAGTCCATGGTTACAGTGACTGGTTTTGACGTCTATGTACTTGACATCAAAATACTCCAATGACATCCTCTGTGTATCAGTGGAGATACTTATACAGGCATACGATGATTGAACAAATGTACGACTGGTTGAGGTTGCTTAAAAACCTCATTATAGTCATAACTGACAGAGTAAATCGGCCACTGGGCATCGTATCATATTCGGCGACGGACAGTGTTGCGGTTGAATGGTGGACATCGACTAAACGGAATGGTGAAACCGGAGGGAGATTAAACAATTTGTACATGTGAGTGAATGAGAGCAGTTGTACGCCGCGTTCAGTATTCAGCTGGCAATATCAGGGTGGTGGACACTAGAAATGGGGAACACACACTGTACCTGAGTCGGGAACCCAACCCGTGTAACGAGCGGACGATGTAACCACTTTCTGTGGAGAGAGGGACGTTCTAAGTTAGTTCCATAAGCGAGTGAGAGGGTTTTAAAGCCTGTTTGTATTTCTCTCATACGATGTGTGAGTGTGTGAGTATGGCTTTACGATGCTTTCAGCACTGTTCCATCAAGGCATGGCTGCCGACACCAGATATGGGCTTCGCACATTGTACTCATGGGAGTCGAACTCGGGTCATGGAAGTAACAAGCGAACGTTCTAACCACTAGGCTATCCCATGACTACCTGAGGTATTAATAAACCAGTAAGAGCTGTATACTAACGTCAGAATGGGTAGAGAAATGCCGCCACGGCGATTGGCTACAAATCCCGAAGCAATCGAATCAATTTCAACTTACCAGTCAGGTCAGGGGAATAAGGCAAGCAGCGTTTACCCGTGGGGTGTAGTATCGCGTCTTTAATTTGATTTTACTCAGAGGAAACTGAAATATTCATTTCGCTGCTGATCATTACAGAGGACAACGTGTCTGGTACCGCTTGGACATTCTGTTTGAACTTGATTCCTTGGGAAGTAAAACTTTCACTTTTGTCTCCAGTGGCTGCTCAGATGTGTACGTCTACGATCACAGAGCAAAGACTGCGGCTTCACAAGGAGTACTTGGTGGAATTTTCACCGACAACTGAAACTCGGTCGCTCACTCTAACTGGATTACAGTTTTGTGAGGCATGCGATTCCAATTGAAAGATTCTGAATGCATTTTTTTCAATTTTGGTATCGTTTGAACTTTGAACTGTAGAATTTCAATGAGAACAATGAGACTGAGGTGTAGGAAGTAAGGATAAATCACCACATCTATTGCAGTTTAGGTATAACGAAAGAGTGAGAGTGTTTAGTTTCATGCCGCGCAGTTAAATGGTGCAAGACAGGGCGTTTTTTTGTTATTTGCAAAAGAAACAAATCTGGTCTACTGGAGCTCACTAGTCGTAATTACACGTGAAGATATTACAAAAATTATGTCAAATATTAGAAAATGTGATCATTATGACAGAACCGATGTCCTGTTTTCCGCCTTGGGTTCAATGTTTGGCTTCAGCAGGACAAGTAATGCAAACCCGCCATCTTGAAAGGGTCCATCGTCAGATATGATCTAAACTACCGTATACTTCTCCAGACACATCACTGATCACATTTGACTGCCTTCTTGTTTAGTGTAAGGTATCTCCATAGTCCTAAAACTCCAAGGAGTTGCTTAGTCTTTACTGTTGGGAGTAGGAACAGTCACGAGATTCTCACAGACGTGGTGCTTCATGGTATTAAAACAAGTCATGGATTTCATGAAATGAACACATTTATCCGATGAATTCATCCATAGCCCTAGCTCCTTGGAATTATAGATGCTATAGACTGGTCCACACTGTGTTACATCCTGTCCCAACTTAACACCTGTGCAAGGTCCACTTTGTGAATGTTTCGAGACACATACACTTTGGGTTTTAGGAGACACTTAACATGAACCCTCCATGGATTTCACGATGACGTCAGAAAGGTTTCATCACAAACGTCATGTCCGACTGGGAAATCTGTAAGAAGGGGGAATAATCACGTCTTGTGTATTGACTCTTCGGTACTGGAGGTATTCCCTGCGGATCTGCTTCCGGTACAAGCAGACGACCACAAGCGACGCAATGAGCATGATGAAGAGTACCCCCATTATGAGCACGTACAGTTTTAATATTAACGTGTAGGCGAAGCTGTCTGATTTGTGCTCTGAAACAACAAACACACAAAAATCAGAAAATGTTAATAGTACTATTAGTTCACAGGTGATGCAATGACCCCATAACTACACTAGGTCGCAACTATAGATTGTAGTTAGTATTCCAGTGTAAGTTACTGCATATTTCAGTGACTGAGTATGGTTTTAGGCCGCTTTCAGCATTATCGCGGAAGGGGATGTCTGTCGAACTACACTTACTGTCATCCCTTAAGAGCATTAAATAAACAAACACATAAATAAATAAATAAATAAATAAATAAATAAATAAATAAATAAATAAATAAATAAATAAATAAATAAATAAATAAATAAATAAATAAATAGTTGCCGCATTGAAAACGGGTTCATTCTCAGGAAGAAAACAATTCCGTACTGCCCATAATCCATCTGTAAATCCAGTCTCGCTTTTAACATTTTTAACAGATAACTGAGGCTGTATTTTAAGGACCACAAAAATAGTGTTCTCTTGATATAATAAGATCAATTATTTTGTTCAAATAAAGAATGAATACAGAGGTGAGAATACTGGTGCTCTTATTGCCATTCAGCAATTTTACACAGTGGCCTGCAAAACTTTGCCAATAAACCCTTGGCTGGGCGCCCCATTGCTAATATCGCAGGTACGTGGGTCAATCGCAGTTATTTAGCACCATGGGTCTGTTTCCCATCTGGATCGTAGGACTACGAATGTCGCAACAATTATTTGACACAGGTATTCGGCATTCCTAGAGCTACAATCGTTCAGTGAGACGGGACCTAGATCTATGCTGAACTATGTTCTCATGACCAACAAGAGGAAGGGGAACCCAGCCCATCTTACTGGATACTGTTCATGATTATATGTCATACATACAACTAAACGTTTGCTAACCAAGCGCATCACTTTTCAGCAAATGTCTAGTTCAGTGCAACAGCTACATAAATTTCTCTAAACATTAATACTTCATTATAATACGAATAGAACATTACCAATGCAGTTAGGCATTGTCTCTGTGATGTCCCAGTGGCACCCGTATTCATGTCCATCACAATGCCTGAGGATGAGGTTAACCACATGGCTATTCTTGACATCATCATTGAGTAAAACATTGGTTCTCGATGTCATCAGATACTTCTTGGTCAGCACATTTTTCAGCTTATACTTCGATGAATAGTTGGCCACCGAGGGCTCAATGGTAAACGTTTGCGTGTTTCTGTCCTGGGGTCTCAGGGCATGGCTACACAACAGCACCTCGTCGTCTTCGGCTCCAGCAGCATTGCGGTCGTCCAACTCGTCCTGGATATATTTTAGGAAAGACCTATCAAAACCTACATAACACTCATTTTTCCCGCGGATGAAATAACCAAGTTTTCCAAAGGGAAGAGCTGATTCAAACGTCCACGTGGCAAGATTATCATCAACGTCCTTCCTTCTGGCACACTTCACTGCGGTGCCCTTCACTTCAGCTGATGCCAGATCCACTGTCCCTTGTGGGCTGGATAACGTTTGTGACTCAATATTGTACAATATTTCATTTGTCAGTGGTTTCGACATGTACAGATCTTTGGCAACCTTTTTATGGAACAAAGCTGTCATCAACATCGGGGAACACATCTTCAGGTGATTGTTCTGAGCAAGAAGATCCCGTTCCATTATGACAATCCTTTGTCTGCACCGTATGTCCTCTGTGGCACACGTCATGTCGTACAGAAGAGCGCCTCGGACCTGAAGCTTCATCAATTGGCTCAAAAACGACACAGAGTCATTCACTGCTTGATTCAGACTAATAGGACTTTCTGAAGTTGACGTCATGTCCGCAAGTTTCTTTGTTACATACTTTCTCAAGAGACTGTCATCCTCGGGGTCGTCTGTACCTCGAATTTGGGAATCGATAAGAACAAACAAGGCTGGTAGGTTCTTGTGAGCACTATCGAACAGAGATTTCATTTGTCCTGCTGCAGATTTTCTCATTTTCTCAATAGGCAGGGTTCCATTGACGCTAGTGTCATACACTTTTTGAAGTATATACAGTATTGCCTTCCATCTGTCTAAATATTCATCCATGTCATAAACAGTTTTCAAAACTTTCGAGGCATTGGCGCCTAACTCCTGGAAATGTTGTATAAGACTACTTGAATCAGCGTTCAGTTTTTCAAACTCCTCCTCAATATGGCGAAAGGCATCGGGATTCCTATTGCCGACAAAGGCATCAACGCTCAGCTTGTTGTTAAGCGATGGGTACTCTTTGCCATATTTGGACACATACGACTTCCAGTCACCCTCGTCATCCTCGAAGGCGTTGCCTTGGCAGTGTCCACATGGCAACAACACACCTGCAAGTAAATAGAAAACAGCTTTACATATCTGATTGCTGTATGTCGTCTAGGTGGACACGGATACTCTGACCAGGAACGTTGATACGAAGCAAGTTAACATGAAGGACAAGCTTTGACATGGCATTCAGTACGCACAAATGAAGAGAACGGACGCAGCAGACCTAAAATACTGCGTATAGAGAGACGAATAAAAAACAACCGAGTGGGCACTAAGGGTTGTCTTTGGTATTTCAACCATAAGTTATGACTACCGTCTACATGACCACTGGTTCATTCCAAGTTCTAAAGTATTTAACTGAATATACACTACACCATTTCAATAATTTTCAGGACACTCATATTATCTACATGGACAAGTACAATATTCGTAAGGGTTCAATGAACCCATACTTTAACACTTCAAGGTAAAACCACGTGAAAGATTCATCCAAGCTTAATCCTCTCTGTCCCAAGTACACAGTGTGTGTTCCAAAGATGTCTACAGAAATGGACCACAATATATGCAAGATCTACATTATGAACATCAGTGTTAAGCACCCCTATGTAACCCACTGTAAATGCTTCCTAGGTTAGGTTGGGCCAAACTCGTGTACCCTATTTAGGTCTTGATCACCCCAAACCACACACGTCCTCTTTGTCTTTACTTTCCATCACAATCGAAGACCGGCTGTACCGTAAGATCCCAAATACATGCCATTAACCCCGCCATCCCGAAATACTGTACAACACAATAGCTAATCACAACGACAGCCCATATAATACACAGTTTGGTTAACGAATGCATATGCTTCATCAAACGTCTCTAAACACATATAATAAAACACTTGAGCAAAGCATCAGTATCTGTGTCGGATCTAAGCTCAGAACTTGATTTACCAGTTAGCAGTATATAATGAATCTGGTCCCTTGATACCCGCGTGTGCTCTTTAAATTGCCGTAGTTAGTCTGGAGCGTATTCCTATGGGATTCAGTGATAATGCATTTATATCGCTTGGACTGCTATCATAGTAGTTGAGTCAATTATCTGAATAACTGTTCCAGCATTGATATTGCTAATTTATCTCCTTCGTCCACACCAAGCGTCCAGGCAAGAAATGAACATTAAATTGACCAGCAATAATGCTAATGACGGACAGATAATTCTGCTGTAAATCTTGTAATAGATGGCGTGTAGATTGTTATATATGCTGATAACAGCAGAATTGAGACCAGCCTTAGAAATATAGCTCTTGAGCGCCCATTTGATCGATATCTGGAAGCTCGGTTTCTTCAAGCAAGGTTATGGCTCACGTCTATTGCATCAGCGTCGATGCCCTGAGATTAAGTTATGTTATCATGATGAGGAACAGCATGAAAGAGGATGTCAACACTGCCGAGTCTTCCACATTAATGTCTTTTTAAAATGGCCATCATATGTTTGTCTCTCTTATCTTCCATTTTTAATGGTGTTTTATTATATATATATTGTTGTTTTTGTTTGTTTGCCTGTTGTTTTTTTTTTGTTGTTTTTTTTGTTGTTTTTTTGTTTTTTGGTGTGTTTTTTTTTGTTTTGTTTTTTGTTTTGTTTTGTTTGTTTTTTTTGGGGGGGGGGGGTCATCTTCTCACTAGCGCACACGAACAAGTCTGAATCAGCAAGCATCAGCTGTATTTTTGTATAACCTTATGAACTACTATCAAGAGGAGATTATCTATCTGGCTATGTCGACCCATCCTTAAAAAGCGTCCTTGCTCCATAGTCTTCCATTATTTCCTGGACAAAGTGGTGATGTGTGATCCTGTGCATGAGCCCAGGTCATTAATCAGTTGACGTTTCAACAAAACTGGACGCTGAGAGTTCTTGAGTCGGTGATCATGTTTGGGAGGTTTATTTCATGCATTTTAACGAAGAATGTAAGACACGTGATCTCATCTTGGGCAAGTGACACTGTTCTGAATAACAAGTTGAACGGTGAATGGGTAACTATTGGGATGCGCTGTTCATATGAAGGTCAACTTTCTCGTGGTTCACAGGCAAGTTGGGTCATAGTGCACACTCATCCATTGAACTGGGGTAATAATGTAACCACATCAAGCCTAAACTGTGTGTATGGACGTTAACGTAATATAAATACACATTTTTAGAGTAAATCGCTAATATCCCCGATGGCAAAGCCGACTATCAGTCTACAGCGTATAGGCTCTGAACAGAAGTCAAGGTAAGTCATCCACTGATCGTACCGTTATGTATGTCAGGTGTTCGTCTTCGAATATTGCTGAATGCGGCGTAAAACTAAACTCACTCATTCTTCGCCATTTGATTCGCAAAGAGCCGTACAACAACCCGGATCGCCACCATAACCTCAAACAGGGCTGATTGTTATTACACAAGGCTTGTGCAGTTAGCATCTGTATGAGTTCAGTTCACCAGTACTTCTTTCATTAAAACTTTTTGTTTCAGTGAGGATGTGATTGATATTTGCACATCGTTTACACGCACAGGCGGATGCATTAGAGATCGTACTTAGCGGTCAGTATTCAAATCAGGAGCGTTACGTTTGAACGTTCTCGCTGGTCTGCAATATCCACTTATGTCCTCAAAGAGTACTCATTTTCCGTCACTGTCTAGACACTGACGTAAGTGTCAAACGCAGTTCTGAGACAGACTTGATAAATACAGTCCTCGTGAAGAGAGTAGATTTAAAAGATTATACATTTGTCCTGGTGTTACGTGACACCAAGAATTCCGTATGTCGAGTCTAACACAATTCTCACAAACGCCTGCATGAATCTGTAAATTTAAGGTTAATTGTATGCAGAGGTCTGTTTATATTATGAGATCCTTGGAATCTATCAATCGATGTTAACCAAGACTGTGATCGCACTAAATCACACCTCAAAAGTTGTCAGAAAGTCTTATGAAACCTCCAGATGGATAAATGGAGCAAAGTGTTACCAACGTTACCGTTTATTGAACGTAGATACAAAACACAAAATGTTCATAGAACAGCCCAAACACTGAAATGGCGTATCAAAACTACTCTTAAGGGCATTTTTCAGTCCAAGCGTACATAGAGATACTTAAGGCGCCAAGGGCTGCGATGAAATGAATCGTCAAAAGCGTTTGGCTGTGAAAACATCATCGATAGCGAATTTCCACACTCCAATCAATACATCAAGGCAATTTCAAAGGACGGGAGTTATGTAATGTCTCGTCGAAAGACAATTTACAACGCCACTTCGTATGTTCACGGAAGCATGCTTAAGTCAAAATCCGTGTCAAAGGCATTTGGGTTTCCATTTGAATACAAACAGAAATTGAAAAATGACTGAAGCCAGTATAGGTACGTCCCAATGGACATAGATCACGCTCCACATCAATTGTGTACCAGTGGCATATTTCCTGTACACGCGTTCCTGGATTTCGTTCCATCATCATGATCACTATGCTATATTTAGTATTGGTTGGTCTGTAATTCAATTGTCGACGACAGCAACGGCCCGTGTTCATGTCAGGCTTACTAAAAGGATTACGCCCAGGCGCTTTTCAACTTCAGTACCCAAAACTGATTCTGCAAATCTGTGGGTTCCATTGATTTACCCACGCTCTCAAATCAGTTCGTTTCATCTAAGATGGAAGGAGGGAAGTCATTGAAGCAACCCAAAGCAAATACCATATCTATGATTGGTGTTCACCGAATTTGAAGAATGGGGACTAAACTGCTTCATGGGCGTTCTCGAGTGCTGTTCACGGCAACCGATGGTCTCGACATGATACAACATTCGCACTATCAAGACAGAATCACCCAACAGGGCCTCGGAGTCGATTTGGCATCCCGTGAGTGGAATTAAAGACTAGATGCGTGTGTTGTTTCCTTAGAGGACCTGGAAACCATGCCAGTAGCGATATCGACCTTGACGATCGAATCGTTCGCCTGGTGGTCATCTTGAGGGTCAGTCTGGAGTACAGCTTGGCCTATATTGATGCTGCAAGCAAATACAGCATTTGGGAACCCAGCCAACTTCAGAATGTGATATACTGCAGCTAAGTCAAGAATTCATTGCCTCTTGGCCAGAGGGGAGCAATACTTCAGCATCATTTCGATATTCTGGGATCAATGTCTCTCTCTCTACGTCAGCAGGGTAATGAGAAATATTTTGTACATTTCGCGTTATTAACACACTGAGTTGTAAATAACGACTGGGTCTTTGAGGAATCAATAATCACGAACGTATTTTTGGTTTTATAACAAAACGCGTCCCATATGTCTATTCAATTTCACAGTCTGAGAAACCTTAATTCAAAACCATTGGTCACACCGTAGAAAGGCCGTAACATATTGGATTGGTTGTTATCATACAGAGTCGCAACTGAATCCATTCCTTTAGGGGTACATAACCTAGAATTAAGTGCATAGCAAGCTAAATCTTACATTCCTTGCCTGCACTGAGATACTAAGAGGGCATAGTTACAGGGGAAAAACCTTATCAACGGGCCTACTTTACGCCAAAGGCTATGTTTGTTGGGATTGGACACACGTGTGAAGCGTATTGATTTGACAAGAACCTGGTCTTAAGTCTGAGCTCTGTACATGAGATCACTAAATAGCCGAGGATAAGACGTAATTAAATCGACGCAACGCACAGCATATGTTGAGAGCTGGTCTATGACGACACAACCTGCAGTGTTCTCCTGTCGGGCAGTGTATTGACACAGGCTCTGTTCCTGAGAAAGCGCTGTTGTCGGATTCGTCTAGAACACATGCTGTATAAACATAATACATGTCGAATGTTTTTGTGTTGGCGGAGCACTGCAAATAGTTCCCGATCACATTGACAACGGCCATTACAGCAATGGAAACGAGCTGAAACGAGTGTCTAAGACAATGCATGTGTGGCAACCAGCTGAATTTATCTAAGCCAAATCGACTAACCTGCTTGGGAATGGTTTAATGGATATTTGGCTACCGAACGTAACATCAGATGTACCTGAGAGTAAACAATGTACGTCAACCAGTACAGATATAGGACGGGCACCTGCAACAGTATGCTGCTGACTCCCTCCATTGATGACTATGTCTGCTCTGTACTCCAGACTGACCAGACTCAGTAGTGTAATACCATTTCACAAACAATTCATCAGACAACGAATTAATTTTGAACACATACGTTTAGCTCTTAAACGCCGCTTTGAACAAAGTTGCAGTTATTTTAGGGTGTCAATTTGACAAAACTGTTGTGAAGCAACTCACGGAAACTGGTTTTGTTCTGATCATGATCTCATATCCAAGCCAGAGATCAGCAAATTCTGTATTGGTCATAATAATAAATTCAATCTTAATCCAAACCCGCGATCGGGAGATCATGGCACAGCTAGAGTTATAACTACATAGTGAGGCATATATCAATATTCTTCAGGCATTTCAATAAATTTATCCCGTTAAACAAGGGCATTTTAAACGCTTTTTATGCAACAGCGGCAATATCCGTGCAATGGCGTTTTGTACACAGTGTGCGAAATAGGTTCCAAATTTTAGTCGGGCTCGCTATGCCTCAAAGTTACTAGCCCGTAATCTGAATGAAGACACGAATTTTATCAATAAATTGCTAAAATGATAAACATTTTAACCCGGCCAAAATCGTGCATGATTTAAAAGTGCACTGTAACCTAAGAAGCCGGAGAGAGTGATATATTTACAAAATGACTCCATGACAATTCACCAGCCTGTCGGACCAGTAACGGTGGAGATTTACTGGCCGTACTGGATTTTACTAGCCGCACACCATAATACATGATCGAGTATGGACGAGTCAAGCCAGAGTTTACCACTGAATGACACTGACTCCATAAGGTCACCGATTCTGATCACCCGATCCAAAATCGTCACTTCTTACGATCAGCATTTCGATCTGGGGGCCGGTTCCTAATTTCCTACATGAAACACTTGTGTAGGTGGACTATTCATCAGAATTAGCCAAAAAATAGCCTTCCATATATATAAAAAAACTAAGAAACGCAACGTGGGCTAAATGTACAGTTAAAAAGCACCTAATTGCTCAATACATTATTCATAATTATACAGCAACAGCGACGCAACTCTGGCTTTTTGTCAAGTTTTTAAAAAGAAGACATAAACTGGAACGCCTACTTTTTAAGAGTTTTTTTTTTTCGAAAGTAGAGTTTCTTTTGCTGCTCAGTATATTATGTAGGACCGAACAACACACATGCCTTTTAGAACGCGTCATCGGTAACTTCAGCTACAGACTGGATTCTAATTAGGCTTCTTTTCAAAACGCTTCATCGGTAACTTCAGCTACAGACTGGGTTGTAATTAGCCTTCATTCAATAAAACCCGTAAGAACTTTCTCGTTATTTCATGCAATACGTACAGTTAGTCCGTTGTAGCCGGTCGATGGGAACTATGAGTTAATTTGGATCTGTCAGGCGATTCAAGTCGCCTACAGCAGGAGCAACACTGGCGACATTACAGACAATGTCATAAACTCCGTCATCCAAACAGCACGTAATGGCCATGTCAGCAGAAATGACAGGCTTTGGGGCAGTTTTCCAGTACATGTAATTAAGTTTCTTCAACGAAAGACCAGGCATGTTTAGAATGTGTTTTGTTGTCACAAGGTGACATTCCCGTCCCGATGTAGGGGGGCTGGTAGGCCACAGGCGTGGGTGACGGTTCATTTTACTTATGACACACATACCACACATGCCCCGCCCTACCCTTACGCAATCAACGAGAGATTTTCGACAGTCTCGTAATGTCATGCGAGAAAAATGCCCAACAAGTTATCAGTCATACTTCACACAGTGTGTGCTCATTTTCCACTGAAACTATAAATCGACATTTACAGCCTACTTCAATATTTGAAGCATTCATCTACAATGTCACCAACTGGGCATCAGCAGTCTCGAGACCTCTGGGGACACGGTGATATCATACTGGTATCCCTCACATAGTTACCCTATGCCTTCAAAGGAAAACTAACAACTATACATAAACTACCTTTCGATTGAATATGCATGCCTCCGTTACAATAAGGTTTGAGCTGTGGATTCAAAGACTATTACGGTTACTGCTGACAAGGTCTTATCTTGACCTACATAAGCAAGATAACTTAAGGACATCTAAGTACAAAGTACCGTGATAAGCATTATATCAGTTGTTGACATTCTACCTTGTACACATACGGTCCTACATACTTATGACGACAAGGTAAAGCCACAGTTTGTCCCTCCTATCAACAGCGATTAGCATTACCTCGCGGAGAGAACAACAAGGCATCATACCGGGTTCTAAATATTGCACAGTTGTATTGAGTGTTTGGGGCTTGGAGTGGGGACAGGATACCATATTATTTTGAGTCACAGTTTTTTCACCGTTAAACACTTCATCCTGTATCCCCCATGCCGTGATACGAGTAAGTATGGTCTAACGTCGCTTTTAGCAGTATTCCAGCAATACCACGGCGGTTGGACACCACAAATAGTCTTCACACAGAGCGTCCACATTGGGAACTGGTCACTGGATATGACGAGCCGACACTTTAACCACTAGGCTACCCATCGCGGATCGCCCCTACATGACTGATTCAACTGAAAATCAAAATATGAAATTCGAACAATCGGCTCTCTGTGGCTGTGGGGCCTATCATTTGAAGGCAAATATTTATTAATACTAAAATCCTTTCCGATTACAATACATTCAATAAACCAGGAGTTCCGGTTTGCAATATGAGTTAACTGTCAATAAAAACAGACATTCATGACGTTGAACATATGACGAAATCTGCCCCAAACCTCCGGTGTCCCAATCCATAAAACGCGATCACAATCGGTTCCAGTCCTAATAATGATTTACCATGCAAACACGGCACACAAATGATAGCACGCCAAGCATGTGCCGACTGTAGTTGCTGCTCCCCTTTGCTATGTTTTTCTATAGCTCCTGCAATAACCCGCGTTTAACAACTATCTGTCGCGGTTCATCACAAAACGTGGTAATACTGAAGATAATTTCAGGACAGTCACCATCACAGCAGTCACCAACCTGATCCGACCCGCCGTTTATGTCCGGCCTATCGCGTGAGACTTATGTAACCTGGACGATTTCAATGACATTATGTTCCTTATCTTTGGAGATAAATGTTAGCAGCTGCCTCAGCTGTGCACCAAGAACGGGGTGGAGGTGGGTGTTCGATGGCAGTGGTGGTGTCATTCTAATTCTAAACAAACTGTCATGAATCAATACTGTCTCGAATATTATAACATAATGACGCCATGTGAAATGGCTGATTAAATTAAAACGGGGGTAGGCACTGTCCTGTATTGCAGATTAAGTCACACCAGCGTTATTGGAGGGCAGTGGAATGTTTTAATGCCACGAACAAGTTATCCTTACTAATAGCCAGTTTGTGACATGTTTTATGCCGCACTCCGCAACATTCCAGCTATATGGCGGTGGTGGGTAATAATGTCTGGACTACACAATCCAGAGATCAATATCATGAGCATCGCTATACGCATCTGGGACGCAATCTATATTACTAGTGGTACCTGCTTTACAAGGAATGATAAGTACATGACTTTGTACATTATCTGCATTTCATATTTACCAGAGTTCTCAATATATGGGGTTTTGTTTGTTTGTTAAATATGACGACGGTCATAATTGAGGCGTAATCAAGATATCCGATATCTAGAGAGACCACCACTGCTAAATACTTTTGCTAAAAATTAACTCTGGTTCATTAATTCAAAATATGAATGTCCAGGTTAGAATTGATCTTCACTAACCCATGGTTGTCGTAAGGGGCGACTAATGCGATCGGGTGATCAGGCTCGCTGACTTGGTTACCAAGACAACATGTCATCGTATCCTATTTGTGTAGATCGATGCTCACATTGTTGATCACTGGATTGTCTGGTCTAGACTCGATTATTTACAGATGGCTTTGATATTGTGGAGTGCAACGCCATAGACTATCAAACTTAACTCACTCACTCACTCACTCCCTCACAAAGATAACAGAAAGCTTCCGCTTTTCTGAAATAGTCCTCTGTGTTGAAAAGAATGCACGAAAGCTTGCAAATGTCGTGCTAATGTCGTTCAGTTCAGACTCTCTACTTAACCAACGTTCCGTGGCCACGCAGTCAGTTACGAAATGACCTCAACTCTATTTTTTTCCTTTTGAACAAAGCGTTGACAACACGTATGTCTGCTATACAAAGATAACTACACTACCCAGTCTACAGGTAAACGTTGCTCCAGTTGTCACGCAGAGGGTTACAGCTCTATACACATGGGGCTGCCACACCTTGCCATACACTACTGCAACCACACGCAACCGAACCTGCTTTTACTTGTTTAATCCCTACAACGCCTTGTGCCACACACAGTCACAATTAGTCAGGCCTGTGGGCACATTGTTGCAATGATAATAATAAAAAAAACCCACGAGGCTAAAATTGTACAGTGATCCAGTCTGTTGTGTTTACTTCACTCAGCCAAGGTTATGAAATCAATTTAAGAAATATTAAGCCCCTACCTATAGAATATACTTAAGATTTACTTATATATGACGCATAAGGTATTTTGATATTTCAAAGCTTATGGAAATGTGCTCTCATGCAGGTTAAAAAGAGAAATGCTACATTTAAAACTACATGTATTAAGAGCAGTTATGCACTGAAACAATAGGCTCACACTACGAATAACAGCTTACGTTGATCATTTATGCGTAGATGACTACAGTTCATGAACGTATTTGCAGATGAATGTAAATTAACGCGGTTGTGTAAAAAAGCATACTTTCTTATACTTATGGTGCTGACTGACCCCTTGCCCACACATATGTACAGGTGAAGGTTTCGTGGTTTGAGATGCATACAGATGTACAATGTGAAACTCAAATACCACGAGTTCAGTTACAAGGGGGGGGGGGGGGGGAAATGTTGTCTCGAAGTCAAACCTTAATTGTTTTATCAATCTTTTAAATCCAAGATCCCCTAACTTTCCACTGTGTATAAATAACAGGGCATCAAGTATTTTTATTGGTCATGGAACGCCGACAATTCTTGAAGTCGATCCCTTTCGTGAATGTTTGTGTTTACACACATTACAGAACAGTCCTAAGATTATCACTGATATCAATTCATATCGGCCATTTCATGCAAAAACAATACGGTGAGATCAAATAAAATGTATTCTGTGGACGCGAGCAGCTGTCGTAATGTAAAACATCAGAAACTGCTTATTCAAACATTACAGAAAAAATGAAGCACAGGTAAGATCTAAATGTACATGATCTTCGAGTTCGTAAAGCTTAATTCACAACAACAAAGCCTTGCAAATGGACGATAACATCTCAAGCTCGGATCAAGGACACATGAGACAGCTTTCCGATGTCCGCTCTAGATTACACGTCTGGCAGTCAGTGTACATTTACATGTCTGCGTGTGGTATTTTGCAGGATATACGAGTTGTATACTGTCTGGCTTGTGCGGCAATGAGGTGCGTTAGGCTAATGGACAAATCATGGCCTTGTCATGTACAGGCAATCGTATTATGGCCGGGTTCGATTTAAGATAAATGCCTCTGACACAAGGTACAAGGAAACGCAATAATTTATCACCATGAGTGTTGGGCGAGCTCGAGCTGTTCCGTCGTACAGTGTAGGCAAGACTTACACTGTAATACTATACAACAGAGTAGGAGTATCATGAGCAACAACAGCAATGTCTCAGTACCTAGACACGGTGAGCTTAAGGGTAGCTAACCACTAGAATACATGTAAATAGTACAACGACTTGCCCTCATTTGGTCTTACAGTGGTGCAGCTAGTGTTGTGGTACTGCGAAAGTATGACAGCTAAAATTAACAATTATTTCGGCTCTACATGCCGACTCTAATGAGTCCATTGGTATTTTAATCAGAAAAGAACAAGACTGACAAACAAAGGCTAAATGGGTTAATTACTGCCGCTCCATAATCTGGTATAGGCGTCCAATATTTACTATGCGCATCAGGTTATTTAGGAATGTATCTGCATATATTCCGATATAGATTACGTTCACGGTTTCTGAATGCTTATTTAAGTGCACTTGGGGCAAACTGAGTGAGTACGTACTTGAATGGGTGACTATGGCTTCACGCTGCTTTTAGCAATATTCAATCGGTACCAGGGTGGGGAACACCAGAAAATGAATGGGCTTCGCGAATGACTTAACCACTAGGCTACCACACAGTCCACTACGTATTTGAAGTAACGAACCTCTAACGAAAGTAGCAATATGAACTTACTTCGTCTACCCGATCAACATACACAAGCAATGGATTGATGGATTCCATCACCTGTCAAGCCCCTGAAGTACACTGTCAATCATTTTATATTTGTGCAGGGGCCTTGGATTAAAATTAAACCCCAATAAATGTTGGACAAAATACTAAACAAAACTCCATTGGTTTGGCAAAACCATTCTTGTCCATTTGACTGTCTAGCTCCAGTTTCGTCTGTCTACAAGAGAATTACATGCTTCGATCAACGGCTATACCTACTCTCAACTCGACCATTTACAGTTTCTGAGGACAAACACAAATTTCCGCTCGATGAGAAGACGGCTGTTGGTTTGTAGTTTGCCTAAAATAAGGAAATATAGATTCAGAGACGTTTCGAAATATTTTGGTCACACACATTCCGTTTCACAAGTGTTTCCGGGGCCGCCATTTCTATTTATTCTTATCTCCTAAGGGTCGTATGTAACAGTGAAGATCTTATTTGATGGACTGTATAGCCTGGAGCGTTGATTTCCAACGATGACTGCAAGGACCAAAGGCACTATCTAGGTACAAAAGGTACAAAATAATTACAGGATACTACTAGATCGTATGAAGCCTAGGCAGGACAAAGTTGGAGAACACAATACGCGGTCTGACCGAAGTAATCACAATAATAAATCACAAATAGGTCGCCTTCCTTATCTCGAGATCAGTGGGCCGTGGCTCTGCATTAGTGGCAAAAACGTCCATGAAAGAAGCAGTTCGTATTTTGAAAATGCCATTTGTGCACGAGTGAACGCAATATTGTACGGGTGACCGACCGTTTGATCTGATAGTGAATTCAGGTACAGCTTATTTCAGCTGATGTTTCGTCCTGACAGGCCATAGTACGTTTTGATGTCTCGATAAACGGAACAAACACATGTATAAGAATGTGCCACTGCCCGGCGTATGGTTAAATCTAAACACGTATAACACTTTATGTTTTTCTGTTTAGAACATTATCCAGCGTAACGAATGAGTTCAATTAACTGTCAGACAAGTGTGAAATAAACTATGTAGTTCAAAGGCCTCTTTGTACAAAACAACCCACGGTGACACAAACAGGTTGCTTGTTATCTGGTAACAAGAAAGGTTATTTACTATATTAAGCTTTTGTGGTGTTGGAAAATGGTATATGTCATCAAATTAGCTGATGTAGGAATCAACATTACCTCATCAGCATTGCCCTACTATGTTCCAAGAGATGTTCAGTGTACGCTGAACGTGTGTATATCTTTTTTTCCCATATTTCCTTGTTGTACAAAGTAGATATTCTTTCAAGACACGTGGATTGATTATTATTATTAATAATATTGCACGCTTTCTCGACACTCAAAAGGGATTTTACGTGGCACACAAACATTGCAGTAAACAGGACTTTAACCTCTGGCTTATCTTCCTAAATCGGTGGTTCGTTCGATTCAGAGTTTTAATAAGGAACACAAAATACTTCTATCTTTTGGGTGGAACTGCCGCACATGCAGCCTCCTTTCACTGACGATGTGGCAGATTCATCAGATAATGGTATGTTCTTGTCGAATTGTAAAACACAGTTAGCACTGGGTCATACAGACAGTGTATTAATTACCCATCTAGAGGATGAAATGAAGTATCCATACCATTGAACATAATGAACATACTACTACGAGTGTTACGCAAGATTAACATACTGGACAGCAACAGAAAAGCAAGTTTCGAGACAATGAAATCTCATAGAAGTAACCGTTCAGGTTTATGTCTTCTTTTTAAAAACTTGAAAACAAAAACTGAGTTGCGTTTCTTTTGCTGTTCAGTATACTTCACATCTAGAAAATAGTTACCAAAAGACCTAGAAGAAAGGCAATAAGACATTTTATCTAAACAGCACGACATGGCTACGGAAAGGGCACGAACCGTGACTCAAGTCTGGTTATTGATTACATCTATAGAGACATGAAGACTTCAAGCATGTGCCAAGGTCCAATACTTTGTGTAACCTGTGTTGGGCTGAATCACATCTGTGTCCAAGTACACAATCGAACTTTGACATATGAATAGAACCAAGGCTTAAGACAACCTGCACACATAAACGACTATTTGAGATGTCAATACAATGGGGAAATGTAAGCTAATTACTAGACGAGCCTAGCTTGCAAAGCATTGCAGGAATCGGTTAGTGCAAAAGATTTCATCGTATCTATGAATATACTATCATGTCATTTTCATCATAAGTACATACTTGGACCGAAAACGTTTTTCTGTCAATCCTCCCATCGTCCGTGTGCTAAATTTACGCTGGCCCTCAGGTCCCTGACTCATAAAGATTCACCAGGACCACTCAGCTATATGTTAGCAGTGGTCCTGGTGGCTAGGGAATGTTTTCCCAGTCTGAACAATGTGAACTGTCTTTTAATTAAACAGTGAGGTCGCATGTTTTTTCGAGGATTGAAATAAAGTATTTTCCAAGTTGGAGCGCATGGGAAAACAGGAACCACTTTTACATTCGCAGTCACTCCAGTGGACCAGTGAAGAGACAGAACTTAGTCTACTAATTGTGGTCCACTCACTGGTACTGTGGTCTAGTTCGACATTTTGAAAGGTATTTTAACACTGGACACCCCGTTCGAATCTCTACTTGCAACTATTGTAATGATCGACAATGCATTTATTCGATTTTCTCAAGGTAGAGACGGTAACCATCGCCTTTATCGTGTCATAATTACTGCTGCAGGTAGGTCAATATATTGCTGTCAAATAAGCACGTGTATCTAGTTCTCTCTTACCACACCTGTACAATATAATCAATTAAAAGGACGCGAACCCCACAAAAGAATTAGAAGGCTGCCTTGATTCATTGCGAGATATGACAGCTCTTGACCCGCAGTGCTTGCAGATCAAGTGTCCTGTGAAACAATAACCTTCTACGGTCAATACAGTTCCATTGTCCATTCAAAGCTGACCTGTCAATAACGTCTTATTAATCAGTGATAAGTACCAGGTGCGTCGAATACATGTGCCTTGTGGAATATAATTCCCAGGACAAAATACCCCAAGGCAATTGTCTCACCTTGAAACTATCGGTGTTCTTATCACAATGTTACGATTGTGGATTAAGGTGATCTGGGATTAGAGTCAATGAAGGGCTATCTTGACAATCTTACCAACTTATAGACTTCATTTGTTGGGGACGTTTTGTTTGGAATCACAGAGCGAATCTAACGGCGGAATTGACACGAATGCTTTGATGAAATCTGAAGAGGTGAGTTTCGTAGACGCCGTTATTACTGACATATATCACATTTGCCAATAATAGTATTAACGGTGATTAATTAGGTGTTTATGGCAGTTTATGACTGCCCATATACAGGAACACAGCGAACAAGAAACCACAATACATGCGTTCATTACTGGATTGTGAAATCCTGACTGTATGTTATTCGGTTTTCCCCATAATCCGGACTACACTCTGAGTCCAGGCAAAATTAATCTTGATTTATTACTAAAGCGTGCTTTACAATCAAGACTCAATTACGGATAACAGACTAAAATAACAGTCCCCATAATGAACTTGCTGTAGGAACAATGCTTTGTAATCCGGTCGCAGCTGACTAAAATAACAGTCCCGACAATCAACTAGCTCTGAGAACAATGTTCCGTAATCCGGACGTAGCTGACTGTTCAGAATGTCAGAATTGTCAAACACTGAAAACACCGTATTACGCTGGCATTTTCAGACAGAGGTAATTCATGTTCACGGACTTTTTACAATGGCTTTATAAACATTTATTGTCCTTAACAAAGGGAACACGTTAACGGGCAAAGGTTGTCTATAATTCGGACTGCTGTTCAATCTTGACAAAGGCCAATCCGTAATAGACAGATTCCACTGTATATGATATACCATCATATATGATATGCCCTATTTCGCGAGCATAAATCTGAACACATTAGGAAGCTGAACACATTTAGAAGCTGATCACAGGAGTCAGTGAGAGAGGAAGTATGGCTTTACACTGTCTTTAGCACCCGTATCACTGGAAATATGTTTCACACACTGAACCCATATGGGGAATCGAAACAAGATCGTCGGCGTGACGAGCGAACGTTTGAACTACTAGGCTAACCCACCCTCTCTTACCCACAAAGCCATGTTGAATAAAAGTTACATATGAGATTTAGAAAGTATACTAATGCGCGTGAAAGGGCATGCCACAAGATTGAAAGCCGGCTATGGATGACATCTTGTGACATAAAAGGTTGAAGCATCTTGCAAGGATCAATACATCGTGCAACCTGCGATAAGATGAATCACACCTGTGCCCTCGTTTGTGTGCAATTTGTTTAAAATAGTTCGACTGTTCAGACAAATAAAACCCACACAAGACAACCAGAACATACAAATGACATTTTGATATGTAAAAATCCCGAAAAAATCGATGATTTATATTTACTGGACATGTTGAAATAGTGTGCATGAACCATCACTAACCAACATTGTATTGTATATACACTGGAATTGAATGCCTCATAACTAAGCCATTAACTGATTCGTCACCTGTCAGCGTCCTAGCATAGAAAAAAAATGGGAAGAGTTATTGAGAACGGTCAACAATGACATAAACTCGTGTTATTGACAAGGTGAGTGACAGCCCCGCAGCAAACTGCCCTGACCTGTCAAGCTGACATAAAGCACGAACAGTCTGGCCAGGTACTAATGAAATTGATTCATCAATACGAGACATGATGAACCAACAGCTGTCGGGTAATGTACATTTCACGAACCAATTCCTACTGGACCAGCCGACATTGTTTCCAGCATAAAATATTTCATGACCGTGACGACAAGACACGCTCTGCTGCACTGTGACGTTTAATAAAGAAACTGAATATTGCGAATACAGTCAATGATTATGGGAATAATGTATATACACAAGGTCTAGAGCGGCAGCTGTGACATAGGTATGTATGCGGAGTATGCCCTTGTGTTGTGTGTGAGAGGGAGGGAGGGACAGAGGGAAAAGAGAATAAAGGAGAGAAATAGAGTGTCAAACAGTAAGTTATAGGCAATGAGAGAGTAGTGTTGCAATGCGGATCGCTATTGTCCAGCGACACATTGCCTGGTTTGCTTGTTGCTTAACGCCGCACCTGGCAATATTCAAGCGGCTTGTAAATATACGACTCTGGACAAAACAATCCAGTGAGCAATATCACGAACATCCATGTACGCAACTGGGATACGATGACACGGTCAACCAAGCCAATGGGTCTGACCACCCGATCCCGTTAGTTGCCCTGTAGGACTAGACCATTTCTAACGTGGATCTTGGCGGCTTCTCAAGTCAAGTTAGAATGGGTAATAGATCTGCCTAATCACCCCAGTCTCGTACGATTGTGTCCATTTTGAGAGGGGCGGTGGGGTAGCTTTGTGGTGAATGCGTTTGCTCGTCCCGCCGAAGACCCGGGTTTTAATCCTGGATACAATGTGTGAAACGCAGAGACGAACCAGGGACCCAGAGTCGTAGTAGTAACCACTGGTTTATTCTAAAACACAAAAAGCTGACGGGCTATGCACGCGTTATGCTGAGAGAAGGTTACATCTTACCAGCTGTGCTAAAGGTTCATTGTTTCATGGAGTGGGGTACCTATAGGTGTCAAATTAGCTGGTTTCACCAAAATGGCCATTTAGTTCGAACTGCAACACCCCTCCATCACCCACTAAGACGCTGTGACGCGATCAACATAAACGTTACATTCATATTCAGACATGACTATCTCAAAACACAAAATCGAAATAGAGCTAGTTTTACTGTTCACTTGCTGTCGGAAAACTGATTTCAACACCCACACTCAAATGCAAAATATATATTCCCTCATAAATAACGCAAACTGCCTTCCTCACGCACACACAATGGAAATGCTACACAGAGTACTATATCAACATATATGCATTATTCACGCAAGTACGCGCGACCTACTCAGACTACACGTGATTGGAAATCGTCATGCATTCACGTCCAATCTCCACGCACACTCATTTTCTGGCATCAAAGGTCCGCAGTGTAAGTTACTGTCCATTGTATGTATATACGCGCATGCTTCAGAGAATAACATGGTCGCTCAGTTCTGCTGTATATACAGAAATCAGTACTAACCAATCCGGTCGTGGGTTCAAAATTGGTTAGAAATATTCACAGACTGCGAGGGTTACGTGTAATCCGGTCACACACATGGTAGGGGGCACACAAAAGCACCGGAATGAAATTTGAGCAAAATGGCAGTCGGCATGCGAAGTGTTATTGAATCTGACTCCAGCGGAAATAGATTCAGTCCTAAAGAACTTCAGCCATTTTGAGGCACGTTAATAGAGCACATGTGATTTGATCAAATCATAACTTCAATCACTCTTTTTCGAATGTTATTTTTTCTCACTTTTTGTGAAAAGGCTTTCCCTTTAGTAAAGCACAGCCGGTAGAGAAAAATCTGTATGACCTGAAGTAAAAGTGCTAAATGTATTGAAAATAGCCAGGAACAAACGGGTTAGGCAGTCCTCGTGCAATAAAAGGAACGGAGAATAAAAAAATACCTGCAGAGTGCAGCTGATGATTGCTAATCACCACCACTTTTCACATAGCGCAGTAACTTCCCAACACCGGATGCAGATGTGAGATATCACTTCCGTTTCCGGAATTTCATCAACTCTGATGGAGAAGAATGACCAAAAAAGTACAGTTATATACTGATGTCATGATTTCAATTAATAATGTAGATGCATAAGCGGAACAAATAGAAACATCAGAAAAAGATGAACCAAAGGATGTAACTATGACAAAGGTCAGACGAAGGGGTCTAATTTACAGTACTCTCGTATCTTGAGAATGTGGGTGACAGTTGTGTAAGGCTACGTCATGAACAGCGCTGTAACGGCGGAATGGACTGCACATGCAGCATCTAACTACAGCAGAAACACTGGTATACACCAGACTAGCGTACCAACTGCTCATCTTGCAAACCACTGATGTAGGCTAAGAATTGTTAAGATTGTTGCCTTTGCATTCAGTCATATTCGACCCGTGAAGGTCCCGGGGTAGAATAGGCCTTCAGGAACTCATGTTTGCCATAAAAGGCGACTCTGTTGGTCGTACGTGGTCAGGCTTGCTGACTTGGGTGACACATGTCATCGGTTCCCAATTGCGCAGATCGATGCTTATGTTGTTGGTCACTGGATTGTCTGGTCCAGTCTCGATTATTTACAGACCGCCGCCATATAACTGGAATATTGCTGAATGCGGCGTAAAACTAAACTCACGCACTCAGCCATATTGCAGCTGTATGGCTATAAATAACTGAGTCTGGACCAGATATCCCAGTGATCAACACCATGAGCATCATACTACGCAATTGGGATATGATGACATGTGTCAACTAAGCAAGCAAGCCTGACCACCCGATCCCGTTAGTCTCTTCTCACGACAAGTGTGGGATACTGAAAACCAAATCTAAACCGGACCTTCTTGAGTACAAACGTAGAAAAAGGCAGAAGTGCCAGTGACATTCACTTTGTGTGCGATTATTAAAAAGAGTTCCCATGAGTTTTCATATCTGTATTTATTATTAAGACTTGCAACGTTGGGTGTCAGGCGCGAGGACTGCGGAATTACCTTTCACGTTCATAGGTCTTCATGAAAGTACCCTTCAAAGGAAACAAGAAGCTTGTAAGTAACCATCATACAGAATAGACTCATATCCGAGTCAACATTGATACAAATAAATCATTGTTCTCTTAATAACCCGAGCCGATGAACGACATGGACATATTTAGGATCATCACAATGACATGCCAGGGGACACACTACCGACTGTGAATGCCGGATACAAAAGTACTGCCCACTAATCAAACAAGTCTCATGGCTTATTCGAGCCCGTATTACAATGGATCATATTGAAATAACTAGAACATCTGAGTGCATCAAGCCTGCGGGCACATCGACTCAACACGCTGACACAGGCACACACACAGACACGCGGACACACAGACACGTGCGTCTTTCCTCCAGGCACGATACTACCTTATGACAAATACCAAGCATACATATTTTCATTGACAGAATATAGAATTTACCGTTAGAACTCGATAGCCAATGTTGAACATACTATAATAGTCACTGGTTGATCGTGATGCTAGTAATTTGCACTTAGAGCTTGTGTTTACAATGAGACGTGTGTGGACACAGGGGATGTCAGCAAACCAAGATGTTGGGTACACAATAGGTGACATCGAACTGCATTATATATATATGTGTGTGTGTGTGTGTGTGTGTGTGTGGACACAGGGGATGTCAGCAAACCAAGATGTTGGGTACACAATAGGTAACATCGAACTGCATTAAGGGTATATATGTGTGTGTATATGTGTGTGTGTGTGTGTGTGTGTGTGTGTGTGTGTGTGTGTGTGTGTGTGTATGGCAGACAATTGAAATAATGCGCAGTTGTTGAAAAACTGATAAGCAGTTTACCCATATCACGTGACGGACAATGCGTTGTCTGTCCCTACCAAACGCGCGAAGATACTCATCGCTTCAACGTTACGCAAAACAGCTGATTATCTCTTAACAGTTGTTGCCACTGCAACTCACGCATGCGAAATAAAATGTTCAACCAGGAAAGGTATATAATGTTTCCTTCGACATTATGTAAAATGTACAGACAGCTGCGCAGCGATTGCATACTATGTGTCTGGTAGAGATAGAGTTTAACCCCGTTTGTCTGGAAAACCCCTCCCCGGGGGACGTTGTGGTAGACGTGAGGTTCTACGACATATCCTGCTGTTTTCACTCCAAAAATTGCTAAGAAAACTCACGATCAATGTTTATTGCCCGTAATGATTTCCTTGCAGTCGCCTACACCCTTTGTCCGCATATTAACAGGGATAACGCAACGTAGTTCGACCCTATATAATGTATGTCAAATTAATTTTGCGACTTTTGTTAGAGTTCTGTACTATTGTCTTTAAAGCATATAATACAGGGACATTACTCTCAACACATACTTTACATTATGAATCGTCCGGATTAATGTTGTTTTTCTGTATAAACACACACGTCCCTTGTCTGAAGTGACGGTGTTGTTGCATAAGTAACGATTACGCAACCGTCTCCAGGTCGTGTCAGTTGGCTGCATTTCTACTGCTATCATTACAATGATCGACTCGCCTTCCTGTAACACGCACAGTCATTAAATGTTTCTTTGTGTGAAATTGTCGATGGAACGACGCCTTTGAATTGTGACGTCACACTCCACGAGGATGGTAAGAGTAAACATTGCAGGCGACATTTTCAGATAATTAATTATTTGAAAAATATCGCAACCGCGGAATACTTAAGCGTGTTATTGTATTCCTCACGTAGGTAAGAAAATGTTAGATAATCGTTTAATAAAAAAATAAAAAAGGCTATTCATATATTCGTGATTGCTTGCCCTCAGAGATATAGACTAACACATATATTTTTAATCATCCTAAAACCCATTTTGCCCGTTCATCAGAGTGATAATTCCATTCAACGAATACTCTTAAATGTGTCAACACCGAATATAGAATTTATCCGATATAGTTTAGCGTTCCGGCCATGTTCACGTTAGTATCTCAATGGTTTTTGTAAATGAATGTATGTAATTTTTCATGAATGGGCTAGATCGAGTTTCCAATACGAAGAGCAATGGCAGATGTGGTGATTCATAATCATGAGTGCTATAAAAAGTAGGATAGTATCACATTTAGTCATCTTATTAGTGGGAGACTGCCGATATGTGCGGCATTTCGACGAGGCATATCATGGACAGTAAACTACTTAACAGCCATATCGAATGCCTACGTTTTGTTTAAGAGACTGCCTATCCATCAACGTTCCTGTGTCGATATTGATGTTGAAATACATTGTTATTAGCACAGACACATGGAGGCATAATCATTAGTCATAGGGGCATGACACCCCACAACTTCGCACAGAAGTCGAATTGTTTTAGCCTGCGTGGGTTTTACAGGAGGGGTCTGTCGAAAGCGAAAGCGTTATAGCGAGGTCAGGGACCACGAATTACCTTCCCTGAATTTACGAGCATAAAATCAATAAATGAGGATCGCCGGGGAGAAGTGTAGGGTCAATGAAAAGTATTTCTCCTAAATAGGAGTAGACATAAGAAAACAGACACTCACACGCTTTCAGCAATCAGGTTTTAAACCCCTTGACGTCACAGATGTTCAGCTTCAATTGCGTGTAATCAAATCAATGCCCATTGACCCACTCATATACTTGCCAGACATCGGAGAGCCAAACTGTCTTTGAAACCATGTAAACCCATTCTGGTTCCAAATGTTCACATATTTCTTCCTAAAAGGAATTATATTGTACAATTTAGTCCTACATTGACATCCTTAGGTCTCGGGCCTAAAACATGCTGCGTGGGCATATTATTGAGTATTTGGCAAATCAATTAACCTCTCATTTTCAATGCAATACTACTTACTAGTCCTCCTGAAACTTATTAACATGTCCTACACTTTGCAAAAGCCGACTTGGGTATACCGGAGAGTATTCAACGAGGCACAGTTTCCCCGAACGATGATTACTCCGCGTTATAACGCCACTGCTCCACACCAACGTAACTTACTTGCGATATATATGAAAATCCAGAATAACTGGCGGTAAAATGGGTCCTTTAGGTCCATCATGGCGTCTTTCTCCCTCTGTATCCCTGATCCCTGTTGTGGACAAACATGCGGCCTGACACTGGCTTTAGAAGATGTCTTCTATTGCAGCCGAACAGGTGTGCTGTACCGGGGCTTTGTCAACACGCCTTGCACGTTTATTGAGCTGACTCTCCCAGCAAAAAGCAAACTCCGCTTACTGAAGGGTACTATAATCATATCCAACACAAGAACATTATCTTCGTGTGTATATCGAACTGAACAGATTCCTTCAAACACACATGCGGTGTCCCCGTCGTGCTCTCGCCTCTTCCAATTGTTTACTATGGGGCTGTGCAGTGTCGTCTGTCTTCTGTCGCGTGGATAGGTTCATCGCTATTTTTAGAACACCGACATCGGCAAAATGGGATTAGCCCAAACTCGTAATGTCAACGATTGTTTGGTCTATGAAACCAAACCGTAAATATTTATGAGCGTTCGGTCTAAATGTGCATAATGTAATATCGGGGGTTACTTTGTCGAGCAGTTCTCTAACTATCATAAATTATTCGAAACAGAAAGGGCTGGAGAAGTAACCGGGTCGAGCCAGTGACATTTCCTTGTTCGCCGGGGGCTATCATTGCTGATACACTGCACTCATTGGCGTAAAACATATTGGCTTATCATCCTAAGTTTTTGCTCATCATCACGCTCAGAGGACTCGTGCCTTCAAGGGCAAATCCTGGGACATTTTTATCGATGACTTTTTATTCGCGAAGAAAAGTCGTGGATGAAAGCGCAGCCATAACCTAATTCTTAATGTAGTTCCCTATAGGACAATTAGGTCATATCGTGCACTTAATTCACGTGCGTAACTGAAGACTGGCTCGGTGTCCCAGTTATCTCACGAGCTGAGCTGTACGCTTTGCACAGCTGCATCTTTCAGACTTGCCAGGTCATTCGCATGACCGAGGGGTCGAATCCAAGACTTACCATGATCGCGATCCCTCCTCTGTCAACCCTACTCGTATTGTTGTGAATGTTTTATCAAATTATCTCAGGACCTATGTTATGTCATTTAGATACACCACTCTTTGACAATGCACCACCAACTCGATATATATGATGTATGGGTTTCTGATGGCGACATGTTTATCGGACGACGTGGATGCGTGTGCATGTGTGGCTACTTGTACTAGCACAGACTTCAGCTGGTTTTAGAATCCTAGCTCCCTGAGACACCATGCCGCAGTTAAGCGTGGATGCCCCTCTCAGACACATTATACTGACTCCGAGCTGATCAGTCCTTGTAATGACGAGTGCCAGGCAGGGACAACAAGTACCATATGTTTTGGTCAGACGGTCCGGGGATCGAACCGGCCTTTCGGGCGGACGCTTTAACCACTGCACCACGGAGGCGGTTTTCGCCATGCTGTCGGCCCTTTTCACATGTATACTTATGCTTGTATGTGTATCGGAAAACCTGAACGAATTATGTACAGACCCATGTTGTATCATGTCTATTTCGTCAATCAGTGTTTACCGGTATTTGGAGACATTCCCATTCTTACTGCATGGGTGCTATGCAATTCTTGGAAGAAGACTGACACTGTTGGCGAGACTCCCAAATCTCCCGATTTTGTAACCGATGCTGGATTCAACCGTAAGTTTTTGATGGTATGGACTATCGCCCCCAAACATCAAATAAACAGACAAAAATTATGATCTGATAGAGTTTAAATGATTTCCGTTAAAACTAGATGGATTGACGTTTCTGGAGTATAAAATAATTCAAAGTGTCGATAAAACACGACAGCAGTATAATTTAGCAGCCTTCAGGTTTGTGAGGCAGCTTTTAAGATCTTTTTCAAAATCATTCCAAAAAGTCCTTCGCAAGAAGCCCCCGGCCAAAGCAAATAGCTGATTGATGTTCTGATAAAAGGGTTACTGACGCGTTAGCGTTCGTTTCTGTAGCGTCGATAGTATTTGCCGATACTTTATTGATCTGACGGTAATATTCAGGTTTGCACTTTGGTTAATTTAATTTTGGTTTACGGACATCAGTACGTCAGTCTCATACAGAATATCGTATATCTTGTGGTATATTCAGTTATTTACCTCACGTGCCACATCAATCTAGATGCCAGGAGCATCGTCTCGTAACACTTTGATGTTTACGAAGGTCTGGCGAACTGGTCTGAATCTATCATAGTCCACATCATCCTGCCAATTTCTTTCAATTCAATTTCATCTGAAATAAAGACCTATTAAACTATGTTTTAAATGGGATGGATATCCACGTCCAGCAATAGACTGTGATTGGACACACCATTCCAGAGCTGGAGTACGATAACTCCCGTTGGCTTCAGCCTATTACCAACACAGAATGCTGTAATTTTGGGTAATTGCATTTCAGGTTCAAAATAGTCTGCCTCGCAGACCCAAGAGAGTAAATTAAAAAGGAGTCCAAGCCAAGTCTAGAATGATTGGGCGAGTCCATATTGCCACAGCTTCTGACATTAACGACTTTTTGCCATTTTATTATACTTTGATGTGTCCCCTTGAATGAAACAACTAAATATCTTGTCTAAATGTCACTCTGTACCCAACATATACAATTTGATGAGAGCTGTAAAAAGAAATGGGAAAACATCATCTTGTGCAAGCGAAGACATTTTTCACACCCACATAACTCACATCCAGATGACACATTAGCTTGAAATCAATAGGCGTGAATACCAGCAATTGTTGTTGATTGTACAGATCTGCATACAGACGCGATTGTAGTACTGACGGTGTCGCCGGTATAGCTATAGGTGTTCCAGAAGCAACGTCTACTGGAATAACACAGGTATATATCGTATATAAGTTGGTGTGATTGATGTAGTGATAGGATTCCGTCAGCTTTGTCAGCTTCCCATTCTTGTAAATCTATAAATTATATGATTCTGTGGTTGCTTGAAAAATGGATAAAATAATGGTTTGGGTTTTGGAGTTTTGTGTGTGTTTGTTTAGGGGAGAAAGGGGGAAGAGATGGAAGGAGCGTGGATCGTGCACAGAACTCAAAGATATAGAAGAGCAAATGATGGTAGATAGTGCAATAGGGTAAATATACCTTCACGTATTGTGAACTCCGCATGCTAGCGCCATGTCTGTATGTTTTAGGTGTAAGTTAGCTAGGAGATAAACATCATGTGTTGGCCAATTTCCGGGTGCTATTGAGTATTTGAAGCACGGGAATGCATTTGGAACCGACGGCGACAATTGTTTACGAGTAAATACGCAGTGAATAGTCTTGCAGTTTCCGGGAATCTAATACCATTTGATCATGTTTTTCAACCAATCAGATTACAGAACACAGTGACTTTTGGTTTACAATTTAGTTTAATGTCGCTTTTAGAAATAATCCCGCATTATCACGGCGGTTGACAATAGGAATGTGCTTCACATAATGTACCCATATAATGAACGGGAACCAGTCTTCGGCTTGAAGGGCAAACGTTTTAACCACTATCCTGTCCCATCGCCCCTTGTAGACCTTTCATTGCAGTAGGTATATATTGCAGGTGACGCCATGCAATGCCCGTGTGTAGCTGCACAGTGAAGGAAGTTTGCTGCGCATGTGTACGTGTGGTGCCCCGGGGTTTTGACTGACGGTAACGGAACCCCGTGAATGAATCTTTCAACAGTTGACATCATGGAGTTATGTACAGATCACAACGCACCTGCCCACTGTCCGATCATCGCACACAAACCACGACAAATATGGCTTTGACCTACACTGGGCTGGACAAATAGGACGTTATTGTCGTGACTGAATATGATTTTGCACTACTTTTAGCAATATTCCAGCAGTATAACGACAGGGGACACCAGAAATGGGCTTCGCACATTGCAACCATGTGGAGAATCGAACCCGGGTCATCGGCGAAACAAGCAGACGTTTTAATCACTAGGCTACCCAACGGCCTTGATTTTGTATCAGTGAGTTAGATGTACATCTTTGATCTGTATTTTCAAGAAACCGAATCATGGACTGGAAGAATGGTAGACAAGTATTTGATGACAATTCCCATGTATTTAATTTGATGTATTTAACTGATGGTATGTGCTGACCAGGAAAATATGTGATATGCTGACCAAATGTCTTCACCGTCCTGGAATGAGTGAGTCTCATGGGCTTCACAAATCGTACCCACTTTGGGAGTCGAACCCGAGTCTTCGGCGTGATGAGGGAATGATTGAACAACCGGGCTGCCCCACCGCTCTCACCACCCTGAAAGAGATGACAGTACTGGCCCATGTAGACTGAAATTTAAACCTATAAATAAGGTGATATAATTTTATATACTGAGGGAAACAAATAAGGGAAAGCCACTTCATGGCAGTGTTCCTTTTTATTTTCGGAATTCCTTCCGCAGCACAGTTCAAAGCTGTTGATGAAAAGCAGAGAATATTAAAGGAACGCTTAAAATTTCCCGTGTTCCCTTATTTGGTCCTCACACAAACACACGCACGCACGCACACGCACGCGCGCACACACACATACACACACGCACACACTCAAAAATTAATATCAAAATGGTGCCAAAACAACCCTTAATTTCACGATTAGAACTGTCAGAATCTAGACTGACAAAATCATTCCAGACTTGAGTTGGGGTTCTATTTGACTTATACTCTAGGGTTTGGGAGACAGACTGTTATTTGTGAAAACATGTTAGTTGTGTTGATCTACTTGTTACGAGTGTGTTGTCCCAGGCCAAGGCATGGGTCATGCGCTGACATTACGTGCAGTCTGTATTCCTGTTGCAGTTAGTAACACACCGGACATGCACCGAACTATACAGTGCTATTGTTTCATGGCGTGCTGGCATTTCCGTGCCATACACAGCCGTCACGAGGAAGTTGGGATCAGTTGCTGCCATCACTTTTGCTACAGATTATATGCTTTGAGGTTACACACAGCGCCCCCACCCCACCCTCAAATCCCCTCACCTTAATGTTCCCATACATTAGAAACATGATGGTTTTGAGACACGCCCCATCAAACGCCGACGATCATTCAAAATTGATTAAAACATTAAGCGTGCGTCTTGATGCAGTTTGAGGTATTGATTTCTGCGCACATTCCGAGTGTCTTGTTTTGAAACGTGAAAAATACACACAAACACAAAAAAACGAATTGAGCATGGTCCATTGAAGCATAGCAAATGTAGATGTCATAGTGTAGAGGCTGAATCCGGTGTGGTGAAAATGTCTTTGAGTGCCAAATACAATATAGATCTTGCTTCTGTATATGCATGTATGTATGCTGGATATGATGTCTTGTGTACTATAAACAACATTGCTTTCAAGTTGTTGAGCTAGATACAGCTCTTGCACACTTATTGCACGCTGAATACAGCTCTTGTATCTGCCTTGTGTGCTAAATACAGCTTTTGCATAATTTGTGCATTGTATTTTACAGCTCTTATATGTGCATTTTATACTAGATGCAGCTCTTGTGAGTGCCTTGTGTACTGCATACTGCTCTCGTAGTATTTCTTGCTTGAGTGCCAAATACAATATACACCTTGCTTCTTTACACACCTGTATGCATGCTGGATATGTATGTCTTGTGTATTGTAAACACCATTACTTTCATGTCGTTGTTCTTGATACAACTCTTGCACGCGTATTGTACGCTACAGTTTTTGTATGACTTATAGTCTCCGGTTCTTATATGTGCATTGTGTACTAGATGCATCTTTTGCCTTGGAAACTAAATACAGTTCTTGTATGTGTATGGTGTACTAAATACAGCTCGTGTATGTGTTCTATACTTAATGCAGCTCTTGTATGTAGTTGTTTTGTATACAGCTGTTGTAAGTGTATTGCATGCTAAATACAGCTCTTTTATGCGTATTGTATACTAAATACAGCTCTTGTATGTGTTATAAGGTTTAAATACGACTCTTGTATGTGTAATTATACCAAATACAGCTCTTGTATATGCATTGCCACATATATAATCTATAAGAATGATCTAGACTATCTGTAAATACGACTTTTGTATGATTAGTGTATACTAAAGATAGCTCCTGTATGTGTATTTTGTCCTAAATACAGCTCGTGTATGCGTATTGTACACTGACCATAGCTTGTGTATAAATCTTATAATGGTATGCTGACTACAGCTCTTTTATAAGCCTTGTATGCTTTATACAAACATTTTCAAATAGTGATTCTTATTTTTATTGTATGCCCTATACCGCTTTAGGGTAAATGTTCGTAGTGTATTCTGCATGTTGCATTATATGTTTTGTATATTCTTTATATGTCCTCGTATGGTATACAAACTCTCGTGGATGTATGAAACATGTCTATATTGGCTTTTTCCTCTTCAACTATCCAGCAAAAGAAATATACACAGTCATCCATTTTTGACATTGGCTATATATGAACAAATACTGGCATGGTTATTCATTGGCGATGCATTTGATAAGAGACTCAGTACAATAGTCGATACTAATCCTTACTTTGGGAGTGTGCAGGCAGTGTCTCTTTGAGTCTGGCAACGTCTGATAATGTTTTAACTTTTCGGGTCAAATTCAATTTTCAAGATTACTTGTTTCTTTTCCCCCAGTACTTTATGATTGATAATCAATACATGTATACATTTTACAAGGTTTGTTTTTTATGCTTGCTCGTTTCAGAGAGGCGGCTTGCATTCAGAGTGGCATAACAGCAACTGTATGTTAATATATCGTGTGGTGGTCAGAATATTTGAAAGAAGCCATTTTGTTTGCGACCGTAAATCACATTTGTGTCTTTCTGAATTCATGCACGATTGTAAGGCTACTATTGAAGCAACAGCTGGCGTCTTTGATCAGTCAACCTTGGTCCTTCACTGATAAATCTCACGGTATCACTTGCCCAAATAAATAGACTTTTTAATGAATAGGAGCTTTGCAGGTTAAATACTATTCCTGGGAAATGCTACGTGTCTCTTTAAAAATCAAATTCATATATCTGTGTTATTTTCGGAAGAAGGACAGTAGAAATGATCCTGAAATATCCACGACAGACAACAGCATTGAAGTAATCAATATTCTGCAATAACGGTGAAATGAAAACAAGCGAGATGGACTCAGCAGTTGATGTCATAAGAAACCAGTAACGCATTAAGTGCCATAAGAAGTGATTTCTTATTTACTTACGCCGCCTGTAGCGTTGTTCTAACAAGAATTCGATGGGATTTTAACGCAAAACATCAAGCATGTAGCATCAAGGGTAGACTAATGTAACTCTTAGCATCTGAATTATGTATAATCCTGGTAGTACAATTCATCAAATTGATAACAAGCCCAGTGCGATGGGAAATTCAGAACCTGAGGAAATCTAAACTAGCTTCATTTAGGGCTTCAGCATTGCAGGGAGGACTAGGCAGTATGGAAAATTATGTGATTCGGGGACTGTGAGACAGGCTACATTGCAGGGAGGGCTAGACAGTTGAGAAAATTATGTGGTTCAGGGACCTACATCTAGGTATATGCACCCTGTGTACTTATGGACTTTTTGCGGTATTTTGGGCATTACGGTGAATGAATTTACTTTTGCGCTACACCCAGTGATATTCCATGGCGGAATTAAGTGGCGGTGGTCTGTAAATGAATCAGACATTCCAGTGATCAACAGCATGAACATCGATTTATCAAAATTGGATACGATGACATAGGTCAACCAAGTGAGTGAGTCTGACCACCCTATTCCGTTAGTCGCCTCGCACGACAAGCATGGGTTGCTGAAGACCAAATGTGGCCCGGAACTACAACCAACCCTTGTGACGTGGTACAGCTATAGGTAGTAATTCACTGAACCTTGCTTTACATTATGTTAAACGAGGTTTTCCCCTAGTGTTTGGATAGCGTTCTTTATGTCATATTAACCATATGATCCACATTTTAGTCGCCCACAACTACGGATTTGGGGGCTGTACATTTCCCCGACTATGTCTGCATAATGGTTGATCTCACATCGCCGACGCTTCACCCACACGTTACGCCTGAAAGGTCACGAGGACCTCCTGTGACGTGGGTCAGGTTGGTCTTATCACGACATCAGCCACTGGACCGTGTCACGTGGCACCTTTTATCATACACCCATCCCTTTAGGTCCCGTGTATGCTTCACATCCGCCCACCTGAATGAAGACGTTCCCGCGTGTTGTTGAGCAATTACTCGTCACAATCCACTCTTTATATGTGACAGGTGAAGTCTTTGCGTTACGTTATATCTGCCCCGACGGGTTTTGGGAGGAACGCGCAATCAGCAGTATTTATCTACCGTAACATTGCAAGAGCTGATGCATTTTTAAAGAGTTAAATAGATATGGGTTGCGCGTTCCATGATAAAAAAAGACAACAGAGCAAACAAGTAGGACAGTCTTACGAGGGTTCGTTGATACGTTCTAAGCTCAAGTGTGTTCTGAAGAGATACTCAGGTGAAATTAAGTAACCAGAATGAGTTTATACCAGATATACATACGCCTTAAGAAAGCAGACTGAAGGTGTGGAAAAGCTCCCATATTAAGAACATCTGGACATACCAGCTGTGTTTTAATTCAGAATTGTTTCATATGATTCTACTTTTAAACATTCTATTTTATTTTTTTAAATGTGCGACTCCGTAAAAAATCCCGTCATTCCGAAAATGAAGGCGATGTCAGTTTTGGTTTTATTATATCGAAGATGATAAACATTATTTTATGATGTCCATTTTATTATGGCCTCCGTGTAGCTGAATGACAAAATACTTTGAAATTGGTTTAATGAGCATTGAACGGTTCTCTCGTGGTAACTGGCTGACAGTCTGAGGATTTGTATATCACACGTAACATTTCAAGATTTGACTCATTGTGACATATTGGTACATACCTGTGTAAAGGTATATCACAGTGTTTGGCTTTGAAGCTGAAATCTAATTGTATCCGTGACAGTACATTAAACAAAACATCATCCATTGCTTGTATTCATTTACCTCGGTGCTGGGATACAACAGATAGTTGGTCTGGATTTAGGTGGATGCGTTTTTCAACAAAGATATTATATCTTGTGCCGTTTTATCATGCGTCTGCACGTAGGATCTGTATGTAAATTATATGTTAATATTTTCTTAAACTCAATGAAAAGACATCAAACGAAGGGCTTGAATTGAGAATCAAGTTACTTCACTTGTCATGTTGGATCCCCGACTTCCGGGGCTCTTTTTTAGCCTCGTATTTATCTTTTAATTTTTATATCGGTTATGGTATTGACACAGCGTTATCGCGTTCAGTTCAGGACATGACGAGGAAATTTCAGGAAAGTAATACAGTCATAAAACCAACTCGATATTCAAACATTAATCATATTCAAATAAACCTCGTTGTCAGTTTAATGCACTTCAGTTTTTTCATTGCATGTAAGGTAACTGACCCAAAGGCATTACATGGTACCAAAACATATATTATTTTATTTTGGGCATCAATTCTTTTTTCAACAAAATGATTGATATATAGGAAGGGCTTGTCGGTGTCGTTTCGAAGGTTCCTTGCAGGAGAGCCGGGAAGATCCGGGGTAGGACTGGTCTTCAACAACCAATGTTTGACAAACGGGATCAGATGACTGGATTGTTGCGTTCAACAACGAACAAGCCAAAATCCTTACAGAACAGTGAGAAAGAGAGTATTCTGACTCTGACACGAGATAGGGCCAATGTGGAAAATACTTGTTTCATTGCTTGTCGAACATATATCAACTAAAGATAAAATGAAATAATTATTCATTTTCTATATCGCCAGAGTCTTCATGCTTTTTTCACCATAGATAAATATTTCCTTCCATAATCTAAAAATATACATATCGTATCTGATAGCCTGTCTTTAAAAACAGAGGCATTCGGAGTAACGGATTCTCTGTTAGGATGTTTCTATACACGTACATTTAAGATTAAACTAACATATCTATAACCAATCCTTTCACACTAAAAATTGGGAACATCCAATGTGGAAATCCACGTGACATGAACTCACTCACCCGTCAGTAGTTTGCTAATAGTATGCAACAAGGCCCATAGTCTAGTGGTTAAAGCGTTCGTTCGTCACGCCAAAGATAGGGGTTCGATTTCCCACATGGGTACATTGTGTGAAGCCATTTTCGGGTGTCCCTCGGCGTGATAACGGTGGAATATTAGTAAAAGTAACACTAAACTCATTCTCTCTCACTCACTCACTCCTATACAACAATGGGGTCTACGGTTATCCGGACATCTGAGACGATATTATTCGCAATAACTAGAGTTGCGCCCACGGTCGTATTTCTCATTTCCAATTCGCACTGATTACCTTGCGAGCGTATAAGCTGTGAAATTAATAAAGTACCGATCAAAAAGAAATATGTTTTACATCCAACCCCAGGCCCGGACCTAGACAGCAGATGACCGAGTTAGTAATCTACACTTGGCATAATGGATGATGGAATGTAAAAAAATCATGTTTGCTTAATTGCAGACATCATGAAAACATTGCTTGCAATCTAGGTTCGACCGCACCAAGTCCTCTTAGATAGGAATGTCAGTGCTGAGATCGAACCTTTCAAACTTTGACATAGCCAACTATAGTCTTGGATCTTGGTTCAAAGGAGCCTTAAAATGTCGTTCGAAACCTGGCGTATCCAGACAAAGTTAATTAATTTTCATTTCACCAGTTAGATGGGGCAAGGTAAATGAATTCCCATGATGTACAGAAATGGTTAATTCTTTCCATTTTTCATGACAAAATGTGAAATGATGGCAATAAACCTAACATCAGTAAAACAATCGGAAAGCCAGCAACATTGTTATGCTGTTATGTTAAAATGCTTATGTCGAAGTCGAACTAGGATATACTGTATTACCACCTACACGTATGTTTCCTTGTGGACAGCTGAAAACATATACGAACACACACACACACACACACACACACACACACACACACACACACACACACACACACACACACACACACACACACACACACACACACACACACACACGTGCGCGTGCGTGCGTGCGTGCGTGCGTGCGTGCGTGTGTGTGTGTGTGTGTGTGTGAGCTTGACATTTTAGCGATCTAAACTAACTGCAGAATACGGTCACAATTACATTGAAATGTTGAGCACTTTTCCTGGCTGCAGAAAAAATATCATATTCACTACACCGATAAATGCATGTGAATACAACCTAGCAAACGCCCATTGCCGTTAGTGTTCCCGACAACCAGTTCATCCGACCTTTCTACTGCAGATAAAACATTCATTCACACTACATGTACTAGCATAATACTTTCAGTTCCACGTCAGTTGTATTCTCGAAAAATCTGCCTCACTCCCGAGGATTATTGCGAATAAAAGCTCACCAGACATGGCGTGGATTTTGTTGTGCATGCTGATACCTTTGGGACACATGTCGTAAATATTTTACGTGGGTAGCTGTTAAAACTGACATTGTTAAAATATCACTGTGAAATCTTGCATGTCAGGTAGACTACGATCACAACGACCTGGCAGATATAACGAGTTGATCTGTTTTAGTGCCTGACGGACTGCTCTATATTTAGTTTACGGAACTGCTGTTATGCCGAAGTGACGGATATAACGACCTGATTTGTTTTAGTGCCTGACGGACTGCTTTATATTTAGTTTACGGAACTGCTGTTATGCCGAAGTGACGGATATAACGACCTGATTTGTTTTAGTGCCTGACGGACTGCTCTATATTTAGTTTACGGAACTGCTGTTATGCCGAAGTGACGGATATAACGACCTGATTTGTTTTAGTGCCTGACGGACTGCTCTATATTTAGTTTACGGAACTGCTGTTATGCCGAAGTGACGGATATAACGACCTGATTTGTTTTAGTGCCTGACGGACTGCTCTATATTTAGTTTACGGAACTGCTGTTATGCTGAAGTGACGGTTATAACGACCTTATTTGCTTTAGTGTCTAACCGATTGCTGTATGTTTAGTTTATGGAACTGCAGTTATGCCGACCTAGAATTACTTGAGTTCGGCATAACCGTAGTTTATGCATTTGTGTCGAAGTCAAGATAGACATGCAAGCCGTGAATGAGTAATACTATGTCCACTTTCTAATCATCCTGAATCCAACCCAATACACAATTAAACCGGTTGTAAGCAGACACGTGAGCTGGGATTATTCCAGAACAACCTTCCTTTTGGGATGAGTGAGTGAGTTTAGCAATGTTACTCCAGCAATTTCAGGACGCTGGACACCAGAAATGAGCCAAAAATCACTGTATCCATGCGGGGAATCGAACCCTGATTTTCGGCGGCGGGCGAACGCTTTAACCACCAAGCAACCCCACTGCCCCTCGGTCCTTCCTTTTGAATAAAATATCATGCTATCAACCTGTGATTTGTTTGGAGCGTCCCGTCCCACATGCTGATAGACGTCAGGTCATGACCACAGCCATGTTTGAATGTGTCCACATATGAGCAAACACAAAGTGGTTACTCCATCACGATGTATTGTTCATGGTTGTGTTTCGGCGAGTGTTTTCAGCCAAGCAACGTCCTGATAACGAGGGTTCTTTGGTCACATTGAATTTTAAGCGTATGCTTTGTTTTCACCGTCATTATAGTAGTTTATCGCCGCTGAGATGAGCACGTCATGACAAACTGCTTCTCATTTATAAACTATCAGGAAACCGGGGTGTTTACGAAACCGACAAACCTAGTGGGTACAATTTCCTTGTTTGACACTGTTAACTGAACATGTCACAATGATCTACAACCAAACACGCTCCGTCGCCATTCGTTATGTGAATCTAATTTGAAGGCTGAGACGTTTAATCGATAGGGATGAGGATGCCCCAGCTCAAGGCCTTTAAACCTTCGTCAACGTTTACGACGACCACAGGAGGGCAAGCAGCCTTTCTCCAAGGCCGTACTGAGTGCTGAGGCCATAGATGTATTGAAATCCTAACATTATAGAGACGACTCTAGATAAGCGAACAGTAAAGTCTAAGGAGAATGTGTTCTCTTTATTGATGTTTTGTAGAAATCATCATTTAAACTGTTATTTAATGCTTTATAGACTTGTGCAAGTCTACGACTGGAAGGCCTGGCGCATTTTTTACATGTGGATAAACCCTTCTAGCAAGTCGCGGGCATCATGCTTGCAATATTCAGACATCGTAGTCGCCAGGTTGTAACATCATAGCATCAGGGTTCTGATAGGAAATGCAAATATGATTGATTATAACAACCTTCTAGTTCTCATTCCTCGTACATTTACGTGCGGTTGAACAACAATCGATACTACACGACATGTGAAATAAAAACTAAACGATAAATGAAACGGCTGTGGTTAAAATACGGTCGCTTGATATGTATGCTTTCAATCTCCAGCCGGATGTAAATAGAGGTGCAATTTCAAAGCATCTAAATACGTACGAGGAAATTGAAAACATTCAGCATCCCCATTTTCCGTATAAAACATTGCATAAACAAGAAAACGACAATGCGTTGGTTATCGATAAGTTTCGGCTAACGTTTCGTTTAAATATTGATTTCATCCGCTGTAAAAAGCATATCTCGTTGAGGTGCGTTTAACGTCTCATGGGGGGATTACCTCTACAAAATGGAAAACGAAATCATTAGTTGTCTCTAAATGGACGTTAGTTGTTCACACTTGTACAAACATGCTCTTGGGGCGTCTGGTTTTACAATTCTCCTCTCATCGTTTGAGTAGTTGGTCGTACGATGACATAACATAGTGGTATTTACTTTAGATATCGTTATTACTGTGTGTCATGTACTCTCAGTGTTCCCATGATATTATATTCGATCCCATGGTATCAACATTAACTGCACTATTATCATTCCAAGTACCAACATCGGCATTGCTCAAACTAACTCTTCCCCAACCCCCACCCCATACCACCCCACTCAAACAACTTCACTCCTCTCAACAGCTACCATCCCAATGCCACCACCACCAACCCAACCCAAAACTCATAACCCGCCACGCGCACATGACAATGTGCACGCACGCACGCACGCACGCACGCACGCACCACAACGCGACGTTCAGTGCCACCAGCTCATCATCATTAAAACCACTTCCATTAAAATACCACTATTGTACTACCACTCTTTAAACTACGACAACCGCCACCAACTACTACTGCCACAAGGGGCGGTGGGGTAGCCTAATGGTTAAAGCGTCCGCCCCTCACTTTGAAGACCCGGGTTCGATTCCCCACATGAGAACAATGTGTGAAGCCTATTTCTGGTGCCCTCGCCGTGATATTGCTGGAACATTCCTAAAAACGTCTTTAAACCATACTCACTCACAAGCTACTGCCACAACCAACCCTCTTCCCCACTTATTCCAAAGAAAACCCACACACGGACACACACTCTCGAACACGCAAACACACACACGCAAACACACACACGCAAACACACACACACACCACACACACACACACACACACACACCACACCACACACACACATACACACACACACTCTCTCTCTCACACACACACACATATACATACATATATGTGTGTGTTTGCGTGCGTGCGTGCGTGCGTGCGTGCGTGCGTGCGTGCGTGTGTGTGTGTGTGTGTGTGTGTGTGTGTGAGAGAGAGCTTGACATTTTAGCGATCTAAACTAACTGCAGAATACGGTCACAATTACATTGAAATGTTGAGCACTTTTCCTGGCTGCAGAAAAAATATCATATTCACTACACCGATAAATGCATGTGAATACAACCTAGCAAACGCCCATTGCCGTTAGTGTTCCCGACAACCAGTTCATCCGACCTTTCTACTGCAGATAAAACATTCATTCACACTACATGTACTAGCATAATACCTTCAGTTCCACGTCAGTTGTATTCTCGAAAAATCTGCCTCACTCCCGAGGATTATTGCGAATAAAAGCTCACCAGACATGGCGTGGATTTTGTTGTGCATGCTGATACCTTTGGGACACATGTCGTAAATATTTTACGTGGGTAGCTGTTAAAACTGACATTGTTAAAATATCACTGTGAAATCTTGCATGTCAGGTAGACTACGATCACAACGACCTGGCAGATATAACGAGTTGATCTGTTTTAGTGCCTGACGGACTGCTCTATATTTAGTTTACGGAACTGCTGTTATGCCGAAGTGACGGATATAACGACCTGATTTGTTTTAGTGCCTGACGGACTGCTCTATATTTAGTTTACGGAACTGCTGTTATGCCGAAGTATAGGAGAAAAAACGCCTCCTCAGTTTTGGTAGAGAATGTAAACCTGAGGGGTAGGGAAATCCCGAGGGGCGTAGCCCCGAGGGATTTCCCGACCCCCGAAGGTTTACATTCTCTACCAAAACTGAGGAGAAGTTTTTTCTCTTGCTTATAAACCGTCATTTTAAATATTGCGTTATAAGGAATTAGGACCTCACTATACCGCGAACATTCGGAATGACAGCAATGTCGCAACTCTAATGCACAAGTTAGAAAACGCACGGGATTTTCACGCAGTGCACGTGTTTTTTGTGAGTGAGTCAGTTATATACCACGTGGTTACTTGAATCCGCTCATTGCTAACCATGGCAAACCAGAGCGAAGACGAAATGTTTTTAACACAGTCGCAGTTTAAGAAAGATGATGACAATGCTGCTGCTGCTGCTGCTGCTGCTGATGATGATGATGATTTTCTGTTCCGTTTCGCGGCACCTTTGACTGAGGAAGATATTGAAAGGAAATTATCTCGATGTGTTCCAAGAACGACAAGGTACAAAAATGATTGGGCGAAAGGAGTATTCAGGCGATGGCAAGAAGAGCGTCGGACGAGGTCAATGGATGCAAACATCGCGCTGTCGTCGTCCGTCTTGACTGAAGACTTGCTGGATATGACTGCTAAAGATATAAATACAGCCCTAAAGTATTTCCTATTCGAGGCGAGGAAAGTGGACGGGACTTGCTACCCAGCTGTTACTGTGTATGGGCTATTCACGGCAATAGCGTCACACTTGAAAGCTAACAAATCTCCTTACAATCTGATGGAAGGCGAAGAGTTCCAGGACAGCAGACAGGCACTGGACGCATGCATGCGTGAGAGGTCCACAGCTGGTCTTGGAGCAGACGTGAGAAAACCTACAGAGGTGATAACTCGAGACGAGGAGAACACTCTGTGGGAGAAGGGGGCTCTTGGAGAAGGCACGCCGCAAAAACTCCTGGACACAGTCCTCTACTTAACTGGTGAGTTGCATTTTGCATTTGATTTCCCTGTCGAAAAGTCGGATATTAGCAATTTTGGCATTTACAATCAAACCTTCACATCGAAAATAAATGTGATTAACTGGAACAAAATGCCCGACTTCACTTTGAGGCAAACCAAACCAAACAAAGTTTGGATGGATATTTTGAATCCCGTGTTAAGACCAAAATAGATAAACATTATATAATTGTGTACGGAATTTTATTTTCCAGGACTTAACTTCGCCTTGAGAGGTGGAAAGGAACATCGGAGTTTAAGACTACACCAACAACCTCAGATTACAGGCCCACATACAGACCAGAACGGCCGCAGGTACCTGCAGTATGTGGAAGACGTCTCTAAGACAAATGCCGGGGGAGTGAAAGACAGGAAACTGCAGAAGAAAAAGGTGCGAGCGTATGAAAATACCAAGAACCCGGAACGATGTTATGTGCGCCTTTTCATGAAGTACAAGTCACTTTGGTATGTATTAGATGTTTTCTGATACATTTCTGATACATGTTATACATTCTTTAGATATACCACTCATTTAATCACATCATGCGGGTGACTTGACCCATACTGCATGTAAATTGTCTTATAATTTTACTCCCTGATGATGATTGCACGCATTGGTTTAGGGGCATATAAATGACAAATGCAAACATTTCATACTTAATTGATTCTATGTCAACACAATTTAACTTTCCAGCCTACCATCTTCAACTCGAGCAAATGCGTTTTACTTCACCCCGATGAAGAAACCTAAGGATGGAAAATGGTACCTAGAGTCGCCCATGGGCCACAACACAATCCAGACAACGGTGAAGAGAATATGTGCTGAAGCCGGAATTGAAGGAAGGAAAACGAACCACTCGCTCAGATGCACTGCTGCTACCCGTCTCTACGAGGCAAACATAAGCGAGCAACAGATTTGTGAACAAACTGGTATGTAACTCAATGAATATCTGCAAAACACGAATGAAACTTGAAGTGACTGGGCCAAATTGCAATTTGGCGATTTTAAATGCTAGAACTTGTGATGTCAACATGTGTTATGGTTAACATGCCAAGATCCGGGTTCGAATCCCAATGATGGCCCCAAGCAAAGCGATTACAATATCATATAAATTGCTTTTCAAACGGTTATGTACAATTTGAAATGACTTATCAAGATGAATTCATTTATTGTAGGTCACAAAAGCGAGGCAGTGAGGGTTTACAAGAGAACCAGTGATCAACAACAAGCAATGGCGTCAGATGTTCTCTCATGTTCAGCTCCAAAGAAAACTCAGACGTCTGCGACAGTGTCGGTTCCTACTTCAGAGGGAGATTCCGGTACAACACAAACTGTCGCTCACGGAAGTGTTACAATGACGTTCAATTTCAATTAAAACACTGTTGTCAGAGTTTTTGTTTTTCCTTTCCTGTGAATGCAGATTTCGGTGGCTGATCGCTCCAAACCGGTACTTTCGGGACGAGGGTTTACTCCTAGTAAAACCTGGGAATAGGTTTTACTTAAATCTAGTTAAACCTATTCCCAGGTTTTACATTGGGAGTAAAACCTCTTACCGGGTATTGGTGCAAGTAGAAAGGATAATGACCATTAAAGGCAGTGATCAGAATTAGGTTTATAAGTGACGGATATAACGACCTGATTTGTTTTAGTGCCTGACGGACTGCTCTATATTTAGTTTACGGAACTGCTGTTATGCCGAAGTGACGGATATAACGACCTGATTTGTTTTAGTGCCTGACGGACTGCTCTATATTTAGTTTACGGAACTGCTGTTATGCCGAAGTGACGGATATAACGACCTGATTTGTTTTAGTGCCTGACGGACTGCTCTATATTTAGTTTACGGAACTGCTGTTATGCTGAAGTGACGGTTATAACGACCTTATTTGCTTTAGTGTCTAACCGATTGCTGTATGTTTAGTTTATGGAACTGCAGTTATGCCGACCTAGAATTACTTGAGTTCGGCATAACCGTAGTTTATGCATTTGTGTCGAAGTCAAGATAGACATGCAAGCCGTGAATGAGTAATACTATGTCCACTTTCTAATCATCCTGAATCCAACCCAATACACAATTAAACCGGTTGTAAGCAGACACGTGAGCTGGGATTATTCCAGAACAACCTTCCTTTTGGGATGAGTGAGTGAGTTTAGCAATGTTACTCCAGCAATTTCAGGACGCTGGACACCAGAAATGAGCCAAAAATCACTGTATCCATGCGGGGAATCGAACCCTGATTTTCGGCGGCGGGCGAACGCTTTAACCACCAAGCAACCCCACTGCCCCTCGGTCCTTCCTTTTGAATAAAATATGCTATCAACCTGTGATTTGTTTGGAGCGTCCCGTCCCACATGCTGATAGACGTCAGGTCATGACCACAGCCATGTTTGAATGTGTCCACATATGAGCAAACACAAAGTGGTTACTCCATCACGATGTATTGTTCATGGTTGTGTTTCGGCGAGTGTTTTCAGCCAAGCAACGTCCTGATAACGAGGGTTCTTTGGTCACATTGAATTTTAAGCGTATGCTTTGTTTTCACCGTCATTATAGTAGTTTATCGCCGCTGAGATGAGCACGTCATGACAAACTGCTTCTCATTTATAAACTATCAGGAAACCGGGGTGTTTACGAAACCGACAAACCTAGTGGGTACAATTTCCTTGTTTGACACTGTTAACTGAACATGTCAAAGTGATCTACAACCAAACACGCTCCGTCGCCATTCGTTATGTGAATCTAATTTGAAGGCTGAGACGTTTAATCGATAGGGATGAGGATGCCCCAGCTCAAGGCCTTTAAACCTTCGTCAACGTTTACGACGACCACAGGAGGGCAAGCAGCCTTTCTCCAAGGCCGTACTGAGTGCTGAGGCCATAGATGTATTGAAATCCTAACATTATAGAGACGACTCTAGATAAGCGAACAGTAAAGTCTAAGGAGAATGTGTTCTCTTTATTGATGTTTTGTAGAAATCATCATTTAAACTGTTATTTAATGCTTTATAGACTTGTGCAAGTCTACGACTGGAAGGCCTGGCGCATTTTTTACATGTGGATAAACCCTTCTAGCAAGTCGCGGGCATCATGCTTGCAATATTCAGACATCGTAGTCGCCAGGTTGTAACATCATAGCATCAGGGTTCTGATAGGAAATGCAAATATGATTGATTATAACAACCTTCTAGTTCTCATTCCTCGTACATTTACGTGCGGTTGAACAACAATCGATACTACACGACATGTGAAATAAAAACTAAACGATAAATGAAACGGCTGTGGTTAAAATACGGTCGCTTGATATGTATGCTTTCAATCTCCAGCCGGATGTAAATAGAGGTGCAATTTCAAAGCATCTAAATACGTACGAGGAAATTGAAAACATTCAGCATCCCCATTTTCCGTATAAAACATTGCATAAACAAGAAAACGACAATGCGTTGGTTATCGATAAGTTTCGGCTAACGTTTCGTTTAAATATTGATTTCATCCGCTGTAAAAAGCATATCTCGTTGAGGTGCGTTTAACGTCTCATGGGGGGATTACCTCTACAAAATGGAAAACGAAATCATTAGTTGTCTCTAAATGGACGTTAGTTGTTCACACTTGTACAAACATGCTCTTGGGGCGTCTGGTTTTACAATTCTCCTCTCATCGTTTGAGTAGTTGGTCGTACGATGACATAACATAGTGGTATTTACTTTAGATATCGTTATTACTGTGTGTCATGTACTCTCAGTGTTCCCATGATATTATATTCGATCCCATGGTATCAACATTAACTGCACTATTATCATTCCAAGTACCAACATCGGCATTGCTCAAACTAACTCTTCCCCAACCCCCACCCCATACCACCCCACTCAAACAACTTCACTCCTCTCAACAGCTACCATCCCAATGCCACCACCACCAACCCAACCCAAAACTCATAACCCGCCACGCGCACATGACAATGTGCACGCACGCACGCACGCACGCACCACAACGCGACGTACAGTGCCACCAGCTCATCATCATTAAAACCACTTCCATTAAAATACCACTATTGTACTACCACTCTTTAAACTACGACAACCGCCACCAACTACTACTGCCACAAGGGGCGGTGGGGTAGCCTAATGGTTAAAGCGTCCGCCCCTCACTTTGAAGACCCGGGTTCGATTCCCCACATGAGAACAATGTGTGAAGCCTATTTCTGGTGCCCTCGCCGTGATATTGCTGGAACATTCCTAAAAACGTCTTTAAACCATACTCACTCACAAGCTACTGCCACAACCAACCCTCTTCCCCACTTATTCCAAAGAAAACCCACACACGGACACACACTCTCGAACACGCAAACACACACACGCAAACACACACACGCAAACACACACACACACCACACACACACACACACACACACCACACCACACACACACATACACACACACACTCTCTCTCTCACACACACACACACATATACATACATATATGTGTGTGTTTGCGTGCGTGCGTGCGTGCGTGCGTGCGTGCGTGTGTGTGTGTGTGTGTGTGTGTGTGAGAGAGCTTGACATTTTAGCGATCTAAACTAACTGCAGAATACGGTCACAATTACATTGAAATGTTGAGCACTTTTCCTGGCTGCAGAAAAAATATCATATTCACTACACCGATAAATGCATGTGAATACAACCTAGCAAACGCCCATTGCCGTTAGTGTTCCCGACAACCAGTTCATCCGACCTTTCTACTGCAGATAAAACATTCATTCACACTACATGTACTAGCATAATACCTTCAGTTCCACGTCAGTTGTATTCTCGAAAAATCTGCCTCACTCCCGAGGATTATTGCGAATAAAAGCTCACCAGACATGGCGTGGATTTTGTTGTGCATGCTGATACCTTTGGGACACATGTCGTAAATATTTTACGTGGGTAGCTGTTAAAACTGACAGTGTTAAAATATCACTGTGAAATCTTGCATGTCAGGTAGACTACGATCACAACGACCTGGCAGATATAACGAGCTGATCTGTTTTAGTGCCTGACGGACTGCTCTATATTTAGTTTACGGAACTGCTGTTATGCCGAAGTGACGGTTATAACGACCTTATTTGCTTTAGTGTCTAACCGATTGCTGTATGTTTAGTTTACGGAACTGCAGTTATGCCGACCTAGAATTACTTGAGTTCGGCATAACCGTAGTTTATGCATTTGTGTCGAAGTCAAGATAGACATGCAAGCCGTGAATGAGTAATACTATGTCCACTTTCTAATCATCCTGAATCCAACCCAATACACAATTAAACCGGTTGTAAGCAGACACGTGAGCTGGGATTATTCCAGAATAAGCTTGAACAACCTTCCTTTTGGGATGAGTGAGTGAGTTTAGCAATGTTACTCCAGCAATTTCAGGACGCTGGACACCAGAAATGAGCCAAAAATCACCGTATCCATGCGGGGAATCGAACCCTGATTTTCGGCGTCGGGCGAACGCTTTAACCACCAAGCAACCCCACTGCCCCTCGGTCCTTCCTTTTGAATAAAATATCATGCTATCAACCTGTGATTTGTTTGGAGCGTCCCGTCCCACATGCTGATAGACGTCAGGTCATGACCATAGCCATGTTTGAATGTGTCCACATATGAGCAAACACAAAGTGGTTACTCCATCACGATGTATTGTTCATGGTTGTGTTTCGGCGAGTGTTTTCAGCCAAGCAACGTTCTGATAACGAAGGTTCTTTGGTCACATTGAATTTTAAGCGTATGCTTTGTTTTCACCGTCATTATAGTAGTTTATCGCCGCTGAGATGAGCACGTCATGACAAACTGCTTCTCATTTGTAAACTATTAGGAAACCGGGGTGTTTACGAAACCGACAAACCTAGTGGGTACAATTTCCTTGTTTGACACTGTTAACTGAACATGTCAAAGTGATCTACAACCAAACACGCTCCGTCGCCATTCGTTATGTGAATCTAATTTGAAGGCTGAGACGTTTAATCGATAGGGATGAGGATGCCCCAGCTCAAGGCCTTTAAACCTTCGTCAACGTTTACGACGACCACAGGAGGGCAAGCAGCCTTTCTCCAAGGCCGTACTGAGTGCTGAGGCCATAGATGTATTGAAATCCTAACATTATAGAGACGACTCTAGATAAGCGAACAGTAAAGTCTAAGGAGAATGTGTTCTCTTTATTGATGTTTTGTAGAAATCATCATTTAAACTGTTATTTAATGCTTTATAGACTTGTGCAAGTCTACGACTGGAAGGCCTGGCGCATTTTTTACATGTGGATAAACCCTTCTAGCAAGTCGCGGGCATCATGCTTGCAATATTCAGACATCGTAGTCGCCAGGTTGTAACATCATAGCATCAGGGTTCTGATAGGAAATGCAAATATGATTGATTATAACAACCTTCTAGTTCTCATTCCTCGTACATTTACGTGCGGTTGAACAACAATCGATACTACACGACATGTGAAATAAAAACTAAACGATAAATGAAACGGCTGTGGTTAAAATACGGTCGCTTGATATGTATGCTTTCAGTCTCCAGCCGGATGTAAATAGAGGTGCAATTTCAAAGCATCTAAATACGTACGAGGAAATTGAAAACATTCAGCATCCCCATTTTCCGTATAAAACATTGCATAAACAAGAAAACGACAATGCGTTGGTTATCGATAGGTTTCGGCTAACATTTCGTTTAAATATTGATTTCATCCGCTGTAAAAAGCATATCTCGTTGAGGTGCGTTTAACGTCTCATGGGGGGATTACCTCTACAAAATGGAAAACGAAATCATTTGTTGTCTCTAAATGGACGTTAGTTGTTCACACTTGTACAAACATGCTCTTGGGGCGTCTGGTTTTACAATTCTCCTCTCATCGTTTGAGTAGTTGGTCGTACGATGACATAACATAGTGGTATTTACTTTAGATATCGTTATTACTGTGTGTCATGTACTCTCAGTTTTCCCATGACATTATATTCGATCCCATGGTATCAACATTAACTGCACTATCGTCATTCCAAGTACCAACCTCAGTATTGCTCAAACTAGCTCTTCCCCAACCCCCACCCCACACCACCCCACTCAAACAACTTCACTCCTCTCAACAACTACCATCCCAATGCCACCACCACCAACCCCAAACCCATAACCCGCCACGCGCACATGACAATGTGCACGCACGCACGCACACACCACAACGCGACGTTCAGTGCCACCAGCTCATCATAATTAAAACCACTTCCATTAAAATACCACTACTGTACTACCACACTTTAAACTACGACAACCGCCACCAACTACTACTGCCACAAGGGGCGGGGGGTAGCCTAATGGTTAAAGCGTCCGCCCCTCACTTTGAAGACCCGGGTTCGATTCCCTACATGAGAACAATGTGTGCCCTCGCCGTGATATTGCTGGAATATTCCTAAAAACGTCTTTAAACCATACTCACTCACAAGCTACTGCCACAACCAGCCCTCTTCCCCACTTATTCCAAAGAAAACCCACACACGGACACACACTCTCGAACACGCAAACACACACACGCAAACACACACACGCAAACACACACACACACCACACACACCACACACACCACACACACACACACACACACGCACACACACACACACACACACACACACACACACACACACACACTCACGCCACCACTACTACTACTGCCAGCACCGCAACCGCTAGCACCACTTGATCCCCACTAGAACCACCGTTACTACCACCACCACTAATAATACCACCTATATACACCCTATTGTTCTGGTAGATAGAAAGTAACCCATCATAGGTTACCATAACACCGATTATATTTGAAAAAGTAGACACTGATATATTGTTTACCAAACACAACAAAGGCCTATTCTGTGAGCCCGACGTTGACATTCCTGCCTCGGGGGTTTCTGAATATTTCATGACGAGAGGGCTGAGTGACAGCTGATGTCTGTGAGGGACATGAAATCTACACCACAGGCCCTGTATTGAGTGAGTGTTGTCGGTTTCCATCCGCCTGTGTTGTGATAGGGATTTCAATATAACTACAATAAACATAATCAACCACACAGTGTTATCATTGTGTTGGATATTGTAATTGGGCACCATTCGTGATTGATTCTGGCCCACTTGTAGGAAAACATTTATTTTTATTATATCGAACTTAAGAGTTATTGTAAATTACACACTTACAAAATATAATTCGAATTCCATTCTCAACTATAAACTGTCACATTTTAAGCAATATAATAATTATCTACCGTCAACAAGTGTACGTCCGTTGATATTTTCAGGATATTAACGCAAAACATTTCAGTAGTCATATTACCCCAAAAACGCATTTGAAACTGGTCACGTGCGATTTCATCGTAAACGTCATGTTAACAAAGCATATTGAAAAGACCGAGATCTGAAAATACTATTCATGCTTGACACTTCAATAGCATTGACTGAATTAACCGGACATGTCGGTCAGTGCAACCTGGCGTAACCTTATTGACTGCAAGACCCGAATCACCTGCATTAAACCCCCCATGAAAATGCCTCGACAAAGTCCACATTTAACTCGTCCATTGGCACCTGCCTACCGTTAGGCTCATAGACAATAATTGGGCAATTTTAAGTGAAGTCGAAAGTTCAAGCGAACAAAAGTCCCCCGTAATGCGATACAGTCTCATTGTAAAACGTAGTTTAATTTCAGTCACACGAAGCCCTATTGTAAACCGCCATCTATCAGGTGGGAGATGGGTTGCCATGGTAAATAGGATTTGATACTGCGGATAAAACAGGTCAGACACTCTTGTATCTTTTCATTACCTTCAACAGTGTCAAGACACAACAAACCTGGTTTGTTTACACTGACAGGGATTCAACAGTATACCCACATGTTCACTGTGCCACCTTTCCTGAGCAAATTTGGCGAGTGGTCTTTGCCACCGGCAGCGCAGGACATGCTTATCTTTTAATGAGTGAGTGAGTGGGTTTAGTTTTAGCCATTTTTAGCAATATCCCAGCAATATCACGATGGACTCAAGAAACAGGCTTCATACATTGTTCCCGTTTGGGAAATCGAACCCGGTTCTCAGAGTCAACAGCGAACGCTTAACCACTGGGAACGAACACCAGGTGTTCGGGTATATATTCATATAACTGCCACAGCTATTTTCGCTTAGCAGCAAAGGAGTAATTCTTTTTGAGGATAATCTTGGTATTCCTATACATTGACGTTATATGCTTATGGGGAACCAGTCTATAACGCGTGATATTTTTTTCATATATTCGGCGGTGGGGTAGTTGAAGAACCGGGTTCAGTTAACCAAATGGGTTGTGTGTGAAGCCCATTTTTGGTGTCCCCCACCTTCACTTTGCTGGAATATTGCTAAAAGCGGTCTAAATCCACACTCAGTCTCTTTTCACATATGCATCATGGACAAACTCACAACGCTCCATGTTCAGATGAATGTTCGCGCTGCTTCCATGAAATCGCCCTGTCCATGGGCCAGTGTGCATTTTAATATTAACCTCATTCTCAGCTCTTCGGGAGTGTCTCATCCCATCGGGTACCCATTCACGTTTAGATCAAGAGATTTATTCATCGGCCAAGATCAGTTGCCAAAGGCGACACTGCATCTGACATCTGACACATCACTGTGAGACAGGAACGAAGTACCGGAGCCAAAAGGCCGAACACCCACCCATCCAACTACCCCCCGCCACCAGTCTCTCCCCACCTCATCTGCTGTTGTTCTTAATTTACATGGGGTCACACGCCGCCACATGTTACAGCTTCCTGATATATATTATCATAACACATTACAAATGTATGTTTCTGTTTGCTCCCCTGATCCAGTATGATACATATAATTTCATTTTCAGTGGTCTCATTCACGATAATCTCGACGCGTTTCCTTACTCACTAAACCCGAATGCTGTTTGCACGCACAGGAGTAGATAGTCGACAGTATGTAAAACATACCTGCTTTCCTTGTCCACACATTCTATTTATCGTATTAGAAAACTAACCAATGTAACTGCTTGCGAGTAAAACATTCAGAAATTATTATTGATAATTATACAACTGGCCCGTGATGATGATTGTTAGAAGTGCCCCTGGGCTATCCACGCTTGTTGATAAAGACGACTAACGGGTGGTCGGGCTCTCTGACTTGACTGACACATGTTATCGTAGCTTAGCTGCGTAGATTGATGTACATGCTGTTGATCACTGGTTTGTCTCGTCTAGAAGCGACTATTTACCCATAACTGGATTATTTGTGCGTGCGGCGTCAATCGCCTAAAAGGGAATTTAAGGAATTTGGCATTTAGAAAAACAATGATTCAATTGATTTGAAAGCCTCTTTATTATTTGAACAGCACGGACACAGGTTAGATGCACACCGGGTTTGCATTATAATTTATGCACACATTGATATTCTGCGCAGGTATATGTTTGAAACTAGGAAACTATGTCGCAAAATCTACAAACTATAAAAACGTCGACGCTTTGTCAACAGTCGCGGCAAGAATGTCGACAATTTTCTACATATTATTAATAATACATTAATAATACCGTGCAATTCTTTATGGATCACTTCTTTGTTATATGATGCGACGTTTCGATATGGATTCCTATACCGTTGTCAAGATTCTTAAACCGTTGTCAAGATTCTTATACCGTTGTCAAGATTCTTACACCGTTGTCTAGATTCTTAAACCGTTGTCAAGCCAGTCAAACAGATACTATTAATTCACCATGGCCGCTATAACACGACGTTAACAACGTCATTTCGATCATGATAGCGCTTTTAACTTGATCAACCTTTTCCCATAAGCGTAATAAATTCGGACCCTGTTGATCTGCAACAATTAGGGACATTGTACGAGCGCTTCTTTTACCTCGTCCTCTGTAAGTTCTGTGTGTTTCCAGTGTGAAATCAAGACACCAAGTATCTCAAATAGCTCATGCTATTAAAAGGTGCAGACAACAATTACTCCTTCGTGGAATAGAACGAGATTTCTTATATGTTTTAATGTGTTTCTCAGCTCAACCTTGAAGCGAGAGGGCGCGCTGAAAAATATAGAAAAAAGCATATGAGTTAAAGAATATTTTTTTCTCGAATTATGAGTGAGTTTAGTTTTACGCCGCACTCAGCAATATTCCAGCTGTATGGCGGCGGTCTGTAAATAATCGAGTCTGGACTAGACAATCCAGTGATCAACAACATGAGCATCGATTTGCGCAATTGGGAATCGATGACATGTGCAAACCAAGTCAGCGAGTCTGACCACCCAATCCCGTTAGTCGCCTCTTACGACAAGCATAATTGCCTTTTTTGGCAAGCATGGGTTGCTGAAGGCCTATTCTACCCCGGACCTTCACGGGTCAATCCAGTAGTACCACTGCAGGGGGACACCAGTATGGTGGAGATAGAAGGCTGGCATCACTTACTTTAATACAACGGAGTTCATGTTACTGTTACTGTCTTCATTTAGTATTGTTATGCGTCAAGTTTTACCCTGAAAGTCAGCTTGTAAATGACCAATGATCTCAAAATAGCCAGCCAGGCCAAGACTGACCAAGACTGGCCCAGTTGTGATGATATCTCTCTAATAGGGGCGGTGGGGTAGCCTAGTGGGTAAAGCGTTCGCACGTTACCCCGGGGACCCGGAATCGATTCTTCATATGGTTACAATGTGTGAGGCTCACTTCTGGTCAAGCTATGAAACTGGTGTCTTAATGCACCCAACGATGACATACCTGACTGCAAGTCACCTCACCATGACTGCAAACAAGAAGAAGTTTATTCTCATAAATTATATGTATACAGATTATTTACAGTGTGAAGAGTCTGAATTTATACAAGAGGACAATTAGAAAAAACACATTTACAAGTATGCATATGATAAACCTTCCTTGGTGTATTTGGCTAATTTCACAGTGAGCGGTTTATAATTGAATTTCATAACTGAGATGAATTTATCAATCGAAGGATTATTACAAAAACACTTAGCCAGATATTCATCGCCCTCGGCAACATTACGTAGAGTACATACGATTTGCCTTTTGTAATCGCAGAGATAAGATATTGATAAGAGACTGACGAAGCGTAAATGTATAGCAAGCGGTGTCTATTGAGGCCAGTTACTGTGTTGACATGACCTCTGTTAATCCACCAGTTAATGGACACCCAACTGGGGGGATGGTGGCTTTAACAGAAAGCTTTAACAGAAAGTAAGATACTTATCAGAAAGCTGAGATTTTATTCGACTTAAACAGGTGGGTAACCAGATGGTTAAACCGTTCGCTCGCTCATGCCGAAGATCCGGGTTCGATTCCCCTCATGGGTACAATGTGTGAAGCTCATTTCTGGTGTCCCCCGCCGTGATATCACTGGAATATTGCTAAAAGCGCCGAAACGCACAACTCCTTCACTCACTCGAGTTAAAACAGTTATTTATTTGTTTTGTTTATTCAAACAAATGCTTAAAGGCCATTATCATGCTGCAAGACAAAGGTAATATGAATGAGCAATAGGGTAATATGAATGACTACTCTCTCAAAAATCATACGCATTTCTACTAACTTTACAGTGAGATAACACGTAACACTGGATCAGCAGCAGTCAAATTTCACAGTATAAAAAATCAAACGTCTGGTACCATGAATAGCTTCCATATACAAAGCTGAATAATTGAAAGCGCCAGTTCCCAATTGGCCATTGTCTTCAACATATGTTGTAGCCATCATGCACACCCCAAACCGTCTCAGAATGGACTGAATAAATATTTGGATTCGACTTTGTGGAGTTCTGGTTCCGTCCTCTTGGCCTAACGCATGGGGTGCCGGTTGACGTACATAAATCCACTGAGGTTCTCCGACAATGCTCGATGGGGTTGAAGTCGGGCGATTTGGAAGGCAGTGGGAACACTGCAATGTACTCATTCTGAACATACTGAATATAGTGGCATGTGCTCTCTTGCAAACGTGAAGTCTGGTATTATGTTGCTGGAACAACTCCGCCATAGTGGTCAGTGATCGGAACCACGTGAATGCTAAAGAGTTCGTCTGTGCATCTAATAGCAGTTTTGTGTTTACGACATGGACCCCCACATCATGACACTGTCTATTCGCAACCTGGTCGACACTTTCGAACGTAAACGTGCATTAAAGTTTCAGAAGATGCGCTTTTGAACTGTGCATTCGTTCCATGTACACAAACCAGTATTTTTTAAAAAAATAGCATTATACCGGAGAAATCATAACAGTTAAAAACTAATTTTGAAAAATATTTGAAATTGTATATACCAATACGCGTTTCTTTTGTTTGGAGAGTATATTATTATTCCCATTTCAGTATTGAACCGAATAGATTTAAATTGAATTGACTTTCAACATCGATATGCTTTAAATATAGACAGTTTTCGCACCCTGTCTTTATCCAACTTCGGTTAACTCGACGTCATGCATATGGTTCCGATGGTTTCTAATAAAGAATCCTTTAACTGTAAATGTGTAACTTTAAATAGGTCAGTTTCAAAATGAAATGGTAGTTGAAACTACCGTAAGACGTCCATGATATCATTTTGCAAAAGGCAAAGTAAAAACAGCTTTGTTCATGAAAGTGAGCATACATCAATTTTTTTATATTTAATATGTTTAGTATCTATGCATGTTGTTTGTATTACACAAAATGTCACCAGTGACAACAGTCATGGTTCTTGCACACTGACTAAACAGTCATGTCTTGACGATTACTGTATGCACGGCTAGGCGTGCGTTAATTATGCACGTGTCGACATGAGGTACGCGGTAAAATGTATGCATTGCTATGAGTCGGAATATGAATTACCTCGATATACAACAGGGATTTATTCGGTCGGGCAGGTTGTCGCTTACTATACAAAATGTGAGTAACTTAAATTCACAGATTTGTGTCAAGGTATGTGTTATACAGTTGATACCATGTCGTTATTCAAGTCATATCTCAACTTTGTAGCTTAATATGTAGACACCAAAGTGATTGCTACATTGATTCATTGGTTGCACTGACTGCATTGATTATGCAGCATACACGGGTGGTCTGACTGTATAATTTGCTGAGGTCACATTGACCCCATTGACATAAAGCAGTGATCACCGATACAATGAACGCACTGGTTACTCACTTTACGTTGGTTGTTCTCTTTAAACTGGTTGCTCAGTTTACACTGGCTGTTCAATCTACACAGGTGGTTTAGTTTCATCTCTTTCATCTGAATGCTATGCTTATGCAGTTGCCACTGACTGCACTGGTGGTGTAGTCTACACTGGTTGCACTGACTGCATGGTGGTGTAGTCCACACTGGTTGCACTGACTGCTCTGGTGGTGTAGTCTACACTGGTTGCACTGACTGCTCTGGTGGTGTAGTCTACACTGGTTGCACCGACTGCTCTGGTGGTGTAATCTACACTGGTTGCACTGACTGCTCTGGTGGTGTAGTCCACACTGGTTGCACCGACTGCTCTGGTGGTGTAGTCCACACTGGTTGCACTGACTGCTCTGGTTGTGTAGTCTACACTGGTTGCCACTGACTGCTCTGGTGGTGTAGTCTACACTGGTTGCACTGACTGCTCTGGTGGTGTAGTCTACACTTGTTGAACTGACTGCTCTGGTGGTGTAGTCTACACTGGTTGCACTGACTGCTCTGGTGGTGTAGTCTACACTTGTTGAACTGACTGCTCTGGTGGTGTAGTCTACACTGGTTGCACCGACTGCTCTGGTGGTGTAGTCTACACTTGTTGAACTGACTGCTCTGGTGGTGTAGTCTACACTGGTTGCACCGACTGCTCTGGTGGTGTAGTCTACACTGGTTGCACCGACTGCTCTGGTGGTGTAGTCTACACTTGTTGAACTGAATCCCCTGGTTGTGTAGCCGACACTGGTTGAACTGAATGCTCTGATTGTGTAGCCGACACTTGTTGCACTGAACGTTCTGGTTGTGTAGGTGACACTGGTTGCACTGACTGTCTGGTTGTTTGCACTAGATGTACTTGACGGAGAGTAACAATGTTTTGAGATGTGTCCCACCTGGACTGTGGGTTCATGTGTGTTGCCTGGAGTAGGTCATTTTATAGGGCGGTATCCGAAAGCGCCCAAACATTTCCACGCGTCCTGTGAGGAAAACGTGAGTAGATTACCTCTCACAGTTGTAGCTGCACGCCGATTAAAGCATTATTTTTATAAATATGGCTTCAATACACATGCGTGCGCAGGGGCGAATACAGCTATTTGTGAAAGGGGGAGTGTGTGTGTGTGTGTGTGTGTGTGTGTGCGCGCAATGGTCATTCCACCACCCGGTGGAGGGGTTCTGAAGTACGAAGTCAGTATTCATCGAATTCGCTGACGTAGCAAAGGGTTAGGGGCAAACTATGTGTTTTCTGATAGGGATGGGGATGCGGTGGGGATGCGGGTTGGGGTGGGGTTGAGTTTAGCGAAGTATAGGGTGATATGTATGTCGGGGTGAGGGTGGGGGCGGGGGTGGGTGATAGAGCAGGCTGCGCTGTGGCGAGTGATGTGTTTTATGGAGACAAGACATTTTATCATCTTTAAGTGCGAAACAGAATACGTAATAGACACAAATGTGTTAAAGTCATCCTGCAGGAATATATTAGGATCCAAAAATATTTTTACCACCAGTGCTTCCAATATATACGTAATTACATATTTTATCATTATTTACCACGCTGCCTATTCACCTCGCTTTACACAGCCTTCAATAAAGCATCACATTGTATGAGCTGAATATAAATAATAGCAATTATAAACCCATAGTCATTTATATGCGTATACCACTGTATACTATAGAATGTATCACATTTCTCCACAGAAGAACAGCTGTTGATCAGTAACCGGGTTTCTCTCAAATCAGGATTAGCTGTTACAGCGGACGAGAACGAAGACCTACGTGGTATTCTTCCCATGAGGTAAACCTAGCCAGTCAGCTGATCCATTTAGGTTTGGCTTGTGCTTATTCTGTAATGTTTCATAAGTAATTAAGCACAGTTTTTGAACCCAGACGATTTCCTGAAGGGGATGCCCTTCACGTTCATGAGGTAATCGGACAGGAGTTTCTAGTCTACAACACATGTCAAATGGGTGTGCAATATGGTTGTCAAGTATTACCGGTTCATCCGAGTTTTTTCGCAAGATTTGGCTCATGAGGACGGACGTTCTGACCTCTAGCCCTGTGTTTGAAGTGTCTTTGACAGCTGGACAGCGCCAGTCATTCCCGTGTTTTCGTGTGATGAGTCTCCCGTGCAACGGGCCGGGATATCACGTGGACAGGATGATGCAGTGTTATGGATTTGGAGTTACATGTGTGACGGGGCAACAGTAACCGTTAACCGCAGTGAACCGTTATAACCACCAACAGGCACAAGAGTGAACGTTATATCCGCCAACAGATACAACACTTAAAACCAGTCATAAGGATTATCATCGCCAACAGCAAAACGTTATAACCGCCAACAGGCACAAAAGTAAACGTTATATCCGCCAACAGATACAACACTTATAACCAGTTATGAGGATTATCAACGAATCCGGCTAAAGACACGGCAGTGAAGCGCTATATGGTTAACAGATACAACAGAGAACAGTTATAGCTGTCAACAGATACAAAGAGCAGGGGACCGTTATTACGTCAACAGATATAACAAGGACAGTTATAACATTGAACGTTCATTACAAAGTACATGTCATAGTGACAGTGTCGGTTATAAAAATTTGATAGTTGTACGAATGATCGGTCATTTTCCGTCTTTTCTATCACTCCGAAAAGCTTACACAGGAAATGTCCTTTTATGTGAATAAATATAACAAGGAAAAGCTATTACGGCGAACAACTACAGATAACAACCAGTATCCTCAGCTGTTACAACAGCAAAGATATAAAATAATGGGTGACTAATGCAGAGAGCTATTACAGCAGTTAATAGCAATCAGAATCAACTGCCATGACAGTAAATAACAAACAGCTACTAGGGTGAAGAACTACTATGTAAACACTGAACAACCACCACGGTGAAGACCTACTATGTAACCACTGAACACCCACTACTGTGAAGACCTACTATGTAAACACTGCACAACCACCACGGTGAAGACCTACTATGTAAACACTGAACAACCACCACGGTGAAGACCTACTATGTAAACACTGCACAACCACCACGGTGAAGACCTACTATGTAAACACTGAACAACCACCACGGTGAAGGTCTACTGCATAAACACTGAACATCCACTACGCTGAACGCCTACTGCATAAACACTGAACACCCACCACGGTGAAGGTCTACTATGTAACCACTGAACATCCACTACGCTGAACGCCTACTGCATAAACACTGAACACCCACCACGGTGAAGGTCTACTGCATAACCACTGAACACCCACTACGCTGAACGCCTACTGCATAAACACTGAACACCCACCACGGTGAAGGTCTACTGCATAACCACTGAACACCCACTACGCGGAACGCCTACTGCATAAACACTGAACACCCACCACGGTGAAGGTCTACTATGTAACCACTGAACATCCACTACGCTGAACGCCTACTGCATAAACACTGAACACCCACCACGGTGAAGGCCTACTGCATAACCACTGAACACCCACTACGCTGAACGCCTACTGCATAAACACTGAACACCCACCACGGTGAAGACCTACTAAGCAAACGCTAAACACCCACCACGGTGAAGAGCTACTGCGCGTACGCTAAACAGCCACTAGGGTGAAGAGCTACTACGTATTTGCTGAACAAGCACGACGACGAGGAGCTACGAGCCTGAACAGTCACTTTGGTAAAGTACTATACGAGCTACTAATTTGAACAGCCACTACGGAGAGGAGCTACTACATATACGCTGAACAGATACCACGGTGAAGAGCTAAACCGTGCACGCTGAAAAAAACAGCGCGGTTAACAGGATGTACGCTGAACAGCCACTACGGTGAAGAACTACTTCGCTAAACAGCCAATACGGAAAGGAGCTACTACGGTGGAAACCAATACAGTGAAGAGCTACTACGGTGGAAGCCAATACGGTGAAGAGCTACTATGGTGGAGGCCAATACGGTGAAGAGCTACGACGGTGGAAGCCAATACGGTGAAGAGCTACTACGGTGAAAAGTTACTACGCTGAACAGACACTACGGTGAGGAGCTACTAGAGAGAGCGATCATATCGTCGTCAGCAGCTGTAACAGTGAACAGCGATTACACCGAAAAAGTGTTACTGTTCACAAGTGAACAGGTATCATGTTTTAAGACTTCACTAGCGTTTATCTGTGAAGATGTATTCGCACTGAGGTATGTGTCCAGCATATGTTTCCATCTATCCGAGCTGTCTCCTTATGTACTAATATATGAATAATTACTCCACTTCCATTTGCACAAGAGGGCGGTGGGGTAGCCGCGTGGATAAAGAGTTCACTCGTCACACCGAAGGCCGGGGTTCGATTCCCCATATAGGCACAATGTGTGAAAGTCATTTCTGATGTACCCCGTCCTGATATTGCTGGAATATTGCTTAAAGCGGCGTGAAACGAAACTCACTTCTAAAATGACCGTGGCGATGTCTTAAATAATGTCCATTACAGTCACCATATTGAATACACTGAATCAAATTTTCCCGAGTGTGTTTAAATGAGGACTTATTTGCATTTATGACAATGCATAACATTCTCCGTCTATTTCACCAGGGGTAACTGGAAAGGCTGTGAGGCAGAATGGATTTTGACATGTTTTCGGGGGCGCTGTTTCCTGGGTTCTTTCCAGTCACGTCATCGACAAATCTAAACTTTCAAGGTACAGTACTCAGATTGTCCGCCTTTCAGATGTACCCAACATTACCGTTGGAATAAATACGGTAATATACACTGACGACAGACACATGTAATATTAATTATTAGCTTTTTATAGTGTATCCGATCGTAAATAGACACACAAATATATAATGAGTCTATGACAATTGAACACTCGCTATTGTTAATTCGCGGATATTAAATTTTCTTCAAAATTGTATTTTTAATGTTCAATTTCAAGCAAACAGCTACATGAATATAGTATTCGAGGATGTTCGTTACATTTTTCAATCCAGTGGTCATACATGGTGTGTTTATGTAAATTAACTCCCCGAAGTAACTTCAAAGTTTTGAAAACTCAAGTGGGCTGCCCATTTATATTATAGTGTCTCTTGAACCACCAACAAACATGAAACTAGATTTGCTTAGAGCCATGGTTACGGAATTAAGTACAGTGCAGAAAGAAAACAAGATCCTGAGAGGGAACATTGGCGTCTTTATCGTGATGCCAACTTTATCAGATTGCTTTGCGGCTTTGACAACGTTAGAAATTCTGCTAAACTGAAGTATGTGATATAGGGATGTCTGGGTCGTGTTCTTTAAGCGACTTTAGAGTGCGTGCTTGTTGGGCTGCTACTAGTTACCAGTCTGGGCCACGTTCCTCAAAGCGATCGTAGACTATTTTAACTTGTCATGGGTTACGAAAGTCGCAGCGCTAACTTCGCTTTGTTGTACATGACCCTGTACTGTACCTTAAACATCCGGAGTGAGTGGGTGAATATTTTTACGCCGCTTTGAGCAATATTCCAGCAATATCACCGCGGGGAACACCAGAGATGGGTTTGACACCAAACATACGGAACAATGAATGGACAGGACATACTATTCTATGAAAACGATGCCATGTTATGCCTTTGGCTGCAGGTCACATCGACGCACATGTGATATATGTGGTCTCACCTTGGCAAGTGAATTTGCTGTTCACCCTACAGAAAATGGGTGCCCGGTGGGATAAGTCAATAGTTGTAATCTTCTAGAGCCTCACCCGGTTATCCGGGCAATAATGAAGAGGCTGCGCTTGATGTTGGTGTGGATGTGCTGCAATATACATGGACTAATTATTATAAATATCAGGATAATAAATTCATAAATGAAGTATTTCATAGTTAATTACACCTGTCGCAATACAACTTTAAATGACCGCGGCTTGACATAAAAATTGGTCATCTTACGTCTTAAAGGTCCGGTAAGTTTGATGTTTTCTCGAAGTGTGAGTTAATATGAACTATTCAAGTTAACATGATGGTATTCCTGAAAGATACTTTCTATCGTACAAAAACGAAAACTGAAAACCAAAGACAACGTGACCATATCCAAAGTAAGACTCCGTACTATCCCCCAGCAGGCATGTACAAAGACAACTGTGCACAACCACGCCATTGACCCAGAAATGACATAGCGACGAAACGTAATTGAGACATTGTCTGTCTTTCAGTGAGGACGGCAACGATATCTCACCACCCCCGTCGACGTCTCCCACTGATCCTGTTTGTCCTTGCATTTGGCGTTGTCTGTCTATTCTGTGAGATACTCAGGGCCTATATTATTTCCCAGGCACTTCCCATAGAACAACACTTCAATACCCATCTCATCGTCTTTGAGGACATTGGCTATCTTACTACCATATTGTTTATTGGAGTCTATGGTTGCGCTGGAATTTCAAATATTCCACGTTTCATAGGAACAAGTGTTGTCATGTACGCTAGCTTTGGGTCATTTTTCGGTGTGTTTTACTTATTCCTCCCTGTTATTGGCGACGACGTCGGCCACGACACGACATTTCACAATGCGAGCATATGTTTGCCTGACCAGCCTAACAACACAACGTGTAATCAAGATGGCCGCCTGCCCGGAACCGGAAGTAGTGTGTGGGTCATTGTCGTCTTCGCCGTGATGATGATGGTACAGGGTGCATTTCAGCCGGTTAGGTATATTCTCGGTTGCCCTTTCATTGAAAATGATGTACCAAACAAGATCCACGGCAATCTCTATAACGGTAAGGACCGTCACAGCATACGTATTGTGACTGTATTAATCGTTGTTTACCAGCACACACCCAACATTATTCATCGCTTCTTGTATATAGAACCGTCATAGCATATACATGTATATATAATCCCTTAATGACGAAGTTAATATTGGGTTTTGACAATCGCGTCTAGTTGAACCTTGTTGATAATGCACAATATTCGTAATAAAAGACGCCGTGTAACAGCTTGTAATCTAATTTATGATTTGGTGCAATGGCATGGAATGTTTGCCAATTAATTTTTTTTTCCAAGTGTTGGAATTTGACGATTTAAAATGAAATTGTAGCATGACCTTTCGCTTACTCTCTGTAATAGATGTATACTTGACAAAAATAGTCAGGGATATATGTAAATTTTGAAATCATTAATAGTGATATATTTATTTATTGATACACTGAGAGGATATCAATCATAAAAATACCAATATCCCTGACTTATTTTGTCCAGTATATTCCTGTACAGGCAGGTAACCGTTATTGTTCGTGTGTGGGAGTATTCTCAACATTAATTGTCCTTTGTAGGGCTAATACTTATGGTGAATTTCTTTGGGCGTCCATTGGCCTATGTCTGTGCAGTACTCTACAGCACTGCGTCGATGGACAACGCAGGTACGCATAGAGAATGTTGAGCCAATTAGAACTAGGAATTATCTATACCTCATATGACCTAGATCAGTAGGTTAACTCCAACATGATAATTACTGATGAACTTTCGGGCATTGGGTAGCATTGTTGAAACAATTCCGCTTCGTATCTTACCACTTCGATTTTTACCACAGCGCGTAACTCAAATACTTCAAGAATACACCGTCTCCTTTTCCCTGTCGATGTTGCGAGTCTCAGAAACATTAGGATGCTTAAATGTCGATACTGACAGTCAATCGGAACTTCATCTCATTTTCGATATTGATAGCGCCGTACAATCGGAACTTCATTTCATTTTCGATATTGATAGCACCGTACATTCGGAACTTCATTTCATTTTCGAGATACAGAAATGAGGTATGCATATTTCCTCGCGGCTGAGTAGCTTTTAGAATATTCATCTCATACAATCTTCAGTGGAGGTGCCCACCAATCTACTCAGAGAGACGTCATGTGTCAGAATAATTGGTTTCATTTTAATGAGATTCGGGGCTTGAATACCACAATGAAAAACAAACATATCTGTGAAACGTTTTTCTGCATTTATTAGCAGCAGAATCGCTCCCGTTTCCAATTGCACATGTGTTTTGTCATTTTACCATAACAGGTAAAAGCACTATCGTTTCACTGGGTTGTCTGGTCCATCGATGAGTCGGTTAGTTTTCATGTCGTCGACATATGGCAGGACAGTTGTTATTTTACGTAAGGTCAAGAATAATTACTTTTTTTATACAACCTAAGTGAGTGAGTGATAGCAGAATGGGCTTCGCACGTAGTACCGATATATGGATCTTCGGCGTGACGAGCGAACGTTTTAACCTCTCGGCTACCCCACAAACTGTAAGAATGTCTGGTGCTAATGATAGTGGTTAGCATGCTTACCAACGAGCACAACTTGTGGCATCAGTTACTTTGATATTTCTTCTGATATTCAGATTATGAAATCGACCTGATGACTTGTTATTTTCTTGCATTGGCGTTTCTGTTTACGATAAATGCTCATATATCAGTTTCTGATATAAAATATTTGTCATATTTCATTTTCACAGCCCACAAGTCAACCCAAACGAACGTTTAAACTATCGTGACTCTCATATATGTTTCTTTGATGTTCCGCCGTTTTTCCTGCAGAGGAACCCAAACGTCTTGCCGACCCGTCGTGGGTAGGAGCATGGTGGATTGGGACACTAACGGTAGCATCAGCCGCACCCCTTTGCATCAGCACCTGGGGCAGGAAGCCGCTGCCGGGGCACCCCTGTACGGCAGGACTGACACTTTGGGAAAAGCTCAAAGGTGAGGGAATTACAGAGATCTATTGGAGATACCATAGATCCTGGAAGGGACCTTTTGCCCTAGGTGATGAAGTCAAACGAAAACCAATCGCGACTATTGTACAAATGATCACAAAGTTGCATTACTGCAGTTGTAAGGTGAGTAAATTTTGGCACTTATCTGCGTGTATGTGGGACATGTCCATCCCAGGATGCCATTGAAAATAGATGAAAACAAAATTTGTATCATTTTAGTAAGCAGGTTATGAATTATTGTAAAATGAAAGGAATTGTGTCCTATAAAACGAATACATTTGCCCCATTAGTCGGTTTTCCCATGCCCCTAAACCCCAGTTTATATCTGTCCCCTGTACTCACTGCCTATCTATGACTCTTCTCTACCCCTGGCTATTGATCTCCGCATCTTCCATGCACTCTCTACCTACCCCTGACTCTACTCTACCCCTGGCTATTGATCTCTGTATCTTCCTTGTACTCTCTACCTATCTATGACTCTTCTTTACCCCTGCCTATTGATCTCTGTGTTTTCCTTGTACTCTCTACCAACCTCTGACTCTTCTCTAACCCTGCCTATTGATCTCCGTATCTTCCTTGTACTCTCTACCTAACTCTGACTCTTCTCTACCCCTGCCTATTGATCTCTGCATCTACCTTGTACTCTCTACCTACCACTGTCTCTGGACGTAAGCAGTGTGATAGGGTTCTTTCGGTTGACAGATCTCCCCAGATGCGTCTGTCTGTTGCTAAGCAACTGTGTCTTTGTGACCATGCTTATTGGCATCAGTTGTGGTGCCATGTTCCTGATGCGGTCTATGGACTATGAAGCTCAGTACATTGATGCCCAGTTTCATGTGTCGGCACGCCCGGCCTATCTCATCACAGGTGAGCACCACATTTAGTTTATAGCTTTCTTCTGAAAAGTGAAGAGGCGTCTTGGAATCTTCTTGAGAGTTCGAATCCCAGATGCCCGGTGCCATTCTCGATCTATGTGCTATGTTATTTTGTTGATATGTTTATATAAGTTCCTTGTCTTTATTATACATTCAGTGCAACCTAGAAAACTGGATGTTCTTCTGTTCAGATATGCTCTGCCAAAAAGTGGAAATGCAAAAGTGTAATTTTCAGATGCATGCTTCATGTATCATAATGAACTGTTCAATTAGGCACAAATCATTATCATTGTCATTGATCTGGGGTTAGCTTGGCGCAAATGAAACAATCGAATGTCCAAGTGAAGATCATCTGCCCTCAATATCTTGTATGGCCTTCATGAAATTCAGAACTGCTCGTTATCTTCGCCTCATGAAACCAATCATAATACGAATTGTGGTCTGGGGAATGTTCACCCACTCCTCTTTTTGTGCTTGGAACCGTCGGAGGTTCTGTGGCTGTCGCTGACGTAAAATATTCGATTGAGGCTGCCATGGCAGTACATAGGTGTCGTGGTCCCTCAAAAGACTGCTGTAGGCCACGTGTTAGGGTGAGCCTTACGTTGAAAAAGACGGTATGGGAGAATACAGACCACATCATTACGCTTTCAACCACAAATCCATCCTCTTCTTGTATGCAGCTTACGTGCAGTCGCAACTTCCTGTGTGCGACTAACGGGATCGTGTGGTCAGACTCGCTGACTTAGTTAATGCAGTGTAGCCCAGTTTCCTAAATCGATGCTCATGCTATAAATCACAGGGTTGTCTGGTCCAGACCAGATTATTAACAAATAATATATAGCTTGAACATATAGCTCAGTGTAGCGTTAGGTTGGTTGGTTGTTCAACGCAGCACTCATCAATATTCCAGCTATGTGAGATCGTTTTGTAAATAATCGGGTCAGAGTCGGCAATCCAGTGATCAACAACATGAGCGTCGATCTATACAACTGGGCATCATTAGACAACAAACACAGGTATACATTCCAACTGACTAGGTTGTTGAACTTAAGGTGAATCATTTTAATTCCCTTTCCAGCGGTCAAGTTCCTGTTTGTATTGATAGTGGGTGCAATAGGCGGCGCTGTAATCCCAGCATATCTCAGACTGAACAACAAGGGCTGTCTGAAGTTTGCAACTGTCGCTATGACAACAGCACTGTTAACATTCGCGCTTCAGCTATTACTTAGATGCAACAACCCGGATATCGGGGGACTTGGTGAGCCGAGGTAACGATCCCAAAATACATTTAGACGCGACAATGAATTTATTATGGACTTGTCAACGTACTTCATTTACGTTGAGATCTGTCAAACAACACACGACAGAATGTCACTGCTACGTGTACTCTGTAAGGTCATAAAACAGCCTGTTACGAATCGCACATATGTGAGAGAGATATTTTCAGACCAATTTTCAAATTGAATAAACGTTACGGCTGTTCTGTAACACTGGACAATCTTCTGGTATGAAAATGTTTCCAGTAATTCTACTTTGATGCAGCCATGGTTAAGATGGTAGCTCCTGTCTGTGTAGGGCCATCTTACTAGATGAGATGTTACTTATTAATACAACGGACCAACACAGCAGAAATTGATGAAATCTCGAACGAGTTACACACCCAGATTCGAATTGCTCTTCAGCAGCCCAGCGACTAAAGGGAGCGGAAGGCCAGGCTTGTTGACTTCTTTGACGCGTAATCTCAGTTGCGTTGATCAAAGCTCATGCTGTTGATCATTGGGTTATCTGCCCAGACGCGATTGTTTACAGACCGCCGCCATATAGCTGTAATACTGCTAGGGCTGCATTAATCAACAACCAACACAATCAGTCACTAAATAAAATCATAGTCGGTTGACTAAAAGCTTAAATCATTCTTTGATAATATTGAGTGTGTGATCCAATAGCCTATCTCTGTGCAACACGATAACTTAAAGCCCCTTCGGATATTTTGTAGTTGTTGATGATTTGTATCATCATAGGCTCCGAAGCTCTTCCGCCGATTGTACGTGTGACGTCACTGAATATTCTCCCCTGTGTGGCGAGGATGGTCAAAGCTACATCTCCCCTTGTTATGCAGGCTGCACCGATCAAACAGGCACAGTATGTACATATGTTCATGTACTGTTATCTCCTGCTCGTTGTATATACGGTCTGACAGTACACTTTCATTTTCAACATTAGCCAGGCTGTTAATTATACCTGCAGTTACCATGATTGGACACACACACACAATCACGCACGCACGCACGCACACAAAAGCTTAATGTCTGTCATCACCTACCGACTAGGGTGTAGTTGTACAAAGCGGTTTTAGACCTAAGGAGATAGTAACATCCATACCTTAACATGGACTTAGTGCTAAGGTTGTTTATGCACCCTGCGTTTGTTTCTCTTTAATGGGAGAATTGTATGGAAACTCATCAGTGCCACAATCAAAAACATATCACGATGATACTAACATTTGCATTGCTTATACTTTCGACTATCATACATGCAAATGAAAAGTTACTTTTGTGAATGTTCATATAGTACCTCAATAAATCAAGGATGAAAGTTAAATCAGGGGCCATTATTTATTAAACCAGAGGAAATGTGAAACAGAAGTATCAGATTATGTTTTCTACTTCGAAGATCATAACATCATAAACATAACCTTAATTTTGAGATCTTTGTTATTTTGGTGACAGTATCTCCTGTATGCATGTAAATAGAAGATGAAATTAATTCTTTTTACTGTGGCACTGATATAGTTCCATAGAATTTTATAATCAGTCGTTATGACATCAGTATATTATCTGTCTATCTATCTATCTATCTATCTATCTATCCACTTACCTCCCTCCCTCCCTCCCTCCCTCCCTCCCTCCCTCCCTACCTACCTACCTACCTACCTACCTACCTCCCTACCTACCTACCTACCTACCTACCTTCCTATCATTCAGGTGATGATACACGTACATTATATTTTTCTAAAGACTTACAGGAAGGACGTTTTGTTTTGTTGACAATTTTATCAGTAACGCAAGTTTTGATTAATTTCAACACTGTCTTCCACTTGCCATTCTGTTTGTCTTGTCGGGTTTGAGATATTAAATTTTAATATATCAGTTTAGTGACATGTATTCTCTTCTCAGGCGTACACTGGATGTGTTGGTATCCCTGGGGGTGAAGGCGTGGCTGGTCTCTGCCCCAGAGAGTGTCCCTACCTGTGGCACTATATAGCAGCGGATATCGTGTCCGGCCTTTGTGCAATGGCGTCCTGTGTTGCAGTCGTACTGACGATAATAAGGTGAGAGAAAGTCAATAAAGCAAATAAAAAACAAAACAAAGTAGAAGATGCACATATTTTCATAGAAAGGTGAGAAATTGTTAACTTGTTTGGGGTTTTGTTTTGAAATATCTCAGACATACCAGATAATTCGAAAATATTCGAGTCAAACCAAAGTTTGATGTCATTAGCATCGTTAGTACGCTGACCTGGAAGTTACGAACACCTGGTGCATGCGCTGGATACCTTAAACATACAGAGAAATGAAGAATACCGAAAATATGGCACTGTGAATCATTTGAAACTTGCATTCATCACCGAGAGTGAACACTCGACCAATCTTGCATGGCGATCAGAAACATTAACAACGACAAAGTACTGACCTGGAATTTAGACGCGTGACACAAATTTTTCACCCTTTACTTGCCATATGTATATTGAAGGTGCGTGACAAACTGTCCTTGTCCCTTTTGTTTCCATCCTACAATACTAAATGCGGCGTTAAACTAAACCCACTCACTCACTCAATCCGTACATTTCAGGAGTGTGACTGCAACAAGGAGAACAATGGCCCTAGCTCTAACGGGCTTTTCTTGTGGGCTAGGCGGTAGGTTCTTGGTGATGCAATTTATTTGACTTCACTTTAAAAAGCTGACATCACTGAACAGAAATACATTTATCATTCTTATAAGGTATTTTGCAAATACGAACGTGACGAAGTAAGGAATAATATTCTCGTCATCATTTATCAATTAGCTGAATTTTATGTATATGTATATTTTTACATATTTTGTATGTATTCATACCTTTCTTTTCAAATTCCAGCATGGCTTTCATCTGCAGTCGCTTACAGATCAGTGGTTGACAGCTCCTGTAGAATCAGGAGTAGAGATCGGTCATGCGGTCAAACTGGCGCATGCGCATTGTATGACCTGCCCTCACTAAGGACCAGTGAAAAAGGATTAGGCCTCTGTATGCAAGGCTGCACCCTGTTCATGTTTACCATCGCCTTTCTGCTGCACAGGTCAGCTGCTGACCATAGTCCAGAAAAAGACCCAAGGGATGAGGACCCGAATGTTGAACCAGTTGACCTTTGAAGTCTATCATATGACGTTCATCGCGCATGCTTGATACACTTTAATGTGACCATAAAGATGATTGGCTGAAGCGGCCATGACCTAATGTGACTGATCTTCTGTGTGTACCATGACTCCTTCGGCGTTTGGAAATACGCAAAGTGTTGTCATATGGATACTTTGGACGAAATGTAATTTGAACGTACACGCTTGTGGGTGTATCTGACTACCAGGGACACAGTATTTGCTATGGTTGAAAGACCAACTTTTGCGATTATCGATGTTAATTTAACCCACGTTGGTTGGTTTTGCATATTGCGACTATATCGAAACGATATTTACTGTTACCCAACGTATCCTCCACCTCAACAACAACAATCCCACACACATTAGTTTTTACACATCACATATACACCAGAGTGCTATAACTATGTTTGAGTGCCACATGAATGAGCTTGCAAAATATCTATTTAAATGTTTAAAGAGTAGACATATTTGCCTGAACGATCCTCCTTCTTTCCACTTGCCTTTATTTGTCAGTGCGCTTCTTTATGTTACATTTCACTCGCGTTGTTTATATATATATTTTACGGGCTCTTTGGTCATCGAGCGACAAGAGTTATGCCCCTTTGACTGACTGGGAAGCATATTTTTACCTGTTGCCATTTCATGTTCCCGTTACGTGAAACGAAATTGTTTTTATGTTATTGTTGTATGTTAGGTTATTACTTTGTTATATGCAGGAGGCGTTCTACTACCCTACTACATTATTCATATTCAAATTATCCAGATTCTTAAGATTATTATTCCGGGTTAATCATATATGCAGAAGACTGTACGTGTCATTCATGTCCACATACTGAAGGAATAAAGAATATATGTACAGTAGCAATGTGTCACACTGACCCACATCCCACTCCTTGTTGTCATCGCTGCTTGAGAAGTAGTATATATATATATATATATATAATATATATATATATATAATATATATATATATTGTAGTTCCCCAAATTAATGTTCGAGTGACACAAAGAAACCACCCTTAGACTAACAGCTAGTCTCTGAAATGAACATATTTTACTGAAAAAATGTTCATAGTGAAAATAAATAATATAATGAAATGGAGCCCTGAGACTTTCTTCATTTTCAGCCTGAAGCTATGGAAATCTAGACTTGCCACATTTTCTAGACTTGCGTGGGCTTTCCTGGATATATATACTTCAGGGTCTGTACGATATACTAGATCACCCTAACAGTTAAGTGGAACGGGCCTCTCACGGTTAACAGACGCCATGTCAACACCAGGACCGTAGAGTTTGGGTCTGTAAAATACAAAAAGTTAATTACAACGATGCATGTTTGCAGACTGATCTGTAGTTATGGTCGTCTTGGGGTGAGTGAGTGAATATTGTTTTACATCGCTTTTGGCAATATTCCAACAAAAACACTGCGGGGGATATCAGAAATGGGCTTCGCACATTGTACCCACGTGGAGATTCGGACTCGAGCGAACGCTTTAACCACTAGGGAGCCATGTGGTAGCTTTAGCGGTTAAAGCGTTTGCTCTTCACGCCGCAGACCCAGGTTCGATTCCCCACATTGGTGCAATGTGTGAAGCCCATTTCTGATATCCCCCTTAGTGATATTGCGGGAATACTGCCAAGAGCCTGCGTAAAAACATACTCACTCATTCATGCGCATTCTGTTTTATTGCCACAATCTGGAATGACATCAAACGCCATCGCACCAGACCATCACCTTCATTTCATCATCAACAGCATGGGACTCGGGTTCTCGCCGTCAATACAAGTGTGTGGTGGAAAATCAAATTTCAAATAATTTATCTTGAGTGTCACTGCGAAAAAAACCCCAGCATTATTCAGCAGGATAGTCCAAATATCAAACACAATACATACTCCTGGAAACAATTAGGGGAATACATGAAAGTACCAGAGGGTTCCTGTATTTATTCCCACATTTCTTAATAAGGTATGCATTGCACTGTGGTGAAAGGTTGGAAATGAATAGAGAAACGCCACTTATATATTTTTATTTTGTGATACCTTCTGAAAGGTTTTGCCTTATAGTTACATGACCTGGCAGTGTTGGCAGCTTTACCTGACATTTGCAGCTCAAATTACGAAATTCGAAAATCTACTGTGAGGGGAAAATATATCTACAGTGGCAACCGTACACTTTGGAGACTGTACTGACTCCGATCATCTGTCACTGGAACTGACCTGTAAATTACCAAACATAAACAACCAAATGATAGGCCAACATTTAGTCGTTTTAAAGAAAAAACAAACGGTTTAGAATTTTATCCCTTTGTGATTTAGGCTGGTGTTTTCAAATCAGCAAATATTGAGTAAGCTGAGGTTTAACACTGATGGGGCTTTAAGTGATTTCACCCGGGTTATCCTAGATTCTGTCGATTACATGAAGAAAAGAACTACATGTATACTTAATCATCATACTAAAGCGTCACTAAGTGACGAATGTGAGGTGGCTAGACGAGACACTCGCAAGGCGCTGAGAACAGTCAGACGTCGTCGTACGGGCTCTGATATCATCAATCTGCTGAACAAGGAGAAATCAGTTTTATACAAATCCCCTTGTCGGTAATATATATCTGACAGATGCAAAATTTTGCTAAATCTCTTAACGCTGCTATTCATTCTTTCTCTGATATTCGACATGTTTTCTCCTCGTGTTGTGCTGACCCTGGCGAACATACTCTGAAAACACTCACATCCCAAGATGAAATTCTGGACTACATGATGCACGTAAAAGGTGGAAAAGTCAGACCATACCTTAACATTATTTGCAATAATACAAAATTCCTATCACGTCGTAAACGCAAAGTGTATGTAGCGTTTTTCGATTTAGCTAAGAAAATAACTTTCACTCCGTTGATCGCTGTAATCTATGGCAGTGTTTAAGGACTGTTAATCTAGAGGGGGAAATGTACTCTATGTCGAAGCAATGTACTCAGATATTATATAGTGTGAACGTTGTAGTGATGATGTAACCGATTTCCTTGACTGCCCAGTTGGCTAAGGCAAGGGTGTTTCCTATACCCAGTATTTTCTTCTGTATAATGGTATTATGGAAGTATGGCTAACGGTAAACATGGTGTTATTATGTTCCCAGATGTAAAAATCTTGATGCTCCTTTTTCGCTTTTCGTGGTGTGATCTTACTATCAGATTCTGTCGCTGGACAGAAACAAAGAATATATTACATTACATCCTGGTGTACTTTTTACCAGTAGAACGTAAAAAAGTGCGTCGTAATTAACGTCCCATGGAAAAAACCCTCAATTTATCCACCAAAAGGTGGAAGCTTTCACATCAAATATATTGTCATAAATGTTTGACGCCTAAATGCAACCAATCCTGCTATATGTATCAGAAGTATGGGGATTTGAAGATGTCTGAAAGGTAATCTCTTAGCGTGTGAAACATTCCTAACCCCTGGTCCATCAACACCCAACTGCATGGTCTATATCGGATTTGGCCTAAACCCATTATATATATCAGCTCCCAAATTAGACGCTTGAAATACTGATCAAACATTATGGGAATGTATCATCGCCTAATAACCAAACTTGTTTAAATTACTATATAACATTGGTAAAGTTACATGGGCATCTTGGTTTTCTAATGGATTCGGCTTTGCATGGTTAAATCAAACAGTCGGCGCTGTTTAACGCTTTTTGAAACAATTTCGTGCGCGATCTACAAATATGTTTTGTCAAGAATAGCATTCCATTCTAGAAAATACTGTTAATGTTTGTCAATATTTACATGAAAATCCATTTCAACAGTTTACCCTTGGAATGCTAGATCTCATGATAAATGAAGGAACAGATATCCACTAAAGGATTGAAGAGTTTAGGCCCATTATGTCACCCTACAGTCGACGCCTGTAGGTACATGGAGTTGGGTAAGGTAGAACTGGGTATAGCCACGAGTGGTGGAAGGAGAAGACTTCTATCTTTACTGTCGCCATCAATCCCGGGTGTGTGTGCGGTGTGTGTATGTGTGTGTGTCTGTGGGGGGTGGGGGTGGGGGTGTTGGGGAGGTGTTGTACAGGGTGGGGCTAGATTCCTTTCTAAAGTTGTTGTAGCAACCGAGGTTAGCATAACAGTTCGGGTGGATGGCTAGAGGTGAATTTTTATGAGATTTAGTCACTTGAATGCCTTCCACGAGTGTATTTCAACATTAAACCAGCACCAATAGCGTCTGTCGTAGCGTAATGCTAATGAAAAAGGGATAGTAAAGGAGAATTCGACATAACGGTCCGGCGTGACCTAGTCGAGCCCCGGCAACCAGGAGAGTTCTCAAGGAGGTCATGACACCTCGCTTCCGTATTCTGACAATATCTAACGTATGATAGTGATATATGAACTGTAAGAGACAGGGATTACACAGAGAAGGTGTGACAATCCTTTGTCAACATCATCGTCCATGCCAGGTGAGACAGGAACACTCGTGCGTTGTCGTCTATCCCAGAAGGATCCAGGGGTTTCAGAGGAGATCGTACATTCGGATGTGTTTTTACTTATATATTATTTCACTGAATGAAAGGAAATGTTCAAGATATTTACTATATACAGATTGAGATTTGGAACAAATGGGCTTTATAAACATGTGCACAGAAAAGGTTTGTACTGTATAATACGTCAGCGCCTTTTTAGTTTTAGGTTTTCTGCGGGTAGAGGGTGTCGTGAAGGACGAAACTGAACAACTTCAAGGTGGTTCGTTCAATGGCGTGAGGTGGGGTGGCGTGAGGTGAGGTGAGGTGAGACGGCGGTATTTGAGGACGGAACTGAATAACTTCAGGGTGAGGGTGAGGTTCGACGGTGGTATTTGATGACGGAGTTGAACAACTTTAAGGTGAGGTGAGGTGAGGTGAGGTGAGGTGAGGTGAGGTGAGGTGAGGTGAGGTGAAATTAAATTCTAGGTCAGAACTGAGAGAGAACTGAACAACCCACGGTGGTAGGGTGTTACGAGATGGGGGTGAGGTGAGGTGTGATAAGGTGAGGTGAAATTGGATTCGACGTCGATATCTTAGGTAGGGGAACTGAATAACTGAGGGTGGTCGGATGAAGTGGGTTGAGGGTGAGGACGAGGTGAAATGAGTTTCCATCGAAGTCGTGTTTAACATGACTACACTTACATAATGTCATCAATGCACGTGTTTGTGTGAATGAGTGCATAAGGCAGGACCAAACGGAACTCCCCCAACCTGTTGAAAAATACTGTGCAGGGAGTAGAGGTGTTTGTGACAATAGTGACAATACTAATGGCTCAGTTGACGAACTCCCTGAAGTGTCCAAACCAAAGATAACCCCAAACCAAGGGCACTAGGGATTTATTTATTTTATCTATTTATTTATTTATTTATTTATTTATTTATTTATTTATTTATTTATTTATTTATTTATTTATTTATTTATTTATTTATTTATTTATTTATTTATTTATTTATTTATTTATTTATTTATTTATTTATCTATCTATTTCCAGAATTTTATTTACAGTGCATGTATGGTCTCCTGACGACGACTATTTTAAGAAACGCTTGCTTCCTAAACCATCCTGTCTCTGGCAGTTATGTTTCCTACTATGATCATCATAACATTGATAATTTATTTATTTATTTGTTTGTTTGTTTGTTTGTTTGTTTGTTTGTTTGCTTGCTTGCTTGTTTGTTTGTTTGTTTGTTTGTTTGTTTGTTTGTTTGTTTGTTTGTTTATTTATTTATTTATTTCCAGAATTTTATTTACAGTGCAATACATTCCTTTTAAAGAAACCTGGAAAAGAGTAAAGGAATACTTGTACTTTCATTTGTCCCTTCCTTCGTTTCCATGAGTTTATACTGTAACTGGATAAAGTGTGAGTGTGTAGCTTCTCTGGCTGTTTGTCACTGTCACTGGCTACGAATATGAAGAGGAGATGAAAATATCATCATGGTTTGAGAGAAACACGTTTTGGACTTTCAAGCATTTGTCCACATATCAACCGTATTCCCACAATCAATCTCACTACCTGTTTTGTAAATATACTGAGAAGGAAAAGAAAGTATACATTTCCCCTAATTTGATTGAATGCTTGATGCTCTTATGTTAGCGAGCTTGTAATGTAGCGATATTTATGTCCAGATTATGAACTAGTGATCGATTAGCCAGAACTATATACTAGAACGCCCATGCAAGGGCGTTTCTGGTAAAGTATAACGTTATTGAGAACTTTTGATTGAAAAAAGGAAAGCGCATGATACACAACGGCTGGTGAGTATCTTGGAATGTTATCTGTAGAAATCCTCAGAGGAGACGTTTACTTTCAAATATATCGGCGGTCACGGGTCAGCAAATTCATTTTGATCAAAAGATTTCGAAGATATTCCCCAACAGCATATCACAGCACTCATTTACATGAATATAAACAATGTATATTCCAACCTAAGACTCGTATTTTAGGAATCCTAGAAAAGACATTGTCACGTTTTCTCCCTGAAGCGATAATGCGTCACAATGATCCAAAATTGGACAATATAACAATGTCCCTTCTGGGATTCCATACGTGTTATTGTACCTTTTATTTACGATTCAACATGTTTGAGAACACCACAAAGAATATACCACCAGACAACATCAACCAATCGATGAATTATTCACAGTCATGTATATTTGTATCTCCTTTAGTTAAAATATATCCCAAGAAATCAAACACCTTCGTGATAGGTCTACGACAAGAGACAAATGCACTGGATATCACCATTCACCCATCATAAATATTAACCATGCGCCCCCTGGCGTGCGGGATATGAACTGCAGGTTTACTTGAACCATTGGTCAACACAGCTTAAAATGGCGGCTAATCTCGGGCCATCTTGACGGGGATTTATGGCATTATTTAAGGCCGAGTGCTCCCCATAATATCAAGTCGAAATGCTCTCGTGTATTGGGTTAATCTACTGCTGACCATGCTAGTGCCCTGTTTGTGGATGTCACGCCTGGGCTTTCAGCGCTCTGAACAATGCGTTCAATCGAATTCTCCACATACCTAGTTGAGCCTGTCGATTTATTTTGTCGAATGTTTTAGAATGCCGCCATGCGAAGACTACGATACTCGAATATGGTGTACTTAAAGTGCGATATCTCTAAAATGTGGATTGTGTGGTCATTTTGTTGAGGCAACTAGACAGTTTGCGGTATCACACACCGAAAGTCCCTGAAATGGGTATCAGGCAGTCGTATTGTGTCTGAATGCTTCTTGAATGGTCATTTGGCAATGATGTCGATCACTGGATTGTCTGGCTCAGACTCGATCATTTACAGACCGTTGCTATGTAGCTGGAGTATTGCTGAGTGCGGCGTAAAGTATCAACGGACAAAGCAACGACAAAAATGGTCAAAAATGATGCATCTATCACACGCTTCCCTTTCTCTGAAAGGGTGGAGAGGTATTCTTGTGTTGTTCAAGCGGGCACTCGTCACGCCCGGGTTCGATTCCTTAAATGGGTTCAATGTGTGAAGCCCATGTCTGGTGTCGTGCCGTGTTATTGCTGGAATATTATTTAAAGAGTCGTAAAACTCACACACTCATGCCTCTGAAATGGGAGTAGGGTAGAACTCCGGCTTTACATGACTATTTCTTGGATGACTGACAGCACGAAAAGGCTACGAAACACATGATCCATCTATCACACACTTTCACGTCACTGTCAGCGTCATGTGACTATTACAAGGGATGATCATCTCTAAGGTGTAACCTGTTACATTCCTAGCGGTCAAAACATGCTACAAGCCTGTAATCCAGGCTGTAATGAGTGCAACGCGATGTACCTGTAAACAGCGGCGCTAAACACCATTCCCTCAAGGTGATGCAGACAAGGTGGAGAGTGTGGAGGATGATATTGCGCAAGATTTGTGATGCTTGGCAGACTCGGAGCTCTGATACATGATAGTTACGTTACATAACGGGACATGATAAGTAATTGCTGCCATCGCGACGTAGCGAGGTTGTACTAGGGTGGCCCGTGCATAGGTAAGAGTGCAATGAGATGCCAACAGTTGTAGTGAAGACTTGGTGCTGTAGGACGGGATAGGTGTTGTAGGAACTTCATAGAGCTGTAGAACATTGCTAAATGCTGTAGAACATGTAAGGTGATGTGGGCACGTGCTTTACTTAGTTTTATTGAAAATCTTGGGAAAAGTCTTATACAAGAAATGCTTAAGTTGTTGGAATGTCTGGTGTTGCAAGATGTACTAATTGTTGCAAGTGGTTTACATAACAATAAAATCCTGACCTTGTAGGAAATGTGTGTTTTGTCAGGGAAATACAGAGTGTTGAGACAAGTGCTGTTAGTTTTTTAGTGGTACTGAAGGAAATATCAGGCATATATAGATATATAGAACGTTTAGTTTTAGTTTCAAGAACTGTTAAGTGAAGACCGATATGCAGAAAATATATATTAGAACATTTAGTGTTACAGGAACTGCTCGCTTTTGTGGGAATGCCTATTTTGTAAATGCATGGTGTTGAAGGAACTGTTATAGGAATGTCTGCTGTTTGGAAACTGATTAGTGTTGTAGGAACTGTGGTATTGTATGAATGTCTGCTGTTTGGAAACTGATTAGTGTTGTAGGAGCAGATTGGTGTTATAGGAATCTGCTATTATATAAATGCATGGTGTAGGAACTGGTCTGGTGTTATAGGAATGTCTGCTATTTGGAAAATGTTTAGTGATGTACAAATTACTAAATGGGTGACATACTTTTGTTACAGGAATTGTTCATTATTTTGTGAAATGTGAATCACTATTGTCGCAGCAGCTGGTGATGTAGAAAGTTTTTAACGTTGTAGCACATGTTGGAGATGTAGAAAGTCTTTAACGTTATAGCATATACTGGTGATGTAGAAAGCCCTTAGCGTTGTAGCACATGCTGGTGATGTAGAAAGTTCTTAACGTTGTAGCACATGCTTGTGATGTAGAAAGTTCTTAACATTGTAGCACATGCTGGTGATGTAGAACGTTCTTAACGTTGTAGCACATGTTGGTGATGTAGAACGTCTTTAACGTTGTAGCACATGCAGGTGATGTAGAACGTTCTTAACATTGTAGCACATACTGGTGATGTAGAACGTTCTTTACATTGTAGCACATGCAGGTGATGTAGAACGTCTTTAACGTTGTAGCACATGCAGGTGATGTAGAAAGTTCTTAACATTGTAGCACATGCTGGTGATGTAGAACGTTCTTTACATTGTAGCACATGTTGGTGATGTAGAACGTCTTTAACGTTGTAGCACATGTTGGTGATGTAGAACGTCTTTAACGTTGTAGCACATGCAGGTGATGTAGAACGTTCTTAACATTGTAGCACATGCTGGTGATGTAGAACGTTCTTTACATTGTAGCACATGTTGGTGATGTAGAACGTCTTTAACGTTGTAGCACATGCAGGTGATGTAGAACGTCTTTAACGTTGTAGCACATGCAGGTGATGTAGAAAGTTCTTAACATTGTAGCACATGCTGGTGATGTAGAACGTTCTTTACATTGTAGCACATGTTGGTGATGTAGAACGTCTTTAACGTTGTAGCACATGCAGGGGATGTAGAACGTCTTTAACGTTGTAGCACATACTGGTGATGTAGAAAGCCCTTAGCGTTGTAGCACATGCTTGTGATGTAGAACGTTCTTAACGTTGTAGCACATGCTTGGTAATCTAGAACGTACCTTGTAGGACATGCTGGTACTATAGAAAGTTTTTAACTTTGTAGAACATGATGGTGATGTAGATTGTTTTTATTGTACCCCATGCTGGCGATCTAGAAAGTGCATGTTGTTGAACGAATTGCTAGATGTTGTATTATGAGCTTAACATGGGCAGAAATGTTATGTGTGTGATATGCTATATACAACACGAGGTTAGATAGTGCAGTCTGCGGTCAGTCTCTATCACTTGCATCTACAGTTAACGGAAGGGATCTTTGTATACAAGCCCAGGAATAGGAACGACAGGTGATAATTCCTCAACATCAGTTCCACTGAGACGGTAAGTGATGTGAACGCGCAGGTAACCATGTCAGCAGCATGTTAATATGCCTCCCAGATATGTCAAAACATTGGAAACATTCCATTATTTTAATACTTTTAATGTACATACTGAATATAACGTTATTGAAATACGAAAATTAACTAACATACATAGCCAGTACATGTAATCCAGATACTTTCAGTTGTATTTATTGGGACAGTAAATGTACAAGTTTTATTCGACTCGAAATTGATTTGCGACTTTACTATAGCTACGTCTTGCATAGCTACGACCCGCAGGAGAACTGCTCGGAGCCCTTGGCTTAAAATAACCACTCCCCTGATAAGCGAACACAAACATTTGAATTAATTACATATCTAATGCTTGAATATCACCCTATCAGTTATAAGCAACTGTGTCTCGAGCAAGAGTTCGCTCAATTTGTTCAACTTGATAAACACGTCGTAATAAATATCCGACGAAATCGACAAAATACCACCTTCGAGGTTCGGTAATTGTTGCATAATAATACAAGTCGGCGCTTTGATAAGGTTATTTGAACACTGATAAAGTTCTCACGAATAATTTGGTTTTATCAATCTTGTGCATGATAAATAGCTTCAGGTGCAAATATCGGTCCCTATTGCTGACAATGACGAGGCTGCTGTGTAAATGTCTTGTAGTTTGCAATGAGCATATGTAGATTTCAATACATGTTAGTGTACGGTTTTCCATTAAGATTAAGACTTAAAGCTTTTGGGGAGATTTGAGTATTGAAACAGATTTACAGTTGATATTCCTGTTAAACCATCTACTCAAGTTTTAATTTTGGAAGTTGTTGTGAACAAAGTTAAATTGCACCTCGTTGTAACTAGGACCGATATAGAGGTGACAGTTATCACTTTCAAATACAAACTCATTCATACATTTATCATTAATGGCCAGTTTCAAGGTATACGGAGTATTTGGACTATTATCAAATTACGAATGTGACGGTATGCTGTAACGATATTTCTAAAATTATATAAAAATATAATTGTGTCATTTCAAACCGGTTATAGTTAACATGAGGGCAGTCAAGACATTATTGGTGCATAATGTTGTTGTAAACATCTCACTAACATATGGAGTGAAGAATCAAATCAAATGGAGAAATGTCCATATAAATTCTTCATCAAGGCAAAATTTGTGTTTACTACAGTAACTATTCTTTAACTACTTCATTATCAATTATTGATATAGATTATTGATTATCGATATGCCATGTATTCTACACTTTATCACCGACGTACGGCACAAAGCTATCATATGTTCTCGTTGACACGATAGTCTTTTTGAAGACCAGTTATGTAAATACACATGTTTGTTGTCTGTCGTAAACGTTAACCTGACAAGACCATTTCCTAACCCAGGTGACTCTCCATTTGGTTTATTATCTGTTTACTCAATAAACATTGGGCCTGAACACTCAGAAATAACCAGGCCCTAAACTACGATCCTTTAATTTGTCCCTAGTTGCTAATGTATGAGTGAGAGAGCGTAAATCAAACAGCATAGGTGAAATCGGTGTCTATAACCAGTGACATCGTGACAGACAGGTGTACATTTCAAGTATCGGTCTTATCACGAACCCATTGTTATGTGGCGTGAAGATGGACCCTTTAGAAGTGACTTCGGTTCTGTTTATCACCATATTGCTTATTTCATATACAGCATGGTACTGACATCGATATGACGGTACATACGTCAATCAACCGTAAAACTGACAAGGGGGCGTGGCCCCTTCACGTGGACGACGCTGAAATTTACAAGGCTACTCTGTCAAATAAATCTCGCCTACCTATTCCATGCTATCGGCAGCTTTTAACCAACAAAGGGAAGTTCTTTCACTTTTCAAACTCATTGGGGCTTGATTAATGAGCCCGATAAGATTATATTCAGTCAAAATAAAAGATTTGACCTCGATCACTTGTGGCCCAGTGGCGACGGCAACAATGACCTTTAAATCAGGCCGCCAGTTGCAGTCCCTGTGGGGCGTGTGTTTACTGAATGGAATGGCCAGGTTACTGCCTTATACATAAACAACGTAGAAAAGGGATTCTGATATATTTCCTTTTCCAAGAAAACGAAAGGGCAGATGTGACGAGACTGAGATGGATAGTTATCAAGAAATTCTCTTGCTTATTTTTAATGGCTGAACTTTGCGACTGTACATAATGGCTAGCTGATACCCTGCTGGGCTGAAGGCAAGAATTATTTATAGGAGACACGTGTGGCAAAGGGTCCCGTTACACAAGGCGATCTTTACGCTGAGATGATCCAATCACACACAGATTTACGACAATCGTCGTGCTTTCCAATACTTTAACCTAGACTTACGATAGTTATTGCGCTTTTCTACACTATAGAATAGACTTACGACAATTGTCATGCTTCCCATTCTTTACCACAGACCTACGACAGTTGTAGCACTTTTCTGCAATATAGAATAGACTTACGACAATTGCCATGCTTCCCATCCTTTACCACAGACCTACGACAGTTGTAGCACTTCTCTACACTATAACATAGACTTACGACAATTGTCATGCTTCCCATCCTTTACCACAGACCTACGACAGTTGTAGCACTTTTCTACACTATAACATAGACTTACAACAATTGCCATGCTTCCCATCCTTTACCACAGACCTACGACAGTTGTAGCAATTTTCTACACAATAACATAGACTTACGACAATTGTCATGCTTCCCATCCTTTACCACAGACCTACGACAGTTGGAGCACTTTTCTACACTATAACATAGACTTACGACAATTGCCATGCTTCCCATCCTTTACCACAGACCTACGACAGTTGTAGCACTTTTCTACAACAACATAGACTTACGACAATTGCCATGCTTCCCTTCCTTTAACATGGACCTATAACAGTTGTAGCACTTTTCTACACTATAACATAGACTTACAACAATTGCCATGCTTCCCATCCTTTACCACAGACCTACGACAGTTGTAGCACTTTTCTGCAATACAGAATAGGCTTACGACAATTGTCATGCTTCCCATCCTTTACCACAGACCTACGACAGTTGGAGTACTTTTCTACAATATAGAATAGACTTACGACAATTGTCATGCTTCCCATCCTTTACCACAGACCTACGACAGTTGTAGCACTTTTTTACACAATAACATAAACTTTCGACAATTGCCATGCTTTCCATCCTTTACCACAGACCTACGACAGTTGGAGCTCTTTTCTACACTATAACATAGACTTACGACAATTGTCATGCTTCCCATCCTTTACCACAGACCTACGACAGTTGTAGCACTTTTCTGCAATATAGAATAGACCTATGACAATTGTCATGCTTCCCATCCTTTAACATGGACCTACGACAGTTGTAGCACTTTTCCACAATAACATAGACTTACGACAATTGGCATGCTTCCCATCCTTTACCACAGACCTACGAAAGTTGTAGCACTTTTCTGCAATATAGAATAGACTTACGAAAATTGTCATGCTTCCCATCCTTTAACATGGACCTACGACAGTTGTAGCACTTTTCCACAATAACATGGACTTACGACAATGGCCATGCTTCCCATCCTTTACCACGGACCAACGACAGTTGTAGCAATTTTCTACACTATAACATAGACTTACGACAATTGTCATGCTTCCCATCCTTTACCACAGACCTACGACACTTGGAGCACTTTTCTACACTATAACATAGACTTACAACAATTGCCATGCTTCCCATCCTTTACCACAGACCTACGTAAGTTGTAGCACTTTTCTACACTATAACATAGACTTACGACAATTGTCATGTTTCCCATCCTTTACCACAGACCTACGACAGTTGGAGCACGTTTCTACACTATAACATAGACTTACGACAATTGTCATGCTTCCCATCCTTTACCACAGACCTACGACACTTGGAGCACTTTTCTACACTATAACATAAACTTACGACAATTGTCATGCTTCCCATCCTTTACCACAGACCTACGACAGTTGTAGCACTTTTCTGCACTATAACATAAACTTACGACAATTGCCATGCTTCCCATCCTTTACCACAGACCTACGACAGTTGTAGCACTTTTCTGCAATATAGAATAGACTTACGACAATTGTCGTGCTTCCCATCCTTTAACATGGACCTACGACAGTTGGAGCACTTTTCTAGACAATAACATAGACCTACAACAATTGTCATGCTTCCCACCCTATTACCTAGACATAGGACATTTATAACCGTTCTTTAATATAGACTTTCAGCAATAATGGTATTTAGATACCCTTGTGGTACGGGGCCCTGGTCTTGTTCTATGAGATTTCGATGGATCATATGTCTATGTTAAAGAATGGGAGTTGCGATCACCTCAGCGCCAAGCTCTCTCTGTGGACCAGGGCACGGTGGTTCTGTATCTCTCTGTAACTCTAGCACAGGTGATCACGGGATCAAATCCCAAATTCCACTTGAAATGTGATGTTTGGTCTGTCAGCACCATACATGGCTCTGTGATTTCTCTTCAGCGGCGACTGTTGTTTCCTCCCATATTGAGTCTGGGTACCTCCCACGTGAACATGACATGCCGTGGTGTAAGTGAAAACACTGTTCACAGCGTTAAGTGTTCGTCAACTCATCGGAGCATTTCAGTGGCTGCCAACATAAGTACCTACAATGTGCCAATACCATTTGAGACCTCTTGCTGGTGCGAAGAAGTACTTTTTGTGTGAGACTGTCAAAGAATGCATCTGCAAATGTGTCTTAGAGACTTGCCAAAGTCGAAGTTGTCGTCATCATAATGTTGCACTGGAGGCATACGACATTCCTTGAACGCTGGTTGCATCTATTTCCATGCTCAGCCTACACTTGCTATTTCGCTAGGATCCAACAGTTGCATTAGTCATGAAGCTGTCGCCTCTACTCATGAAGAGGGGAAGGTGTAGCTTTGAATGACATATCCGATAAAGGGGCAAGGTGTAGCTTTGAATAACTAACGCGATGGAGGGAAAGAGGTAGCTTTGAATGACAAACCCGATAAAGGGGAAGACGTAGCTTTGAATGACATACCCGATGGAGGGGAAGAGGTAGCTTTGAATGACATACCAGATGGAGGGGAAGAGGTAGCTTTGAATGACTAATGCGATGGGGGGTGGGGTGTGGGGGGTGTGGGGGGGAAGAGGTAGCTTTGAATGACATACCCGATGGAAGGGAAGAGGTAGCTTTGAATGACATACCCGATGGAAGGGAAGAGGTAGCTTTGAATGACATACCCGATAAAGGGGCAAGGTGTAGCTTTGAATGACATACCCGATGGAGGGAAAGAGGTAGCTTTGAATGACAAACCCGATAAAGGGGAAGAGGTAGCTTTGAATGACATACCCGATGAAGGGGCAAGGTGTAGCTTTGAATGTCATACCCGATGGAGGGGAAGAGGTATCTTTGAATGACATACCCGATGGAGGGAAAGAGGTAGCTTTGAATGACATACCCGATGGAAGGGAAGAGGTAGCTTTGAATGACATACCCGATGGAAGGGAAGAGGTAGCTTTGAATGACATACCCGATAAAGGGGCAAGGTGTAGCTTTGAATGACATACCCGATGGAGGGGAAGAGGTATCTTTGAATGACATACCCGATGGAGGGAAAGAGGTATCTTTGAATGACATACCCGATGGAAGGGAAGAGGTAGCTTTGAATGACATACCCGATAAAGGGGCAAGGTGTAGCTTTGAATGACATACCCGATGGAGGGAAAGAGGTAGCTTTGAATGACAAACCCGATAAAGGGGAAGAGGTAGCTTTGAATGACATACCCGATGAAGGGGCAAGGTGTAGCTTTGAATGACATACCCGATGGAGGGGAAGAGGTATCTTTGAATGACATACCCGATGGAGGGAAAGAGGTAGCTTTGAATGACATACCCGATGAAGGGGTAAGATGTATCCCTACATGACACACTCGATGAAGGGGGAAGAGGTAGCTTTGAATGACATACCCAATGGAGGGGAAAAGGTGGCCCTTAATGAGCCCGATGAAAGGGAAAGAGGTAGCCCCGAATGACACACCTGGCGAAGGTGAAAGAGATAACCCTGAATGACACCCTTGATGAAAGGGAAAGAAATAGCCAGTATTTGTGGTGCTTACATAATCAAGAAGAACCATGGGTTGAAATTTATGATCAAAGATATTGTCTACATCATGTATATCTTGTCTCCTTGATGTTGGTAACCACAAGCAGCGCAATCCTCCAAAGCGCACGACTTGGCCATCTGACAAGGTACCTGCCTGACAGTGAGAAAAATGTTCCTTATGAACGTACGGTCTCACTTTTTGGTCACAGTTAAAGGTTACGGGATAGCTAGGTCCTGACAAGCTTTTGCTATACACATAGCACGTCTACAGAGACTGGTTTTTTATGCCATAAAACGTCACTCATCTGCCGGATGTGACAAAATAACAATACCTCGAGACATTCGTTCTAAAGGAGCAGTTTTTTATAAAAGCGACAAATTTCTTTCCCCAATCATAAAAAGCACTCGTCTAAAAGTAGTCTTTTGAACGTCCCTGATTCTGTCATAAGTATGTGTTAATGTATTGCCATACTGATCACAAATAATGATGATACCACACCATGGCATGTACTTGACAGTCATAACGTTAGGGAACATTACACATATGAACGCGGACACGTAACCACTTAGAATCGACAGTGGAGTCATCACTCACAAAAACACAGTCACGAACACAGGACGTGAAGCATAACTATTGTGAAAAACCTGATAGCTGATTGTGCCAAATGTGTTTTACATCTGCACAGCGCAGCAATGTTAACACTACAGGTGACAATAGACAGTCTGGAAAACCTAGCAACAACGCAACGGTTTGGGTGCATCCTTACAGTGAAGTAATACGTTGTCCTTAGAGTAACGTCATTTGTCTTCATCATCGTTACCGTAGCGTCTTTTCTTATTGTTAAGTATCACATAACAAACATTTATGGAACTCGATACCATTTGCTATCTTTGAAATAACATCAATGTGTTTCGTTAAACATAAGGCATTTGTTGTGATTAAAATGACATCCTTGTGCTAACGTCAAATACACGTCGACATCATTCACACCACGATAACGGCATGTTTTCGTCTACCCGTGAAGGTCCCGGAGTAGAATAGGCCTTCAGTAACCCATGCTTGCCATGAAAAGCGAGTGTGCTTGTCGTAAGAGGCGACTAACGGGATCGGGTGGTCAGGCTCGCTGACTTGGTTGACACGGTTCCCAATCGGTTCCCAATTCCGCAGATCGGTGCTCATGTTGTTGATCACTGGATTGTCTGGTCCAGACTCGATTATTTACAGACCGCCGCTATATAGCTGTAATATTGCTGAGTGCGGCGTAAAACTAAACTCACTCACTCACTCACTCTCGTACTTTACAAGTCTGTACATGTCTTTAAGTCCTAATCGTATGGAATCTTTGCCACTCAACCCTTAACTAGTCTGTATGCTCATAAAGACAACTCTCCCGCCCTCACTCACGCACACTCGGCGATTTAAACAGTTTTCAAATGTTAAACAGTTGTATCCTTTCCATTCCTGAACTGTCCACACCAGTCCAACCAGTGCGGCGTAAAACTAAACTCACTCACTCATGTTTTCGTCCGATAAGAAATATGGTTATAGATTTCAAGTAACGTTACTTACAAATGTTACTTTAACATTAGCTACGAACGTTAGCATGACAATCGAGGACGATGGGGCACCATGAACGCCAAACACCACGTGACGTAAACTTACGAAAAATTGTTCCCTCAATAGAACCGACCACGTTATTTTAACGATTACAGATTCCCTGTCGCGTAATATGTCTAGTCGGTTCGCTAGACCATAGAGTACATATAAAAAAGGGTTCTCTAACCTGGAATATTGAGTTAGTTTAAACTTGTCTCAACCAAAATATAGTTCAGGACAGTGGTAATAATCGGGGACATACCTACTGATCCCTACTGATGTGATCATCATCTGGATCTACAGAGTTCTAAAGATTGATCTGACGACATTGTCACCGAAGATGTCCGGGGTCAAACCGGAAATGTTCATTTTTCAAATATTATCAAGGTAAACCCACTTCAGTCAGTGAGGGGCATGCTTCGGATAAGTCGACTCATGGCATGTGGGTGAATTTTGACGTTGACGTACACGTCTGTCGATGACGTCCCTAACGGTGAAAGATCAGCACTGGCAGTGGCATGATATTTATCATGTTTTGGTGTTGGGTCACACTCCTGACGCGTGCATTACCATCTTCAAGATGAAATGTTGTTCAACAAGTTGTGCAAATGCCACCACCGGCAGCGTTATAATGTTCTCACGGTAGTATCAGCCTGTGACTGTATCAAGCGCAGTTGGAGCAGTCATTGGGACAACCCTAAACTTTATGGACAAATCCCACAATTAGTGTGCTCAGCAATGTTAATGACAGTTAAGATTCATTGGTAGGTCTCGAAACTCGATTCCTTTGGCTATGGAAGTCGACAGTGAACCCCGATTCCTTAGAAAACATGACATGCATCCATTATTCCAGAGCTGACATTCCTCTGATACAATGACGTGTAGTTGTTGGATGACATGAGAATGTTTTGCACACAAACGCTATCAGTGCAGATAATATTTGCACCATCTGGCCATATACTTTTTCACCATTCACCTATTGCAATTGGTGCTTCATCAGTGTGGCAGTTAGAATCAGTTTCTTAATGTCATCGTTCTGTCCAACATGTCTCGGACAGCGTCTATCATCGACGTTGCGTTTATGTTGGTATTCGTCCAAATACTCTGTGGATGACAGATTGAGAAACATGCCGCGTTTATGCCACAATGTTTTGACATGCGCCCACCTGCAAAATGCCGGGGATGTACTGACGTACATCATTTTGCAAAAGTTAAAAGATCAATAATGTTACTTGCCCAATAGTTAGCTGACTGTGTTTAATAAATTGTCGTTTACTTTGCTGAATCTGGCAGGCTATCACTGCCCACGCTGTGTGGGGTCGTGTTCTCCATGAATGTCACAATATTGTGTTTAGGACTTCTCCTTGATGTTCGTAGAACATAAAAACTTACTTTCTGCCACACATTTTTGTGTTTTGTAACCCCCAAAACTGTATCCAATTCGCTTTACATTACATTACATTACATTACATTACATTACATTACATTACATTACATTACATTACATTACTCGTTGTTCTAAGCCACTGGTTGGACTGGTGTGGACAGTTCTCGGAATGGAAAGGATACAACTGTTTAACATTTGAAAACTGTTTAAATCGCCGAGTCTGAGTGAGTGAGGGAGGGAGGGAGAGTTGTCTTTATGAGCATACAGACTAGTTAAGGGTAGAGTGGCAAAGATTCCTTACGATTAGCACTTAAAGACAAGTACACACTTGTAAAGTACGAGACCTCTGGTTGAAGGATTCATTGAGTCTGAAGTCAGCAAGGTAACTTCACATGACACCAACGACCATCATGATTAAACTTAGGATTAGATGTGTGTACTTGGGGGTAATTTACATTTTTATAAGAAAATAATTAGAAAGAGTATACACGTTTAACATAAACAATACGTTCGCAAAACCCTGATAGCTTCAACAGAAGGGGATCACCCATCATAAACAATAAAAACATGTAAAATGTTGTCAACAATTTGTCTTAGCTGGCGCACTGGATTGGGCACGTATTGTAAGCTATTGTATGACAAACATATTGCGGCATACTTTCCATGGCAATTGCTTTTTTTTTGATACATGACTTTTCTGCGCATATTCCTAATGTGATTACAAAACATTCCACTTTGACGTCAGTACCCGAATGCCAGGCCCGGTGTCACAGCTCGGTAACGGTGGTATCACATGACCATTCTCTCTGTAAAATATATATGATAAAGAAGAAATCTACATGCCTGTCACAGAATTATGTGTCTCGCAAAGAGAAATCCACACCATTCTGCGATTTTTTGGCCCGATGTTTTCGAACAAGCAGGTGCAGTGTTATTTGTTTCTCGTCACGTGATGCAAGAAGGGTTTCATTAGTGATAATGAACATGAAGGATAGAAGGCCTGAGCTCTTTCACAAGCGGCAGCAACATCTATGGTGTGAAATATGATAATTAGACAAGGAAAAAGCACCGTCGTCTTGTTAGATGAACATTTATAGCAAGACGGGAAGACGATGGGTGGTGTTACTGGTGGCTCATCACATGGGTATCTTGCTGTGTACAGGGCAGATGCTTAACATGGTGAAAGACAATTTGCAAATCAATAGTAGCCATTTGCAATAGTAAAAGCATAGTCAACATGCATCTACGAGGAACAACATTTTTAGAATTAAGATATAAAACATATATGCAATAAATGACACCAATATAGAGACGGTGAGAGAGAGAGGGGGGGGGAAGAGAGAGAGAGAGAGAAGGGAGGGTTAGGAGATGGGTGGGTTGGTTATATTGGGTGTGGGTCGGAAATCCCTGGTATCGCTAAAGTTGACAATTTCTCATGTGCTGCACCTCGTTGACCCCTCTGAACAAAACTAACGCCCACGAACCATCATCGCGTTTGACAAAAGCATGACCCACTACCTTAACACATTCTTGAAGACGCGGTTCACAGCCAGCCACAGGTTTCTTGTGTCCACCACATCCATCAAGGTCATCACTAAAGTAGAAGTCGCACGTTCGTCCATAACTACTTGTCCATAACTACTTGTCCACGAACCACATTTGACGTGTCTCACAACAACACTAACGATGTCCTCATCCTTGTGCCCCGATGCAAGTAACTAACGTGATTTATGTAGACTATAAGTCTGAATGACAACACTGATCATTACACACATAACACAACCGTATTCTATTGCATGAGAAGCGTAAGCGTCACGCCTACTATGTCGTACAGCAAAGCAATGACAGGGTTCTTATACACGTTTGGCACGACATTCTTGCAACAGTGTTGGTGTGTGGGATAAAACCCTATTACACATGGACCTGTGTCGCCTGGGAAACGAGCGGATGACACGATGGAATCCAGAAACTCTAGGCCTGGGACACATTGATACAACAACGATGATGCGCCAACGGCAGTCGTGTTATGGCGTTAGACGTGAGTAGAAGACATGGCCGACCTCGTCACATAACAGAAACTGTGCGAAACAAGAACTGTGAATAGTCATCATGATAGCATTGGCTACTTTGAACGGTGAAGAGTATTTTATCAATATCAGAACCGTAGTTTCTAAAATTTTGAAAATGATGTTTAAGATAATCATTGCTATTTCTGTTTATCGCGTTTTCAGAGACTATGTTCCAAGTGGTATAAGTATCAGGTACAGGTACGTCTGGTTCTTTAACAGTTATTAAATGTCAAGGTCAGAGAATAAAGTATCTCAATCATAACAGATTTCATTGCGCGTAAAAGAGAAATGGTTAAAAGAAGTAGAAAATTACATCAATGACTCCTGATAATCATTTAAGACAAAACGTGTTCGAAAACATTTCAACATGTCTTCTATGCTTATAACAAAAGTCACGCACAAAATTCAAAACTTACTAACTTTACTTTTTGTTACTGTTTGAATATCTTTCATTTCACCCTATGTCAATATTCTATCCAAAATTTGTGAAAAATATAATATTATTATCTTTATTTCGCTGACCACTGCGTGATTACAAGTATGCGAACAAAGTATCTTAAGAAAGAGACACATTTATAGTGCTGCTGGAAGACAACCCACGTGTTTATGCAATGAAGGGGTTTTATTGTATCCTAGCGACATACAGGTATACCAATCACATGTCGTCAAGGTTACATGTGTGGTAGAGGAAAAGTGCTGACGAGGCATAAAACAGAATTCGTACTTGACCTATTTTTTCAGCCCATCTTTGGTTACCTACGTGTAAACAAATGCAAATATATATAGAAGACGGGGTCTGTTTGCCTATATTGAAAAAATATGCTTAAAAACAATAAGACAATTCTTCTACTAAAACCATATGAAGTTGATGAGGAAACGTGTCATATTCCTTCACGTGCTCTTTAAAGGAAAAATATTCAGCGCCAGTCAGGTAAAGGAGATTGTCGTGTGTGGCACTTTTTAAATTACAAAGCTTCTTACCAGAAAAAGGTTTTTAAATATAAGCATGTCAAGGTCAAAAGACGAAATACAAGAAAACGTTTTTAAATATCTTCGTATTCAATTCGCTCACAAAAGCCATTAAGGCTATAAAGGCATTTTTTAAACCTTTCCTACACAATACGACGAGACAAAGGGAACACCGTTTAACTTTTTACATCATTCAAGTACGTTTGTATGAAGGTTCTGACAGCTGTGCGTGTGAGCGTACAAGGCGGATGGACATGTATTTCTTGTTGACAATGAGCCACTACAAAAGCAATGTACCATGTATTTCTTATTGACAATGAAACACTACAAGTGCAGTGTACCCTGATGTTCGTTGATGACCAAGTGATGGAAACTGGAAAATGTTCGTAAGGGAAGAGACATGGACCGGCGTTTACGTCAACACTTGTCAGATACAGGTTACATGCTCTTTCACAGCCCACCAACGGACGCGGTTATTTTTCTTAACACTCAGTTTGTTTTCCCCTTCGGCACCGAGGATTCCCCAAATTGCCCATCACAGCCAATAAAACATGCTGGCATTGTAATATAAATACACCACAATGTCCCTACTCTTGGGTCGACAACAAAGAAAGATCCCAAAATAAGATTCTTTTCCTGGATGTGACCTGTGGTACGAAGTTCCGTATGTGCCATCATGCTATTATTAATATTACACACGTGTATGTGCGCATGGAAGGTCGTTTGCATGATGGACAACAATCACATTAGTAACAAAAAGACGTCATATCAATATTCTTTTGATGCACATGTGCATTCGTAAATATAAAATCGTTTGAGTTTTTTGTAGGGAGGAATTGCTACAAGTTCAATTGTGTAAGTTAAATAACAAAAACAATGTCAAAATTGTGTCGTAAAACGGTTGTATACTCAGGAAACGAAACTTGTCAAATGCTCACAAGGGTAAATTTACTTTGAAAAATAAGTAATTGTGAAACATGCGTTTTTATTGAACTTGCATTCCAAGTTCAGAACCGGACTCGTAAACAGAAAAAAATGTCTGTATAATTATTAACCGTTTATTATCATTAATTTAAAATGTCATATTCGGAAACCGAATTCACCGTCATCTTTGGTTTAAATGTTTTGCATTGACGACTCAGAGAAAACAATGAGTGCGCTCGCATGGCACATTTGTGATTCCGTACTTTTTCTACATTATCTGTGTCGTCTGCCCAAGAGAAGACAATGTCAGCCATCTTGAAAGAATGCAGCGCCACCTGGGACAGATCAAGTCAAGTAACGCCATCTAGTGGTATTTGACGAGGGCTCACACATACAGATATAGCATTCAAGATGCCAGGCTCGGGGAAGGTGTTCTCAATTGGCGCAGGAAGATAGAGTTTCAAAGAATGCCCGTGTTCAAGATGTCCCTGCTCTGATAAAACGCGTGCCTTTTCCTGAAATGTCAGACGTCGCTCACCTTCCTGAATGTCAGAGTTCAATAAAAGCTTGTATGTATCTCATCTCGATCCCCTTTGACCCCTCTCCTCGTTGTGTTGCTGAAGAAGTTGCGTGCTCGGTTCAATGTGCAAGACGTCTTGCAGTCTAAACAAAGCGATGCCAACTGCTGCTAAAAGGCACATTGAAAGACGATGCCTGCAAGGTGTGCTGTAGTACTATCATACAAGATGTGTCTTTATAAAAAGCAACATTAAATGATTATAATTTTTTTACTACGTTTCAGAAAAAAGCAAGACGCTCGCGGCTCTTACAGGTGCTTGGAGGAGTGGGTGTATGCTATGATGACCCCCATCTGGTGTTTTCGTCATCCGAGACGGCTGTGGCCACCTCTACGAAAACCTGAAGGAAACTGCGAAATACTGAATGTGTTCATGTGTGTGAACAGTTTTTATGCACATCCTGGAAAAGGACAGACACATACTCCATGAGAAGTTCATCTTCGTCGTAATTACTCCATGGAGTTACATGTTTTTTTCCTGTGATGCAGTTATATTTACTTGAAATCTATTGTTTCGTCACAACTTTAATTGGCAGCCTAAAAGTTTCCAGTTTGGCTTTGGCGGCTTGTAGCACTAGTACCTCCGCACTGTATGGCCACCGAGAACACATAGGCACCATCGACGCGATGAGCGAGCATATCACAACATTATCAGAAGCAACACCACATATTTTTGCCTGTTGTAAGAATTATAGCAATACATAGTAGAACACGTTATAAAGTATTGATAAATTCAGACGGTGTTGCGTATTAGGCCATTTAGGGCAATAGACAGGCGCATGTTCAGTTATTGCAATCCTTGTGTCAAACTGGACGGTCGTTGCCATTCATTGATTCCACTGTGCGCATGTAGAGAATGGGATGCCAAACATGGCAGGTGCACGTCCAGATATATTTGTAAGTTCATTGTTAAGAAAATTAGACTTAAAGCTCAGTGTACTACAGTTATGTCACGCCATGTCAGATTCGTGTGCAAGGCGAGTGAGTATGGTTTTACGCCGCTTTTAGCAAAATTACAGCAATATCACGGCGGGGGGACACCAGAAATGGACTTCACACATTGTACCCATGTCGAGAATCGAACATGGATCTTCGGCATGACGAGCGAACGCTTTAACCGCTTGGCTATCCCGCCGTCCATGATGTGGACAGACACCTCATCCCCCTACCTCCATCGTTATGGCTACACATTTGAAATCTTCTAATGTGTCTGAAATATCATTTAGAAAGTAACTGTTCCTCAAATAAAAATAATCTCTCCCGATTACCACACATAGCATCCTGAAGACCATTCCAGTGGAAGCAGCGATATCGGTCTCTTCAGAAGGTCAACATGTCTGTATCGCGGAACCAGGTTATGACGTCACTAAGATGTCGGTTATAATCGGCGTGCTATTCCCCAACCAACAACCTTCAGGCGGACGACATTTAAATGTTATCTGTAAGTTATTCTTTCAGGAAACACATTTCTTGGATATCCTGCCGGTAGAATATTTGTTTTTGATCTTTCAAACATTTCGATGACAGACGTAACCTTTCATTAAATGTCAGCTGATAGTGTTCGACGTCAAAGCTTCGAGCAGCTGTAAGTATGCGCGATGATCTTCCGTTTGTAAACTTGCCGTTTTTAATATCCTGACAGAAAGATCCCGCCACGCTATACCGACCAGAACAACATCACGCTAACCTGAAACCAATCTCGGTGCGTTTGATTTTGTCTATCACCGTGTGTAGAATGCATGTAATGCGCGTAACTGATAAAAAATGTCAGTGTAAAAACGTTAATTACGCCATACGGGCTGGGACTGGGTCCTGTCTCTAGCTATATAATGTGTAATTGATGGGCAGAAACAGTATTTCGCGGGTTGTTTTCATCTATTTCCAGATATGCATGATCATTCATCATCTTTGCTTCTAATATCATACACAGAGGGCCCCCCTTAATAAATGGCTGGATTACGCTGGTTACATGGAATATCCCCAAACACGGCATCAAACGACGATCAGAAGAATGTATATATTTGTGTTCATAAGGCATCGTCCCATGATGACAATAATGAAAGTTTTTTTTTTCCGTACCGTCCAAATTATCGAGGCTTTACTATACACAATACAACCGGTTCTTGTGAAAATGTGATCGGAGACCTGATGGAAGCAATAAACAACATCTCTTCTTATGTAGGGTGCGTCCCTTGGGCATGCTAGGATCCGATGAACAAATACCTGATTTGGCATGATTGTCATCGTTTCTCGGGACTATATTCCCGTTCGTTGGAATAAATCGGTTCCTACTTACTACCTACAACTGTGGTGATTCTTAGTAACGGGAACCAGCAAAAGACAGCAAAAACACAGCTCTAGTGAGTAGTACGTATTGTCTTACCCATGAGTTAACAGTGGAACAACATGTCGCTTGGGGGATGGAGAGGTAGGGTAGGGGGACGTTCACGGCGAGTGGATGGGTAGTGGAGATGAGGTTATATCCTCGCAGTTGTCACAAACCAGGCCATGTATTGTGATGTTAATCGAGGGGTTGAGAACGATCGCCGGTCGGCCATGTTAGTCAGCTGGACTCTGGATTCAGAGCTTCGGCCCTGTTCCATGGATAAGCACAATCTACGAGCGGTGTCTCCTTAGCCCAGGGAAGACTTAGTTCAAACATCCGATGGAGAATGTTGCCTGGTCCAGACTTGGTTATTTACAGACCACCGCCACATAGCTGGAATATAGCCAAGTACGACGTGGAACAACAAACCATCCACCCAGCTAGTGGACAACCCAGGTGACTTTGCATGCATTTGGGTGACACGATGTGTGGCACACCTGTGAATGAGATAACGTCAGTTTAAGTATGTGGGAGATATTGATGTGGAAACGGGGAATCACTATATTCCCAGACACCACACCTAGTGACAGTTAATTGTATTTTTAAATTTCAACGTTTCAGCTTATCACACGATTGACACGTATACTAGTTGCTATAGAACGAGGTAACAGATCTATAGCTTTCTGATTAATTTCAAAAGGGTTAAGTATATACAACATAAACACGTTTTCGAATCTATAGGACAGCATATGTGACCCTTTAACGTCATCAATACCAGATCACACCACACAAACACGCAACCCCAATCACTGCTCTGACAAATACCCTTTGATAACTACTTGAAAAGGGTTACAACTGCATAATAGGGAGTGTTTGCACACTCGGTGATCTCTTTTTATCCCCTACTGATAATGTGAATGTACCTTTTGTGGTCGAACCTTTAGCTCTATGAGATGGGGATACCCGGGGTGAAATTGGTCGTGTAAACGCTTGGCCCGGGTGGGAGCGAATTACATGGAACAAGCCAGAGTTGACCCAATAAAATGGACTCTTTCAACAGAAGGTCAGGGTTGATGAATGACCTTGAACCTGCAGCTAACTCATCACGCAAGAACTCTGACCAAACATGACACGTGACAGATATTTTACACCCGGGGTAGATATCAACAAAAGATCTTTTCTGGGTGGGGCTTGGCAGAGGGGAAGGGGTTGGGGGCTTTGCCCCCCGGCAGGGGAGTATATAGCGATCCGCCGTGGGATAGTTTAACAACTGTAACGGTTTTGTTTCCACGCTATGACATCGTCAACTAGGATCTACAGTTGTGCGATGGCATTGTTAGCTGTGATGGACAGACTTAAGAAAGATAAGATATACAACAGCATCGCGAGGGTAGGGAATTTCACACCCGACTGGTGAAGTAGTCCCAGACAAAGGAGAAGGGTAGTGTTACTTTATCTCCTAACTGTAAACCTGGCATGATGGACTGCGATGAACCCCCATTAATGTAACAGCAACGTGGATTACTGCAAGGTTTGGTTCTACATTGTCGTGTATTCAACTTATAGTCTTGTATTACATGGCAGTGTAGTTCTTGCTGTTGGTGATTATGATTTCTGAGCTGTAACTATAAGTCTTAATTCAGACTGCAATAACGACTCGCACACATGGTTTAAAGAACTATTGTTCACGTATAAGACAAAACCGATGTTTCTAACACCGGTGATAAGTTTGGGAGATATCTGTGCTTTAATTTTGAGGAGTGTTTCATTAGGATTATTGTCTTATGAAGCTTATTCAGTAATCTTTGAACAGATCATTGGATACACGCAACATACGTTTTCTTTATTAGCAACTTCAACCACACAAGTAATTTAGGCTAAGTGTGGATTCGTCCTAGTCTGTCTCACAGTGCCTGAGCCATATTATATTTCCTGCCCTCCCAGCAATGCTAAATCATTGAAGCAAGTCTAGATTTCTCCAGGTTCTAAATCGGGTCTCTCTGGGGCTCCTTTTCAATCTAAATGCATTAATTTTATATCTAAATGTAGTTGTTTGTACCAATCAAAATTATAAATTAAATATATTCAAAGACTAAGCGTTAGTCTAGATTCGTTCTTAAGCAGAGTTCTGCATAATTACCATATCGCTTTTATTGTAAATGCGGGAAGAACTGAGGATATTCCTGAATGAATGTAGAAGGGTTCTGTGTGTGTCCGCGCATGCGTGTGTGCGTTTGTGTACTGAAAGAGGAATTGAGAAGTAATATGTACAGAATTTTATTCGCTCACTGCTTGACTGCAAATACTTCAGTTTATTGATCCACTCGCGTTTTTATTTATTTTCACTAAGAAAAACCACCGAAGATAAAACAGAATATCAAACGGTCAACAACAGCCTTCTTTAAATTCCATGGCCTTGATCAATCGGCGTCTCAGAAAAATCTCATTCTCATCACAAAGACTGAAAGGTCCCAGCTATGCCATCAAACACTCGTCCCACAAGCCAACAGAAAGAACAGTCGATACAAGGTCCTGTTTCATGTTATTTGCTAGAGGGGGTACGTTCCCACATCAAACGTTCATCGTTCTTTCATTCAATGACGTAAGATACAACATGCATTGTTATTTGCTATTATTCTCTTTGTGCCAAGATTCGGTGCCTTTGGTCACTGATACCTACCAACAGCACATGTCGCGGCTGGCAGACTGCCACGAAAATCTCGTGCATGGTGTGCCACCAATGGCGGTAGAGTGAGCGTCACGTGCTAGCCACCTTTGTATTCTGCGCAGCGTGAATGGCGCATGACGGTGAACCTCATAGCCGTCGTGCGACGTTGCTTCTATTTCACGCGCTGCCTATATCTCAGATATTTCTGTCATCTTCAGCGACAATGGCATTCGACTGGAAGTCAGTCGCCTTTCCTCGTCACCACAACACTCTGTTAACAGATTGTACTATTGTACTATTGAGGTCTGGTTCACGAATGTCTTGTAAACAGTATGAACGCTAGCTTTTTGCGTTATATTGAGTATAGTTTACGCCGCTCTTAGCAAATATTCCAGCAATATCACAGCTGAGGACACCAGGAATGGGTTGCACGCATTGTACCCATGTGGGGAATCGAACCCGAGTCTGCAGCGAACACGTTAACCAGCAGGCTACCCAACCATCTTCTTTGCGTTATAATAACGTCAGTTTATCAAGATTTGTCTTGTAATGACTACTGTTCTTAATATGATATATTTAAACAAATATGTCAACACAAGAACATGGTTGTTACACATGTTATATTTGGCATTACAATTTCTCACCAAAATACAAGTACTTTTGTTGGGCGGATTCTGTAAATCTTTACTTCATTGAGAAAGTGTAATCCCACATACAGCAAGTTACATTTGACCACTGTTCAAATGACATTGTGTATTCAAGAACCTGTTGTATTTCATGCATATAATGGCATTTCGGCATGGAGTTTACCACAGACATGAACCACTGACATAGATCTGTAAACTTCACATCATGAACAGTGCTATTCTGGGATTTGTTATAAAGCATTAATCTGCTTCCATTCTTCACGAACAGACACAAAGACGTCGCAACAGAGCCACCCACTAATGATAAATGGCCCATCACATATTAACGAACATATACCCTGATTTAGTTACGTCAAAGGGAAGTTCTGAGACAGGGACGGTGGGTTAGCCTTGAGGTTAAGGCACTCACCCTTTATACCGGAACGAAGGTTCAATTTCCCACATGGGTACAATGTCAGAATCCCATTTCTGATGTCCCCCACCATGACATTAGTTGCTGAAATACTAGTATTGCTAAAAAGCAGCGTAAAGCTAAATTCTAAGTCACTCACTCTGGGGCGGTTTGGAATCCTAGATTAGCTCAAAATATTTATATGGGAACAAACCCAGACTCAAAACCTTAACCGCAATAGTGTGTAAAGTGGGGTTAATCCAGAGCAAACAATAAGTCTGAAGGTACCCTCAAATTGCTCGGACGTTGTTCCCCTAGTTATACAATTCCATCACAACACTGATGCCAGAAATAGATGTTGGTTTCAGATCATCACACAACTACTGGCGGTGTTTCTCAAGCAATTATCAATCCAGTGTTTGACCGACGCAGTTGTTGAACAAAGTAAAACAGGCTCTAACTATGTTAGTCTGAGCAGTTCCACGGTGATTTAATAAGCCAGGACGGAATGGTTTTGTTTAGACGTTGGATCATCTGCTTCTCAGTTTTTGTTGATTAAATGCTGTATGGAAAAAGAAAGACGTTTGGTTTTGTTCCCCATGATCAAAAGCAAACCGTGATTTTTATCGTTAACATGTTCAGTAAAACCTGGTTGAACATTCAAATAATGATTTTGAAAATTCCAACGTAAACTGAATTTATTGCCTTTAGTACACATATAGATTTCTCATCTAAACATAGCATTTTGAAGTAGGCGGTTTGTATACGACCTAGACAACTTCAGCAGCATCCAGAGTTTTTCCAACTCCCACCGGTCAGATAAAACGGATGTTCTATTTACATTTAATTGTTCAGTTCCCAAAATATACATAAGCAAGTCTAATCATGAACTAAAACGACCAAGTACAATGTGTGATTGGGTGGCATGTTATTACATACAGGTAGGCAGAAAGAAATTAGCAGGATAGTTGCACTGCTGCAACTGTGTTTTACACAGACCGGGACATGTGTACAAAGCCTCCGTCAGTTGGTGTGGGTCCGGTTACATTCACAAGCCGAGTCCACAACAACTGCTGACGTCACGAGAACAGGTGTACATGATTATGGTGCGTAATGGCGTCAAAACGAATACAGATCGCTTCCAAACGAAACAAAGCTCGTTCAGTAGAACCAGGACGGGAACAAATATATCATAGCCCCAGGTTTGCAGAGGTCTTCTGTCAACACCGAACGCGCAACACTCGCGTGAAAATCCGTTGCAGGAATGGGGAGTAAGATCGGAGGGGCAACAAAACCTGTTCGTTGACAGTGCGATCCCTCACTCAGCCGACATCAAGGCGGGAGAAGCGATGCCCATAACAAATAATGTCGTCATTTTCACATAGACCAATTTGTCAAATTGATTTAATCATTAAGAATAGACCGGTGAATACGTTCATAGTTTCCTGTAATATATGGTGTCATATAACAAATTATGTACCCTCGCTTTGTCCTCGCGAACACCGACGCATACTGACTTTCAGGCTTAGGTTACCATAGTCTGTCTCACAGTCCCTGAACCATATTAATTTCCCCACTGCCTCGACCTCTATGCAGTGTGGAAGCCCTAAAGGAAGCAAGTCTATATTTCCTTAGGTCCGAATCTCAGGTAACCCTTGGGCTTCTTTTCAATTTAAATGGACTTAACATAATTACGTTACATATTGTTATATTTGGAAATGCAGTTCAATTTAAATAGGTTTGTTCATTACTATCAAAGGGGTTAGTATAAGATTACCTCTGTGACGCAGTGGAGGATTGTATTTCAAGGGTGTATCGCCGCTTAATAATAAGAATTTGCCAATAATGGAACCGATACATTAAGTCATGGGGTGCATCTTTGTCCGACTGTGACGTCACCACACAGGACGGCATGTGCTTCAATAATGTCTACAATTCCAGGAGAATATATTGTGTAAACTACACACATTCCTGGTATGATGAAGAATGCCCAGTACAGAGCCCACGGGGCTTGCACCAACGTGTTTGGAAGCCAATTATACTGGGAATTAGGATGAGATATAAGGTCATTGGGAAGTGGAATGCCTTTTTCCGTCATACACAGACTGTTTTGATGTAAACAGCTATGAATTATCTTTTCATACATCAGCTCGACTGAGCTATTACGCTATAGGTGTAAAGTATTGTTTACTGCAAATCGCAAAGACCCGCCCCATTGTATATTGTTGTATGCATCTATATGTACAAGAGTTAGACATACTTGTGGAAAGTTTTAATGATCTGTAATACACACTAAATCATAGTGTGTAATCTTTGTTTAACCCTTTTCCCATCATGACGGCCAGTGTATGTACGCCGGCCTCGGTCATGATTCCTTTGTATTTGTCAACTGTCAACTGCTTTCTTACAACCAGATAACTTGCAGATGAAGTTCTTTGTTGGTACTCCGCGAGCAGCCATACAAAACACAGAACACGGTCCACAGGGACTAACCGGCAATACCCTGGGTGTGTCAACAGACTACGTGCACAAACCAGTCATATCCTTGTTAGCCAACAGATCATGTGCTCAAACCAGTGATGTTCTTGTTAGCCAACTGACTCAGTGCACAACTAGTGATAACCTAATTAGCCATTTGATCACATGGACTCATCAATGATAACCTAGCAGGCCATTTGATCACATGGACTCATCAATGATAACCTAGCAGGCCATTTGATCACATGGACTCATCAACGATAACCTAGCAGGCCATTTGATCACATGGACGTAAATGACATCCTTGTTACCCGACTGACCACATGCGATGTTTTTCACCTTACCATGGCAGCCCTATCCACAAACCAGAAATATGTTAGTGCATATGTACCAATAGCTTCAGTGGTACCACCCTGCCCGCGAGCTAAGCGCTAACATCTTCAATGTTCACCTCTTTACCTCACACGTTTCCCTCATCACAACTCTGCCCTTAGCACTATCACGGTTACACCATGACAACAAAAGGTTTCAGCAGCTCCTCGACCATAAGGCAAAAGGGTGCCACAACAGCTTCGACAAGGAAAGACAACTCTTGCATTAAAATCCGGACATCATTGACGTTCAGAGACGTGATATCCTTGTTAGCAAACTGACAAGATTTTACCTGATCCAACCATTAAGTTCTGATTGCTCTATAAATGACCCCTCCTCATGTCTTTACTGACAAGGTGAAGAGAAACAGTTTTAAGAGTTTACTTTGCCTTATACAAGTAATGATTCTGCTTTAAGATCGCCTTGCAGATAGCCCAAGACTCTCCCAAGCGCTGTTTATTCAGTAAGCATTGTGTGAAGGGACATGTTTGGGAGTTTCGAGTCCAAATCTTTATCTTGATCGGACCTTGCGTTCTACAACAATGTTACTTGGCGACGGCTGTGCGTGTAGTGATACGATTTGGAAACATGACTGGGAGGAACATACTGATGACACTATGATATCACCGTGAGACAGCGACACCTAGGGTCACGTGGGAGCCCTGTCACAGAGCAATATTGATGGTTCTCTTTACCTGTCGAGTGTAGCCTCCGTCAGAGGGGCTTACTTGACACGGAAAATCATTGGCTGGCTTCGTTTACGGATGTTTATCAGACTGCAGAGCAGCTACTCTCTTTACAACCGACACAAAGAATGGTCGATCTGGGACTGAACACGTAATATATGAAAAAAAACGCAGAATAGTGTGCTCTGTCAAGAATGCCTTTCAAATAGTGAAATTAATTCGGGGAAACTGACATTTATAAGTTTGATGTGTTCGTGGCTGCCTTTTTGACGCACAAATTCGAAAGTTTCCTTCGGATATATAACAACAGTTAATATCTGAATAAAGTTTCAAAATTATATATCATCGAATGAACGAAGACCAGCACGCAGTAGTTGCACATCTTCTATTGCTAGCACCATACTCGTGTTCGTGTGTGTCAGGTGCGATGAGGTAGCCTAGTGGTAAAAGGTCCGCTAGTCACGTTGAAGACCCAGGTTCGATTCCCTACACAGGTACAGTGTGCGAAGTCCATTTCTAGTGTACCCCGCCCTGATATGCACGGCTGGAATATTGCTAAATGCGGCGAAAAACCAGACTCTCTTACTTGTGGGTTTCAACAACGAATACTACGTATACATCAAGCTGAATGGTCGTGGTGTACGAATATACTCGAATACTGCTTGAACTGACATTAAACTCAACTCATTGTAAGACTTGTGGATTCGATGGTCCGGTTCGGTGATATCATTTGATTGTGTGAAAATGTGCAGCGGAATCCGTGATACAAAATTATATTTTGCGTAATACAGCAAGAATAGGAGGAGTTTCGTGAGAAACAATATTTTGGGGTTGCTTGGAATATCTGTGACCTTTTCGTCTTGTGGTGCGACAGATAAAAATCAAATGAAAACCCGGATAAACGCAGATGTTTGTGCCGTTTGGGAAAACAACGACCGTGATGATGTATCTGCAGATAATATCGTCACCATTTCATCGTTTGAAATCACCAATACATGTCATTACCTGTGAATATGCATTATTCTGCAAGATAATCATCACCATTATCATCATCGTTATCGTCATCATCATCGTCGACGCCATATCCCTTAGCTGCTAGAACACACTGATCTCTGGTTCAAATCCCAGACCACCATTCTTTATCTGTCAGCATCACACCCATCTCATTCTACTAACCAAAGCGAAATTAACATGCAATTTACAACCTACAATACTTTGTTCCCACATAAATAAGGCACACGGCGATAAACTAAAGTGCTTCTTTGGGTGGCGTTAACCCTCTTTACAACGTTACCTTCCTGAGCACAGACCTTTGAAGAGGGCACCTTACATAACGGAAGCCACATAAAAATTCAGGACAGCCAATAAATTCTCTTTTTGTGTGGCACCGTCTTTGAAATGGTCCTACGCAGAGCATCCCGTTACAAATCACACATACTTGAGACTTCCATACGGACGAGGCCACATCCCACAACCATAAGAAACATCGCAACACGGCTCTGGTTAATTCGTTCGGGGAACTCGGATCTGTTTTACGTTATCAGTCATCATGGCATACGACGTGTCGTATATTGTTTTAATTCGCCCAGGAGACAACTTGAAATCGTAAAAAGGGAACAATTTGTCAGTAAATTGTAAACGAACAACGAAATGGCTGACTGAAATGAACTAGTCAAGACAAGATTCTGACCACATACATCTCCCGGGGCGGGCCGGTGGTGTCTCATTTTGTTTTACAGTTCAAGACGTCAAGGAGAAAAACAGCCAAAACATACTCACAAAGTCAGTCTGAAGGAATGACAGTGGGAAAACATCGCGTTGGGAATGAATCAATTAACAAGACATTTTTACATACACACGTCGAGGGATGTATTCCATCTTGGTGGCACTTGTGGCGCAGACAACAAATATATACTTGTCATGTTCTGATGGGAAGGTCAAGGTCGGCAGTGAAATTTATTGTCGTGTATCGCTGTGTATGGAAAGACATCAATATCTGAATGGAAAGTAATTATCTAGGCAAGAAAAAACAGTAAAACATGGTCATAAGGAAGCCCACTTCAACTATCAGGCAGTCTGTAAATGAAGATAAAAGACTTGGCATAAGCCTTTCCTTTTATATAATTATAAACCATGCATGCTTAAATGAGCTGTTACTGACAGTTACAATTCAGCATGTGCATGAGCTCGTGCAGTTATTTTTTTACCCAAGTTCATATATTATTTACCTTCAACAACATAAGAATATATCTTTTTACAGTCATTAAACACGGAGTAAGATGTTCGTATACATAACCATATTTAATAACAGGCCGTTTACATATTGTTTAGAATGATTGTTTGTTTATTGTTTAACGTTGCAACCCGCAGTATTCCAGCTATACATAAATGGCGGAGGTCTGTAAATAATCGAGTATGGGCCAGACGAACCACTGATTAACGCATTGAAGATCGATCTACGGATTTCTGATACGTAAGTTGACCATCCGATCCTGTTAGGCACTTACTAGCATGGATAAGACACTTAACCTACTTTCATTTTCCCTTCAGTATAGTTTTATTTCTTGAAACTAAATGATTAACAGGGTCAGTTGTTGCAACTGCTCCCAAGCATCTATTAGCAGGAACCCTGTACCATAGGACATTGATTCTGACAAGACATAACTGCTCTCATTTGTGGGCAGATCGCACGGCCTTGATTTATCGTTTAAAACTATGGAACTTATGTATTCTGACAGTACCTAAATAGCATCTGGGATTGGCTCAACAAGCCATAATTATGTTTTGTTTTCGTATCCATAAACCAAAAATCAAACCCCGCCCACTAACAAACCACGGTTTACGGATTGGTTGACGACACCATGCCCCAGATTTGTGATGCATAATTATGCCAAAGAACTTGACTGATTTCGTATTGTTGTCTACAGCTTGTCTGTCGATGATTTGATAAGCAGTCTGTAAAATTATTATTGCTGATGTATTTATTTATATGAATCAGGTTTATCGAGTTCTTGGCGTAAAAACCGATGTGCACACTATCACAAACTGTACTCATCGATTTTTATGAAAAAAACAAAAACGTTTAAAACGAGTTAAAATGAATCCTTGAGTGAGCTCAACAACTACACGGGTGTCATAGAAAAAATACACTTTTCTCTAACGTTTAATTTCGGACTTCGAGCTTCACTGATTGACCAGATGGTGTATATTCCTATTTCTTTGTTGTTCGACAGCCTCTCCGCTGAAACCCGAATCTGCCATCATCACCTCGAGCAAGTGCAGTTTTATGGCAAAGCTATGGCATATAAACTAGTTCACAGTACTTAGCTCTGTGTATATAGCTTGTATACTTATTTAAGGCATTTATGTTTATTATTTTGAAAACAAAAACTCTTCTTTCGTGAATTTACGACACACACACACCCTAGAAGCGATAATATGTTTATTGAACGTCAGTGCATATAAACCTGTTTTAGGACCAAAATGCACGTTTTACCTTTTACTCAAAGAAAAACATACACACCTTTATTAAAAAAATTACTGTGAAGAATTCTGAACGATGCAAAAGGAAACGACGAGACGAACGAACATTTTAGTTTCGAGCGGACAGACTGTGTAACCGTTAGGGGTTTCTTTGCACCGAGAAACTGTTCCCGTTTTGTTCAACAACTACCCTAATTGCAGCCCTCATACGTCAATTATCCCGGAACCAAAACCCACGAGTTTGACGGGGGCATATTGGCGTTAAACAGTGGCGGTACACAAGGGGGTGTTTCCGTTTCACAACTCAATATCTGTGTTACTATTCTGGTTGAAGATGACGGATTGGGCCGGGATAGATTGATGATGCTACTGAAGTTCATCTGTCCACGACTACACGGATGATGGCTACAGCAGCCCGAAGACGCCAAAGCATCGATGCACTTTTCCACAATGTACCGTGCTTCCCTTAATTGAGGTAACGCGGTTTCAATTTTGTGGATGGCGTTTTTCACCATGCCTTCGTTGCTTGTTTTCCAGTTATATGGCAGCTGTCTTCATCAGACAGTTCAGTGATCAATATCATGAGCATCGTTCTACGTAATACTGTTAGTCGCCTCTTCGGACAAGCGTTGGCATAACGGGGATTTCCATCGTTTAGCTTAAAGTGGTTGGAAGCTAATTCGATGAGGATTCGCCCTGATTAGGTTTGCTAGCACCGTCTCCCTGCCCTACGGTTATAAACGTGTACGACCTGGATCACTTCGGGATTTCCTTCCACATTAACCAGGCATATATCTTGCCATAACGCCTTCCTATAACTGCAATATTGTTTAAATTGGCGGTAAACAAACTCACACACTTCTTTTAAGTTCTTCCTTCTGTTTGGTACCAGCGTAGCACTGACTGGCATGGATACAACATACTGAGTCAAAGACATACGTCACACACACGCAGGCACGTCGTTATATTAGGCTAAATACAAAAGATGAAATGTTTCTTGGGCATCGGCGCGTCAATTTTATTTGTGAGCGTAATATTTCTATTGCCATTTTTTTTTTTTTTAAATAATTCTGACTTGGCCGCATCCCGATCATCCATTTATTGATATAAGAATGAGTGTCTGTAAGAACGAGTGTGACTGAATCCACTACTCATTACCACGTGCTACACTTCCCAAGGTTTATTTCTGCGAGAAAAAAGTAAAAATGTGTTCCTCCCGCGTCACTTTTTTTATGAAACCTTTTTTATGAAGTCCTAACGCCCTCGTCACATTCGAGAAAAATGTAACTTTTTTTATGCAGCCTTAGTGCAATAAGTTGCCCTCACTTCACCTCGCCTCACCCCAGTTAAGCTACGTAAGACGCTACGTTCCTTATCGTCCCTCCACCCTCACAATAATATCGCTAGGTCCTTCAAACGACGGCATCAAAAGAGGAAACGTCTTCACTCAGAGACGATGACTGACTGACCGGTGGACAGATGAGCCAGTCGGACGAACCTCTCTCTTTGAAATAGTCCTTAGCCGTTGCAACAACGAAAATACTTGTAATTGCCTTGGAACAGGTGAACAAACAAATTCCGATTTTTGTTGTTGCTGAGAAATTGAACCATCGACGAGCATGAACGTACAGAGGTTGAAAGTGGAGGATAAGTATGTTACGTATGTTTGTTTGAACAGCGACAGTAGCAAAGGGGATGCCACGGCTTCCTCCACAGCTGTCTCCCTCCCGAGATAGACAGGATGAATGGGGTTTACACAGAAGTCCGAAATACACGCAGTTCACACGACCTGTAATATGAACGGGGAGATCGGGAGCCGGAAACCACGCGCCTATATACTGAAGGTCAAAAGTTACGAGACTACGTGTTATCAATGCTTATTCTAAGCGGAAGAAAAAGTAGGGTAGCCACATTCGTTACCAAACAGAAATGTTCAGAAATACCGATCCAACAAATAGTGTTTTATGTACTTGGGTCATGCACGTAGATGCTTCTTGGTAATAGCAACGACAAAGTCCTCTCTATAGCCTGATGAAATCACTGCTTCTGACCTCATCATGATCATGCGACTGGGAATCACGATTAAGCAGTGATAATACCATGTGCTCAAGAAGGGGCGTGTACTCAGTCTCATCGGTGCCCTCGTCACAAACACAAGCAAAGGCAAGTCAATAACTTCAATGTGACGCACATCGGTCGATCAGGTTGATATAGGTAAAGGTTCTTAAGACATGTCAAATGGAAACTTGGAGACTACAGCCTAATTACTTGGCAAATGTTAATACGAAGGATTAAGCTTTCCTCTATCCGCACGCTTAGATATGCACAAACACCTTCAGACTCCTAAGAATAACATTTGCCCACGTTCTGAATAATACACTTGTATGCATTTGTCACCAGTTTGAAGTAATGCTTCAGTGATATGAAATTCAATGGTTCATCTATATTTCCATTGTACTATTACAGTGCATATATTTCCTCATACATTTTCATATTTTTCAAAAATTATTCATAACTAAGAAAATTCGTATAGGAGCAAGTTGCTGTACATAGTACTAATAAAAGCAACAAAAATTCCAATACTAACTCTATGGTAAATGACCAATACGAACTCACATCTTACTTTTCACCATCACCACACTGACACGCTATATTTCAAATGACATACCATTAAAGGCGGTATATCAATAAATATAGTATTATCAATTACTTCGCTAGTATTAGTTTCCCTCCATCACTGTATGTCAATCTCAGAGTCACATCGTATTATCAATCTCAAGTCCCTGGGCAGTACACAGCTCTTGCTGCCACTAGATGCACCGAGTTTTATTGTGGCTCTCTCATCCTATCGAGGTATCCACTTCACAGGTGGGTGGACTGGGACACGTCGTCACAGTACTTTGTCCACGTTTACGGCACGTTGCATTAACTAGGTGTTTGCACGTATTCATGTGACTACCATTTGGCCAAATACCATAGGATTCGTGGGTTCTTTTAAGTGTAGTGCTCACTAGGGGTTGTGACAACAGGGAAAGAGTCCTCACACAAGGTCGACGCCAGATATATACACCCGGTCACAGGTGGGCTCGATCCCGACACCTCAAACTCGCTGTATCACTAGCCTGGCGCTTTAGCCAGCTCGTCCACCGCGTCCCCTGACGTAAAACCTGCGGTTTAGTTGATGGTTATGCAGTGTGTGAGGGCAACCCGTCTTGTGAGTGCCTTGAAAAACTGCAGACTTGATTATTTACAGAGCGCCCTCATATAGCTGGAATATTGTTGTGTGTGTTGTTAAACAACAAATCACCCAACCAACCTTTCGAAACCGGCTCCTACTTGTCATCCTGCTGATCATACATCACCATGAGCTGACAGATGCTCATGTTATCAACCACTAGTCACACACTCTGAACTGACCACACTTTGCAGGTGGTTGTAAGAGAACTAGTGTTACTATTTACAATCCCAAATTACCGACTCACACGGTATGGTTAAATACGGTAATTTGGGGACTGTGCAAGTTTTCATTTTAAAAAGAATCATTTTCAAAATAAATACGAGAGCATCTCCATCTTTATGTCAAACAACGTTTTTATTGTCCAAATGTTTTATTGTTCAGTCTGTTTCAACATTCCTTAGCGGTGAACCGAAAACCATATGTCCCGAGAAAGAAGGGGCGAGAAGAAGATTAAACGAGATGGTCTTGTCCGGAACGAAACAAGTCTAGGGAAAAGTGTCAGATGAAAATAGTGTGTATAGACATGCTGACGTGTTTTGAAATATGATGATTTGATTCTAAAATGAATATGTTTATGGTATGTGTTACATTTTATGCATCATTAAGATCACCTTGTTCAAAGTTTCATACAGAGTTTAAAGGCAGGAAAATACTTAGGAGAGACTGACGTTTGAAGTGATGCTTCTCATAGTTGGCCATGCATATACGGAACTAGTTGGTGAAATATGGCTGGTATTTAACGCCATCTGTCTGGGTTCATTTTTAGAGTTTTTTGGGGGTGTATGTACTCTGGAATTATTCCGTTCCGAAAGGATGTGACCTTGTGCCGGTATGGTTAAATGTCGGATTGAATCGTTTTCTAATCTTACAATTGTTGGTGCCAGTTTGGTACATTTTCAATGCCTGCTAATATGGTATACTTCTTTGACTTGCCTTGGTTCATCAATGTATTTAACAAAAGTCTAGCTGTTAAATGAGTGAGTGAGTCTTTTCCGCAATATTCCAGCAATAATATTACGATGGGGGACAGCAAAAATGGGTTTGCACCTATGTCAGTTATCGAATCCTGACCATCGCTATAGAACGTCGAAATCTTTTATCCGGGCCATCTTCGAGCCAGCGCTTTAACCACTGGACTACCTTACTGTCCGCTGAAAATTTCAAACAGCAGATTTCAGAAAAATGGATATATTTAGCAACCATGTGGTTGTCCAACAAAAATACAACCATTTCCAGATTAATGTTTATACCAGTTGTCAGTAGGTTTTACTTTGACGCACTCCTTGCACTCACGCGGTGGCGCAACATTACGCAGGCCCAGAGAATTTCGGCGCCTGAAACGTTACAATGAACAAAAGTTCCTACAGAAAGGCGAACTAATAACATGCTTATGAATACATTCTATATACATACAAAGGCAGTATAGCGTGTCATTTCTACATCATTTCGAAAGGCCGTGCATCCATACCTTTAAAAAGAGGATCGAGTACATATTGAAATGAGTGCCATCAACTGTTCGAATTTGACACTTACTTATAAATAGGCAATAGGTTAAATTAGTAGGTTAAAACGCTGTAAAACATTTACACTCAGTCAGCATCTCCCGGATCACTACTTTCTGGGTTACTACTTTCTGGGTCACTACTTTCTGGCTCACTACCAACCCCGTCACTATCTTCGGGGTCACTACCTTCTAGCTCACTACCTTCCGGGTTACTACATTCTGGTTTCTACCTTCTGGCTCACTACCTTGAAAAATGAAAATCTGAAGTTAATCCAGCCAAAAGGAAAGTAATGGTGGCTTTTAAACAAGACAAACCCGGAGAGGTTATTCGATAGGGATGTATTTGATACATAGGTACGTGTTGTTCCTTAAGTGGGAGCGTTTAGAGGACTGTTTTCAATCTTCTGACAAGATTTATAATGTTTTGACCAGATGCAGTTTGCATTTTTCACTTTCCTTAGTCCGGTAGTTTATTATTAATCCAGACTTAAAACCATCCAGCAAATACACCAAAAATCAAAATCGTGGGAATCTCAAATTCGAGCCCACGATAATCGGATCCCGACATGACTAAGGGATGCAACTCCACACGGTCAAGTATCGTAGATGGAACCACACATGCCATTCACCAGCTGAACCAACACCAGATCAAACAGAAACAGTAATTCTGCACTGGAACAACGACCAGTTTGTAAATATTTTCGAGTGTATAGAATAAGGAGACGTATTTAAAATAGAATTAAAGTAAACCTATGGCTGTTCGCAATATGGCTTTGTTATCATTTGTAGATAAAACAGAATGTGACCTTATTATCATCCATCACTGTTGATTCAATGCACCTGTAAATGTTAATTTTAGTTTTTAAATGGTTGGTGCTGAGTAAATTTAGACTCCACTAACAACTATTTTAAGGCGTCCTGGGTATTGTTAAAAAGAAAGTAAAGTGTAATTAAACGGGAGTTCCTCCTTCATAAACAGAATGGACGAATGTTTTCTGGCAGAGTCCATACTGCCTAAACCGTTACCAGATGCCTTGCTATTTCCCTTTGTGTGTAGGTACTCAGATAATATGAAAATGTCACTTCCCTTAAGTCGACCTGAGACTGACTATGACGTCACATATTGTGCACGTGCAGCACATACCTCGCGTTGTTTCCGGGGCTTGCGTATCAGTATTTCTCGCTCAGTATATTTTGAATGTCATATTTATCGTCAAGCTTATATACAGCACATTTTTCTCATCAAATTGCTTTCCCGATGCGTCTTTCTTAACATTTTGTTGTGTTTTTGCCCGAGATTCAGTTCACGGCCTTTTCTCCTTGGCCTAAGTGAAAATAGTTGTCCATCTGGTAGTCGTAACAGATAGAGCCCTCAGCAGGAACAGCTGGGTCGAACACAACTGGGTTCAATGAGGCGACTTATAACATATCTCATTTTGTCTTTGTCTGCATGGGGACGTGTACACGATGTTGATGCACTTTGACGTCGCAAACATTATTACAGTGTTGTACAAAATAGTGTAAAACTAACGAAATTCGATGTTATTTCCATAATTCTCATTAAATGGCACATCAATAATTAGTTTACCTGTAGCCTGGATGTATTCATGGTAGGTTGCTACCAACGCATGATGTTAACATGAAGCACATGTTTTCCAGACAACTTTTGTCATATACTATTGCAGAATAACATTGTCTGACGACCCCTGCGGAATCTAAACCGACGCTTTCTTTCTTATCAAAATGTTAAACTTTGTTTTCTATGTCCCCAAACCTTCAACACCAACTGTAAAAGCATATATCAAAGCGTATGATAATTGTATGAGGTTCGAAAGCGGATTAGCGATATTCGCAGAGGACATACATTGATTCGTGTTTTTCAGTTTACCCTCGACATATGAACATGGTAACATCGCTGAACTGGAAAACATATTCCCACTAGATCCATTTCGTTGAGTTTTACAGTCAGGTTCCTGGTGATTTATTTTATCCCTTAGAAACATAATATCAGTCATTCATGAAGGTCGCATTTCAGTACCCAACAGACATGGCGTGGTTCAGATTGGGTGAGTGTGATTTAACGCCGCCTTTAGCAATATTCCAGGAACATCATGGCAGGGGACACCAGAAATAGGCTTCAGACACTGTACCCATGTGGGGCATTGAACCAGGTCTTCGGCATGACAAGTCAGTTCTTTAACCATTGGAATACCCCACCGCCCCACGTGGCTCAGGAGCCTCTCGTGATATGATTTCAGTGGCACAGGTTAGTGAGTTTAAGCTGGGTTCAAGTTAGTCTACTGTCATAATGTGCATCACGTTCCTTTCATCCTCGAAGTGCAGGATTAAGGAGAACAGTCCCTTTAAAAGCAGTGCATTTGGTGCTGAGTTTTTTCTCATGTACATGCGTAAACCAAACGGGTGCTACATGTCTTCATCTTCTATGTACATATCGTAACATAACTCTTTCGTGTTTGTGGATACGGACCATATCGTTTGTGGACATTCATGTCATATCTTGCACGTTGGGAAATGGAGACAATGGTGACAGTTGGGATCTCGTGTGCGCCATGCAAACTGATCCAGATCTAGGTGATTTAGGAACTGTTGTTTGCTGGGCTTATCCTCTGCTTACTTGAGACAGTCATTTATTGTTGGATGGAACATGACGATACTATTTCGTAGTTAGGAGACGAGTACAATGACTGGATTATAAGATTCAATCTTAATTGACTGGCAGGCGGGGTGAGTCTAGCCTTTCTGTTAAAATATTTACCAGAGTGAGTTTTGGTGTGTGCCGTTTTGAAGATTACTTCAGTGGTTTAAGAGAATGTCAGTCTAATAAAGAGACTACAGGAAGCGATACAGTCCTTTTGAAAAACCTTGTCAATATCCAAGAATATATATAGGTACGGTGCTGTTGAACCAAGTATCAGGCCTCACACGGGCATATGGACGCACGTGAAAAGCAACTGACCACCTCTGCAAATTATATTTATCAAAACCACATAATAAAAAAACAAAAGATTTAGTAATTACTTCCGTTCCGATAAAAGATAGCGATCACCTTCCGGTTAACTCGGGTTAAATTGACTGTTTCGGAAACATGCATCGGACGATCGCTGCTCAAATGGACAAGACTGTGTAAGTAAATACAAATAGTAACAGCGACAAAAACATAATCGGAATCATAGGAAATACTGGAATCAAAGTTCGTTGTGACGTTCTGGATATATCAAGCTTCGTGCAGGCCAAGAATGACAACATTTAACAGGAGTCATATGACGTCGTCTGAAATTTCCGCAGAAAGACCACCCTTGATGATACCTCGGCTGGGGACGAAGGAATATTTCACGGTGCAACTACATTCAATGCAGAGTTGGAGCAATCCCTCTGTCACACATTTTGGAACCGATTTCACGAGATTAGAAACTGACTGAATTTTGTTTTGTGCCGCTTTTAGCACTACGGGACACGTGACTGTAACGACGTGTTGCTTCGAAATGGGAGGGTGCTATTTGTAGGGACGCGGCTCCAGGGTGGCCTTCTGTCCCTCCCAGTGTACCTGACACTGAAACAGTGGTACATGTCACCTGTAATTAACCAAGTTGATCTACACTGTTAATTCTTCTTATCTCGCGTGTCACAGTATTCTCAATCGTTGCGTGCTTAGCGACAAACCTCCCCACAAAATGTCAAACATCGCAATAAAAACAACCGCTTACTTGACTTTTCCACCCGAGCAGAAAACAATAGGGTGGGGTTAGCGTTTAGTCGATGAGGTGCTGGGATAGTAGACACCTGCGACTACACCACCGGAACACCCAGGGGTGAGATCACGTGATGATAATAGCCTCTTTTTGGAAACAGTCTTGCAGAACAGTCTCACCTGGGCGCCTTCGGTTGGAAGATCCCTGACAAGGCCCGGCTCGAGAAACTAGTGCACCCGCTCACATAGATTCTGAGATTTCCACAACAATTAATAGCTTTGTGCAGGTAAACAATGATGTACCCAGATAAATACCGACAATCAGTTACAGAAAACAAGTTGGCGAGACTATCGTACATGTTGAGAGTCGCGGCTGGCGGGTGCATTGTTACACCACGGGAATAAGAACTCTCTATCATCACCCTGCAAACCCAACTCGCATTGCGCTTCTTTTCAGCTAGGATTACACCTAATGAGAATAAAATCTTATTTTATTTATCTCACTTTCAAAAAGCAGGGATTGTTGATGCAAGAGATTGCGTTGATTTCTCCCAAAGCGTCGTCTTTGACTTCCACGTCAGTGCTGCACAGATAGCGTCTATATAATTTGTGATACACAACCAAAATTGTGTCAGTACTTCATACTATATGGTAGTTTTTGAGAGTATTTATACAAATGTGAATTGAGTGTGCTGTCTGTCTATATTGGCGTGTTGTTGTTTTAGGACTAGGGTAAAGGTACAAAAACTCACTACGCTGGCACATCCAAATCCAAGCATGTGATTGACAGCATGAGCAACTGTGTAGCTTTGTTTTGACGAGACACAATCGGACGGTTTACGCGAACTGTGTTACGCAGCGCACAGCGTGTCGTAAGAGGCGACTAACGAAATCGTTAGTATTCCAACTGCGTACATCGATGTTCATGATTTCAACCACTGGATTGTTCTGGTCCAGTCTCAAGTGTTTAGTCAACACAGCAGCATACTCTGTTGGAAAAAATGAGAATGTTTGGGTTTTTAAGATAATACATAGTCAAATATTGTTCTCTTATTGTTGAATAAAATGGATATATAATGTGTAGATGATATTCGTCTTCTATGGTATTCGTATTACAAAGTCTACACTATCTATTTTCTCTAGACATATTTGTGTATCTTCCTGTTTCCACAAAGAGACCAAGGTATGAACGTCTTAGCTTTGCAATTGCTGACTTGGTTGACACGTCATCGGTCCCCAATTGTGGTGATCGATGCTCATGTTGTTGATCACTGGATTGTCTGGTCGAGACTCGATCATTTACAGTCCGCCGCTATATAGCTGGAATATTGCTGAGTGCGACGTATAACTAAATGCACTCACACACTCACTCTGCACTGACAAGTATTTCCATTTAGCCCAATCTGTCAGCTTACTGTAGGTGCAATGTCTCATGACACGCATGCCTATGCCTGTAACCACTTTGGAGAAACACGGGAATGGGACTAATAAGCCTTTAAATATCGCGACTAATCTGGAGTTCGAACCTAGGTTTCCGTCACTTCCAAGGCAGGCAACTCCGATGACCGGGCCAACAGCGCGTTCTTGGCAAATTAATGGGACAATATGAAACTACAGGTAGACACGTGTACTCATCATGCCCTGTAGTAAACAAACATTTTAAAATCCGTCGCACAGATGAAATTGTTTTAACTCGCCTCAGACCAGGACATTGTGGATTGAAGACATATAGAAGTATTTTAGATAAGAGATATCTCCTCTGTGTGAAAGCTGTAACTTACACTGCCCAGAAACAGTTCAGCACTACCCCAATTGAATGTCAAGCTCATGAAAACCCACGTAAGGCTCATAGAGACACTGCACTTAACAAAACCAAAAATACTTTCACACTGAACGCAATACCTGGCGATAATTTAATGTATGATTACACACAAAGAGCAGTGTTAGACTTCCTCGTTAAAACGGAAAAGTGTTTAAGTGTTGGGCGCATTTAGGCCTTTTAAGACCCTAAGCTACCTACCTACCTCCTAAACGCACGTCACTGTTTAAGCTAATTTTATGAACATTTTTTTCTTAAACAAAAAGCCCAGGAAACTCTCAGTTCACAGTTCACTTATGCATGAAGTCCCGATTATCATTTTATGGACACCATGGCCGTGTTATGTTAGAATTATTCATTTAATTAGTGCCCAAGTCCTGTCAAACTCGAGTTTCAGTATTAAACGGCCTGGTATATTGTACTTTGCAAAAACTGAAATTTTGTTCAAAGAGATAACCCGAACTCTAGTTACGCAAACCGAATGGTCACAACTGAATGCCTGCCAGGGCAGCGTCCAAAGCATTTTCCACTATTGCTTTCCAAGAAATGTTTTCCCACAACACCGTAATGTACCCAGCTTACTTTACTGTCACCTTTACCAACTTTACACTTAGCATAATTGCCGAGTTACATCCCTTATAAATGACCTTCAAACATTCTAGGATATGCGAAGTCTGCAGATGTAATAACCGTGAGACGATGTCGCTGGTCCCAATTCTGCCGGTGGCGTTAAGAGCAAAAAGGGTGATGGGCGGAGGGATAGATTAAGGGGGAGAACTTGCTGCAAATAGGTTATCCAGAACGAGGCTTACTCAGCGTGACATAGGCTCTCCGATCGCAGTATCCTAGAAATGCCAGTCCAAAAAATGGCATCAAGACAAGAATGTCAAGTGCTTCTGAAACGCCAGGGGAACGCTATGTTTGACTCTTGTCGCGTTTACAGTACCCGTAGACATGTAGTGAATATAATGCGTTTGGAAAAAAACACACATATTGGGTATTGCTTTCATATACGATGTTAGCAGAATGCTGATACATAAACTCCATCAAATGAGCTACGTTACCATGGTTATGTCGTGCAATATATACAGACAAATGGGTTTCTTTTTAAAAAACCTCTTTAATCAATGTACATATGGTGGATAGGATTTAAACAAATAACGGCTCTTCAGTGCATGTTTGGACTACTGTTTACGGGACATGCTACATTATGGAAAGGTCATAGAGACGGTTGCCATGTAAACAATATCGTCAGTTTGGTTGGTATGGTTACACGACCTTGAGATTCACTGACGTATATATGAATGTCGCACAAGACAACAACGTTTTTGAAAGAAGTATCCCGGGCTATATCAAGTTTTGTGTGCAGAGATAATAGATAAGTCGTTCTTGCATCTGCTGACACTCAAGGACATAAGGCAGTGATGTAACCTACATGCATCTTCCCCAGATGCAAAGGGACCTAAGAAAGGGCCTTAAGCGAAAAAATATCAGTACGTTACTCGCTAGAAAAATGCGTTTCATTATATTCGCGCTCCTGTTAAATCATCAAGGGTTGTGGTCAAATCCCATTCGTTGTGAAGGGTAATAGCGAATGGTTCCAAGAATTCTTATTAAAAGGATTATTTGCAAGTGAGAGCGCCTACGTGGTGTAGGTGACAAGTGTCGGGAGGAACGGGAGGTCGGTGGCTCGAACCATGATAGATCATGCCAAAGCACTTTGAAGGAGGTAATTATTGATATCGTGATTCGCGATTGTTTAACAGGAAAATTTTGAATGCTCAGAGCGGAGTCAATATACTGTGGCTGAGTGGCTATTCATGTTAAAACTGCCGTATGGTTTGTTAGTGGGCTAGCTCAAGAACAAGAAAACGCATACGCACGCACACCAACCTTACATTCACGTCAGTATACAGCAGTTAAACTTCACTAACTATGCAGTTACATATTACTAAAAGAACCATAACTGATGATACTTGGATAACTGTAAAACTTGTAATTGTAACATTCAATCTCAAGGCTTAACTTTTCGTGGTATTAAAGAAACCAAGTGCCCAAACATCCTCCATAAGGTGGTGTGCAGTATCGGTGGATCCGATAAAACCAGTGGTCGATAATGTGAGCAATTACGTGACAGTTCGTCAGATGCTCTTCTCAGCTTTCACGACCGAGTCTTTGATTCCATTGCGATTTCATACCAGGGGAACTATTTCAGCACTTGGATGAAAACATCCTCGAAAATCAAGACGATTTTACAATCACAAGATGTTCTCCGGTTACAAATGTCATGTAACGATATCTGCACACTAAATCTCAATGCTCGGCTCGGTCCCTCATACAACTGACCACCTTTGTGAGGACATGTGACGTCCGTTTTATCAAAGGACATCTCAACAGACACAGACCCTTCCACACATGCACACTGTCCGGAGGTATGTTTTTCTTCCCTCTTTAACATTTATGTTGTTTTATTTTATGTGTATTCAAACTATCGCAGATGTCTATCCCACTGAAACTCGATATTATTATTTTTTCATCTATCCAAACAAACGATTATGGTTAAGTGACGCCATCACACCGAACCATTACCAGGAGATGTTCCAGCAATCTGTGACAGAGGGCTGTGGGCGTCTGTTATAACCTTAAGCAAGCCCCACTTGGTACAGGTATAAAATGTCAAGATGACGACAGTAGCACTGTGTAAAACAGGGAACTATGCCAGTAGAAAAACGGGAGGATTAGGTTGCGAGTACTTGCATCCAAGACACACGTTGGGCCGTTACATATCGGCAACGAGCAGTTTCCTCCCGATGTGACATGCTGGGAATGACGTCGACATATCGCTCCTTAATGAATGTACTATTTTCGATTCACTCATTACTTTCATGTGTCTTCAAGTTCTGGATACAGGTTATTCTCCAGTGATTATCACTCATTCACTCCATGTGCATAATATATGGGCGCTAGACACACGTGGTTTATAGATTAATCTATAATGTAGAGTTGCCTCCCTTAGTCGTAACAGGACCAGTTGATAGCCGTAGAATTCCACAATTATAAAATAATCTTTATAGGTCGGAGCTATATCCATTTAGTTTTATTATTGTTGAAAGCAGCGACGAACCATTCTCTTCCACTCGCCCATTCACTCTCTCTCTCTCCCTACCACTCCTAAATGTTAGGTATAAGATACTAAGCAGTAGGAACGGGACATTTAAGGGTTGTAATTTGGACCTTATAGGACAATGGCGTAAATCTTTAAAGAAGACTAAGATGCTGAACATTGTCCCATCTCTTCGGCAAAGTTTCGATAGATCTACGATCAGAAAGTTTGTATGACGGCGAGTGAGTAAGTAAATAAGATTTTACGCTGCCTTTTAGAAATATAACAGCAATATCACGGCGTGGACACCGAAATAGACGCCATTAAAATGCATACATGTGGGACATTGAACCGGGAACACTTTGAACGCCAAGCTACCCCCACAGTCTCGCATGAAGACAGTGAGCAGACCAGTCCTATCTATTCACTGTTTGGCGATAGTCAGGGTAACAATACGCACCTTCTTCTAACGTCTTTGGGTGTAGCATGGCCAGGGGATCGAATCACAGACATTCAGCTCTTGAACAGATGCTCTATCACTAGACTTCGATTTCAATTTACACTTCCAAATCTATAATTCATAAAGGGTAACATTTATCTTCCCGTTTAAAGTTTAACTCAACGAAACTAATGGTGAAGTCGGAACCGATTTGCGACGCCAGCCAAGAAGTAACCAAGGAATGTCCAAGGCAGACAAGTGACTGATGGCATGAACTCACATCCGTTCTATCGGTTCAGTCATGATGAGTCTGCACAATCAGTCTTTCACGGAGTCGATCACTATTTTCTTGATAGAAACTGATTTGAAACACAAGAGTCATACACCAAATAAAATTAACACATCTTGTCAAAACTAAAGACGCTAAGCTGGGCGATTTGACGGCACCAGAAAAAATAATCTGCTGTGTGGCTAGTTGCCAAACATGCCTTGTGTACAGATAGTGTTTGAACCTGGAAGGTAATGATTACATTCAATAATGGCACTAGTGCTATCTCCTCATTTACCCCTCCTTCAACTCATGCCCATTCCAGGGTCGACCTCACCGCAATTCCGACAAACAATGATCCATGTTTGGGGTCTATTATTCTATTTACTCGTGCCTATCGTGGTATCAACTGCGCCATTATCACTGAGATTAGTGTTGCGGACAATAGCATTACAATTCATCAAATTATAAAGCTTGGGGACCTTATACAAAGATATGCCCACAACATGGGCGTACAGATCAGTATTGTATCCGGGATAATTGACATCCATATTCCACCTTGCTTTATTTCCGCCTGTCCTTTCTTCTGACCAATTGTCATTGTCGGTTGTATTATTACCAAACGCCACCGAATATGGGCAGGGATATTTCTTACACTTAACACTTTCCATTACTAAACATCACTAGAGAAAGTCGTGAAATTTGCTTTGTTCACGAGACAGTCGTCAGACCAGTATGTATCCATCGGACAGCATGGAAGGACCGGACGTAAGGTCGCTCACTACTTTAATGATCTGATTCGGTTGTGAGGATAACATTACTACTGTGTTTAATTGACAGTGTATTAAACAGAAGCTTGGGTCAATATAATCCATTTGAAGCCTTAGTGAGGGGCGAAAAATCAGGATCGTGTATTGTTCCTTGCCCAAGGTTAATGGGGGCGGGTGTCCAGCATGATTGGAAACACTATTTCCGACTTTGTGGAGACAATACCATCGACTAATAAATCTATTCCCAAAACCAACAAGCCATGAACATCGATTACAGGTACACTCAAGGTCAGGTCATCTGGTACTAGCTATTCGGATAAGAATATAGAAATTGTGTTTTATGATTTAGTAATACGTGTGTGAAGAAACGTGTTTTCTTTTTACACCACAAAACAACAGCCAGTATATTTCTTAAACTAGTTATGGACAAGGATTTGAGTACTTGAATATACCTTTTCGTATTTGAATATGAAAAAGTCACAGGTTCATATATGCTAATAGCGGTATAAGTTTATGTCTGTTGAAAACATATTTTATGATAAAGGTATTTTAATACTAATAATCATAATAATCTTACAATAGGACTTTGTGGTTTTTGTGCAGCACGTTTTGTTTAAGTGCAACCATCAGTGTATGTGAACTCAGTTATATGAAATTGACGGACTCTAAGTTTTGCACATTACACCTCCTAGAAGGGCCATTGTAACTGGAATGATGGCGTTTAGAATACATCCGCTGGGGAAGCACACACACACACACACACACACACACACACAGACAGGCACGCACGCACGCACGCACGTACATCCCCACACGCACGCACGCTCATCCACAGACTCACGCACGCACATCAACACACGCATGAAAAACACTCAGCCCAGCCCAGCCCTGCCCAGCACAGCCCAGCCCTCCCCGAGGCCCTCATTGGAATCCAGGATACACAGTATGCACAGCTGGATGGGGAACCCACGTTCCGTCGACATGCATAAGTTCGATGCAACAAGAGAAAAGCTTCGCATTGTTAAAATTACACTTAACAAAACATGTATCGGAATTTTAATCTCTGTCTGTCAGTGTTTGTTAGTGTTGAGTTCTAAAATACACTAAATATATTTCACGCCTGGTTTAAATTTTGTTTTCCTTCTTTTTTTATGTAAACACGTTTACCGTACAAAACACTTTAACGGAGAAATGACAGGGAAAGTGGAACAATACAGACTAGGGAGACGTTATAAGCGTTCAAGGTAGGGATACACTCAGTACTCATTTAGACGTGTCACCTCTACAGTGGGTGAGTGAGTGAGTTCGCGGTGAGGAAAACCAGAAATGGGCTTCGCACGTTTTAGACATATGGGAAACAGAACCCGGGACCCCTGCGTGACGAGCGAACGGTTTAACCACTGGGCTCCCCCTACGGTCCCTCACCTGCAATGGGTGGCAAAAATGTCCTCGATTACTGGTACATCGGAATGGATGATGCGGTATGTCTTCCTGTTAATGTTGATCTCCATTGAGTTGTCCCAACTATGTCATGTTCATTCAGCATCGATACCTAGAATTAACACAACTGTTTGCGGCATAAAACAACATGAACCCACTGGTTCACGTCGGAGACAGATCACACAGACGTCATCGTCGTAGTCAGTGCTACTATCTACACCGTAATTAAAAAAAACCCAGAAGAATGTTGACACAGTGCAACACCCACCATTACCCACCCAACACATCTCTCTCGCCGTCCTCACTCCTTTAAACCATGCAGATAAAGGTTCGTTAGAAATAGAGAGTGCAAAGGAAGCCAGAGGGCAAGGAAATGAGAATAAGAAAAAGAGAAAAGAAAAACGGAGAGCAAGAGAGAAAAAAAACAGGCGGTAGAGAGACGGAACGAAAAAAAGGACTGGGGCAAGAGAGAGAAACAGAGAGGGGACACCAAGAGAGAACAAGAGGAAGAAACATTGAGGACTAGACTAGGACTAGAGTAAAACAGGGAAGAGCAAGAAAAGGAGAGATAGGGAAGGGGAGAGTTAGTGAAAGAAAGAGAAAGAGTTAGTGCATCAAAGAGAAAGGGACAGATATCTTGAGCATCCATGTGTTACTGGAGGTATTTAATTATAAGGAATGTGTTAACCTCATCCCAACCTAGACTGACGCTTAGTCTCTGAACATATATAACAGAAACAAACAAACCCATTTTAATTGAAAAGTAGCCCCAGGGAGAAATGAGATTCCTGAACCTACGGAAATGTAGACTTTCTTTTGAGCCCTAGCGCTGCAGTGTGGGCTAGACTTTAGGCAAAAATATTGTGGTTCAGGGACTGTGAGACTACATCCAGCCATCACTTACCCCTGTCAACCCCTCCCAACCCACAACAAACCCTCATTCATCCACCATCACCATCACTCACTCATCCACCATCACCATCAACAACTCATCTACCATCACCATCACTCACTCATCCACCATCACCATCACTCACTCATCCACCATCACCATCACTCACTCATCCACCGTCACCATCACTCACTCATCTACCATCACCATCACTCACTCATCCACCATCACCATCATCATTCACTCATCCACACCATCATCACTCACTCATCCACATCACCACCACTCACTCATCCACACTACCATCAGTCACTCATCCACCGTCACTAACTCATCCACCACCACTATCCCTCACTCATCCATCACCACAATCACTAACTCATCCACCAACACTATCCAGTCCCAACCCACACCTAACCCTCTCTCATCCACAGCACCATCACTGATTCATCAATCACCACGATCACTCACTCATCCAGAGCACCATCACTCACTCATCCACCATCACCACCATCAATAACTCATCCACCATCACCATCACTCACTCATCCACCATCACCATCACTCACTCATCCACCATCACCATCATCACTCACTCATCCACACCATCATCAATCACTCATCCACCATCACCATCACTCACTCATCCACATCACCATCACTACCCCCGCTCAACCCACACCAAACACTCACTCATCCACCATCACTACCCCTGCCCAACCCACACCAAACCCTCACTCATCCACCACCACTACCCCTGCCCAACCGACAACAAACCCTCACCCATCCACCATCACTACCCCTGCCCAACCCACAACAAACCCTCACTCATCCACCATCACTACCCCTGCCCAACCCACAACAAACCCTCACTCATCCACCATCACTACCCCTGCCCAACCCACAACAAACCCTCACTCATCCACCATCACTACCCCTGCCCAACCCACAACAAACCCTCACTCATCCACCATCACTACCCCTGCCCAACCCACAACAAACCCTCACTCATCCACCATCACTACCCCTGCCCAACCGACAACAAACCCTCACTCATCCACCATCACATCACACCTCAGTGCGGACTACACGTAGTACAGCGTGCTTACAGACCCCCAGGTGTGTTACGCTAAAACCCTGGGAGAGGGATCAACGAGCGTCCTCCGAGTCGATACATCATGAGTCTATTGTCATTGTAGCGACCACCACCCCGAAGCGACCCCCTCATCTACAACGCCCTCTCTCACCATGGCATTTTAACGCCTCAGAGACTTTCCAAAACGTATCGTAGCTTGTATGAAGAGGGCAGTAAAACAGCAGCTTAATTGACAAAGAAAGGATACGTACAGGAAAAGAGTGCTAGGTAGGACAAATAATGCTCTCTCGTCATCCGATACCTCTAGATTTGAGGTTCCCGGCACCATATAGTACTGTTATTATCTCGTGTAAGTGAGCTTTATCTCGAGACTTTGACAGAGGCAGTGCTACAGACAACTTGCTACATCATGTACGCCTGTGTGGCGTCTGGGGGTCACCAGGTGCCCCCTCCCACCCCTCGGGCTATCGGTACATTGATGTAGTGCTTCCCTGAATCCGATAGTCAGTGTAACGAAGTGAGATATATGGCAGGGGTGTACAGTTGCATTGATGATTGGTGTATCAACTTTATGCCATGAACTCGCCAAAGTTTTTTTTTTTCCAAGACTTATCCTTTCTGGCACATTGTATAGATGAAAACAGAGACTATCACATTTCCATGAACTATGAGAGAAGGTCAGTTTGGTACATTCCACTTTGTATAGCATCTACGCATTAATGAAAAGAACCAATTAGGGCTTGCTGAAGTGTCTACCTCAGGATAATTATTGTAGCAAAGTGTCACATGGACGTGTATTTTACACACACAGAAACAAAAATGACCATTATACCCACACATTCCATATTTGAAGTGATGTAAGGTTTGAATACGTTCCATAACACAACTTTATCTATTTGGTAGTGTATCAACAAACATCATATATATCTTGATGTCAATGTGCTTTGTCAAGAAGTCGATGTGCCGAAAATACTATCTAGAAGTGTGCCTGAAACATTATCTAGTAGTCGGTGTGCCTGAAACACTATCTAGAGGTCAGTGTGCCTGAAACACTCTCTTGACGTCAGTTGCCTGAAACACTATCTAGAAGCCAGTGTGCTTGAAACACTATCTAGATGCCAGGGTGCCTGAAACACTATTATAGAAGTCAGTGTGCCTGAAACACTAACTAGATGTCGGCTGCCTGAAACGCTATCTAGAAGTCAGTATGCCTGAAACACTACCTAGATGTCAGTGTGACTGTGACACTATCTAGTCAGTATGCCTGAAACACTATTATAGAAGTCAATGTGCCCGAAACACTATCTAGAAGTTTGTGTGCCTGAAACACTATTATAGAAGTCAGTATGCCTGAAACACTGAACAGATGTCAGTGTGTCTGTGAAACTTTCTAGAAGTCAGTATGCCTGACACACTATTTAGAAGTCAGTGTGCCTGAGACACTATCTAGAAGTTAGTGTGATTGAGACACTATCAAGACTATTTAGGCGTTAGTGTGTCTGAAACACCATCTAGGTGTTGATGTACCTAAAACACCATCTGAGTGTTGATGAACCTAAAATACTATATTAGTGTCGGATTGCTTGACGCACTATCCAGGCGTTAACCTAAAACGCCATCCAGCTGCTAGTTTCCCTACACTGCAATAGGTCATACCGTCATGCCTACAGTCAGTGATATCTGCTTGTGTTTGTCATACCGTCACGTCTACAGTCAGCGATATCTGCTTCTGTTCGTCATACCGTCACGTCTACAGTCAGCGATATCTGCATGTGTTCGTCATACCGTCACGTCTACAGTCAGCGACATCTGCTTGTGTTCGTCATACCGTCACGTCTACAGTCAGCGATATCTGCTTGTGTTCGTCATACCGTCACGTCTACAGTCAGCGACATCTGCTTGTGTTCGTCATACCGTCACGTCTACAGTCAGCGATATCTGCATGTGTTCGTCATACCGTCATGTCTACAGTCAGCGATATCTGCTTGTGCTTGTCATACCGTCATGTCTACAGTCAGCGATGTCTGCTTGTGTTCGTCATACCGTCACGTCTACAGTCAGCGATATCTGCATGTGTTCGTCATACCGTCACGTCTACAGTCAGCGATATCTGCATGTGTTCATCATACCGTCATGTCTACAGTCAGCGATATCTGCTTGTGTTCGTCATACCGTCACGCCTACAGTCAGCGACATCTGCATGTGTTCGTCATACAGTCATGTCTACAGTCAGCGATATCTGCTTGTGCTTGTCATACCGTCACGTCTACAGTCAGCAATATCTGCTTGTGTTCGTCATACCGTCATGTCTACAGTCAGCGATATCTGCTTGTGTTCGTCATACCGTCACGTCTACAGTCAGCGATATCTGCATGTGTTCGTCATACCGTCATGTCTACAGTCAGCGATATCTGCTTGTGTTCGTCATACCGTCACGCCTACAGTCAGCGATATCTGCATGTGTTCGTCATACCGTCATGTCTACAGTCAGCGATATCTGCTTGTGCTTGTCATACCGTCACGTCTACAGTCAGCGATATCTGCTTGTGCTTGTCATACCGTCACGTCTACAGTCAGCGATATCTGCTTGTGTTCGTCATACCGTCACGTCTACAGTCAGCGACATCTGCTTGTGTTCGTCATACCGTCACGTCTACAGTCAGCGATATCTGCTTGTGTTCGTCATACCGTCACGTCTACAGTCAGCGATATCTGCATGTGTTCGTCATACCGTCATGTCTACAGTCAGCGATATCTGCTTGTGCTTGTCATACCGTCATGTCTACAGTCAGCGATATCTGCTTGTGTTCGTCATACTGTCACGTCTACAGTCAGCGATATCTGCATGTGTTCGTCATACCATCACGCCTACAGTCAGCGATATCTGCTTGTGCTTGTCATACCGTCACGTCTACAGTCAGCGATATCTGCTTGTGTTCATCATACCGTCACGTCTACAGTCAGCGATATCTGCATGTGTTCGTCATACCGTCATGTCTACAGTCAGCGATATCTGCTTGTGTTCGTCATACCGTCATGCCTACAGTCAGCGATATCTGCATGTGTTTGTCATACCGTCATGCCTACAGTCAGCGATATCTGCTTGTGCTTGTCATACCGTCACGTCTACAGTCAGCGATATCTGCTTGTGTTCATCATACCGTCATGTCTACAGTCAGCGATGTCTGCTTGTGTTCGTCATACCGTCATGTCTACAGTCAGCGATATCTGCTTGTGCTTGTCATACCGTCATGTCTACAGTCAGCGATATCTGCTTGTGTTCGTCATACCGTCATGTCTACAGTCAGCGATATCTGCTTGTGTTCTTCATACCGTCACGCCTACAGTCAGCGATATCTGCATGTGTTCGTCATACCGTCACGTCTACAGTCAGCGATATCTGCTTGTGCTTGTCATACCGTCACGCCTACAGTCAGCGATATCTGCTTGTGTTCGTCATACCGTCATGTCTACAGTCAGCGATATCTGCTTGTGCTTGTCATACCGTCACGCCTACAGTCAGCGATATCTGCATGTGTTCGTCATACAGTCATGTCTACAGTCAGCGATATCTGCTTGTGCTTGTCATACCGTCACGCCTACAGTCAGCGATATCTGCTTGTGTTCGTCATACAGTCTAGGTGCAGTGAGCTACATCTGCTTGTCCACGTATCTATTCAAGATATCTGGTAGTCTCTGTCGTACCATCGCGCCTACAGTCGGCGACAGCGGCCGGTCTACGTCTTGATACGGATATGAGTTTGTCTTTGTCTAACCGTTTAGATACAGGCAGCGATATCTGCTGGTCCGCGTCGTAACATCCAGCTGCAGTCAACGACACCTACTCGGTCTAAGCCTCCAGTCATCGCGCGGTCATGCAGCTCGAATATTGTCGAATGCTGCGTAAAACTAAATTCAGCCACTCATACAGTCATCCATATCTGGTAGTCTAGTTCGTACCATTAAGATACTGTCAGCAATTCTGCCAGTCTACATTTTAGCGTTGTGCCTTCAGTCACAGATATCTGAAGTCGAGGCCGTACCGTTTAGATATAGTCAGCGATATCTGCTTGTCTACACTGTACCGATGCGCCTTCAGGCATCGATATCTGTAGTCGATGTCGTACCGTTGAGGTACAGTCACCGATATCTGCTTGTCTACACTGTACTGTTGCGCCTGCAGGTATCGAGGTACAGTCACCGGTATCTGTATGGCTACATTGTACCGATATCTGGTGGTCGATGTCGTACCGTTGAGATACCGTCAGTGATAGTCTACATCGTACATCGATAACCTGCCTTGCCTATCGTCGTCTGGAAGTCTACGTAGGGCCTGCCTCCAGCCTTTAAACGATGATATCTTGTTGTGCTCTGTAACCTCCTCCACTTGACCCATGCAGCTGTATTTATACGAGGAGCTGTGACATGGAAGTGCTTTTGACCAGACAATTTAAAAACCCAATGTAATTCACCAACTAAGTGCACTGCACAGCCGGCATAGAACAACTCTGGGGTGAACAAGACAACTGATCTAGCACGAAACAGCCTCCTCATCCCACAACTACAACAGATGGCAACATCAGCACTGGCGGTTATGTTTATACATATCTGTTTTATTCTTTTCTTTTTCTTATAAAGAGCAATGATGCATTGAAATATCTCCACCATTAGTTTTCCTCATGTCTGCGTCAGGCTCTCTATCAAGGGAACCGGCGAGCAAACTGCTAACAGATGGACTCTAAATTCGAGATGAATTTCCATTTTCAGGTACAAAAAATACCAAACAACCTTCCGTACAAAAATACAAAAAGCCAACGAACACACAATTTAAATTCTGTTTTAATTTTATTTGCTCCAGAAAGTATTTAAAACGTCTGCACAACTCTTTGATTTCGTCATTAAAATAAACATCTGTCTCATTATAGTACGCACCTTTTCTAATGCAAACAGCGCAGCTTGTTCGTCCCTTTATCGTGTTCACCGCGATGCAGAGACGACCACATAAACGTGTGTTTATCTCCATGTCATTACGTCACGGTGACGTCATGCCATGGCCGACTTTGAACACAGGAAGTGAAAGGGAGATAATACGTATTTTATCTTCACCTTGTGTGTGGCTGTGAGCGGTCATTTTGTACGTGCTGTGCTTGGCAGTCGAGAGTCTGGCTGCAGTTAAATCCGGGATGTTGTTATGAGAAAAGTGCAAGTTGTCTTCCTGCTTTGTTAACTCGAACGATAAAACATTGAACCAGGCTGTTTAAATGACGTTAAGATGCCTACGAGGTACTGTCAAATATCACGTGTGTAAAATAAACGAAAATCTTGGTGGCATGGTCTTTTACGTGGAAAGATGGGGTTTTACGTTCGAGACATTTCAGTAAGTGAGTCTCAAGCTCTTGGCCTGTTGATGGACCGGAAGACAGACAACCCGGACTGTTTTAGTTCAAATCTGTATACAACCATCAAATTTGCTGCTATGCCGAACTGTAGATGTTCGGAGTTCTAGTGAATTCAGAATATCTGACAGCTTGAGTGTAATCACCTGCAGCTTGCTGTATACCCTTTTTCCGTACCATTATGCAGTATGCATTTTACTACCTCAATAATCAATAAAACCATTTGCCTCGCGTTAAGAGTAAGATTGTTGTATTGACATACTGACAGTGGCAAAATAGTGTTGGGGCCGATATAAACCTAGCTACTGTTCTTTCAAAGGCATGTTTTACTCCTATATATTCGAGAAAGAGAGAGCTAGTCCACATTCGTTAGAAACGCCAGGAGGTTAATCTGAAAATTCGAGAAAAGGAATGTCAACTGGGTCCGATCACATTCGAGATGGAGGTTTCAAGGTAACACGTTTACATTCGAGGAAAATCAAAGGAAAAGTCCGGGGACAATCCTGTTCAATATTGGTCTCTCTAAACGACAGTTTTCAAATTATGCTCTTTATGCTAACGGTTTCTGATATCAGTATTTTATCGTTTTAGAAATAAAGGACGTTGTTATGACGTTATTACTAAATCGTAATCCTTACAAACGGCTTTTATGTGAAAAAAATCATGCAAAACACAACGTTTCAGTCAAATCTGCCTCATTAATAAAATCAAATAGTGGTCCTTTTAATCTCCTTATTCACTGCCTGTAACACAATTTTCAAAAATAGCTGTTCATCCAGTGCACAAAAAGCTATTTGAAGTCTTTTAAGTAGTTGTAGACAATAGCTGTGTGCTAAATTGGTGCCTGGTGCCTGTTGCAGGGTTTCAAAGGTACATCTTAATTGGTAAAACACACATTACATACACTAGCAGGTGTGGTGTGTTAGGCCACGAGGGAACGGTAAGCTGAGCTACCAAACACCCAGCTGTGTTTCATGACGTTCAAATGTGAGCGGGTGGGTGAGTGAGTGATTGTGTGAGTGAGTCAGTCAGTCAGTCAGTCAGTGAATGGTTGAGTCAGTGGATGGGTGAGTGAGTGAGTGGATGGGTGAGTGAGTGGATGGCGTAGTGAGTGAGTGGATGGGTTAGTGAGCGAGTGAGTGGATGGAGTAGTGATATAGTGGATGGGATAGTGAGTGAATGAGTGAGTGGATGGGGTAGTGAGTAAGTGGATGGGGTAGTGAGTGAGTGAATGGATGGGGTAGTGAGTGAGTGAGTGAGTGGATGGGGTAGTGAGTGAGTAGGTGGGTGAGTGAGTGGATGGGGTAGTGAGTGGATGGGTAGTGAGTGAGTGAGTGAGCGAGTGGATGGGTGGGTGAGTGGATGGGCTAGTGAGTGAGTGGATGGGGTAGTGAATGAGTGAGTGGATGGGGTAGTGAGTGAGTATGTGGGTGAGTGAGTGGATGGGTGGGTGAGTGAGTGGATGGGGTAGTGAGTGAGTAAGTGAGTGTGTGAGTGAGTGAGTGAGTGAGTTAGTGACTGTGTGAGTGGATGGGTGAGTGAGTGGATGGGTGAGTGAGTGAGTGAGTGAGTGAGCGAGAACGAGAGTAGCTGAGTGGTCAGTGGCAATGGCTGGGTGAGCGGGTAAGCTAATGGATGGATTCTGGAATAAGTGATTGTTTAAGGCTGAGAAACGGTAAAGAGGGGATGGTTCGGTGAGTATGTTAGATTTTAGAAGGGCTGGCTTTCGTTTTAGTAAATGTCAATGACTCTGGTAAACCCCACCATTAATAGAATAGGATCATCAGTACTGCAGTCTGAAATTTAGTAATTTTGACAAACTAACGTCAATCTTCACAGGATCTATTCAACAGGCAGTCGAGGCTGAACTAAGCACTTAGATAGCTAAAGATTGCTTAAGCACGTCAGCAGGTTTGACCGGATCTTCATAGGTCTACAAAACGATAACTTGACTGAACAAGAGACTATAGTCAAGAACATCATTCTCAACGCCCTAGGAATCCTCCGTCACATACACTAGACATGTCTGTCCAGATTATCAGCACTGAGGACATGTAAGCGAACATACAAACAGTTCTGTAAAAGGCGCATTTTAATTTAATCAGCGTTCGTTCCTTTGTAGGAGTCTGTGTTTATTCCATGCTGTAAAAAAACTCATAAAAAGAACACATGTACACTTCATAAGTCTCTATAGAGTTCCTGCAAATATGGTTTAGAGGCACAAAAATATCTAATAGCATATATCAGGATATTCCCATCAATGTCACTGTAAATAGTTGTTGCTTAATTTGAACACACTTTTATGTTTTTAAGCGTAATACAGTGAGAGATACAATCTAATTTATATATTTATTTCAGTCAAACAGGATCAAAAGATGGACTCAATTATAAAAGATAATAACGGCGTTAAATATATACATATATATCATATGAATGTTATGATATTTATTATATGCTGCAACTGTTTGTTATGAAATCTGAAAGACTTTAGGATGCATGGTTGTAATTAAAGCACCATGAATCGCACAGAAATGGCAGATATTGTGTTTATCTGTGGCAATCTATATATGAATATGAGGCCTCCAAAGCTAATTCCGTCAAAATGCTTTGGTGACTTTTTATGGAATCGCCCTATTATCAATCAAACATTGCTAATAATTGACACTTTTTATACCTTCACACTGAATTACAAACAGTTGGAGAAGGATATCAATCCCTCTACTAATAACATCTTGACGCTGATGTCGCCCTATCGTGGAGCACAAAATGTAACCGAAGTCCTGAGTTTTATTAACGATTGTACTCATGAAGAGACGCGAAAAGAACGGCACATGTGGTTCACATTCGACAGTTTGAGTCTCTACATTTTATGAACCATAGACAGAAGTTAATGAGATGTCAGTTTGTTCCATCTTTCAAGTATATCAAGTGTGTTCTAATCCCAGTCTTAAGTCGTGCTAACATAGTTATATTTAATGTTGTTTCGTAGGGGCAGTAGGGAGCCAATATAGAGGTGTAGAGTATCCCTGATAGTAATACTAATAAAGTGGTGTGACTGAGTGAGTGAGGGGGTGAGTGAGTTTAGTTTTACGTCGCACTCAGCAGTATTCCAGCTATATGGCGGCGGTCTGTACAAAATCGAGTCTGGACCAGACAATCCAATCATCAATAGCATGAGCATCGATTGGGAACCGAGGACATGTGTTAAGCAAGTCAGCGAACCTGACCACCCGATCCTGTTAGTCGCCGCTCACGACAAATATAGTCGCCTTTAATGGCAAGAATGGGTTGCTGATGGCCTGTTCTACCCCGATCCAATAAGGTAGAAGAGTATATTTCATCGCTTAAGAAATTTAATTTTTAAAATACATTTTGTTCGTATCAGATTAAGTTTGAACACGGTTACAGAGTTCCAGTACGGGTCTCTACTCATGATCTTTTATTCTCTTGTAACATCGCATACGATGAAGACCGGGTTCAGAAGAAGATTGACCCCAAATCCTCTGACAATACGTCTCACAGGGGAGCAGAGGATGTTTGGTGGAAGGGAGGAGAAGAAAGAAGAGGCATTCCAATGATAGCTCCAAAAACACGTATGGATTTCAACATTTATTTCGTGCGCAAAAACGACGGTTTAGCCAGCTGTTGAGAAAATATTATCGCATAATCAGTTGCAGGACTGAGTTCCTGCCCACATCACCTGTGTGCCCACAAAACGACATGCTTGAAGATACCGGGAACCAGTCCAGAACCGTTATGGTTCTTATAGTTTTAGAGCATGTTATCTGGAAATATCAAGGAACATTTCCGAACTAATAAGATTATGTCTAATGTGAGGAAAGGATCCTGCTTTGTTTGCTGAAAATGTCAGATGAAAGCGTCACGAGAGCTGTTGGTGTGTAAATCAATAAATATAAATAACCCACGGGTACACATTTTCTTGGTTCAAAGACAATGTAAATGTCGTATGAGCGAGTGAGTTGGGTTTTACGTCGCTTTTAGCAACATGTGGGGAATCGCACCCTGGTCTTCTGCGTGACAAGCAAAATCTTTGAACCACTTCGCTACAACACGCCCCCCCCCCCCCCCCCCCCCCCCCCCGACTCAGTATAGGCTTCACACATTAACCATATGCGGAATCGAACTCAGGCTAGCCCTCCGCCACACAGAAGATCAGTTGAGTTAATGTTGCTTTTGGCGACGATCCACGGTGTGTTAGACTGGCGTGGACAGAAAGTCCGAAGTCACACAGATCTCATGTTATCATATTGCGATACCAAAGAAACGGAAACGGTGTCAACAAACCGAGAAACACGACGGGTGCGAACCAAGATTCGAACACACAAAAATGAGTTTTTGACTGTGTCTAAGGCACGCAACTTTCCTAATCGCGGCACCTTAGAGTGGGTCACACTAGAGCTAGTAACCCACTTTGTTTATAGGTATGTCTGGTTTGTGTTTCTCTGCACCTGCTTTAATGTTCATTAAAAACACATACTTTAGACATAATTTCGTAGATTATTAGTGTCTGTATATAATTGAATGTCAGATTTAAAGTTTGCCGACCCTGCCTTGTTCTTTGATGGAGACAAAAATGCAGGGGTCTAAGGGGGAGTTTTTTGCACAGTTGCCTTTGATATACATGAACAGATGCTCATATTTCATATCATATCAAATAAATATAAATAACGGACTGTGTTTTCTGGACACTACAGTCTTCCGTACATGATGTGGGAACGTAAATTCGAATTTGACTTCTAAACACTTCTACAAGAACGGTCTACAAGAAACCCGCTATTTGGTTATTAAAATACTAGGAATATGTGCAAAATCATTAATCAAACATCAGCTTGATTATATTTTAAGAAACCACACGAAATCAATTCCCAGCATGGGTCCAGTATATGAAGAGAACACTTGGTGTCCCCACCGTGTTGGAATATTGCTTGGACCTGTGAAAATCCGAGTTGGAACTGGTCTTCATTGTATAGACGTATGCTCATGCTGTTGAACACTGGCTTGTCAGGTCCAGACACAGTTATTTAGTCGCCATATAGCTGGAATAGTGCAAACAAACAAAATCTGAACTATAAGAGGTCGTAAAACCTTTTGTTGCTGTTACCTGTCAATTCAGTTTGAGATATCGTTTACACGTTCGTTTGTGTAAAGTTGAAAACATTTCCCCTTTTCATGTTGATGCTTGACATTTCCCTGAAACACAGGAGCAAGTTCCTATGAAACATGAGACATGATTTGCCGCCACATACATTTAATTTACAACAAACACAATAATATTGACATTCGAAAATTGAAATACAATGAATATTATCGAAAATCTCTTCCTGTTTGTCAAATGTAATTTGCTGTGTTTTTAACGATTACCGCCAGACCCATGCTGAAGTTTATAAAGAACATGGGCACATGCTTCCGGCGGCCTTGCTTGATATGCGATAAAATCTCGTAATTCAACGCGTGACTGGTGAGCATCCACGGGAATACGCGGATAACATCAGTTTGGAGCTCTCCATTCCGAGAAATATAAACACTGCATTTTACTATTCAACTCGGAACGTAACTAAATAGCAGTGCATATACGTCTTCCTGCACGTGCACATTGTCACACTACATGCATGTGAAACGGAGATTAAAACCTGCCAACACGAATCATTATGCATGTTAGGAGATATGAACAAGGGGAAACTGACATGACGATGAATGACATCTGACAGTTCATGAAATCGGTTCATTGTGTTTGTTCACTCAAGTGTTTCAGTTTTTACGGCTGAAGGTACCGTTTCAATCAAGTGAGTAAGTGAATATGGTTCCACGCCGAGTTTGGCAATGTTCCAGCAATATCACTTGGTCAAGTCAAGTCAAGCACATCGTGCTATATGTGTGTGCGTGCGTGCGTGCGTGCGTGCGTGCGCGTGTGTGAAATATTTCACTATGTGGAAAACAGTGTGACCAAGTGCGATCGTGGGCAGTGAAAGTTTTAAGACAAAATCAAGGCAAACCTTTGGCATTGGTCAACTATCTCACTGTGCAATGGGTACAAAATTGTAGTGGGGTACATAAAGGAGCAATACTCGTATTAAAACCTTTACCAGCTAACATAAGAACGTCTTAAACCTTCAAATCATACACCATACAAACTCTGACTTAAACACTCAACAAATGCATTTGAAAAAGACTATAAAGGTTTGACTTCAACAATCATCAAATGCACTTGAAAAAACGCTAAAAAACGTTCGTCAAACTTAAAAGAAATTTCCAATGCTTTACAGATGAAGACAAAATTATCGTTACCACGTGCTTTTTCATGTTTTTGCGTCAAAAACATGAGATGTTTTTTCGATCTATTCAAACCGTTGCACTACGGAACATCAGAATTCACCGAAGGACAGACGCCTTGCTTTTATTGTTGTTTACAGCTTGTGTTCTCTATATTATACCAACTTGTACCTTCTTGCTTTCACATCAAGGTGTATTTGAATACACTCCAGTAGGTATTTATGACGGTGGTAGGGTGTTCGATAGTGTTGCTGACAGGTTGTGACAGCTGTCATGGAAAACACGAACTGCACAAGCTGTCACACGAGCCTCGGACTGCACGTGGAAATGTGTGCCACGATCCCTGCAAGCTTTCAGTCAAACATGCAAGCGGCACTTAAACCAGAAAGGATTATCAGTGCAAAACGTGACGTCAGTGGTTCGCCTTTCTGCTCAATTAGAATTTTACTGGCTCCGTCTGTGCGTTCTTGCAAAAATATGGTTTCTTTTATCTCTTTTCTCGCAGTAATATCATTAAAATCTGCAAATATAATTTTAAGGTTATTTTGGATCTTTTACTAAAATATTTTCTTACAAGGCGTTCTGTCATAGATAACAGTTAAGGATGGAGAAACTGTTAAGTGTGTCATTTATAGCCCTTCAAGTTAAAAATGCCTTTCTGCAACTATACTCACACAAATTCACTTAACCATGTGCTGAATGAATTCGAAATAATACAATGCACTAGAGTACATAGTTTTTGTGAGAACAAAATACTACGTCGAGAGAAAACATATCGGAGGTTGAAAAGTGCTGACTTCACAGGAAAACTAGACAAAAGAAACCTGCTAAAACATCCGTAAATCCCATTTTTGGAATCAATATGAGTGATTAAAATCTTCGATTACAACTGATAGTTGTAGACTCAAAACCAAATATGTAACTTCAGAAAATGCCATCAGTTGCATTGTTAAATCCTTTCTGCTTGCTATTGCTTAATTTACATACATACAAAATATACATACGTACAAGAGAATACTTTTGCAAAGGTGAAAAACGTATGATTCTTGAAAGAACTCTCAGGTGTAACATTATGCTATGAATTTTGATGTATCTTGTTGGTTTAAAGATCTTTTAATCATCGAAAATATGGCTCGAAACATCTTTACTTACAAGCGGCCCACCAAATTTAAATATATAAATCCTCATCTAAAAGTAAAGATTTATGACCCAAAACAGGCTCAGACTGGAGATATCACTATGTGAGATACCGCCACAATCACAATACGATGCAATTGTTACGCCATAAACTGCCATGACGTTACAATTAAATAGCATCACGTATTTTTCTGCTACTCGTGATAAGTAACTGTTTTTGCACTCTGATAAATTGCTGCGGCAATTGAGAAATTGAAAAAGTTGGACCAACGATTTCGGATGATATATGGAAATTTCACCCTGATATCATATGCATCATAACGCGAGTTTCAAACGTTTTGTTGGGTTGCGTTGAGAGAATCGAAATGAAAACAATGAGAATGAGATTATCCCTGTACACAGTAAACTGAGTTCGGATTATTCAGTTTCCCCTTACCATGTCAAACCAGCAATCCTGGTAAATACAATCACACATTGTAGTCCCGGCTTACTATTTTCGGCTTACCGTCACTTTTCGCGTAGTGATGAAATGACGTATGAAACAGCGTCAGTTGCGACATGACCGGGACTCGAACCCGAACCCCTGACCCTTGACCTCTGCCCTGGATCAGTGTCATACCTTTGACCATCATGTCTGATAACCTAGGCTATTTCAGTAGTAGTCAGACCATAGCGGTCCTGATCTATTCTCAAACAAACTCATTTAAGGCACGGGAATAGCATGAAATAGAGAAAATTGTATTGATTAGATACACTCATGTTTATGGCCACATGCCTTGGTTTTATAACCCACAGGTGTCATGTGACGTAGGTCTTGGAGATTGCCAGACAATAGCCTTGAAACCATGTCTCATTTGTTGAACTCAATGTGCAGATTTGATACCTCAAACCTTTCGTAACCTTTTCGTTGACTGACAGGTAATTTGTTACTGAATTACTGAGATTCGTTTACACCCTTTGTTAGACGTAGATTCTCTGAGGAGGGCGTTATGTCGGATATGAGAGTGTCGATTGTAACGTGGGGATAGACTTTCCGAAAATGGAATAGACTGCTGTGGCTAATGCCTGATTGGGTCGAATTTGTTCGTCAAGAAGTAAAGATTAAGGATTCTTTTAGCAATATTCCAGCTCAATGATGTCTGGGAGGGTGGGTGGTAAAATGAATTGGTTTAACACATTCTGCCATTGTACGGATCGAACCTGGGTCTTTGTACATCCCTGGGTTATAAAATATTCTTGAAACTTTGGTCGTGATGACTTTTCTTAAAGAAACAAACCGGCCCCACCCCACCCCACCCCCCCCTTCCCCCCACCCCCTTCCCCCTCCTTAATGAATCAAACGGTTGCTTGCCAAATACCCGTGTTTGGACCAAAAGAACCAGGATGCCGTGCCGTTGCAGAGGCGGTTACAGTTTTTTTTTGACAAAACGTGTGCTTGCGTGTGCGTGTGTTGAAGGGTCTGGGCGTGCACACCCTTGAGAAATGGGGTGTGTGCACTTTATTTCAACGAGAGTTTCAATGGTCATTAAATAAACCTTAGCGCTCCAACAGTTAAGGTATTTGAGTTATATCACCTTAGATAGATAGCTTTGTACAACGGCACCCGTACAGTAGTTCGTGGAATACGTTTCATGCATGTGAGCTGTCGGTTCACACATATCAGTCATTCTGTCGCCGTATCGCCGCTGTGAAGTTTATACCATTGACAAAGCTGGTAATGGCAAGAATCCTATTTGTTAAGAAATGTAGAAGGTTTCCATGATATATTTAGAAAGTTTATGACAGTGTCGGGAGAAGTCATTCTATGTGTGACATCGTTGAAACTGTCAGCATTTTCCACGGGAAACACAAGATGCACGAGATTGTGCTTTGTCATGTGAGTCAGGGCAACGATAGCTTTACAACGGGGTAAAAAGGGAATCAGACATGTGCGTGTGTGTAAACAATGCCCTACATTTGTATACAGCTTTCACTGTATTTATTGACTCTGTTGCCATACTCCAACTTATCAAAGATTTCATGAGAACAGATGCCGGTAGATTCCACGCGTCCTCTAATCTGGGCCATATTGGCGGCTCATTACTTCTAACTTTTTATAATCAAGGAATTCTTCTTTATACATGTTCCGGGCATGTAAGGCTAGCTGCTGCGCGTGCCGCGCGTGCATATACCACGTGCAGCACGGGGTTTGCAAGAAGTCATCTATTTGAGAATGTCAGGAAGGTACATCTAGGCGGCCAGGCACGATATTAATTATAACCGATACGTTTATCCACTTTGTGAGGTAGTTTGGTTTGTTTTACAATTTAGTTTAGATAGATATTTGTTTTGAGGAACAATCCAAAGGAACATTCTGCCCCACTTTCAGCCATCGTCTTGGAAGCCTGGACGATAAATAGCCCTGATTCTTCTCTAGTTGTATAAAAAATAACAAGAAAACAATAAACTTTAATACTTTGTGTCTTAAGTTACTTAGGAACTGTCGATTAACACAAACATGCCACTTTGTTTACTTCCCGTTGTGGAATATTGCCTTACCCAACAAAAAAGAGATTGCATGTAAAAACTGTTTTTTGTTACAGAGGTCTATGTTTTTTGTGGCATAATTCGTGTTAAAGTATCATCTGCGTCCCATGGCGTCTCATTCCACACCATTCCGTCACAACACGAGACTCGATATTCGACATAAACAACACTGGTATGTGAAAAAGTAGGATCAAGCAAAAAATTGGTTATCTGTTAATAGGTTTTAAATAGGTGCAGCAAACAGTTTTTGTCACTGTGTTCTTTCTTCACCTTGTTGAGCTAGGGTTACGAGTCAGAGCAGGAGAGGTGGGTTGTGAACCGCACTCTGACAGTGTTACAAATGCAAGTGGCTTCTCTGCACTCGTATTTTTAGACAAACTAACTATTAAAAAACACCTTTTTACACATAAAACGTGATGAAAAGAATATTAGTGTTTTAACATCGACTCTTTTTAAAATATTTCTCATCCTCATTTCGTTTCAGATTCACTGTTTACAAAAGTTCTTATTCACATGAAATTCATGTTTTATATTAAAAAACATCACACTGTGGCACATATACACTGCATTCAAAATAAACGCAATTCTGTCTATGTCAAGTTTTTAATTAGAAGACGTAAGCATGTATGCTTGCTGCTATGAAATTTCATCTGTTTTCTGTTCAATATATCAAATTATATTATCTAAAGTAGTGTTATTACCAACAGTTATTCCATTTAAAGATAAGCGAGATTTCTTGGCGTGGTTTTACCCTACAGATGTTTTTTGACTCAAAATGTCTGGGCCCAGTTTTCTCGGTATATAAAAAAACTGTCGGAAAAATGAAGAATGCACTTGAAAACTGGATTTGACTAAACCTAGAAACGTTATCAAAATAGGATGCACACTACGGAAATATATAAGTGCCATATTCTAAACCAATGTACTACCCATCAAAAGTTTAGACTAACTCGCTGTTTTAAACTAGATTTTGCAAAATATTCCATACTGTTTAAAGCTAGTGTTTACACACGAACTGGTGCATTAGATTATTGCCATGAGGTCAATAAACGATGACACGTAGAAAAATGTTAACAAAACATTACACCAGAACACAGCGGTTCAAATGCACGATATTTGCACATTTAATTCAGCAATTTGATGTATTGGCCTTGTGAAACAATCTGCATAGAGTGTTCAGTCTCATTTGCTTGCCCTAAGTTATATTAGTTGAGAAATTCATCTTCGATATAACCATCATATATATACGTATATACATAACATACAGTGAGTGCTTTAAGTGAGTCTAAACTTTCGATGGCTAGTATAGTATCATCAACTTTGATCAAACTTTCTTGAAATTTGATGAGACATATCTACGTATGTGATGTTATAATCTACGATGAAAGCTTAATTTACTATTGAATTACCGACTTTGACCAATTGGCACTATTTTCGAATTAGTTTTAAATATCACGTCTTATTTCAAAGTAACCGATTTGTCTGAGTTTCACCTTTGACAGTTTTGTCACTGGGGTACTAACCAAAGATAATATAACATTTTCCAACCGAAATATTTCATAATTATTGTGATTATATATCTCAAAAGAACGATTATTTTAATTTTAGTTTATTCACAATCCGTTTGAAGGTAATCAGTTCTCTGGAATGTAAGCCATTATCATGAGGCATGCCTTTGTCCTTGCAGTTCGTTATTCACTGGCTATTCAAAAAATACAAAACCCTTTTCACATCCTTCAGAAATTTTCGCTGAAAGCAGAGTCGATTGTACATTTCTGACTGCACTGTAAATGATATCACCGTCAAATAGAGACGCTATCATTTACAGTTCAGTCAGAAATGTAAATTAGGTGTTCGTAAAAAGACAAGCATATCTTGCCGTGCAACCCGTCATGAACACAAAAGGTGGTCAATTCTACATTTGAAACAAATCACGGGGGTGACATAGTCTGGTGTTTAAAGTCTTCCCTCGTCTCGCCGAATACGCGGGTTCGATTGCCCACATGGTGTCCCCCGACGTGATATTCCTATAATATTGCTAAAAACGGCGTAAAACCCAACTCGCTGTCCATTCACTCTTGCAGAAGTCAAAGAGGGACATTGCATGGGAAAAAACATTTGGAAATGCCCTTCAGATTTTTCACATGAAACATTTCGAAAGCATCACTGAAATTTTAAATGTGGAAACCGCGATGAAACAACTTGTGAGTTAGAGCCTTAAGGCGCTTAATTAAACCTGAGTAAAAAGACACACCGGATTGTGTCTCCGAAGTGTTGAATGTACATATCAAAAACGTTTAATTGTATTGCTGGACGTAAGGAATGTTGGTTGTTAGACAGCTGATGTCACCCCTCTATACGCGTGTATAAACGATACTTACCTAGGATGGAAACTTCACAAGTTCATATCACTGTCTGAAAAACGATATACAGGATATTAACTTATATTAACATCACCAAGATGAATATAATGTATTGTCTGATAACTCTGTCATTCATGAAGACAATGGTATCTCCTACGTAAATGAAAGCATCGTCTTCTTTGACGGGTTATCAAAATATGGCACTCATATGCTTCCATAGTATACTTTTTGTCCCAGTTGTGTAGTTGGAACAGATCTGTCTGATGTGCTAAACAACATGTAGTCCCCATAAATTAATTATTACTCTGCAAGCCTAAACCCCAAACACAAACGAATGATATCCGTATCAAATGTTTCGCTATCATTAAACAGATGTATATGGGGTACACTATGGGCACGTATTAGAGCCATTTTTGTAAACAGGTATCGTATACCTTGATGATACTTTTCATAATTTGATGGTACTTTTATCTACATATGTGATGTCACAGTCAACGAAGAAAGTATAATTTATTACCGAATTATCGACTTGGACAAATTTTATTGTCGCGTAATAGAAAGTAGTCGATAGAAAAGCCCTTATATTTCTTTTGCCTGGATATGTGAAAACGCTTAAACACTGAGTCAGAAATGGTAAAACAGATTTAAATTTTTCTCCTTAGGCCCTGTTAATGTATATAATTCTAAAAGAGACTTTAGTTACCTTTGCAATATCCATCGGCTATCGTGCAACACTGCAAAACCATCGAACACGTGTTCGTGTAGTTGAACAAAGGGGTTTGTATCCATAGAATACATTGATCTAAACTGACTTGACATGCGAAATGCATACTGGCAAAAATAACTGAATTCCCCAACATAGAATTAGATTAAGATAAGTCTGCTGATATCATACAGCCTTGCGTCCTGACTGACTCCGCATGACCATGTTATCTGAAGTTTACAGATGTCATACTCATGATTAAGAAACACAGACATGCGGATTTCTCAACGAAGCATTAGATAAAGAGATAAGTCTACCAGTGTTATACAGCATTGCGGACCACTTCGAAACCAGTGTGATTTCTCAGCAAAGAATTAGATTAAGAGATACGTTTACTAATGTCATACAGTACTGCGGCCCACTTCCATACCAGAGTGATTTCTCAACGAAGAATTAGATTAAGAGATAAGTCTAGTAATGTCATACAGTATTGCGACCCACTTCCAAACCAGATTGATTTCTCAGTGAAGACTTAGATTAAGAGATAAGTCTAGTAATGTCATACAGTATTGCGGCCAACTTCCAAGAGAGGTTGGGCATCCAATGTTCACGTGACCTCCACCGTCCTGAGGTCCTATTACAGAAGGTAAGTGCAGCTTTACGCCGTAATGAACAGTAACGGTTCTTCTCGGCTTATTACATCTAGTGTTCATTTTAATTACAGAGGTATGGTAAATCAATACATCTCCCAAACGCTCCTTGACTGTACCATTAGCAGCTATTTCTTTCAAGTGAGGGTAGTATTTCCTATGTTTGGATACCGAGTCTTGGGTATGTATCATAAGTGTTTACACGTGTCCAAAACACCGGATTGTGTTTCTTTTATGCTTGTAAATAAAGCAAATTAGCGGTAAACTATGCACCACAGAATGTATTAACACTGAAAACGCAGGCTCCTCTTGAGCGTACTCATACTGGGCAAACGATGATGGAATTATATGCAACGGATGACTTCTCGTAAAACTATGTCGATTCGGGAAAAATACTCCAAATGATAGATGCGGATGAAAAATGTTGTTTGCGATGAAGAATGGTAATAATAGGCATCCAGGTTTTGCTAAATGCCAAAGAATCTGGTGCATGTTGTTTCATGTAATAAGGAATTATGTAGTGATGAATTAATCATATTTGTGCCATTTAATATGTGACCTTGAAGAAATATGTTCATTCCTCTTCCATGTAACGATATATGTGTTGTACTTAATGTCTTGAAGCGCACGTGACGTAATTAGGGGTTTATGAGGTCTCCATTAGTCGTGTATCTACTTGATTGCTTTGTCTGGGACAGTCACGGCGTACAAGGTGCGTACACCCAGTTCATACACTCTTGTTAAACGTCACTTTCCAGTCATTTTATATGGGCCCAGACTAGGTGCATGTCTGTGTCTGTTTCCGTGTCTGTGAGTTTGTTCCTGTGTTGTGGGTTAGTGCCTGTGCGCGTGGTTTTGTTTCCGATTCTGTGTCCACGTGTCCGTTTCTTGAACACATGTCTATTTCAACCCATTTGTACCTGCTTCAGTACTTCAATGACGACTTCGTCTACACGTGTGCTAACGTATCTGTTTCATTATCCGTGTCTGTTCTGATATATTAGTGTGTTTCAATGTGCGTTTCATGGATAAACTCCAAAATGAGTGCCTTTCATATCAAAATGTTTGTTTCATGTCATGTCAGTTTGATGCACATTGTCGATTACGCGTTCAGTGTCTGAATAGTTGTATGTCTGTGTGACTGTTTGTTTCATGCCTGTGTATCTGTTCCAGCGTTCTTGTGTCAGTTACACGTCTCTGTGTTTGTGTCTAAGTCTATGTGACAGTTGCATCTATGCTTCAGATGGGAGTGTCATGTCTCTGTGTTTGATTCACGACCATGTGTCAGTTTCATGTCTAAAGGTTTTTCTTTGAAGGTTGTTGATCTCCATGTGATTGTTACATGTTCTTTTGTCTGTTTCGTGTTCATGTGGCAGTTCCATGTCTAAGTGTCTATTTCCTGTGTCTGTTTCATGTTATTTGTCTTTTTAACACATTTGTGTGTCTGGTTCATGTCAGTGTGCCTGTGTTATGTCTGTGTGTATGTTCCGTGTCTGTGTACCAGTTCCCACGTCTGTGTGGCGGTTTTATCTATAGTCTGTACGTGTGCTTCATATTCACGTGGTAGTTTCATGTCAAAGTGTTTGTTCCGATGTTTTTGTTGTAGTTGTATGTGTATGTGTCTTTTTCAAGTTCGTTTTCTGAAGGCCAGAATTGGTCGACTAACAGATTCTGGTTGTTATTAAGCTTGCTGACTTGGTTGACTTGTCACCGCCGTCATATAGCTGGAATACTGCTGAACGCGGAGTTTTTATGTATCTGTATCATGTTGCCGATGTGTCCTCCATGTCAACATGTCTGTGTCAGGTGTCTACGTCTGTTTCCAATTCTATGTTGCAGTTTCATCTGTCTGTTCCGATGTCTCTGTGGCGGTTTTTGCTTATTTGCTTAACGTGTGTGTGTGTGAGTGTGTGCGTGTGCGTGTGCGCTCGCGTCTGTGTGTGTTCCGCTTTCACGTGGCAGTTACGTAGTCTGTGTCTGTTTCATGTATGTGTACGAGTTTCATGCACGTGTGTGTCCACGCGTGCGTGCGTGCGTGTTTGGGATGTGAGCGTTTTTATCTATAGGACTGTTTCATGCTTGTGTAACTACTTCATGTCTTTGTGTCGGGGTCATTCGCCTGCTTGTTCCATGCATAAACACCAAGAATGTGTCAAACGTCATGTATGTTTCACGTTTACGTGTCTGTTGCATGTATGTTTCACGTTTACGTGTCTGCTTCATGCCTGTGTGTCTGCCGCTGGAACATACGGGCATAGTCGGACATACCACTTGTCTATGTTCGCCTACTGAAGGTTGTCTGTCTCCGTACCTAATTACGTTTCAAGCCTATAGACGTGAAGGTGGGACGAGCCTCAGAGGCATGGCGATGGCGAGAAACACAAACCGTTAGAAAAAAAATGGCCAGTTTTCACAGAGCCCCTTACAACCTGCGCCTAGTTTTGCGTGTATGTGTTGGCAAGTATCTACTGTTTATACACACTACCATTGTGTCTTCAGAAAGATACTTGGTAACACTACATATGCTCATTATGAACAATAAACACTGCCATGTTTCCCATGTAAACATATCACAGTGCCGCAACGCTTGATCCCTGGCAATATCTCACAGACGCCATTCTTAAAACTTGTGTTTATATCATTCGTGTGCATTCAAATAATATCTCGGATTATTATTATAAACAACATGCTTCTCGTTTTGAATTGACATTTCAATACGTTTACATTTTGGAATCTAAGCGATGAAAATAGACAAAACAGCGCTATGGCCAGAGAGTAGTATTTCGTTATTAAATCCGGTAAACTTTGTCTAAATATGCTGTTGCAGAAATGCATTACAATACAAGACATTGGGAAATCAATCTCGCGTGCATGGATAGAGTTGCTTCCCTTTGTATATGCAACCTGCGCCAATTCGGACATGTGTGTTCAGCTTGTCAGTGAGCGTTCATTCTGCTCTCGGAGTCCGGGATCTATCCACCAACTATCGTTGTTGTTTCATATTTGATAATAGGGCATTAAAAAACGATGGCGGGCAGATTTAGACGGCGTTCAGCCATTGTTAAATATTACCTCCTTTCAGCGTGAAGCAGTCCACACTCAGGTCGGGAGTCTGTGAGCAGGTCCCAGTCCAGAATATAGTCCTACATATAATAGATCAGTCTGTGACATATTGCTACATTCAGTAGGTAATGTCATACTGTAACATTCAGTGAAACGGTGTGGGATATATTGCTACATTCAATAGGTCAATGACATACTGCTACATTCAATGAAACGGTATGGGATATATTGCTACATTCAATAGGTCAATGACATACTGCTACATTCAATGAAACGGTATGGGATATATTGCTACATTCAATAGGTCAATGACATACTGCTACATTCAATGAAACGGTATGGGATATATTGCTACATTCAATAGGTCAATGACATACTGCTACATTCAATGAAACGGTGTGGGATATATTGCTACATTCAATAGGTCAATGACATACTGCTACATTCAATGAAACGGTGTGGGATATATTGCTACATTCAATAGGTCAATGACATACTGCTACATTCATTGAAACGGTGTGGGATATATTGCTACATTCAACAGGTCAATGACACAATGCTTCATTCAGTGAAACGGTGTGGGGTATATTACAATATTTAAGTGATAAGACATGGCGTAGCGAAATATTCCGTAAATCCGATATTCAGACGTTGTCAACACGAGCAATAAGGCCTTGTAGAATGTATTGATACATTCAGTAAGTCGACCTACAGATCATAAATGCAGTCACTCCTCTTATACATCGATACATTCAATAAGACAGTATACAATTCATTCCCACATTCACTGCTGTCTAGAAAATCTGGCTAATATCAGTTAACAATTTGTCTAACGCATTGACACAATAAGTAGTTTGGTTAAGAATGTAGTGACAGTTTCAATAAATCTGCCTTGGGTCCCGTTTGATAAAGCCACCATGGCTCTAAGACTGTGTTACAATATATTGCACAGAACAATCTTAGCGCAGCAGCAGCAATGATTGTAACTCCAGTAGTCTCCCACGACCTTCAGACAGTCTTTGCCCTAAGATCGTTTTGTGCAAGCGGGCCCTGGAAGTACGGCAGTTGTGGTGCTACGATAGTTTTTTTGAGACGACGCCCTGGCCCCAGTACTGCGTAACACCGACGGTGGTGCCATACACTGAATGATGACAAGATGCATCTGTAGACAGTAAACACGTAATGGCGTCCTGGCTGTTGAGACCAGATAGCATAATTGGCACTGTGCACGTACGTATAGCCGTATCAATATCGGTCATATATTACGCCTTGCTTTAGTATATTTTTATAGTAATCTGTTGGGGGCGCTGTACTATTAAATTATAGATGTGTAAATAACGCTCAAGTGATTTACTTTGAAATTGTTGTGAAGTCTCGCCCAGTGAGGCGAGCGGGATTGCTAGTTCGCAGGGCGTATAAACTTCAAATAACCATTGTGCCGATTAACAGCCTGTGAAGAATGTGTAGAAATCCCCAAGAGGGTACACCAGCGATTTGGTACTTAATTCTGATGCCCGAACCACCAACAAAGATAATCTACAGCTTACGTATATGAAGAACTATGTCAAACTGCTTCTTTTCGTACTTTCTGTCTGCCAATCACTCCCCCCACCTCCTCACCAACCTACCGACGCCCTTCCCATCTTCACAGAACTCTGACCCTATCCTATCCCTCTTATCCTGACAATATCCACACACCAGTGTCCCCTTCCTCGCCTGACAACATTTCCACTTTACCGTCACCCTCTTTTCCTGACATGCCCATCGCCTGCAACCACCTCTGAAGACAACTCGCCTTCCTCGCCCCCATCACACACACACGCACACCACTTAAGACCCCTACACCATGCCCTCACCTAGCCCTAATCTCCAAGAGCTAATCTCCCACCCCTAACGCACCCAGATAGCTACCACGCCGTCTCCTTTGATCAAAAACTCCTACAAAACATTAAGTTTTAGCTTCCAGGTTGACAAGAGATCCCGCTGTATGACACGGGATTAATCCCAGTTTGAATTAGCGTTAATCCCCCGTCAAAGGCGTGATCCCTTGAGGGGTAAAGGAGGGTAGAATTCGACAACTTCATCAGCTGTGAAATACATATCGTTTAAATCTGTCTCATATTAATCCCATACAACTAACGTGAATTAATGATACACGATCTTGTAGGTAATAAGCCTAATCCCTTTTTGGTCCCTGTTAAGAGGATCTCTGGTGATTATCCTCATACAGTAAAGCACCGCTGAGATTTTGTCTGGGTAACAGTTACACCGTACTTCAAAGGTATTCAGTGTAATGGAGGCCAATTTCGAAGTGGCTTCTTGCTGTTGGCAATTAAATACGCGTTTCCAGCAATATCTTTCAGTTTGTCTGTTTCAAACTAAATACAACTACAATGTCTGAAGACAATACTTTTGATGCCCCATGAAAATGTTTTGCAACTTACATAGTTATTCGACAACCATATAAAAAAATAACCATAGGAAGACACTCTCTTTATTGTGTTTGATTTTAATCAATGTAATACATCACTGTAAGTATTATGGATAAAAAGTTGTTGTTAAATATATACGTACACAGTGTCATGTTTCCCATCAAACATTAACTTCCAAGATAAGAACACTCACAAGTCTAGTTTTAACTGAAAAAGAACCCAAACGTAATTTGGTTCAACTGAATGAATATGTTATGCTGTGTGTGTTATAAACTGGCATTTGTGTTTGAAAACTATGGCAAGCATTTTCTGAAGCTGAAATAGAACGTTTCAAATGTGAGTTAGCAGACTAACGCTTATTCTCTGAATACATATAATTTTCTCAGAAACAAACAATTCCTTTCAAATTCAAAAGGAGCCTTTGTGAGATAGGAAATCTTGAACCTGAAGATGCCAAACTTGTTTCAGTTGCTCAGCATTACAGGCAGGGCTGACGGGGAAATGATGTGTGACAGGAGCTGTAAAACAGATTAAGGGTATGTATATTTGAAAATGGTAGATCAGTGTGTAACCTTCAATGTTCACTAAAACTCAGTGCTTATAACCTTGATCAAGAACTGACAGTGGTAATATCAGCGAGCCTTGTGTTGATCGTGATCATGATCATGATCATTGTACTGATGAAGATAAAGGTAAGGATATCATGAAGAACAAGGAGGAATAAGGGGAAGACGAAGAGAAGACTACAGAAGACGAAACTATCCTTGGTGATGATGGTGATTTGTACTGATGAACTGGGAAATTGCTTGTTACTCCGCATGAGCTTGAGGTTTAAATTATTAAATTGTGACTGACAAAATGACCGTCTCCTGTCTTCTCGCACCCATCCTCAGAGACGCAGCTACTGTCTGATTCATAATAGTTGTCTCAATGGTTAGACATTTCCTTTGTAGATCGTTATTCCCACCGTCACTCAAATGAACACACAACTGAGGCAATGAAATATACATGTATTTGGCGGATTCGTGTATTATTTACACCGTGGCTAGTACTCCAGGAAACGTATTGTGTCGAAAATCGCTAAAGAGCGTACGGCTTTCTCACAAATGAAATACATTTCAAAAACTCACCAGACCAAAATGATGGTTTGTCTTACCTTTGAAATATACATGCGTTGTAGGCGACAGGTGGTATTGATCACAATAGCGTTCATGTGTTTTACGACAATCTGAATTTCTTGCAAAATTGACGATTATATAGTTTTACGCTGCACTCAGCAATATTCCAGCTATATGGCGGTGGTCTGGAAATAATTGAATCTGGAACAGACAATCCAGTGATCGACAGCATATGTTTCCATCTACGCCATTGGAATATGATGACACGTCAACGATCCCGATCCCATTAGTCACCTTTTACAAGAATGACGTGCTGATGACGAATTCTAACCCGTACTTTTCCCGGACAAAGTAATTCTACATATGAACAAAACAAAGAAGAAATATCTACATGTGAACAAGGAATTATCACAAATGAACGAAGCAATTTTGCATGTGATGGGGGATTTTATATATGATAGAAATGATTTCACAACGGAACAAAGAAATTCCCAGACGAACAAAGCAATATATACACATACACGATGGAATTCTACATACGATTGTTGAAATATCAACATATGGTCGAGAGAAATCTGCTTGTGAACGAGAAATAATTGCACGTGAACAAGGAATTCGACATATCAGTAATGTCAACATAGAAACAAAGGAAGTATAAATAGAATTATACAAATAATTACCTACGATCAAAGCAGTCTAATTATGATCGAAGAAATATCTAACAATGAAAGAAGGAATTCTACATATGAACGGAATAATTCTACATATCTATTTGAAGTAACTGCACAAAGCAATGTGCACATATTAACAAAGCAATTTTTTGTTCATGCAAAAAGAGGTTTCATTGTTATCAAGAGGATGAAATTCTATGAACAGTTCAGCTAAAGATGTTTTAAATCTCAACAAGTCATAGCAAATGCGATGAATGTGGTGTTCCATAGACTCAGATTATATGGTGGTGGTCTGTAGACAACGTGGACAGTACAAGAGGAGGTGGTTGATAGCATGAGCGACGATGTCGTCGGAGTATATAAAACACATCAAGCGAAGTCATATGCTGTAACCACACGATGCCTAGACGTGGATGTCCCTTCTAGACCATAAATAAACACATCAAGCGAAGTCATATGCTGTAACCACACGATGCTCAGACGTGGATGTCCCTTCTAGACCATAAATAAACACATCAAGCGAAGTCATATGCTGTAACCACACGATGCTCAGACGTGGATGTCCCTTCTAGACCATAAATAAACACATCAAGCGAAGTCATATGCTGTAACCACACGATGCTCAGACGTGGATGTCCCTTCTAGACCATAAATAAACACATCAAGCGAAGTCATATGCTGTAACCACACGATGCTCAGACGTGGATGTCCCTTCTAGACCATAAATAAACACATCAAGCGAAGTCATATGCTGTAACCACACGATGCTCAGACGTGGATGTCCCTTCTAGACCATAAATAAACACATCAAGCGAAGTCATATGCTGTAACCACACGATGCCTAGACGTGGATGTCCCTTCTAGACCATAAATAAACACATCAAGCGAAGTCATATGCTGTAACCACACGATGCTCAGACGTGGATGTCCCTTCTAGACCATAAATAAACACATCAAGCGAAGTCATATGCTGTAACCACACGATGCCTAGACGTGGATGTCCCTTCTAGACCACCATAAATATAGCATTGTTAGGTTCTATTCCACCTCAGGCGTGTGATCGGTATAGGTCGTGTAAGGCTAATGTGCATATATACACATAAATTATGTATGTACTAATATTTGTTCTACGGGGAGCCATTCCATGCAGCAATAGCCTTACCTCCCACACACCATCTGAAGAAAGGCCTGCCAAACATGTTTAAGTCGGTCTGTTAATGCTTCGCTGTGTGCAAATATTGTCGGTCGAAGAACAAACGGATGAAAAATGAATATAAACGGAAAACATGAAAAAGAACACATAGAAAGAATCAAAAGAACATTTGATATTTGACAGACAAAAACACATCGATGCAGATGTGCAATTAACAAAAATCATTTTAATATACGTTGAGTATCGTCTCGATCAAATCTTTAGACACATTTGTGCATGGTAATCACACATGCCTATATATATGCATCGGCCTTGAAACTGTTTCACAATGTTATTGCGTCAAATTAGTATTGAATTTCTTCTAACGATTCTGTATCACTTGTGTAAGGCGTTAGGTGGTTCATGAATAGAACAAAATAAGGATATAAAGGAGCAAGTTTCATCAATAGTGCTTAGACATCCAAAACATTCTTATGCATTATTGATGGTGTTTCGACTCAGTAAGCTAGGCCCCGTGGGGTTGCCAGCACGTGAAGCATATCAATATCAACGACAATAGACTACACTATCTGGTTAACACTGCCATCGTCAAACTGTTCGTGCTGACGTAATGTCAAGCTGTGAATGAACGTTCTCAAAAAGTACACAAAAACTTCAGGTGCATTATCCGAATGTGTTCTTAAACAAAATCTGTCAAAATACACAAGGAAAAACAATGAATGAGCGAGTTCGGTTTTAAGTCGATTTTAGCAATATTCTACGGGGTACACCAGAAATGGGATTCACATATTGTACCCTTAAGGGGGAATCGAACCCGAGTTTACTGGCCTACCGGCTCCAAAGAAAGATAAGTCAGGCTTTTTATTCTCCTGAACCTACATGTTACGTTTGAAAACATTTACGTGTGACATCAATTTAATGTTGATAAATGTCATTGAATGTAATGTTAATGAAAAATCAATTTTGGTTATTGTATTTGAATATGAATAAGAACAGATAATAGTCAAAGCTGAAGGCCAACCGGTTCTATACGAACTACTAAAACACACACCACCCGGTGCACGAGTGTGTAAAACAGCATATACAAATGCCCCCGAGCCGACACCAGGTGTTCGACAAATGATGAGAGTGTTCTTCCCACACAATTCGCAAAAGAAAGTAAGGGTTTTTTTCCTATTGGCCCTGAGGGATTCGAACCAAGGAACATAGGTATCCCGCAAGAGATTCAGCAGTGCGAATTACGGTACCATTTACGACAGCCACTCATGCACGTACACTCTAGAATGTGCACATTACGAGACATCTAGTATGCATAGAGACACTTGCACCTGATGCCCTAATCATTCAGAGTAACATTTCTTCATGTATCTGAAAGTAAATAATAAATAATTTCAATATGAATAATGAGGAAACACACCTACATTGTTTCAGCACCTATGGTGGAATGGATGTTTTATGTCCAGTCGAAAGGATACTGTCCTACTGTAACGAAAGAAAAAAAATCTACTACCTACAAGGCCCAATCCCCTTGTTATGCAACGTGGCATTGTTATTCGATTAAGAAGTTTATCGTTAGTTGACAATATCGACTTCGAAGGCAAATGTAATTTATCATTCAGATGACTTGCTATTTTTCAGAACCTTTATCTTTGACTGCTAATATCCCGTGTGGCCAGTGACGCTTGATAAAGGAGGGAAGGCTATCAGCATCCCCCTGTCAATCACGCAACACCTATTAGTCAATTTAGCTTATCATCCCGATGAAACGAACAACCGGCTCGACGAATTACCGACGGTGTATCCGACAGATGGTTTTGCTGCCATGGATGCCGACCTCAGTGAACTGTATACAGGCAACACTAACGTGTTTTCTTTACCCTCTGTTTTTGAAAGGAAATAAACTCATGTGCACAGCTAGTATAATTTAGTGCAGATTTCAGCTGTAGAACGGCTAAGAGTTCTCACTTGTCGATAGCTGTCAATCACCTACGTCAGCGTGTCACAGCGTGGCGCTATGAATTAGTGCGTCTGGATGAATGGAACCGTGCACGGGAAAGTTAAAAGTGCTACGATCCATACTCAGATGGACTATTTCTGCATGATACCCTGTGATATGTAACCGGTAAAACCATTTATTTCCTAAATCAGAAATCCCCTCTGTGCGACTCTCTTTGTCATGTATAAGTTTGTCTTTATGGATCACTTTGAAACAGTAGTGGTACTAGGTGTTGGCGAAAACATGAGTATACCCTGTCATTCAGTTGTTCAACAATGTGTAGACTAACGTCTCTGAAAATACATGTATATAATTTTTATTAGCACAATTAAACACACTTAACTTGAAAATGAGCCAAGTGAGACGAGAGGTTCAGGCCACATCTGAGGAAATCCGAACATCATTTTGGGCTTTAGCACTGAAGGCAAGGCTGAGCAGCAAGGAAAATAATATCGTTCTTGGACAGACTAAACAACATAGTGCAATTAACATGTGAAAATATATTAAACATCGATTTTGTCAGAATTTGAATTACCCTTCATACTTTTTAAACGTTTTACTAACGCCGTCGATGTGGAAACATTGATCAAACAAACCGTGACCAAGACCCGTATCTGGCTATTTTAAATCGTCTGAAAGAGAGTATTTTCGATTCTATCTGAAAAAGTTTAAAAAGATAGAAAACAAATTCTGGAGTAGAAACCGACAAAGGAATCGAACCAGGACCGCAAGTGAACGTCATACCACTGACGTCTTTGGAAATATAATATACAAGTATGCGTTGTTAGAAATGACAGGGACTTGTTGCATGAGCGGGCAAACTCTTTATTTTCCACGTCTTCTAAGACAGACCCACCATTAACGTTACATTCAAACGTCGAACCTCAGCATAATTTACCGATATATCATTTTTTCAAACTATTCTCTAAGGAAATCGAGATCGTAAGTTTGGAAAAAAGTGACCCATTAAAAACTCGTGGAAATTCCTAAAGACCGTTTTAGACGGAAAGTCGAAATTTCTCTATTTGTTTTGAAGGAATTGGCAAATTTGAGACTTTGAGCAAAGTAAAATTAAACAAGGAAGACTGAAGGTAAATTGTGGGTTTGGAAAGTTGCAGTCTTCAAGAATGTATAAATAAACGTTTACGTTTCAGGTCGTTGAGATTCCTAGCTTCTTTCTTCTCGTGATGATGAATGTTTAAAAACGAGTTAACAAGAATGCTGCAACTCTACTCCTATAAACAAACACGCACTGTCAGATAAACACAATGGTCCTAGCTGAAGTCAATCACTTGTACAGTGAATTGACGTGGCCTCAGGGTTGTCTGGGACAAAACAGTAATGGTTGCATAGTCGATCCAAAACCGTTCAGGATAATCACAAGAAATATTCTCCCCAATTTGAAAGGAAACGCTTCAGTTAGTTTAAAAAATCCTCAGTGTGGGGATCGGGCACGTTAACACATGTATTTGTTTAAACCTGATTACGTAGAAATGACCAAATTGTGAGAGGATTGTAATATTTGAAACATGTTTCATAGAGAACAAGGTGATATGGACTTTGGATGGCTGTATAGAAGACTAGCCTGCTGATACAAAGATAGACCAACTCTTAGTCTGTGAATAGTAGTATTTTGATAGTAACACACAGACCCATGTACATTGAGCCCCAGGGAGGCCAGAGATACGGAGCCTGAACCTGAAGAAATCTAGACTTGCTTCAATTGGGGCCTTAGCATTGCAGAGAGGGCTTCTAAGCACGGAAAATTATGTGGTTCAGGGGCTGTGAGACAGGCTAATACAAAGAGGCAAGCACGTGGTTTCTTATTACGGAGAATGATCTCGGAGATTTAAAGAACGCTTCCGGAGAACCCGTTTTCACACTCGGTACGAGACTGAACCAATGAAGTTAGGGCAGCGAACGTGAGCAGGACTGTCGTTTAGTCGCAGAAATAAAGTTATAAAATGTGTATCTACAAAACAAACTGACGCCGAGAAGAATCCTTGATTCCTAAAGCAATCTTGACTTACCAAAGCATTCTAGACCAGAGTAGGACTCATTGTGTCTGGGAGGCAGAATAACCCCATGCATGCCTGTAATGAAATTCGAATTATTCTTGGGAATTTTATCAGTGATTCTAAGGAATTTGACCTATGATCCTGGGAAAATAAAGACTAATTCTGTGAAAGCTAACATCTGAATCATAACATTTAACGGAAACTGACTTGATTCTAAGGAAAGAAACACTTGTAAAATTACACAAAGCTTTCAGGAATCTCAAAAAGACGGTTCACGTGCTAATCGGGTCAGACATATGATGAACTCTGGGATGGACACGACGGGACCCACCCCTACCTAACCTCCCCCGTACCACACGACACACTGCCCCTGTTTCCCTGCCCATCTGTTGAGGAACAGTCCAAGTATATCGTACAATAATAAACTTGTCTTCTCTTGGTGTGCAGCAGCGCTCTACATACTATCAGTTTGTAAATACACGGGCGGGGGGATATCGCGTGAACTAGATAGACAATATTTACTTAAACCGATAAAACGCTTGATAATTTTTGACTTTGCTTTTTTACCTTCAAAGAGGAAAATTCTAGTGGAAGTTGCCGTTTCCGTGCTGCGTGGCCGAAAACAAAGGAGAAAGTTTATGTAAAGTCTCAGCTTACACATGCTGCTGTTATTGGCCAGGATTTCTGAAGAAGCTTATATTTCATCCGTGGATCCATGACTGTATATATACCTGCAATGTACAATCGTGTCAATAACTAGAGTGCAAGGTGTGCCCCGCTGCGTATTTCAGTGTTATGGTGTACCGCTCCTCATTTTCCACGAAAACAACACTGTAATGTTATCAACAACCATGGTATAATGACTTTGTTGCGCTGTTAGACTAGTTATTTACCTCTTTATGTATCAATATTACGTCAACCTTGTCATTCATACCAGCCATCAAGCAATTATATTCTGAAGTGATAAATGATTTTAAAAGTGAATAACTTGTGTATTTCTTGCCACCTACTGAACACCACGTTTTAGTTTTGACATGGCACGCAATTAATGTTTTTCAAACATAATATTGTAAATTGATAATATTGGTGTTTGTAATGTGAAAACACGGGTCCGCGTTTTATGTCTGTCATCCCATTACTCACTTGTGTCGTAACGGTAGACGTACGTTCCAGTTGCAAGCATTCTCCGAAAACACCCTGAAATTATATAATTGCGGGTTGGAATAAGCAGATCAACACCACTGAGATTACACAAATCTGTACAAAGAGATTTACGTGCGATACTGGCCACAATCCACGACTTGAACAGCTCAAGTGAAAGGTACTGCGTCACCTGCCTACTCAGGGTTGCAAAGTGCTGACCTTGCAATTGTCTCAGCGTCAGTATACAAGTATTGAGTGGAGTTACTCAGTGGACTTATTAGACTTGTGGGAATATTGTAATTTATAAGGTTTAACGAAACAGACGGCAATGCTTGTCGTGCATCAGTTTGTTCAGTAACGTTTTAGCCAGTCGACCAAATGATTCTCACTTCAAGAAGAAGATGCTGTTATCCATGCTAAGCAAAGGATAAATTGTGATAAATTAAATATAACAGAAGAATAGTTTATCATAGTGTTACATTCTACATAGATTAGCCTTGCTCCCAAATTGTAGTGAATGCTGAACCTATGGATATATAGTAATTCTGTCCTTTAAAGAGGCAAGTCTAGATAAGGTCATTTTTCAAAATACCATTTAAACTATGAAGTATTACCTTAGAGACTTGTGCAAGTCTATAAATAGATGTAAATAATTTTTTGTCCTAACTGAAAAACAATATGAGCACCTGGTACATTTAACGTTTGTGAGACTTCGTTTATATTACAAAAAATATTACATTTTACAGAATGATATATCGAGGTGTAATGTGATCTATACGATGCATCCACATCGCTGTGCATCTCACAATGAATACAACATACTGCATATCACATATTACATTGCATTCTGTTTGTATGCGTATTTGAAGTCATTCAGATCTAACTAAATATTAGTTTATATACACACTGACATATATGGAAATACAAACATGCAAGTAGATGTCATAGTCAAGACTGACGCTCATATCCTTACAACTACTCACTCACTTCGATACCTTACACACTCATCTAGCAATATCCCTCATTTCCAGCCCGGCCACCGACTCCCCCCGCCCACAGAATCGAGTTCAGTGTTGCCTGGTATTATGTGTTCAAATGCTTTGAGAGAAAAAGTATAAAGTGTTCCCAAATTTGAGAAACTTGAGACCGACAAACATGTATTTTTATGAAGCCTAAAGGAACTATATAGCAAAGATGGGGAAAGCAGAGGATGCTAGAGTTAAGAAGGGACACTGTAAGTTAGGCCTATGGTTCCACTATCTTTTCTCATGACGAAAAAACGTCACCGTTGGGAGTAAGTGTCCCACACAAGGCGAACAGTCTCACGGCGAAAAGACGCATGGTGAACACATGTACCTAGAGTAACTGTCACACCCCCAGGGAGACAGGGTAACTGTCACACACGGGGAGATAGGGGCGGGGTGTACTCTAGCACACGAGGCGAACAGTCAGTCACACAACAAGAAGACAGTTTTCGGTGAACACATGCCCCCAGCTCAGTCACACACCCGGGGAGACAGGGGCGATATCCGCTATCAGACTTTAGAAGAAGTAACACGCATATAGAGATAGCTGTCGGTGAAAAATACTAACAGTATACAGTACACTGTACTTTTGTCTGGAGCTCTTCATAGGGCCTTCGCCCATGAGACTGGCTGATCCATACAGGCTGGACTCTGTTGATTCTGGAAAACATGATGTCTACCATGAGAATGGAGTCTGATTTGTTGGCACAAAGTCAGTGCAGCACAGAGAAATATTAAAAAGTACAGAAGAACATTTGGGTTGATGAAGAACAAACGGAATGTCAGGCATGTCAAGTACATGTAGAACATTCAGTGATGTGCAGTAGAACATTCAGTTAGTATACTATTCAGGCAGATCAAGTAGAGGATGCAGTGACGCAGTGGAACATTATATAAATCAACAGGTAGACACAGTACAATATTCAACGATGCAATAGAATATTTGGATAGATCAAGTATAGGACATTCAATAATGCAGTAGAATATTTGGATAGATCAAGTATAGGACATTCAATAATGCAGTAGAATATTTGGATAGATCAAGTATAGGACATTCAATAATGCAGTAGAATATTTGGATAGATCAAGTATAGGACATTCAATAATGCAGTAGAATATTTGGATAGATCAAGTATAGGACATTCAACGATGCAATAGAATATTTGGATAGATCAAGTATAGGACATTCAATAATGCAGTAGAATATTTGGATAGATCAAGTATAGGACATCCAATAATGCAGTAGAATATTTGGATAGATCAAGTATAGGACATTCAATGATGCAGTAGAATTAGAACATTCAGTAGAACATAGTACAAGATTCCGGTAGGCGTAAAATATCCATGTGGTTTAGATAGAACATAAATAACGATTTATTACAATATTTATGATGTTTTAGGTATTGCAGTAGACTGTTGAAAGACACGCCCAATTAACATCTGTAGGTAAAGATTTCACAGTCCAAACCCAATCACAGTCATCGATGAATTCATAGCTACAATGTTATTAACGAACGTTGATTACATCGAATTCGTAATACAATACAAACGATTGTTTATTTCGCCCAAAACAATGTGGTCATGCGGACACATTCAGCATAGAAAACAATGAATCACCAAAGATTGTATTCAAGTAATGCCTTTACGTCCTTCTATCCCACTTTACGGTGTTCTCAAAGCTATCGGGCGGCATTTAGGTACATCTCGTGCGACCCCGTTTGATGTTGGGGTGCGATAGGCACACCGTTGTTCAGGATAGTACAACCGTGCCTAACGTCATGAAAAGCAATTAACAAAGTCTTTACATACCCTAACGAGTTTGCAATTTAATCCCATTTTTTTATCACCCTACTACTTCGCGAACTACTAAAAGGGCCAGGTGACAATACCTCAGCATGCGGCGAGCTGCAACTCAAAAGACACTTTTTGTACTCTCTGAACTGTTTCATTTATACTGTAATCAAACTATTTATCATGTTCTATGTAACCCCGAAACCGCCGTGCCGCTCACGAGGTCTCAGGGTGACATGTTAATGTGAGGATTATTTTGGATAAGTTATAAAATCTGTAGTGTTTTAACGGGATATAATTCCACTGATATTGTATAAGCCTCGAATTGGTAATTTATTTTTGATGAACATGGGTGATTCTGTTTGTAGTGCCAAGTTCTATTGTTCCGTGATTGACGCGTGTTAAACCAAGGATTATATACCGTGTGTGCTACCCCACACCGACTAGATCAAAAATATTATTTATCTAATCATAAAATGCATTAATCAAAATGTAACATGCGTGCAAAGAGTACAATGATTATGGCACTCAAATACATTTATTACATTCGTTGTAACAATTTCGAATTCATTTCGCTTGTTTAAAAACCGAGGGCACCAATTTTGTTTTATAAAAATAGTATACTTTGTGGGCTTTAATTATTTGTGTCACTATTACTACTGGCGCGTCTACTACTACTATTGCTGCTACTACTGCTACTACTACCATTACTACTATTGCTGCTACTGCTGCTCCTACTACCACTACTGCTATTGCTGCTACTACTGCTACTACTGCCATTACTACTATTGCTGCTACCACTGCTACTACTACCATTACTACTATTGCTGCTACTGCTGCTCCTACTACCATTACTGCTATTGCTGCTACTGCTGCTACTACTACCATTACTACTACTGCTGCTACCACTGCTACTACTACCATTACTGCTATTGCTGCTACTGCTGCTCCTACTACCATTACTACTATTGCTGCTACCACTGCTACTACTACCATTACTACTACTGCTGCTACTACTGCCATTACTGCTATTGCTGCTACTACTGCTACTACTGCCATTACTACTACTGCTGCTACTACTGCCATTACTACTATTGCTTCTACTACTGCTACTACTGCCATTACTACTATTGCTGCTACTACTGCTCCTACTGCCATTACTACTATTGCTGCTACCACTGCTCCTACTACCATTACTACTATTGCTGCTAATACTGCCATTACTACTACTGCTGCTACTACTGCCATTACTACTATTGCTGCTACTACTACCATTACTACTACTGCTGCTACTACTGCCATTACTACTATTGCTGCTACCACTGCTACTACTGCCATTACTACTATTGCTGCTAATACTGCTCCTACTACCATTACTACTATTGCTGCTACTGCTGCTACTACTACCATTACTACTATTGCTGCTACCACTGCTACTACTGCCATTACTACTATTGCTGCTACCACTGCTACTACTACCATTACTACTATTGCTGCTACTGCTGCTACTACTGCCATTACTACTATTGCTCCTACTACTGCTACTACTACCATTACTACTATTGCTGCTACTACTGCCATTACTACTATTGCTGCTACTACTGCTACTACTGCCATTACTACTATTGCTGATACCACTGCTACTACTGCCATTACTACTATTGCTGCTACTACTGCTCCTACTACCATTACTACTATTGCTGCTACCACTGCTCCTACTACCATTACTACTATTACTGCTACTACTGCTACTACTGCCATTACTGCTATTGCTTCTGCTACTGCTCCTACTGCCATTACTACTATTGCTGCTACTACTGCTCCTACTGCCATTACTACTATTGCTGCTACCACTGCTCCTACTACCATTACTACTATTGCTGCTAATACTGCCATTACTACTACTGCTGCTACTACTGCCATTACTACTATTGCTGCTACTACTGCCATTACTACTATTGCTGCTACTACTACCATTACTATTACTGCTGCTACTACTGCCATTACTACTATTGCTGCTACCACTGCTACTACTACCATTACTACTATTGCTGATACCACTGCTACTACTGCCATTACTACTATTGCTGCTACTACTGCTCCTACTACCATTACTACTATTGCTGCTACCACTGCTCCTACTACCATTACTACTATTACTGCTACTACTGCTACTACTGCCATTACTGCTATTGCTTCTGCTACTGCTCCTACTGCCATTACTACTATTGCTGCTACTACTGCTCCTACTGCCATTACTACTATTGCTGCTACCACTGCTCCTACTACCATTACTACTATTGCTGCTAATACTGCCATTACTACTACTGCTGCTACTACTGCCATTACTACTATTGCTGCTACTACTGCCATTACTACTATTGCTGCTACTACTACCATTACTACTACTGCTGCTACTACTGCCATTACTACTATTGCTGCTACCACTGCTACTACTACCATTACGACTATTGCTGCTGCTGCTGCCACTACTGCCATTACTACTATTGCTGCTACTACTGCTCCTACTGCCATTACTACTATTGCTGCTACCACTGCTCCTACTGCCATTACTACTATTGCTGCTACTACTGCTCCTACTGCCATTACTACTATTGCTGCTACCACTGCTCCTACTACTATTTTTTCTATTACTACTATTTCAACTATTGCTCCTACTACTGCTAACTATTCCTACTGCTGCCACTTCTACTGATACACCTATTCTTCTACCACTACTGTCAATTCTACTACTACATCGGCTACTACTACAACGACGTTCACCACAACTACTACGACCACAACAGGTATAGTACCCCTGCTCCTCTTCTTTAGCCAAATTAGTACTCTGTTTATTTTAACGTCTCCTACCCAATCAGGGGGATATTTTACCTACTTTAAGGTACTCCTTAATTGCGAAAATATGTTCAGCGGAACAAATCCCCACTTTTTTCTCATCAGAAAAGTATGAGAATATGACATCAGTTGTGAGAAACATTGAAAATCCGTTCACAAACGATGATGTAGCGAGACCTACAGGCGTCTTTGGTATTTTCACGAGAAATTCGCCGTGCCATGGCCGTGAAATGGAGCATAGTAGTATGTTTTCATCGTAAAGTATAATGTATACTTCGTTTAATACATATCCTATGGTTCTTAATGCATACTTACATTTTGGTGTTTTAGTTAAATAACATTTAGAGAACAAGAAAAGAGCCATGAACTTCGGCGGCGGTAACATCATCATCTCCTTGAAAACAGACAGATCACAACCACCTGGACTAGAGAGGTAACTAGTACCACCTGATGTTAAGTGGCCATGGCGAAGAGGAGAGGTAACTATTTCTGACGATTTTAACAAAGATTTTAGCGTAAACAACATAACATGCCCAATCCCCTGGTCACTAGATTCAACGTGCTCTGCAGTTTTCTATAGGGCATGCCAAGTGTGGGGTGTTCCATTGATACATGTTTCTACGATATGTTGAATTGAATCAAAGGAGAAGGGGGAGGGGGGCTAAACCGTTGACTTGCCGTTTGCCATTTCTTCTGGCGGCCTGCATGAAAATCCGTAAGTATGAGATAAATCAGCACTCACTCACTCACTCAATCAATCAATCACTCAATCACTCCGGCATTCGAATGTGTCGAAATTTAGCCCAAACTAGGAAACACTATTAAATTTAGTACCTCGTTACACCAAAATCTACCAATAAGGAAGCGATTTCAAAACCTTGTGAACTGACATCATTTCATTTTATGTCAACTACAAACAAAGAATATTTACATTATATATGACACGACTGAAATATATGTTTCTTGAAAAATCACGCCCTTGTCCTTTATTCTCAGGGACTATACCTCGCCTGTGGTAAGCAATACCCCACTATCATATCCCTCATTGTTGCAACCCGACGAGCCTCTAGATGTGGCTTCAGATTGTCTCCGATTCCATTAACAGGCTACAATGTAGATCTACATACATAGATAAAGCCACGTAGACAAAACAAGGAATGGGTCTGGACACATCATGCAACTTAACCCTCATTCACTCAGATAGTAACGGTTATAAGTATGTGTTGATTGTATGTGCTCTAGCGTGGCAAATACCGTTACAATGTTGCCCATCTCCACTAACGGGCTTCATGAACACATACCTACTGTAATAATTCAATATCATATTACTTATACATATATTAGGATCGCTCACGAAGCAATCTGGACGTGTGGTCTGGAATTTTTATCTGATGGCGAAGATGCCCAGTGCGAAATCACTGGACCGGAAAGAAGAAAGAAATCCGTCACGTCAACCCTGACAGTAAGACGGGGCCTAGTTTAACTGTAAAGATAGTACAAAGAAAATATGGCAAGTGTGTACTTGCCTCTAACAGCAGGATATTATTCTTTGGTTACGTTTTTAATTTTAGATAAACGAAAAGCTGGACTTCAATGTACCAAGTGTGTCCTTTTCAGAAATATTTGATTATTCTTTATCTTGCTTCAGTACCTCGGGCATGAATTCTATTTTTTCGTTAAAAAAGACAAACATGTTTTATCGTGTTCCAGTTGAAATAGGCCTATTGCTTTGGTATGCTACTTAGTATATAAATAATGTTTATCTCGAAAAGGAAATTACCATATTTATCGAAATGTGATATCACATAGTATAATTATTAGTATAATGTTATTTTGTATCAAATCCACCGTTACGAGTTCTGCATAATTAGTGTTTCATTTATTAAATGAAAGATTTGAAACTTGAAAACCGTACGTGCGTCCAAAATAGTCAGGTTCATATTTAAAGTATAACACGAGCTACTTAGTCGTCTAAAGCGCCGACAGTTGGCTGAGATGCTGTGCCAATGTTTGTAGGGAACCTTGAAGTTCCAACTGATTATCTGCCTTGGTTTCTGGGTTTACAAGCATCATACCAATTCCATATCAAACCAACACGCTTAACTCTTCATAACGGCATTAAACCATTTCTTTCAACGTATATGTAGAATGAAAGCCAGAGAATAACCAGACTCGATTATCAGCAGAAACAGATTTTGTTGACGGTAAACGGCTGAACAAAGGTGACAATTATATGAATGAATAACTGAAAAGCAATGACACCAGGTGTTGTTGGACATCGGCTATGACATCAGCCGTTCACTGAAGATTACTATAGGTTCGTGTATCTAGTGTATAACATATCTGAAAGACTGAAACTATTTATTCCGACAAGAGACTAAAACTATTACTATGTATGTATGTATGTATGTACAGCTGCTTAACACATGTAATACACATAAAATATCCACTCCAATATAGAGCAGTGATGGCAAAAAAACTGATCAAGATACGTCATGCCAGGGCTAAAACCCAGCACCTCACGCCTAACCCTGTGTAATTAATTGCTTGAAATGATGTGTTATATCCCTCGATAATCTCACGATACATTTCAAGTTAGCTACCTATTGAACGGCACATGAGCCTTGCACACACCCGGACCATATGCCAGCTGAAGATGTCTGCACCTCATTAGATATGGTGCATGATCACTGAATTTTCAAGTAGGAAGATTTATTAGACTAATTTCAGTGTACAAATAACCAAGCTGTCAATCGTCGATGTCGACTGTGTATCCACTGTAAATGGGTACCAGGTGGGGTATCAAACCTTCGAACGGTGAACAGTCGGTGAAACGGTGAAACAGAGCTCTGTGCGTATGGGTTTTTCTTCCTTCTTTTTTTCTGTTCGTAATTATCAGAATGGTGTTCCTTCTAAACCCAAGTTATTCCCTATTTAATGTAGAGAATACTAGTGGATGTGTTTTTGTAGAACCAACCTCTATCGTACTGTACACATATCTCACTTACTTCTTAACGCAATGATCATAATCTACATTATACTCCGATTCTACTACTACATAACTAAACATACACGCCTGACCCAATATTAATCCTTGTCGACAACCGACTCATCAACCGTTTGCATCCACCAGATTCCTTGTCCCTGCTCAACTGTTCATTTTCCCTCCTCTGCCTCTGTGTCTACCTTACCCTTGTCCAGCTCGAGCCGTTCTCCTGCCCTAGTCTCTAAACCTAAGTCCATACAGATCCCTAACCTTACCAGTACCACGCCCTACTATACACTACCCTCTATCCCTACCACAACACAACTCCCAAACATTGCCCCTACAATACCCTCAATCCCTACCACAACACAACTCCCTAACCTGTCCATACCCAAGCCCTACCCTACTTCATCCATTTTCACCGCCATTTAGCTGGAATATAGCGCGTTGAAAAACTAAACTCACTCACTACTCCTTTTCTGCATCCTTTTTCCCTATCCTCATTCCATTCAGACCCCTGCCTAGGTCACTTTTTCCTTATTCCTCATCATGCTCCTTATCCCATTGTTATAAACACGAGAACGATGGTACTGTGCATGCAGTTATTCACACTTCAAGTCTTATACATATTCTCATCCCCTTAAACTCCGCAAGCACCCGCATGGGAAACTCCGATCCAACAACTTTGCTTTGACAAGGGCCGCTGACCGTGAGGCGAGCCGCGATTCCGACTTCTGGCGAAGGAATCTCGGCCCGGAATTCTAATTTATTTGCTGCTGAAATAACTATTTACCCTGATTTATTGACAGTTCTCAACTCAATAAGCCAGCATATCATCTTGTACCGCCATTATCTATAATACAGGGGCTTGTTAGTTTTGGTGTCGGTGAAGATAAGATACCCAACGCTCTAACACTAGCGAGGGGCAGTCTAGGTCTACCGTAAACGATTAATCATTAAGAGTACTGTTTTTATCGGTCGGTGCTGACTACCGTATGCTGTGGCGACGTACAGGGTGTATCATGATGTTAATGAACACCGTGTTACGTAAATATCCTGCATGATTCCCTCCTAGATACCGACAACCCATAACAGGGAGTGACAGAACACATTATAAATGCTTCGATTTATATACAAACAGATGTACATAAAATTATCAGATACAATGTATATCAGACGTAGATATCACATTAGTTAAGTCAGACAGGAATGTCGATATTAAACCGTAATATTTCAGGGAGTGAGTTAATGACATTGCTTTAAGTCCTGCAATGCTTCATTAATATTACGAAGGGTGGAACTTAGCTTCACACGTTGTACTCAAACGGGGAATCGAACTCGGACTTTTGTTGCGACAAGCGAACACTTTGACTACAGGGCTATCCCACCGCCTCTCAAAACCTCAACACGGGCGATGTTTGTACAGACAGGGCATACTGGATAGGTACAGAGACACCAGATGGGAGGAACTGAACTCAGACCTGACGTATCGGGGCTTTAACCACTAGACATACAATATGTAGACAACAATCAACAGGGACCAGAATGTTTTATTTCCCTCAACAATATATCGAGTGGACATAGACCGATTCAAACTCATCAGCGTACCTGTGAATACACTTCAATACTACGTAACTTTCTGCCCGTACACCAAAACCATAAGAAGAAAATAGACTCCAAATTCAATTCAGTGTATAAACAGGAGAGCAAAATAAAGTGTTTTAAACACATTGTATTGTCAAAACGGAATGGGCGCAAGTGATAAATGTTTTGTGGCCTTCACCCTTAAAACGAAAATTTCTTTTTGTGTGTGTGATTGAAAACCTGAACGATAATAATGTCTGTCGTACCACCACGAAGTACTGCAACAGTTTCCAGCTAGTTAGCCTTGTGATTCTGTGTTGCGTGTTGTACGTCTTTGGTACCGTGAAAACTAGGTTAAGATATAAATAGGCAGCAACATGATCCTTACCGTGTTTGAAATGTTATAAAATGTGTGCAGAAAATGGAAAGTTTGTTTTGTTTTTGAATGCATAAACAGGGAATCGAACGAGGTCGCTCTACGGGACGAGAGAACTCTTGTATCATTTGATTACCCGAGCGCTCGACAAATTGCAGACAATGATGAATTGGCATATCCTCCCTCTCACTTCGACACTCATGTAATTAAAATAGACAGTTTCTTAATAGCAACTGTTATATATTCGCGATATGAACAGAAGTACATATGACAATATTTTAAGAAACTAATACTTGTAATTTCATTGAACTGAAAGGGGGCCCCCGTGAGTTCGCAAATTCAGAAAGATGTTTCAGCACAAACTGTGTGAAACTGACTACTGTTAATAAAACGACCTGAGTACTGGAACAGATGCTAGAAAAGATGTGGCGGTAGTTTCTTAAGCTGTAATGAATGATTAATCATTTTGGTTAACCAGTTGAGACAGCGAGCAGGTGAAAACGTATTACACGACAGCATATTTCCACAAGACGGGGACTGTTTCGCTAGTATAAACCTCACTGTACGTTACTTAAATCCGCCTACCAGTTGCTGTCATTTAGGGCTTGTAATTACCAGACACACGGCACAACCAAGAGTCTCCTGCTCCTGAAGCATATTCCGTTTTTTTCAAGGTTTTATATTTAATACAACCGCGTGTTAAAGGGACGTGATACCATCTGCCGCGACATGCGCTGGCTATTAGCGAGTTTACTGCTCAAATCGTACAGTAATATGTAAAATGTAAAAACAATCATCAAACGGCAATCAAAGGGTCATATTTCGAACCTCCTATACGCCATAAGGGCCGGTAGGCGTGAAAACTTGGAATAAATGTGTATTGTAGTGCGGAGAGAACAAATAACGCGAGCAACCTAGTCCTGAACACGATCGGTGGTTTTGTTGTCGTTGAGGTATTGAAGTATCACGAACCGAAGGTCAAGAGTGTTTTAAATGCCAAACCTACAGACTCGCATCTTTACCTTAATTACATCTTGTGTAGTGATTTAACACCAGTCAATCTTACACAGAGGGACACACACATGCACGCGCATAATCGAGGGCATACACACACGCACGCACGCACACACATTAACTAAACACAGACACACAAAACGGAAGCACTTATCCAGACTCAAATTCCCACATACACACACAGAAATGCGCGCGCAGAGACTGACACACATACACTCAAAAGCAATCGCGCACCCACACACATGACTAATACCACAATTATACCCACAGTTTTTGCTTGTCATTAATCAATACCCGTCACGATCCGAGTTTGAATTGGCATCCACAACCCATACCTTAGACTTGTTGATATGGTTGATCGAATGATCGATGCTCATGATGTCAATCACCGGATTGTTTTGGTGAAGACTTCATATAGCTGGAATATTGCGTTACACAACAAACAAACGAAACCATTCGTTATGTCTGCATAGACTAAAACAGGGAATCCTCAATCGATATGTAAAGAATTTAAGTTGGCATGACATGACATGACATGACATGACATGACATGACACCTACGCAATTCATACGTATGCTATAGTCTAATATCTGCACATGACTTGTCACCAACTTCTGACAACAAGATACATACTTAAGCCACCACGGCTAACAATCGGAGAGGTACATGTATATATTGTTCTGGTGTGCGTGCGCGTGTAAAGGAATCCACAAAATATTGCCACATCATGAATTTCCCTCCCACGCCTTTCAACTTTATCTTCAAGGATAAAAGTTCCCTCTCTGACGGTAACGTTGAAATGTGCGGGAGAGAAATTTCGTGTTGTGTCATCATATTGTTGATTTCCTTGCATACGCACACCTTTACACTCCTGAACATATATAACAAGGCTTACTTTCCAACAGAAAATCCCAACAGTACATCGTGGGCTATCTGAATCCGCCACACACTGTGAAACACGAGCCTGATCATGCATGTATTAACGTTATACTTATGACTCGTTACGTGTCGTTATAGCGGCCGTGTCCATGGCCAGTCTTCTTTACTACCCCAGCTGTCTGACATTTCAAATATTATCATAAGGACTCCCCTGGGCGTCATAAAACCACACAGACCCACACAACGCCGAGCAGCATAAAAACATGAAGTTATCTGCTCCTTGATTCAGCTGTGAGATTATAAGGATTAAAATACTTGAATCAATTTTGCATTTTTATATAACATTGATTTGCAACAATTCCATTTTGTATGGCAGCAAAATTAAAAAGGATCTGCTACATGGAATTGAGTAATTTGCATATGTAAATAATATATAATGAGTTCCTTTGTACTTCAGTGGCTACTTGCAAAGGCGCATTGTGAGTGGTCGTATAGTTTAAATTTCTACTTTTGTGTTTTTGTAACAGATACTAGGAAGTAACGTCTGAATGTGACACAACCGAACACTACCACTGTGTCTGTGCTCACGAATATCAAATGTGTTCTTCCAAAACGAGTTGATGAATTATTGGAAGAAAACAATAGGCATTGATTTATAATTTAAATTTAAATATCAGTATGTTTTGCGATGCCTCTGAGATGGCTTGTATACTGTTGGTTTTGTGATTCTCGAGATCGTGTCACAGTACCATGCTGAGCGTCTTTGAATTCCTTTATGTCAACACAACGCTTACGGGAATCCTAGTATATCGCAGAATCACCTTGCATGTGGCAGTATATCCCTCGATACGTTCCATTTGTAGGCGTTCTTCAAACTATATATTAGTGTTGTGCAACATATAGATCTATTCTGGAGTAACTCACACAGCCCTGAAAATATAATATTGTGTATTTTCGTGTAGCTCACATCACCTTGAATATGTATGTATTTGCATGTAGCTCACAACTCCTTAAATATATGTGCATTTGTATGTAGCTCATCACCTTGAACGTGTATGTAATTGTATGTAGCTCACGTCACCTTGAATATATATGCATTTGTATGTAGCTAGGTCACCTTGAACATGTATGTAATTGTGTGTAGCTCACATCACCTTAAACACAAATGCATTTGTATGTAGATCATCACCTTGAATATGTATGTAATTGTACGTAGCTCACGTCACATTAAATATGCATGCAGCGCACATCACCTTGAATATGTATGTATTTGCATGTAGCTCACGTCACCTTGAATATGCATGTATTTGCATGTAGCTCACACCACCTCAACTACAAATGCACTTGTATGTAGCTATATGCATTTGTATGTAGCTCATCACCTTGAATATGCATGCATTTGCATGTAGTTCACATCACCTTAAATATATATTTATCTATATGTAGCTCATATCGCTTTGAATACGTACTTTGTTGTGTGTAGCCTGTTGTATTGTAGGCTTCTCTCATATTATAAGGCTATGTTTCTCATGTTTCATTTTTTTCCATTGTTCTGTTCAGTCTAAACAAAGTGCACCTTACCTAATATGGATTGAATTTTGCTTATTGTGAGTGCTTTGTTAAATCATTTCTTTATGAGAAAGTATACCAAACTTGATTCATGAAATCTGTCACGTTAATGCTTCTTTTATTGAAGACATTGGTGCATAAATCATTAAAATGTGCACTTCATTTCACGTCACGAAATTGTGACTTCAATTAAATGTCCCTTGAGTAATACAGATGTGCACAGTAACTCAGACCCTTTAAATTATTTGAATTACCACATTCTTTGCTAGTAAAAGAAATTACAATACATACATAGTCTGGGTGGGTTGGTGGAGGCCCTAGTGTAAGTTCGTTACAGTTGATTTTGGGAGATATACGAAATGAGAATTATGTCTTTGGAAAGCAGTAACAGTCGAAAGAAAGACATAATGTTAAGCTGGTATTTTGTGGAAAGGACTAGTGACAAAATCGACTAGCCTGGCGAGCCATTTACTGAGTGTCGATTTCGGTAATGTTTTTTTTAAATAAAAAAGTTAAACAGAAGAATGTTCTATTTTTCCCTTTTTTAACTTTGAAAGAAGCTACGCAATGTACAATGGTTACTCATATGTCCTGTGAATAAATTTGAAGGTAAAAGAAAATCAATATATTGTGGACAGTAAAGGAAAGTTATATTGTGGACAGATCTCAATAGCGTGTTCAATTGTGTTCTTTCACAATATACCGCAATACGTATCGCAATTCAGGAGAGTGTATCGCAATATATCGCAATCGAAATTCGGGGCGATACACAGCCCTAGTAACGATTACAGTAATTACATCGAGGCATTTCACGCAGAGTACTAATTACAAATTGGCAACCGGTTGTGCAGCACCCCCTGAATGTTCAAGCATAGGCATCTCAGTGTAAGACATGACATATAGACATATACCGCGTGCATATCGAAAGTGAAACGACAGACGCAGTCGGCTGTATCAGCTGTAAGCCTCCCTGTGCAGTCATACGTAATCTTTTACAAGATGTTCATTTATATCTTCATCAACAAACATAATTTCGAGCATCATTGTAACCTTATTGAACTAATTAAGCAACACTGGCCTACTCTAGCAGAGTCACGGGGAATTAAGCAACGGATCTGGTAATGTAAGTGTAGATGAATACATCATGTTCAATAACAGATGCCATGACACTGGTATGAACACATCTTCATCATTTGGAATTGAGGGCGTTAAACGGATGCCCTACAACTAGATTCCCCACCCATCAAACACTCAGACAAATCCACAAATATGTGTTTATCGACGGTGTCATACAGATACACTGAAACAGCTGTTTGACACACATCACGTTAAGAAAGACATGACGTCATGATACGGTGCTGACGTCATTATCATTTTTATGACCGATGAACCAATCAGATAAGCAAATTGGAGGGTAAAAGCCCTCCATGCACATTTCCGTAATGATAAAACCCATCATAAAATAGGTGTGATGTTCGTTTCGCCATACTGAACAGTTTAATCCAGTTTGGAATGTGGTGATTATCAAGAACTTTATTTCATGCCCATTAGCTCACATGATTTTAAATCAAACATAACCACCTTTACTCAAGCGTCACGTTGCAGGGCACGCCCATACCTTAATCACCAAATTCAGCATGCTCGACAGATTCAGTCATTGCTTGAAGCAGAACGACCCATACACACGAGTATCACAGTCCCTGAACTTCATTACTTTCACGACAGCCTAGTCCTCCCTGCAACGCTAAAGCCTTAAATATATATAATATATTTCCAAGGGTTCTGAATCCATGGTCTCCGTGGGGTTCCTTTTCAATTTAGATAGGTTTAACATATGTTGTATTTGGGATTACACTTAGTAAAATACAGATTCTAGTATTTTTGTTGGATTGAGTCCCATCCGGGATTCGAACCCACACTCTCATGGTCAGGCACCCAATCACACAGAAAGTTAATATTATTTAATAATAAATGGAATATATTTGTTACAATCAAAATTATGTATGTTTAGAGACTATACGCTTCGTTTGTGTACTGTAAGGGGAACGACCCAACCGCATTTGGCAATATTTATACCATAGTTCTTATTATGGCGACCTTAACATACTAAACTGATAGGAGTTCGCTAATTCAGGTGCAGAGAAGAATGTTATTATTTCCATTTAAAACTGTTTATGAATTTCCGACAATAAACACAGCTTATGAGATCGCTCACATGTAAAACTGCGAAACTAAGTTTCGCTCTTTGGCTCCGCCGTGGCGAAAAGTGTGAGACGGATTAGGAAGTTCTTTTGTTCTCGATGATGTGGCATGTCTTAAATAAAGCTGGATGTCGACGAGTGAAATACATTTCAACACCGCACCTTCAAAACCATTTGGTGAATAGATTAAATCCCGGACAAACCCCGTTATAACGAGTCATTTTCCTGGTTGTATACAGAAACATGTCCACGGCAATAAAAGGTGCAGTATTTTGTGCCTCACGAGGGCTGTTCGGCGAAAATTCGCGAACTTTCAGAATTAATTAAACATTATGGCCATGTGGCATGTCCACCATCTTGAAATCACACCCCGAATAAAACTGATTTTCTTTTTGACTGCTGATTGACAGGAGGTTTCCATTTCACCTGGACGATGGATCACTTAACCGAAACGCTTCTCGGAAATAATGTTTTCACACATAACATGCTCAAACTATTTAGAGACAATAAAGGAATTTAGAAAATCTATATAACGAAGGTAGGCAGCTGAGGGATCTGTAGTTATTTTTTAATTACGGGGCGATAACTGACAAGCATTCATAAACAATTAAGTGAAGGTTTGCTATTCCAGGCCATTCCCCTCTTGACAGTTTACGCTTATCACACCAAAGCTACAACAGAAAATAGAGTAGGTGAGTATGGTTTTTAATATGCTCTAGTGTACAACTCCTGGGGACGCAGAGGTTCAACAGTGAAGATCCGGGTTAAAACTGATCTGCAGTAACCCATGCTTGACGTAAGAGGTGACCATGAATGGATCGGGTGATCAGACTCTGAGACTTGAATGACAGGTGCCATCGTATCCTAAATGCGCAGATCGATGCACATGCTGTTGATCACTGGATTGTCTGGTCCAGACACGATTATTTGCAGACCGCTGCCATACAACGGGAATATTGCTGAGAGCGGCGTAAAACTAAAGTTCATGAATTCGTGTGGCCAACAGAAGTCGGGCCTATGGTTTCTGCATTTCTCAATCTTGGAGGTACAATCAAGAATGGACTTTGTTCGTCTTATGACGTTTACTCAAAAGTAGTTTGATTATAGTTGCATCTCCGAAGTCTCGGGCAACCTATCAAACCGTAGTAAAGTAGACACGTGGAGGACATTTCGAAAGTTGACACATCAACGAGGAAAATAAACTATTTTCTGATTAAACCTATTTTGACATTACCATAAATATGCTCTTGTGTATTTTTGAATGAATAATTGATTTGGCTTTGGGTGTATTTGTTATAAATACGTGTTTATGTCATAGTAGGAATCATACGATTGATTTATTGATGAAAACATTGAAATGAAACATTGATGAAAATTATACGAGTGGATAAAAGAAAAGAATAATGACACCAGGTGTTAACAAAAGAATGTGTGCTCAATGGCTGAACTAATCGAGCGGGCGATGGGGTGGCCTAGTGCTCACTCGTCACGATGACGACCCAGGTTTGATTCCCCACATAAGTACAACATATGAAGCCCATTTCTGGTGTCCGATGTCTGATTTTGCTGGAATATTACGAAAAAGCGGCGTGAAACCCAAATCACTCTCTCAACCAGTCGCGATACAGCGCGAAACCTGTTTGCGGCAGAAGAGCGATAGCAACACATTTAATCTCTGACCAAAGGTGTCCAACATGTTTTAGCTTGCTGACGAACAACACGTAAACAACGTCTTCATCTCACTGTGGTATGCTGGGTAATTAGGTACTCTCGTTAAAAAAAAGCCTGAAAGGTGAGCCGAGAGTTCGTATCTCGACCCACTTCCGGTTCTAGAGTTAATTTGGAGGCCCTCAGAAAGTTGAAATTCCGGAAGTAATTTTGGTGCTTGGCTTCTAGCGTTTATTTACAAAATATGTGCTGAATCTAAATTTTAACAGACATTCGTTGATTTACTCCGAATCTGTCACTCTTTAATGATAATTACAAACAAGACGATGAGAGGTTGAGCTGCTGGGTCAAAAGTCTCTTGAGAAATAAAAACACATGATGTGAAAAGATAGTAAATACAAAAAACGTAAATACGTCTATACATATCTCTCATTAAAGCGAATCGCGGTTTCTTTTTAATCGTGTTTTAAAGTCTTTTTAGGAATTCCAATTTTTATATTTTACGACATAGAAATACATAGCTTGTCTTGTTTATGTTTCACAATGTAAATAGAAAGAAGCTAACATTATCATATTTAACTCATTCAGAACATGTAACCACACTATAAATCTGAATTCGTCCTTTCATCTCCGCACTGTTTATACGATGCAATTTTTTTTGTAAATAACACATTAACCGTTTCACGTACGTATTCGTTTTTATGTCAAGACAGACACTTTTGGCGGTCTTACTGATCCTAAAACGATAGAATGATACAAGGAAAATAAAGCAAAAATATATTTTTATCCAAATACTTTGTACGCATGAACGCAGATAATTTGGCTTGGTAGTAATGAATTCAACATACAAGCTTAGTTTGTGAAAGTGTGTTTGTTGTTAGTAAACATAGAAAATGTGGTGTCAATTTCACTGACATGAACGCGTTTCTTCTTCAGTACACACGCCCATGTTTATAGCTGTCGTGTAACATACACTCACCGATGACATACAGACATGACATTTAACCCGCAATGAGAATCCAAGATGGCGACCATATGGACGCACGTGCGATCAACATGTTAACGGCCGCAATGCGCATGATGATTATTTCCAAGAAGCGCGATGAGTGGCGAGCTAGTGAAATGAACATGCCTGCCACTGCAATGCGCATGGAGGTCGTGTAAGTGAGAAGCGAGAGTCTGAAATTGACATGAAATCGATGCCATTTCTTCCAAGACGAAAGGGGCGTGATCTTGATATGTACATGTGCATATGGAGGAGAAATACATACACTTATACGTCCTTTCAGAATTTTAATTCAAAGATAAGGATCTCTTAAAGAACTTCATTTGTTTCAGACAGGTTTTATTTCCTTCTAGGCAGAATGTTAATACATTTGTGGCGACTGGCAATATGATTAGTTTCAGTCAGCGTACTATTAGTGAAAGCTTTTTGTAATGTAAGAGCATTATGTGTGAACTCAAAAAGTGCAAATCGCGTGCAGGGACATTTTATGTTGATTACGTTTTAATAGCCACACTGAATTAAATTTAGAAACTAGTGTTGAAACTCAGTCTTGCTTTCAAATTCAGATGTAAAAAGAAGGTTTTTTTCAGTTTCGATTGTTTACCTACTGCAGTTATATTTGGTCATTTTGGGTTAAACAACCCTTCAGTCATCCTTCACACAAACTCACTCACTCACCAACCTACTCACTCACAAACACATATACGATATTAAAAACAATGAAAATGAAATATACTAAACTTTCAAAACACGACCACTTTAACGTGAACTTGAAAGGTTATGTTACATCAAATTGAATGTTTTGGTGACATTACTTCTGCGAGCAAATGAGATAAGGAGAAAATTCAGAGGAATCATAGATAGCATTATCGTTGCAAATGCATGGCAATATCGAAGCGCAGTGTACAGAAAGTATATATCGAGGTAAGACCTCCGTGAAATGCTATACACTGTAACGTGCATACTGACACGTTGTACCTGTAAAAACCCGTTGTGAAATGCTCACGGCATACAGTGATATTGACAACTCTCCTCACAAATTTGTGTACTACTTTGCTCATGTTGCATTGCCCGAGATATTTGGCAAGAATCTCGTAGCTAGTTTCCTATCTGTGTAAACAGTAGTTGTCTGAATCAAGGTTATATTGTATTTACGGGCTCCATACCTCTTTGAAAGTTATCTAAATCTCGAAACGATTACTTTTCAGAACAAGTTTTACTTTCTTTTTAGCGAATGTGTTTATGGAGTTTCAGCATATAAAGACCATCTATGTTTTGTTTACCGACGGTTTTGTAATGTACACAAGTACAAGTACAACACTGCATTCCCACTGTTCAGCAAACACTGACACTATACGAACAGGCCTGGAAGCGTGAACTGAACGTAAGAACAGAACCTACTACGGTCGTTCGCCGTGGGAGCTTAAAAAGTGTCAAGGCACAATTGCAGCGAAAGAAAAACTTTGCTGTCTTAAAGGTAGCCGGGATCGGGTGGTCAGGCTCGCTGACTTGGCTGACACATGTCATCGATTCCCAATTGCACAGATCGATGCTCATGTTGTTGATCACTGGATTGTCTGGTCCAGACTCGATTATTTATAGACCGCCGCCATATAGCTGGAATATTGCTGAGTGCGGCTTAAAACTAAACTCACTCACTCACTCACTCACTCACTTAAAGGTAGCGATTTATGGTATGATGTTCCTTATATGTTAGCTTGGCAAATATAAATACATAGAAATGCGACTAGGTGTATTTCGACAACTGGTGCAGCTCCTCAGTAACCAATGCGTTCCATTGATGTATCTTTTTGGTTATGTGTAACATACAGATCTCGTATTCCTCGAGAAAACAATAGACATTCTAAGTATAAATCAGTGCTGTTACAGTGGGGAAAATACCCTTTTTGTCATTACTGACATTCACGTTGGTGCTCCGGAAGTGAGACGTGTTTGCTCTTAGCGAGTGAGTGATTTGGCTTTTACGCTGCTTTTAGCAATGTTGCTGCTATGTCACGTCGTGGAACAGGAAATGTACCCAACTGATTGTATCCATATCGATGTGACTCGCAACTAGATTCATGTAGTCTGCGATTCCTGGAGCTGGTTCCACAATCATTCAAATTCCTGTAATCATTAACTCGGTCGAAGTTGTTGGTCATAAACTTTTGTCTTAATTGTCGATCATGAAATGAACTCTTGTCTTGCCTCTTAAGAACGAACTCTTAACTAAGATCTTGATCATAAATGAGTGAGTAAGTATGGGTTTTTCAGCTGTTTGCACTATTTCAGCAATACCGTGGTTGGAAAAAAATACAAAAGGGCATTACATATTGTACCCCAATGGGGAATCAAACTTGTACCCTCAGTGTAGCGTACCTCACTGCACCCAGTAAATTAGAAATCAGGGTGAATGAGGACAGTGTTACGCCGCTTTAAAAAAAGAAAACCCCAATATTCCAGCTATATCACGGCGGGGGACACCAGAAATGGCATTTATACATTGTACTGATCTTGGGAATCGAACCCGGGTGGCGTGACGAGCGCCTGCTTTAACCACTAGGTCACTCCACCGCCCCTACAAGAAACAGAAACCAGTACCTGCTGGTCACTCAGAACTGAATGAGTCAGAGCGTGACGTTTAGCCACTCCCAGCAGAAACACGGCAGTGTGTGAGTGAGTGAGTTGTGTTTTAACACTTTGAACAATACTACACTGTCAGTCATAGACATATCGCCGAGGTACCCTGAATGTCGCAGGCAATTCATGTTTTTGGTATGAGGCACACGCGAAGCAAAAAACATGTTGATTCTAATTGGTACATAGTCGCGTTCCACGTCATTTGAAAGCAGGATTCAATTCAAATCATCATTTGAAGAAACAAGGCCCAAAAGGTTATACCTCGAACCCCCCGCCCCCCCCCCCCCCCCCCCCCCCGATTCCTTGTGTAAACCTGCATACACTTCCATGTTAAAAAATCCCTCATTTGCTATTAAAACGCCAGTCTTACTTCAGACCGCAATATGCATACTGGCTCACATACTATAGTTCAGATTACTTCGTCATTAACACTCGTGTGTCCTCTTGTTGCAGAATGCCAACGTGGAACATATGCTCCATAGCGTAGCATACAACACCAAGGTGTTCTCTGCATTATCTGTTCTGAAATGCTTGACGTTCTGAACAAGCCTAACGTTCCTCCATCTCAGATCGAATCCTTTGTTAATCATCAAGTAACCAACATCTTGTGTAAACGTCAAATATGTGTAAAAGCCATCCTTAACGACCTAATATCATATGTCGTGCAAAATACCGTTAAGAGTCAAAATAACGTGTATATCAATCAAATCTATATCTCGTAATGAAAATGACTGATTGCAGTCAACAATGTCCACCCACTGTTTCTGGTAATGATGATGTCTTTGTCACACCAAACACTACACAATTCCAGGACCACGGTATTCTGATTCACACACCACTAACATCTAACAGCTGAGTCGGATATGAAAAAAATCAGATCATACAATTATCAGTCTGTGCAAAGGATTAGCTCTCTCGTCATGCTGATGACACTGGTTTAGCAATACACTTGGACTTTATACATGCAAAGTTCATTACCTGCCTCGCTTATGAATAACCTACTATTGCAGCTAAAGAGAAAAGAAATGTCTAACTGTCCGCGACAATTAATTTCCTAAGCTCTAATAGTTCTGGTCACTGTTTTTCAACACATATAAAGTCACGTGAACATGTAAATGTGATCACTTAAGACATAACGGATCGTCACTGACAACGTCATGCTGATAGTGCGAAACGCATTAGCCTCGTTTTCGAATATGTGGTCGTGGAGATAATCTTTTTTCATCAAGTTAACCTACTCCCTATGATCTTAGTCCAAACATACGTACGGACACGTGCACTATTATACTTCTGTTTTTTACATCCGAGAACTATTGACAATGTGTGCAAGTATGACATAGACGGTTGTTGTGTTTTTCAACTAAATGCTTTTCTTTCCCCATATGCCCAACAGCTGACACGGTCCTTCAAACTGTTCCAAAGGCGTAAAAAATAACACTAGACCAAATCGTATTTTATTAGCTGTATGAAATATCCATTCTGACGACGGATCCAGCGAGGCGTGTTTTCTGTTTATTCTTGGCATAGTTAATGTACAAACAATTTGCATGCAATGCGATATTGTAATGGAAAATCAAACAAAGAACAACAAGGGCTGATGATTTCATAGCTATTCGACTGCAAGTCTGCTGCCATCGGTCACGATTGTACTTATGTTGAGCAAAGTTTGGGCAAAAAATGTTCTATAAATTAGAACCGGCGAGTGTTAATGTACTGAGCTTGAATTGATGTGTTTGGTTTTCCTGTTAAAACAATGAAAGTTATCCATCAGTATAACGTTATAATAGGGTTTACCTGCACGTGTAAATGGCATTGAAGACATGCTGGTTTTCCAACCAGGAAAAGGAGACCATGTACAATGTGAACTTTTGACCTTTTTATGTCTTAGGTGCTTGAAAATGTATAGAAAACGCGTTACAAGTGTATTCAAGTAAAAGATTATTTGTATGCGCTTAGGCGATATTTGTTGTTATACCGGCTAAAATAAATATATTTGATAGAATTAACACACGTGACGCACGGGATTCAAAACCCCACTTATTTATAATCAAACATGGGAATCAATTATCGAATAAGGTATTTTTGGCCCCATCGTCAATTCCACATTTATCAAAACAATGTTTCATACTTTAAGCGTACTTCTAACATACCAACATGTACATGTACATCTCAACAACAGAACAATGACTTGTCCTATTTATATATTTATTATGAACGTTGAATTTACTCAAGAATCACCTGCTCTAACATTTCAAAGGCGAATGCAATATCAGTGGATGAACAAAGCTTATAATAATGCAGGGAATATCTATTACAAATTTGTTGTCACAAATAAACAGAAACTTGACTATTCAATGTGAAGAGAGATAAATATACGCTTTAGTTCCCATCGGTATCGACTTGTTAGTTGTGGCAGAGGGTTGTTCCTCTGTCAGGAGCCTCCTCAAGTCTTGGTCTAGACGCAGTAATTAGTACCCCGCGAGGCTTAGTATCTGTCTAATGAGTTGCAGTCAGCATGAACGTGATTCTAAAGCCAAAACGAATATAGACAGGTAGCTAGAGTGTTCCGTGCATTTTCAGTGCAGGTAAAGTCGTCATATACAAATAGCACACCGACATGAAGGTATATAATAATACTCTATAGTAGTTAAGGACTGGAACGTAGGTTGGACTGGTACTGTAAAGTTGCCTACCAGTGAAGATCCGGTTTAAAGTTGTTTTTAGTACCCCATGCCTGTTGTAAGAGGCGACTGAGAGGTGGTATGGTTCACCGACTTGGTTGACACATGTCATCGTATCCCAACTGCGTAAGTTGATGCTAATGCTGTTGATCACTGGACTGTCTGGTCCAGAGTCGACTGTTTACAGACCGCCGCAATATAGTTATAATATTGCTGAGTGCGACATTAAAACCAAACCAACCAACTAAAGTTGCGAAGGGGATGCGTGGTGAAAGTGAGAAGCGAATGATCATATACGATTTAGGACATGTCAGAGAGGTAAAACAGACTCGAACACGGGACAGTTTTGCAACAAAGGTGCTTTGCAACCACAATCATGAATATTCTCCGCAAAAAGCCGAGTCCATTGGACGATTCTGTGTACACCATGCGTACGAAAAGGTTGACATGTATTGCTGTCACCTTCTGCAATATGGTGAACAAGACGTTTCGGAATATATTCTTAATCATTCATCAGGTGAACAAAACTGTACATGTGAAACAAAAACAGTTACAAGATGCCAATGGTGGTCACTTAACAACAGATGCCAGTAGGCAGTTGGATATGAGCACTGAATGGTACGAGCACTGGCTATCAGAGTCCTGGGTCCTGGTTCCTTTACATTTCAATACGATTCAGCGAAATAGTCATTTCAAATGTTAATGTAGCACCTCTGTCGGAAACGCCAATGCTAGGCATAGGTATCGGCCCAAATGAAAACATATGAGTTTTTTCATGGTAGGCTGGTTGTAAGATTCGAAGCGCGAAATCGAATTGGGAGTGTGCGTAGTTGAAAAGAGAAACCCGCTGCATTGTCCTTCCTTCCTGACTTGGTGAAACTGTACATTTCACAAGAGACTCATTAAACCAACATACCTTTCTCTACCGGATTCACAAACAAAGGAAAATACTTTCTCTTCCTCCACGTGCAACTTATGTGAAGCACAACAAACTAAAACCCAAACACAAAAAGTAAAGCTTTGTTCCCGGGTCACCACCACATTGTTTTCCATTCGGATGCGGTTTTCCAAAACAAACATCATAATTCAAAAGGCGCCCAGAAAACAATATCGCGGCGAGTGCCTCACTGGCACTGACAAGAATTTCACTATCTACCAGAGTTTCTGGGAAGGTGATAATCCGTTTAATGCCTGTATTCAAGGAATTCGAGAGAAAAAAATCGCATTTGACGGGTTATTGGTTTTGACTTTGAACTGAAAAACGGGTTTCTTAAACGAAAAAATCCCTTAAACCTCATGTGTTTGATTACAATTCCAAACTGAACACAGACTCGATGCGTACTCCGTGGTTGGAATCAGTTTCTTTGAACTAAGTAGTTGGGTTTTTCATCAAGATGCATGTAAACAGTGAACGGCTGTGTTATGTGGGGTTGTTAATCGGGTATACGTATGTCCTAAAAGACAAAAACACGTACGTAAGAGCATTATTAAACCGTACAAATGTGCTTCGGTTTTGCAGACATTTTGCGTTTTCAAATGGGTGAAGTCCTTTCCACTGACGTGATCGGCATAACAGAACTGTGTATGGCCATGGTGTCAGCAGTTGTACAAATGACCTTTGTTTTAGTTTTTGTGTCTGTATACTGTAAACCTTTGGTGTCATGAAGTCGAAATTGTAAATAAACTGACGGGTACCCTCCTGTCATGTCATATCCACAACCTGACGGGTACCCTCCTGTCAGGTTATATATTTCCACAAACTGACAGGAATCCGCTGGTCAGGTCATATTCTTTCACAAAGTGACGAGTACCCTCATTTCATGTTAAATGCGTTTCATAAACTGACATGTACTCTCTGATCATGTCAAATTCTACCACAAACTGACCGGTACCCTCCGGTCATGTTTTGTTTTTCCACGCACTGACGAGTATCCCTGTTCATGTCAAAAATACTTCTGCAAATTGACGGATACGAATTTAAGAAGCATGATTCCATCAACGCAGTCATCGATACTTTGGCCATGATTCTTATTCCCAAGCATCTCAAGATAAGTGTCTGTCTACCATTATGCTCTCAAAAATATCTTGACGTGTAGCAACTTCAACCCCTATTATATTAACTGTATTCGAATTACTGAGATTTCATTTCTGTTGTTTAAGTAAACAGTTGACTTGCCTTTGCAAGTGTTTGTGACTGTTGACAACGTTGGAAAGATACGATTGTCTTTTCGGCCACAGTTGGTATCATCATTCTGTCATAGTGAATCAAACACTAGTACATCGGGTTGTGATCAGTCGAAACAAGAAACCAAACATTCTTCAGCAACCCATGCTTGTAGTTGGAAGCGACTAACCCTATCACTATCGGACTCGGTGACTTGCTCGAAACGTCATCCCATCCAAATTTCAAATATCGAAGTTCATGATGTCAGTCACTGGGTTGTCTGGTTCGGACTCGATTATATAAGTTAAGATATTGCTGAGCCAAATGCCGCACAAAAGAACAGAAACCCCACTGACTCTACCACCTTTTCATCATGTTTGACGTTCCAGTTCAAAGTATATGATAGCAGAAATCATGTTTGGAAAACCAACAATCATCTCACTCCTGGAAGTAAAGAATACAAGATTTGTTTTATCTTGATTCTGTCTGTGAAACATGGGTTTGAAAAATTCTTTCCTTAAAGAAGGGAGCTTGAACAAAAACGCAAGACGTAGGATATTTTACATGCGGGTTTCATCTTGTGGTGGGTGTTTGTGATAGGATATTCTTCTCATATGTATTTGGATTCCATATGCCAAGGAGATGTAGAAATAACATCAGGCATTTAAGGCTTTAGCATTGAAGATTTGGCAGATTTTCAAAATGTTGACCAGATTGAAAATGGATTCTATTTTTAACTAAAAACAACGAAAGTTCTCTGCGAATGTTTTGATGGGCGTGAAAACGATATTCAGCATCTTCACTGATGTTAGATCACAACGTTTCGCTTCGCCAAGAAAAGTAGTACCAGTGACGAAATGATGACTCGAGCGATTGTCATATTTCAAAAGAACAGATAATGAGGAGGGAAGACGTTTTTGCTGCTCAGTTCACTACGGATTTCACAGTTAGGGCATTGCACGAAATAACGCATCGCTGGGCCTGGATCACCGTTATTTAAATATGCGTGGAAGGGAAAAAGCGTTGTTTGTGTGCCAAATTATAAACCTAAAGCCATACATAAACCAGTGTGTAGATGTGAGTGAGTGAATTAAGTTTTACTCCGGACAACATAATTCAGTGATCAACGACATAAGCATCGATCTACGCACCTGGGATACGATAACTTGTGTCAACCAGCGAGCCTGACCATCAGATAACTTCAGTCGCCTCTTACAGGAGGCATTGTTCCCTGAAGATCAGTTCTAACCCGGATCGTCACGGGTTGTGGACATGTGTTACGGGCATTGCCTCGATGTTTTCTGTGTGTCGTGTTTTCTGAAGTTATTTAAAATGTGGAATCTGGTTCATGACATGGGTTTTGTTGTTTAATGACGTATTTTTCAATGCGAAAAGCAATGGTTATAACGAACGCATGTTAGTTCGTTAAAACCGTAGGTCGGTATATCCATTTCGGACTAGCATATGCAGTCAGCACCAACAAAATGGTTATGGTCGCCAGTCAGGACAAAATATATATAAAGGTACAATCATAAATCACAGCAAGGAATATCACACAGAGAGTTCACATATGGTACACATGTGTCGAATCGGACCTGGACCTAGGCTTGACAATATTCTAAATCCTTGGAACTTAAATATTGGGAACAATGTCAGTTTATCGCGTTCCGTTCGACTTCATGTCTTCCATATGCAAATCTAGACAAACATCAGCCAAGCTGTATGTCTTAATCTCCACGATCGTAAGACAGGAATCACAAACAACGATATTATAGGTCCTATAAACTACAATATCCGTGGTGCTAAAGAGTAAAAACGTTCTAATTTGCTTTCAATCAGACAATAAATCTAATGCCATAAATTTGTTTTAACGACAGCCCGAAAACCGACTAATTTCCTGCAATGGCCACAGTGCGCCACGTTGCGAACATAGCCATTTGTGTCAGACGAGATAACCCCAGTCTTACGCTGATTTGTCATCGCCACCGCCCCCTGGTGGCCACCGTATGCACTACCCTCAGCTATTATCTATAAGGAGATTTTGATGAGACCAGAAGCACGTTGAGAAGAATGATTAGCTATCGTACGATCTCAAGATATGCACGAGGCATTTTGATGGGAACATTTGCAACTAGTCACTCCGCGACGAAGATGATCATTTATTTACAAGACGAGCAAAAGGCTGTTTAAGGGTGTGTTCACAACACAGGTTGCTGAACTTTACCAACGCCAGGTAGGATATCCAGAAATACATTACACACGGACTTTGGTATAAGGAGGGGCTTTGTTTGGAATACGACCATCAGGATCGTCCATTCACAGAATATCTATATAGTCCTAGGCCAAATGTTAGAAAAGTCCCTATCTTTTAGGATCTCTCAGCAGCAGTAAACGTGTTGTTATTCAGTAATTAGTATGACACCTCCCACCCGCCAAAATTTCTTGTTGATGTGGAACTAGCTACAGGAGGTATCAGATTACTAAAAACTAGCTGGGTTCAGTCCACTGTTGAAACAGTGTCCACATGTTCATAAACAAACTGCTTGAGAATTGATCACATTGTCTAATGTGTGGTGACAAGCACTGGTGTTCAGCATGGTCAAGATATGCAGTAAGGGTGATAAGGCTGGGTGTATCATATTACCTGATTTTCATGATATCTCTACATTTGGCCTAGGAGTATATAGATCCAGTAGAGGGAAATGATACAAGACGGCGATGGTTAGATCGACGTGATGGCTTGTGTAAATAAACGTCTGTCCTGTGTAAATCCTTCTGTGTCAATCCTTCTGTCTGTAGCCTCTATGTTGGAGTAGTGAATGGCAGTGGCACACATTTTGGCAGATGTAAATCAACCGTCCCTGAATGTCGTTGATGTTTGTATTGATAGTATCTCTGCCCGAACCTCGACCTCACACAGCTACAAACAATACAATGGCAATGAAGAAACAATCAAACTGTTTGTTATGGTTCTTGATATACTAAGACCACGACAATTCACGTCAGGGAAGTTGAACGTTGTACAGCCTGGTGGTAAAACGTTACTTTCGTCACGCCGTAGACGAGAGTTCGATTCCGCACATGGGTACAGTGTGTGAAGGGCTCTCCTGGTATTTCCCGCCGAGATATTGCTGGAATACTGCTAAACAGCGGCGTGAGACCACATGGAATCCCTCATTCACTCACTCAGAGCACAAAGTGTAATGATAACATATACAATACCAGACGATAATAGTAACAATCATATGGGAATTACTGTCACAAGTAGAGGATAGTCTATCATGATAACGTCAATGATGATGATGATGATGATGATGATGATGATGATGATGATGACGACGACGACGGGCATTGTTTTGTCTGCCAATTGGTTGGGACTGACTGGGCTACAATAGCACAGTCACCTGTCGAATGTCGAGTGCCCAAACACCCCCAGAGGAGTTTTCTTGGCTTGATTCAACACGACGTTAACCTGACATTTAAATGTGTATTGCTGACTTGTCATCTAAGGCCATTCTGGTTACAGTTGACTGTGGGAGAATTTATGAACAGGACCTGCGTTACAGAACATGAATGGTGGTATATACAATAGAAACGATCGATCTTGATGCATATGATTGATATTTTCATTTATTACCTGCGTATTGTGATCGTACCTCTTACAGTTGAGACACATCGATAGTTATACTGCCTGCATCACTTGCTAAAGCACTGATTACTGTAACAGAGTGAGTGAATGACTATGGTTTTATACCGCCTGAAGCAATATATCAGCAACATCATGGCGGAGGACACCAGAAATGGGCTTCACACACTGTAACCATTTGGGAAATGGAACCCGGACCTTCGGCATGACGAGCCAACGCTTTAACCACTAGACCACTCCGCCGCCCCTATACTGTACAAGAGCTCTTGATATATGCGAATGAGGGAGGTTTGTCGCCTGTGCAATATAACGTCTATGATCTACGGTAGGTGCAGTGAAATAAACATAACGAGAAGGATGTGTCTGTGTCTGTGTCTGTGTCTGTGTCTGTGTCTGTCTCTGTGTGCTTGTATAAGTCTGTCCATTGGTTCTGACCTTCTGCGGCAGGGTTACAGACAGCATAACCTTTTCACATCTTAAGATACCACGTAGACAGGTGATGGAACCATACTTTATGCCTTAAGACCCGGGTTCGATTCCCCACATGTTTACAATGTGCCAAGCCCATTGCTGGTGTCCCCCGGTGTGATATAGCTGGAGTATTGCTAAAAGCGGCGTGAAACTAGAGTCTCTCACTCACTAGAAAATGAATTCTCTTAGTATTTCGTTACGTTACACTTGGTGTGAGAAGAAGATCTAAAATAAAACACGTTATTACAAACACGCTTCAGACAAAACACAGAATCTAACGGTAAACCCTACAACCATCTTCTCCTGGTGCAAAGAAGGGACGCAACTCGTCTCATCGAAATAAAATAGCTGTTGCTTCCAGCCTTTTCGCAATGAAATCCTTTAACTAGTAACTGCACAGATGTTACACCATTAGAAACAAAATTCAAATATTGTGACTCTTTATAACTATTTTCTTTAAGTACGTACGTAAGACGATACATCATTCACAAATACCTACGCCGTCAAATGACAAAAAGTGGTTTCCAGGGGAGAATCGGCAAACAGTCTTGAAATAAGTTTAATATTAATCATCTCTGTATTTACAACTCATTAAACCGTTTCGACTTTATGAAGAGACATGGCAACATGTGCCAGGAACTAGTACCTACTCGGACAAACGTTCATTACCCAACACATGCCACTGTCAAACACTTATAAATGATGACTTTGCCAAATTTCTTTACAAGGTACAAAAGCTGAAAATAAAGAAAATAATTCCAAGCCTCTACTTCATGACGCAAATTGCTCTATTACCTTGCAATGTTTGAAATTCTTGTTTCCTTGTTTATTGTTCCTGTGTATTTCCTTCATGTACTCTTAGAAAAATAGGGCTGCTTGGACTTTCAATTTGCATAGGAAGTATAAGCCTTAACAAACTTTTATATAAAAGACAGGCTTCTTATGAACGCACCACCATTTCTCTTTATGACTAAACGCAAAGCATGGGATGCACGTGTAGAATGTAGTAGCCCCCATATACGTGCATGGGATGTCAAAAATGGGATGTTTAAAAATTAAAATTGTACACATGCAAATTGTATGTCCTACACCAGTCATCTTTAAAGAACGATTACTGTATACAAACAACTATGGTCAGAATGAAGTGCAAGTGGTGGTGCACTCTCAAAACGTAGCAATATTGGATTACTCCGATATATATCCATATTTTTCAGTCGTAAATTAAAAATGAAGTTCCCCAAAATTTTTAAGAGTATACAATGTAGGTCTAACATTCTTAAAAGTAAATCACTTTCAGGAGGGTGTCCTATTTGAGAAGGCGGTCTTGGTAAGAAATCATTTGTTTGAACTCAACGGTAAATCATACAATATGTCACACCCACTAATATCTTAACTCTCTTTTAAGTCTAAACACATTTCATCATCAATACCGAACTTATATACATGTAACGACTGGCAATTAAAGTTGGAAGGATCTTTCTTTCCAAACTATACATCTTATTATCAAAACGTTCAGCTGTTGTGAAACAGATTTTATTCCCTATTACAACCACACCATCAAACTGTCCTGCAATGATAAAATGTAATTTTACATGGGGCAGTAGTATTATGGTTGTGGGCAGCTTATTGAATGTCTGTTTCAACAATATGAATTAAACAAGATAGGCAAGCGGTGAATGTGAAGTGTTTATGTAACAACGCCCACGGACGAAGACCCAGCAACGATACCGCCGTAATAGACATCAACATTAAAAGTAAATCACTACTCCTTCATTTGGAGAGGCTGAACCAAAAACCTCTCGTGTAATATGAAAAACGGTTCCGATAAAGCATGGCAGAAAACATTGGTAGCAGTTCAATGGGGTTATTTCGGTACGCAATGTTACAGGCTCGGCCTTGTTAGATTTTTCTGTAGTTTGTAGATATTTAATTCACAATGTTCTTTGATATCAAATATCAGTGGATAGAAATTATTGCAACTAACAAACGTGTATTGTCAACGGGAGTTTCCATGAAGAAAACTGCGCAGGAGTTAGGAGCTGATTTCGGAAACATTCTCTGACATAATCAGAAGTAACGACTTGAGGTCGGTCTAGGTGAACGAAACGGAAGGAACAGTTTATGTATTTTGTTGGGGTTTTTTAAGTTACCTTCTGGAAGTGAATGGGGGTATCGAGAATCGTGTACACATATACTGAAGGTTGAAGCACAAGTTTGTGGGTGTGGGTGCCCAGAATTTCCTTTAATATCAATCTTGATCGATGACGTCATGTGTTTGTGTGCAATTATTTATTTTTTATTTTTTTATTATTTTTGTTTGTTTGTTTGCTTGTTTGTTGTTTGATTTGTTTTTTAGTTAGTGTGGTATCAATTTTGCCAATGTTTCGTGGTATTCTCCAAATGTCGGATTCACGAGATACCTATAAGTAGATAACAGATATAACCAGCGAATGGTCTAGACGATGCTCTGCATACAATTACATGCAGCGTTTTTTGCCAGTTAGATAACAGCACTCACTGTTGTCAATGTTGTCCTATTATCGCATTACATTAGTCTACATGATCCCTCAAAACCCTGGTTAGAACTGGAGGAACTGGTCCCCAGTAACCCATACTTGTTGTGAGGCGACTAAAGGAACCGGGTGGTAAGGCTCGCTGACTTGGTTGACATATGTCATCGTACCCCACTTACGTAGAGTATTGCTCATCGTGTTTATCACTGAATTGTCTGGTCCAGACTCGATTATTTGCAGACAGACGCTATCTAGCTGGAATATTGCTGACTTCAGTGTTAAACATCGAAAGAACAAACAGAAAGAACGAACTGAAGTAAAACACGTCGACAACGGAGACGGATTGTGGTGTGTTCCGTCGGTGACGCTCCGAGAGATTTGAGCCGCTTTCAGCAGAACCACATCCGCATGCTGATGGGTGATAGCAAGAACGGATTTCAAGCATTATTACACCAATGTGTAGAATATAACACCCGCCTTCGCTCTGACGAACAAGAGCTTTAGTCACTTGCCTATCTCATCGTCGCCTTAGGTACTCGCTGTTCATCTATAGATAAATGGGGGATCGACGGATTGGTGACTGCTAAATGGACTGATGGACAGATGATGGATCGATTGTGGATAGGGGACTAACGGATAGATGGATGGGTACATAAACAGATAGATGGACTCGGGCAAGGACAAGTAAACAGTGTAAAAACGACCGACATGACTGCCCCGATGTGGGAAGTTCACCAGGAATACTAAACGGACAAATCACTGCTCGGTCGTAGCATCAGTTTGACATTATGAATTATTGGCAATACCTTGACTTTCGGCCAAGGGAACCGCTCTTATTTGATATCGCCTACGCAGAGATTGTGTTTCACATTCGCGTCAGAGACATGCGCGAGAGGTGGCAATATATACCAATACTGCGGAGTTATGTCATCAACGGCGCTGTGCCAAATATGTCTTGGCGCGTGTATTCGTCATATCTTTGACCGTGACACACATACAGCCATATTCCCACGCACAAAGTGAAGAAAATTAAATAGTCTAACTCCCTAAAACGGACATTTTATTAAAAGCCCTCGCTTCGTCTGGGCCCTAACATACCATGATGGACTACTGGTGTTAACCAGAAGATATGGATATGCTATATTCGCTGGTTCATGTATGAATACATAGCGGTAGTGTAAAAGTTGATACTGTAGAAAACACATGCGTGGGATGTGATGAATGTCTCCCGATGTTCCTGGGAAGCCAGGGGGATTCTTTGTCCCGCATAATGCCACCAGCTGCCTGTGAAAAAAGCATATCAGCGAACACCGGAGCATACACGATGAAGATGGCACCACTTTCCGGAGAAAGGTTGAGAAGATGCGTGTGAACGCACTATTTTTAACATGCATGATCTCCATGCGTTGTATAAACGGAATATCACCATAGAAAAATTAAAAATTTCGAAATATGTTTTTGGCTGTGTACATCGGTATGTGAAAATTGCCAGTTGGCAGTGTCTGTAGACATTGCACAACAGTCTTTGTATTTCATTGATTCTGCTTAGATTCAGTACATTCAGGTGTAAAAGTGATTCTATTTAGACCTAGAGACAAGATTCGAGTGGAAATGTGTGCTGTCTTACCAAGAAAGAGAAACTTCAAGAAACTTTTTTCATATTGAAAAGGGTCTAGTCTGTCTCACCAGAGACCATATAATATATTTAATATTTTCCCAACCGTCTTGCCCACCCCCCTGTAAAGCCTTTAATAAAGCAAGTCTAGATTTCCCAAGGTTCTGACTCCTTACTCTTGCATATCACATTACATATCGCAATACAAGAAGACATTTCTAAATGTTACGAAGGTCACAAAAATTGAGATAAAGAATACTTAACTTTAACATTAACTATGCATAGCACGACGTACGTGAAATCAATAAAGATATATGTGTATAAAAATATAATATGTATATCAAGTATACATATATCAAACACTTAACCAATACTTTTTTTATAAACTTCCCAGCAAATTATTGAATCAGGTACTTTCTAAGGCTTTGTCAGACACGTGTTAACGTAAAGGACAAAGAACTGCAATAACAAATTCTATCGTTCCTATTTTACTTGTACAACAATATCCAATAGTGTACTGAACTATTCCAATTACATGACAATAGTAAAAACTTCCCTCAATTGTCATCCAGTCCAATGTTTGAAATGTCAGCATTAACGGTTTGATTGTCCGTTGTAAAACACGTAAACATGGCTGGCTATTTTTTACTTATATACTTTTTTATTTTGCGGTGTTTATTTTTTCAGTCATTTAAAGTTTGTTTCCGAAGGAGTGACTCACAACAGTCAGAAAACTATATAATTTATTATATATGGGATCAGTGTTGATATTTTATTGGATGCGCTCGCTCTTCATTTTCTGCATTTGGTGGATAAACCTTTATGGTGCGCAGTGGAATTGAAAAGTTGTGTGTACTATTTGGGGAACAAAACGTGATTCTCTTGGCTATAACTGTATGAAATAATCTAACCAACAAACATGGGGAACTAAACGTGAATCTCTTATAATGGGGAAAGAAACTTAATATGAAACTTTAAATTCTATTATCTGTACTATCTATTAGTATTCCAAGATTGCTGCACTGTTACAGCTACATATGGGCTACTTCTAATTTAATGAACTGTTTGTTCAAAATTCTATTTAACTATATAACTGCATCCTACCTGGACAAGCTAATACAATCGTGACGAACAGTCACCTTACTCAAACAATCCTGTACAACACACTGATCGATTCGTCAGTGTCCCACGTGGTCAAGATCACGTGGTCTGCTCGCACGTGAAAAAGCATGCTTCTCTGGGACCAGCGAAACATGGTGCGTTTGTGCGATCCGTCCATATGTTTGGTCTCCAGACCACTTTATGTTATAGAAGACACACTGTGTACCACAGCGTAGTTGATAAAAACGTCATTGAGAAGTAGTTCCGTAGATAAAACTGGTTGAATGATTTAAAAGGACTAAAAATAAAAATATGATATATATAAATATAAAAAATGTATATTCCTGGAATATTTGATATCACACATTAGCTATTATCGGTTAAAAATCATTAAAAACATCTCCCCAAGTTGTTTTTTTCTATATCGAGTTTCTTGTATTATTTTTATCGACTCATACTGATACCCACATTTAACATCACTCGAGGTCCTTATTTGGGGCCGATTGATCGTACAATCGATTATTGGCGGAAGCTGAAATATCGCCGGTAATATCGTTACCGATGTAGACAATCAGAGATTCATAATACAAAAAAATATTCTTAACTTCCTCAATTAGTTTTACGCTATGTACCAACATCACGAACAATTCACGTCCATGCTATGTTTCCAGTGGCAATCGAACTCGGGCTTACAGTGAGACAAAAGAACGCTTTGACCACTGAGCTACCCTGCCTTCGCCCAACACCTGTAATTATGACACCATTTATTTATTTACGCATTTGTATCGTGTACGTAGAGATTTGTCAAAACCGGGATTAGATTCCCAAAGGTTACAATATGTGCAGTCTCTTTCTGATGCTTCCTACCGTGACAGTGATGGAATATTTGCTAAAAGAGGCGTAAAAGTAAACTCACTCGCTGTATACCTGCGTTGTACTTATGGATCAATGCTTAAGCTTGTCAAGCCAAGTACTGGTTGTCTTGCCCAGGCTCTAATGTTGACCCACCCACCCCACACACACACACACACTATCCCCTGCCCCAACATCACGCCCCGCACACACACCGACATCCACACCCTCACCAACCCCTCCAGACCAAGCCAAACCCATCACCTCACACCCCTTCCTATTCCTCCATAAACTCACCAAATCACTCACTCAAGAAAAAACACTCACAATAATTCACAAAGGACACACTCAACATCACACATATGCATAATGCCCATACATATTTATGCACACACACGTGTCCATACACTTATGGTACACGAGCACCTGTGGTTGTCAGTAATGGCCTTCCATTGCCCCAAATTCTCCGTCATAACGACGGGAGCTGAGAATGGACATTATTGCGTCACATAATGGACTATGGTCACTTCAGATAAGCAGCACGTGTCACGATCGCGTCTGGTCACTCGCTAATGTAATGCTTTCTACGTCAAATGATAAGGCACCACCTGGTGGTGTAAATCTCCATCGTTTCCTTGATTCCAGTTCCATCAATATGGTGATTGCCTGTACATGCTGCATATAAGTATAGATCTATATTAATCACCACAAGTCACTACTGGATACTGACACAGAAAACATTCATCACAGTGGTTGTTGAATGAAAAGATAGTGTTAACACAGGATACCGTTGTACAAAGCAACTTCAATTAGCGCTATGTTATGGTGGGAGTTACGGTCACCTTAACGCTGAGATCGCCTTGCATAACGGCACCTTGGCATATTTCCTTGCTTGTATAATGATCATCGCTATTATATCGTCATTTGAGTATTGTACGAACAGTCTTTGTAAAACATTTGGCTCCATTTGTACTTGCTCTTTGGAAATGTTCTTCTAGAAAATGCAACACGATAATGTAAATAAAAATAGAAACTTTCCAAAAAACCAGCTGAATCTAAGTTTAGAAAAAAATTAATCGACCTTGTTTGTCACTGTACAACTATTCCTCAGAATGCAAGTCTTCAGCCTTTCAGTGTTGCAAGACAAAGCCTCATTTTGTACACGAGCTGAATTGATTGTATCATTAGTTGGACTGATGTGTGTTGTGAAACCTATTGAGAATTTGTGCTGCAGTCCCTCAATTCCCCACCTCACACCGTGGGAGATTCAGAAAATTGCCGACAAAGTTGGCGTTTCACAATATCGATTTTCACGTTTCGGCCGTCTCTTCTGAAAAAATCCAGGACAGCGAATATTCATTAAATCTAATTTGAGGGCGTTCAAGAGTTACGACCCTTAGTTTCACATTGTATCCATGTGGGGAGTCGAACCTAAGCCTTCGGCGTGACAAGCGAAGACTTTTGCCACTAGCTATAGGCTACCCCATCGCCCCACGTAATTTATAACTGTCTGTTGGCTGTGTTATTTGATATTTCCGCGTTTTGAAATCGACTAAATCCCCCATACAACTGATTCAATAACGCATCAAAGGTCAATGCAATTTAGAGACGAGCTCCTTTTTAGGACGAATTGGATCAGTTGCAAACAAACACATGTCAGCGCTAAACGTCTGAATAAAATCTCAGTCATGTCGCGTTGCGCAAGTCTATCAAAAATGCATACCTCCGAGTACGGTTTCCACCGATGATTAAATAGCCATTACATTAGAATTGTGTAAACGTAAGGGTACGGGTGGAGGCTATCAACATATGCTCTGAATTCACTCTGAATTTTACATCGTGATAATAGACGTTAAGAAAAAACGCCCTTCCTATATTCACCGGCGAGCACGTCAATCAAGTGTTCATTTCATGTCGATTTCATCTGGCCGTTTGTGTGTTGCCGTGATCGATGTCTGAATGATCTGCATTTCTATTGCTAGCATATATGTGGTGATTATGGGCAGTGAAAGCACGTTTCTCGGTCGCTTGTGTACATTGTGTACTTGGTTGCAGCATGAACAAGTACTCTATTGTCAGCATCTGACATGTAGTCCCTTCAGTGATGGACGATTGTTTGATTGTTCACCGGCATTCGCACCTGTGGTTTCAGCGGGGCCTTGTCTAGTTCAACTCGGAATATATATATAGAATAAAACATTCTCCATTCAGTACATTTCAGAAATGATTCCAGCACTGATTATCAATTTCTAGTACATTTCACAAGCTACAAGCAGTAAACTCCTCTGAATCCATTTTGATAAACATTAAAAATAAACAATCAGTGATGAATCATTCCTGAGATGTACTGAAAGTTTCAACATATTGATTATTAAATATTAATGATCACACTGTTGAATGTTAATGTTTAAGAAAAAAATGATGCATTAATGTGTATTTATGATGCATGGTTCTGTTTTCAAAAGCTTTCCCTACTTATTATTTCCCGGTTTATACTCTTTAATTTACTTTTGAAAACGGAGTAAAACTCAGCTCACTCACTCACAGGGCACTTTTAGTGAATTGAACAGTGAACCCAACTGTGTCGGCATGGTGCCACTGTTTCACTCTTTCACATCATTTCCAACATATATCGGGATAACAGAATTGGCGATAACTGAGGTAATAGTTTCACTTATCATGCTGCTGGGATCAAGATACCGTCTACAACTATAAAACGAGATAACGAAATCAGAGTTTACGGTTTTTTCTTAACTTGATTCTAAATAAAGGACAATTAGTGATTCGGAACTACCGTTGACCAACACAAACTCTTTATATCATTTTTTTCCTGAGCATTCTTTAGAGACATTTATAGAAAATATTTTGTCTCTCAAAATAAACCGACAATTTCACAATATTTTCACAAAACTCCTGATTTCAACATCATAAACGTGCGTTTATGAATACTCTCAAATCGTGATAATACACAATAAGTATTTATCTGAACAAACAATGGAATCGATAACACTGGCATAAACATTCCTAATCGTACATTCATACCTCGACCATAACAGATCCATGGTGTGTATGCACTGCTGTGGATTGATAACACGATGATAACAGATTCAAGGTATACATTCACCGTTGTAGTTCCTCAAACTGTATATTTGTGATGGCCAGCTATATAGTCTTTAAATCAAATAATTTAGGCATTAACCAATATCATTTTGGTTTAAGTGGTAATGTTTGTTTGTTTTTATAAAAATGACGGAAGGAGGGATCGGGTTTGTTAACAGGAACAGCATGTTAATTCCGGTGCATGTGCATTAAAGAATTCTCTACAGATAACTAGAAAAAATGTCATGAATGCAATCGGACTATGACACACGCAGTGCACTACCGGACAAGAGAAGGTATACACCCAAAACAAACGAGAAATGGTTGTTGACGATACATTTCATATGGCTGTCATATATCCGGCAAGAAGGGATTCGGTGTTTTATGTTGAGTCCCATCCAGGATTTGAACCCACACCCTGGCTGAGTAGGTTAATCGCCAGCACACAAAGTCAGCCAGTTACCTACTCAACCACCGCGGCTTCAACAGAATGGAAGACGGAGAACTGGTAGTCTAGACAGACAGTCATACCTGGATATCGTGCGTCAGTGCATACAACATAATAATGTATACAGAGATTCAAGGTATATGTAGCATTGAGGTATACAGAGCATAAATATATACATAACATCAATGCATAGAGAGCATCAATATACACATAACATCGATGTATACAGAGCATCGATGTATACAGAGCCTTAACGTACACATGTATAGATACGCGTCTCATTGTCAGCTCTCTAAGCTAACACACGCACAAGAAAACACAACACAACATGCGCGTGCACACGCACACACGCACACACGCACACACACACATATTAGGCTCAGTTTTGTAAGTCCCTTAAATATTAATTGCTCTCTTTCGGCTCTCATCTACCTAGTCAGTTCCTCCGATTTCAACTCATTCCCTCTTTGGCTATAAGTATAAACTATCTTTCCACAGTCACTCTCTTTCAGCTCAATCAGTTTACACATTTGTAGATTTGAATATACTCTATCACCGAGCGTTCAGCCCAGAACGTATAAGAAACTTTAGTGTTCGTGGCTTCTTCGCGGCATGATTGTATCTGACCGAATACATACCTACAATTCAGGCCTATATGACAGTCTATATGTCCCTGTTTTAAGGTACAAAATCAGCTGCAGATTGTACATGTGGAATCGTTCACCGCTTCTGAATGTCTGTAGGACTAACTGTAGCATAACTATATCAGATTGTCAGATACCACAATCTCAAACACTAACACTCTCAAATGTTTATACGGATTTCAATTCAGTTTTAAATATGTTCAAATTTGCGTAAGATAAAGTCAACGTTTTTAAAAATCAGTGCCCAAAACGTTATAGTATTTCATATTTTTGCTTACCGAAGACACTTATCTGTGCCTTAGAAATAATATGTATCATGTGCCTAACTTGTGGTAGTAGTTAACGTGTAAGTGTTGTACAGAGGAACAGTTGGAGCGTGGGACTGGTATGCTCTTTCTGTGTGTAACATAGGTTTTGATAAGATATACAGATTGTGACAACACTCTCACTGTTTGTAATTGCTTTGTTAAAGTGTATAAAGTAATGACAAATACATGCATTCTCATGATTTGTATATAATTTGTTTCTGCTGATTAAGCATAAAAAGTTTGTACACATCATATGCATCTTTAACACTGCTTCAAGTTTTGCGTCTTTTGTAATATTTCCAGTTATTCTGAGCAAAAGCGCAAAATCGGCAAGTGAAAACTTTCGGCAGTTCTTGGGTTATCTCGAGGAGTGTGTTTTTCATAAAGGAGTGTAAGGATTGATTTATGGGGACATGTAATATTAAGCAAACACGAAAGGGGGGCACTTGAAATGGCTACACATATCATACGCATGTGGGAATCGAACTCGGTGTTTCAGCGTTTCGAGCAAACGCTTTTGTCAATAGGCTGTCCTACCGACAAGCTTGGTGAAAAAGGAAAGCCATAACACCTGTTGGAAATGTGCGTGCTTTGTATATTGAATTAGATCATAATTCTAATGTTTCTCGTCGTCGTCGACACAGTATTGACACCCCAAAGGTTGCTATCTCACAGAAACACTGGAAAATCCTTTAACATTTTACATTTAGTCTAGGCTTGCCCAGTTCCAATAAGTGAAGAAGTTAATTAATTAAATACCAAACGGCAATGTAACCGCCCAAATCGTGAAATGTTCTGGAGAGTTGTTGTTAGTATACATATATATCCAATATAAATGGGTCAGTCCAAGGAGTATAGATTTAGCTCACCGCACCTAAGACCTGTGAATGTTTCCAGTGCCTCCTATGTTTCGTGATAATGGCGGAATATTGCTAAAAGAGATGTAATACCATACCCTCACCTTCTAAGTGTATTTACTGCCGATGGGAGTATTTGATTAAGGAACAGAGGTCGACTTACTTGAAGGCATGAGAAGTACGATTTAACGTTAATATGATTCATGTATGTGTTTCCAGTGAGTGCTCGTCTGACATATGGAACACTGAGGGCTTGTTGAACACAATGTCCTTCCTGACTGATCCGACTGATCATGGTTCTGGGGCGAGTCTCACAATCACTGGATTGCCTTGTCTATTATATAGTAGGAATATCAAGTTCGGAGTCCAACAACAAACATGATACATTGTTAGAACGAGAATATATAAGATACATACACATATTAGTTAGAGCTATTTAGAGTTGATTTACTACCAAAACGCTTCAATGGCCAAGGCCAATAGTGAAGTGTGACTCAGGAAATGTAGTTGAGTAAGAAAGTAACAGGTGCAATTGATGCCTGCATAACTGATGCATAGTGGACGAACTTAGCTCAAGGTTAATCAAGGTATCAACGAGGATATCTGTATCACCGAGGTTTCCAGTTACATCTAGTCATGACCATGCACGATGTAGTGAGGACCATGTAACACCTGGCGAGGACCATGTACGATGTAGTGAGGACCATGTAACACCTGGCGAGGACCATGTACGATGTAGTGAGGACCATGTAACACCTGGCGAGGACCATGTACGATGTAGTGAGGACCATGTAACACCTGGCGAGGACCATGTACGATGTAGTGAGGACCATGTAACACCTGGCGAGGACCATGTACGATGTAGTGAGGACCATGTAACACCTGGCGAGGACCATATAAGATGTAGTGAGGGCCATGTAACATCTGGCGAGGACCATGTACGATGTAGTGAGGGCCATGTAATATGTTGTGAGGACCATGTAAGATGTTGTAAGGGTCATATAATATATATGTTGTGAGGGTAATATAAGGTGTAGTGAGGACCATGTAAGATGTAGTGAGGACCATGTACGATGTAGTGAGGACCACGTAACATCTGGCGAGGACCACGTACGATGTAGTGAGGACCATGTAACACCTGGCGAGGACCATGAAAGATGTAGTGAGGACCATGTAACACCTGGCGAGGACCATATAAGATGTAGTGAGGACCATGTAAGATGTAGTGAGGACCATGTAACATCTGGCGAGGACCATGTACGATGTAGTGAGGGCCATGTAAGACGTTGTGAGGGTCATATAAGATGTAGTGAGGGCCATGTACGATGTAGAGGAGATCATTTAAGATGTAATGACGACCGTGTAAGACGTAGTAAGAGTCATGCAAGGTGTAGTTTGAAACATGTAAAACGTTGTGTTTAAGAAGTAATGAGGACCATGCAAGATGTAGAGAGGCTCGTGCAAGATGTAGAGAGGGCCATGTAACACCTGGCGAGGACCATGTAAGATGTTGTGAGGGTCATATAAGATGTTGTGAGGGTCATGTAAGATGTAGAGAAGATAGTGCAAGATGTAGTGGGAGTCATGTAAGATTTAGACAGGCTCGTGCAAGATGTAGTGAGGGTCATGTGTAAGATGTAGAGAAGATAGTGCAAGGTGTGTTGAGGGTCATGTAAGATGTACTAGGGACCATGTAGGATGTAGTGAGGGTCGTTTAAGATGTAGTGAAGGTTATGTAAGATGCTGTAAGGTCATGTAAGATGTAGTGGGGGCAGGTGTAAGATGTAGTGTGGACCATGTAAATGTAGTAAGATGTAGTGAGAATGTAATCAGAGCCATTCAAGATGTAGTTAGGGTCGTGTATGGTGGAACGCGGACTATGCTACACATAACGTGAAACTCCCTTCGATTCACGCAACGTGAAGGCTATTCACGATATTTATACCAGAGCTGCCGTGACCATGCATCGTATTAAGATTGTGTATTTTGGTGTATGTAAGTGCGCAGATATGATGTTCGTGTATATTTAGTTCTGGGATGTTTACATCTATCAATCATTGCCCCGTGTACATATATTGCGCCACGTCAGTTCTGATTTGCAGTTAGCTCTTGTTTACATGTTGTACACCTCAACCACTTCATAATGTGCTTCGACATATGTCAGTTTGTTAACAAACTGGAACTTTTTTATTTTAAAATATTAAATAAAGACTGCACTGGGTGACATATAAAAACCATTTTCGCTGAATCAAGTTTTGAAAAGGGACTCCAGAAAAAGTAGCATGTTTGTAAATGCAGACTGAAATCAAACGCAAAATGGAGCCCTCGACTAAACGGAAGGGTCATATAAAACTCCCATCAGCAATCCTTGTTTTATAACCGTTATTTTTAAGAATTCAAAACTCATCAGCAACAATGCAATATCGTAGAAGTCAAAGACCCCAATACTATTTCAATATACATGAAGAGACTCTTAATTGGAAAGCTTCGGTTAAGCTCTTTAGTGTATGGGTTGTGCTTCCTTCTTATGCATATCAGGGAATGCATATTGTTTCACATGGTTAAATAAAGTTTTTCAATGTTTCACGTTTACTGAGACTGAGGTTGTTCAACAGTGGTCTGATTGCCTTTTCACGGTTCCAGTGGGAAACATTTGTCGTTGAAACATAATCCTGAATTAATCAAGTAATCTTAATCAGTAACCTAACCCCCTAATCTTATTTCCACTGCTAATTTCTTAGCAGGTTCAAATTCGAATAGCGAATAATCCTTATTCACGCATGAATACCACACTTTGCCAGGATACAAATAATACCAGTTAATCTCTTTAATCCCATGGAAATTAGGATCATTCATAATTAACCATTATCTAACACTATACGGCTGAAATAAGCATACTGGGGCAATAAGATTACTGGTCGGAAAGTGCGTTTATCGCGAGGTCAAACAGATACAAACGTTCATTAAGCGAACTGATACTTTAAACTAAATTCAGTGATTTCATTAACTGGCATGAAACAGATTTACATAGATAATTTCAGTTTCTGTAAATATATTTGTAACAATGATAATTTTCGAAAGCTGTGAGCATGGTTGGTAAAACTGAACGTGTTTAGTTCTTATTGGACACACTGTGGCATTGCTTATTTTTAGTAATCCAATCCTCTATTTTTCAGCACAATATTGCTTTTTTGCGTTCTATGGAATTTGCTCGTCAAATATTTGTCACTAATTATTCTAATGATTAGATTTCAATTATTGGTTTAATGAAATATAACTGCATCCAGGATATTTATAACGTTTGAAAACTTTTTAAAAAGATATTTTTATAGGGGTAGGCAATATGCAACGAAAGAACACATTCAGCACGTAACAAAATATACAACACGTGGGATACCGCGTCTTATTAGGGCGTGAATAACTGAAGGGTTGTTATCATTTCCATGACTCGTGTCATAATATTTATCTCCGACAATATACAATTTTAACAGAGTTAGTTTCACCTTACATCTGAATTGCCAAATACGATGATGTATGTCATAGATGTTGTTTGTTAAAACTACAAAAGTTTATAATAAAAGAGATGTTGCGTCAAATTTAGAGGATTTTCTTTCATTTACGTGTTAACGTTTACAAATGAATAAAATGTTGTCAAAGAGAATTCGTATTAACATTTAACTAATGTTTTATGTTCCAATATCTGGTGCTGGTTATATGCGCGATAGTTTATGGCATCCGGTGTATGACAATTTATGGTATTCACTGTATGACAGTCGATGACATTCAGTATGCCATTCGATGACATACTTTGGCTTCCAATGTACAACTATCAGTGGCATTCAGCTTTCTTTAAGTCCGTGACATTGTTTTACAATCAATGACATTCCGTATATGACAAAGCGATGTACGACAAGCTATGACTATTAGTACATGGCAATCAATGACATTCGCTGACAATCAACGGACAATACGTTCAATACAATCAGTGGCATTCAGTTTATAATGATCAGTAACATTCAGTGTACAACATTCAATGACATTCATCGTATGACAGTCAATAATAATATTTAATGACTGTCCACAGACATTAAAGTGTCTTCACGTGACACAGTGTGTCAACAACATGCAATTGATTCATGTCGAGCAATAGTCCTACTCCAACTGTGTGGAGTCTACATTTCCCATGATGATTTGGGATACAAAAAGCATGCTCTTCCACCAAAATTACAAGGAAGTTCCTACGATTATTGCGCAAACTCACATTCATCAAAACAAGGTTTCAGTATTGTTGACATGTGAAGGTCATTTCTGTATCTGACACATTAGTGGTACAAATGATGCCCAGATCAATATGTATCATTGTACCATGCGTTCACGAGTGTTAGGGTAAATAAATGAGTTACTTCACGTGTGCTTGAGACGCGACCCACATCAGGGCAGAATACGTTCATGATTTCATGAAGACTTTTTTTTTTATCACTAACATCACTATCTGATATTAGGTGATGGTGTAACCCAATCGTCAAAGCGTCCGCTCGTCACACTGAAAGCCCGGGTTCGATTCCCCCATTGGGTACCATGTGCCAAGGTCATTTCTGGTGATATTACTGGAATATTGCTAAATTATATCACTCATTATTTGATATTAAATATGTCATATATTCGGAATTATACGCCCTTGACTTTGCTGTTGGTAAATTCATCTTATGATTATGGAAAAGTGCTGTTTTATTTAATACTTGATTTGGAAAGATCACTTGTGTTTTCACCCACTACCCGTGTATGAATAATGTGAACAATTTGTAATATGCAATATTCAAGTGATGAAGAAGACGACTGATATATCCTTGACTACGTCCATGATGCACGCCGATAAATCGATAGAACATCAGGTCAAATAACAGATGTTATCACATAATTGTCTGTGATACTTATACGGTAGACCATACAGATGTATTTAGTATCAAGATCCGATATTATGCAATTATGTCACCTGTATGGGATGACTTTCAAACTCATACGCCGATGGATGTGGTGCCCCTTTCTCATTTAGCTATTGGCAAACGTTCCTAACATATTATACAGAGGGGTTTTCTAATGTCATTTGGAACAGCACCGCTAGACTGTTCGCCCAAACACTGTATTCATGAGCGAATTCTCGAACAGCTTTGTTCGTTAAAATAGCGTTGTAAATATTGGTCTTGGAAATTGTTACATTTAATTCAACACGAGATTATTAGCCGAGAGTATTATATATCGTTAAAAAAACATATATCTGGAATACAAATTGTAAACTCGGAGCATAAACGTGATACGAGTCAAGCGCAATCATGAAATATATGATATATCATAGAAGCGATCTGTTTTCTCTTATTGACTAGAGATGGACGTATGTCACTGAGAAAGTAACTTCTTCATTACTCATATTCACATTTTCTCCTTGGATTATATTATATTCGATTTTCTCGTGCACATTAACTATGTGCAGTTAGATAAACCTTCGCTAGAGACATGGCGGGAAAAGGTAGCTATGCAGGAAGAACTTACATTGTTATCTAACTTGTCAACTGACTATTCCAAAAGCATTGATTTGTGTTCATTGGCCTTTAGTGATTCGATAAAATCATTCAGTCAAATGAATTGTTGGTTTCTCTCTGACACAGTTTATCGTTTAACGTATTCGTTTAACGTTTAACAATTAACGTATTCAATATAATATTACACATTTTATTTGTTTTACGTTTTTAACGATTACTAGACTGTTTCGTTTACATGGTGTAGCTGCATGACAGGTGAAGTGCTGTATGCTGCCGAGCACCATATACGCGCATGCACGCACGCGCACTCACTCACACAGACACACATTTTTATACAGATTGTGTGGGTGGGCAGAGCTACAGGGGAAAATGGACATGCTTGTCCTTTTTGCGAACACCTGGTGTTATTATTGATTTTCAGTCACCCATTCAAATAATTTCCACCGTTGTATTTGCCTTATAGACGCCCACTGTGGTGTTTCTTTAGAGATTCAGTATTCTTCTCGTGCACTTTCGGTTTGTATTTAATCATATTGCACCTGCATGTGTACTGAACCCTATACAAGATATGGGATGTAAATATATTTCATTCGATATAAATATCTATCGTTGTGTGTGCATTCTTTATCACAGCCATTTGTACCTGAATAGCATGTGGAATAACAGGAGGAATGATCTGAATTTTGATATTGGATCATTGACATTCTGCATTATCCATTGTGTGGATTTTACATGCTACATATAATACCTGTGCTATAAAATCTAGTCCCAAGCCTCTCTTCTAATTCATTCTGCACTAAATTACCATGCAGGAGTCCGACACGCTACAAATATAAAGCTATCAAAATTTCACTTCCACTTAAAAAGTAAATCCTTCACGAAAATCATATAGGGGGAAATCATATGTTATTGTGTTAAGTTCTGTTTTTTTGTTATCAATATTTTCACAGGTAATTTCAGTTTTCAGCCATTTGTAAGCGCTTTGTACTGTGTGTTTTTTTCCGATGTGACTTATATTTTAACGGTATATGTTTACTGGTTATCACTTACGTCATTATACATCATTATTATGATTAATGTTAAATTTCAAGCACCAATCGTGTCTGGATTGCTTAAATGCAGATCGTTTGTTTTACATAGCAGTAAATTAGAAAATCCACCCCACGTGCTTATGCATCATGAAAATATATACAAAATATTTGTAAAAACGGTAAAGAATAGGGAAACCAGATGGCTTTCTGCCGAGTTCATTTCCTGGCTGACGCTTTCCATTTGTTTTACGAAATTTGTTTTTTGCACGTGCTTTTTTCACAAGTACTTATGTGTATGAAGGCAAAAGGTTGGCTTGAATTACTTCGATGATGTATAGGTCCAACAGCTGTATGATCATTTCAACATCTGCAAATGAATAAACTTTATTGAAATTTGTGAAAGACTTACGTAATTATTGAAGTTTTTAAACTTTTTTATTGAGCAAAACCTTATCAGCACCAAAGTGATAAGTTTAGAAGGCAGTGTGTGAGAAATTATTAATTCCAAGCGATAGAAAATTTGCGTGCATGTCAAACGTACATGGAAAAGGCGTCTATTCTCAGCTTAATATCTACGTATTCTTTTATGACTTTCGCCTTTCCCCCGTCGGTGAGGCTTTGTTGATATCTAACCTTACTTACTGTACATCGTCTCCAGATATGGGTGATATCGTTTATCATAACACACATTTACACTGATATGTGATAGACCTGTGCATGCTAGGCCTGTGTGAAATCTCAACTTGCCCTTAAAGTCATGTTTCACGTTCTCCGTGGGTGACAGAGGTCCTTAAGCTGGTTCATGTATGAATTCAGTCTGAAGAAGTTTAATTTATACCCCCCACCTCCCTCTCCCCTTATGTCGTACGGCTGAGTTCCCGTGTACATCAACGGCTTTTGCCTGCATAGTTTTACAGTTGTGGGGACTGGCGTTACGTGGGGGATGAAGCATGCGTAGGGCCGTGTTTACACGTACGTTCAAACTAATGTTGCATAATTGCTCACAATATTGTGACAAGGAGCTTTAGCGTAACAAAAAAGATTGATCAAAGGAACGACTTTCGGAGTGGGACTAATGGGTAGAAAATGCAAGACAGGAGAGGGGACAGAGGTTGCTACTGCTGCAGATACATGGGGAACATTTGTAAACGACGCAATAATTATTGAAGTTTAAGTAATCAACTTTAAGTGTTAACATGTTTCGAAAAATAAATGGCGGCGTGGGGTCTAGAGGGTTTAGGGCGGGGGACTTTCGTGTGTCTTGATATAAAAAATACATTACATCCACAATGCTAGCATAACTTACCTTAATTATCAAATGGTAACTCTTCTCAATACAAAAGATACTTTTGGGTATGTATTTTGGACTGGATATTCTCGGCTACTCTATCATCTAGTCTGAATATGTACATATTTAAAAAATATATATATCTTAGATTATAGAATATATCCAACAATGTCACGGCAGGTGACACCAGAAATGGGCTTCAGACATTGTACCCTTGTGGGGAATCGAAATCTGGTCTAAAGCATGACGAGCGACGAACGCTTTAAGCTCTTGGTAACCCCCCACACGCTCACACCCTTCCACTCACACCCTCTTCACACACACAAGCGCGCGCGCACGCACACGCACATTTGGAACTACCTGAAACACTGAAACAACCCAGCGGTGCCACCAACTAGAGCAGTTATATATACTTTAAGAGCGATATCAGAATGACTCAACTTGATTGGAAACATGCCCAGGCGTTGCCAGGCAGTTGCTAGAGAGAGTAGGGGGCATACTCAATACTGACTTTCTTTATTTAAACTGAAAACAATTAATTATGTCTAATGTAATTATTATCTGACATTTTACACGATCCCTTATTTTTTTTCCCTCAGTATAGTTACAACTGTCCAGCATGGACATCTGTAAGCGTTCCACCCAGATCTGAAAAGATTTTAACTCTTAGTTGTTTCAGTGTAAAAATATATTATTTTGATGTGATAATTCACTTGTTACATTTCCATCAAGTTTAAGGTTGAATAAACCTTTTGGGGAGTACATGTAGTTACTAGTTATTGTAAGTCCTAATGATCAGATGTATAGACGATAATTTACTTTACTAAGGGAATTAAACGCTCTTATTGCACGAATGTCAATATTGTAATACTTTTACTGATAATACCTGACAATTGGCTTGATTTACAGGGCGAGGACAAGGTCTCCGCTAATGCCCCATTGTCTTGTCTTAGCTAATTAACCAGCCCTCTAGTTACTGCTCTCTACAACTGTCAATCACTGTCAATCCCCTTTGCCACATGTATTCACAACTAAACAAACATTGCAGATTGTTGCCAATCACCTGTTCGTTTTCCATCAGAGTAACTATGTTGTGTCATTTTCTGCTCGTAATTGTCACGTTGCTAGAAACATATATGTTGTCAGCCATTTGCTTTGTATATTTAACTTGTAGATTTCAATCAAGCTCCTCTGTTTAGTGTCAGTGTAAACAACATGAAACATTATCGTTGATTAACGTTATTTTGACAACAGTTGCTGAGTGTCTATTGCATATGTCGGTCTGTGCACAGATGCATATATCATGTCACGCCTGTAAATTACCGTTGCTCTGAACACAAACATTTTGTTGCATTGTGTTGGGACCTGTCACACTGTATACACAGCCACTGATAATTGTAAATTTCGATTGTCAAATAAATGCCACATGTTTACTCCAATAACAGCTTCCTTAGTAATTAGTAGAGCCTGGAAGGTCATATTGTGTTCATTTCAATCACATTGTTCCATCAAAACGTTATTGCATATCGAATTTTAAAAAAATGGATTTGTTTATCATTTCATTCCAAAAATAACACGTTTTCATGGCAACCGGTCCGATAATTAAATAGAAATATTAATTAACAAACCACAGAATATTTTGTGTCCCCATTTTCTTATGTCATTTTTCACAAATGTGTAGTGTTTTTCTTCTATGCCACCACATATATACGTCATGTCGTTAGAATCTATGTTTGTCCCCATAGCTAGCTAAGTGGATTTCGTACTCTTTGGTCTCGGCAAACATGTACATTTCTCGCGAAGCCTTGTTCACTGCATACGGGATGTGTTAGTCATTTCAAGGACTCATTATGATGTCATCTGTTTGTTTGGTTTCCTGGCAGTGGTTCAGTAACTGCTCTCGTGGTGTCTTTTTTACATCGGTGACATAACAACGGCGTAATGTGACATCCAGCATTGAAACATACACGAACTTTCTTCACCCCGCATCAAAGACATATTTGTACATCATACTTGAAGAATATACCATCCACAAGTACAGAGTGTTATGAAGAATGATCGAGTACCCTATTTAAGAGTGATACAGAATACAAACAATATTAAGATGGTCATGCAGAAGATTCAGCCGTTTCAATTTTAGAAGGTTTCGCTCCATGGTCAATAAGCACAAATCCCTGTGACAAGTACATAGAAGAAGAAGACTATTTGGATGTCACGTGTGTTGTATATACAGGTCATGAAAAGTACGCAAGTGTATCTCTCAGTCCCTGAACCACTTTACTTTCCCAAATGCCTCGCCCTCCATACAATGCTAAAGCCCTAAAATGAAGCAAGTCTAGATCTCCTCACGAATCTCCCTCACTTGGACTCCTTTTCAATCCCAATGGGTTTATTTGTTAATATCAAAATTACACATATTTAGGGACTAAGTGTTAGTCAACTTGCAAAGTCGTGCAATCCATATTATTAATTGCCTTTGTCCCTGAGCCTTTATTCCATTTTACAAGTCAAACTAAAAGTATTCACAATAATTTAAGCAATTATTTTAAATTCAAATTACAGTATACACAGTTTAAACAGTTAAATCGTGAATTGTAAATTTTGATATTTCGAATCATACATTCAGACAGAAGACACCACAATTTAACACTTGATGGCTCGTGTTATTTGGTTCTGTGTTGACCCTGTCAAGTTCCCACATATCACACGTAATAAAGTTTGAAAAGCAGCTTTTCCATAAATACCACGGTGTGATTAGAAAGCATGCTCCTAAAATTACGGGGGCTCTTGTTGACAAAGTAGTTGGTGCATAGTATTTCATTCAGGGGAATCTGTCAGAGCTCATCATACACTGGACCCCCAAACGCATGCCTTGCATTCGTCTCGCAACCGCAGATAGTACTGTGTGTATACTCTACTCAGCATACTCAATATCCGGAAAATTGAATTAAAACACAGATGTAGACAAATACCGCAGACAGCTTGCAGGAGGACAAACATGTGTTCAGTCGGACCACTGCTGGGAGGTCCGGGGAAGGGCGAGGAAACACGGGGGACTGAGATGTTTGTTGGAGGGGGTACACATGTGCGCGAGACAGTGCTGTGCACCCCTTTTGGGGCCGACATTGGGTGGGGTTATATCGTTCTTTCATCAGTGTTAATCCTGACATATATTTATACCCAAAACGCATGAAGAATACAGATGACTGACCGAGAACTATATAATTAATTAATACAGCTGTGTCAAAGGAGGTTCAGATACATCAGTTATCATTTGGACCACACTTTGGAAACTTTGCAACTAAAATGTAATGGGAGAAGAATTTTATCACATCTTCAGACATCATCATCCTAAAGACATCATCAAATGTCCAAATGTGTACAACTTTCGTAGACTTTTGACACCTAAATGCACAAAAGAACTGAAATGATTGACTAGATTCATAGCTATTTCGCAAATCCTGTTAAGAAAGAGTTACTAAGACGCACGTAAATGTGTAATATATATATATTGTGTTTTGTTCTTCTACCAAAGTAGGTGGTTTTGACGTAACTAAAGACTGATTGATTGAGAAAAGTCCACGACAGGATTCAGTCAAAAGGAGTAATACCATTTTTACTTTAACAATATTTTTACATATAAGACATCTTTGATTTTTTTGGAGTGGGCGTAGGTGGTACTTTCATTTTGTCATAACGAGAAAGGTATTGGGGGACGCGAGGCAAGGAGGCGGGGGTCGCCTTTTGATGTCCTTGCGTTATGCAATGTGGGTATACGCGCACATGGCACCTTCTCCCGGAGGATGGGCTGATACAGCCGCTGGTAGGAGGACAGACGGGATTGTCATTTACTTTGTGTCTTAATTAGCCACTTATATAACTGACACTGTGCGAGAACCAATTTTGATAAATTTGACAATAACAGAAGACGACTTCCGAAGAATGACATAATTATCTGCAACACACACGATAACACAGTCGGGAGGATTACTCAAATAAACACAAATTGTTTTTATTGACGGGTGTCTCGTTTCGTGAGTTGAGCAATATGTTTAGATGTTTTATTTAGATCAAACAAAATAGTCCGCACATATAACATAATTCATCACCATAAATGGAAGATCTCATTCAATCGGATGCGAATTCACGAGGGAACGATTGCCACGTGACTTGGACGAGTATCCTGTCTATTGGTCTGTCATAGAGACACTAAAACAAACATATCCAATGTGAACCCATGCAAGCCTACAATGTGTGGCAAGCCTTAGTCTCTGGGCTCATTTCATCATATTTTATTGACATATTTTATCTGTAAAACGTATTCATTTCAGGGACTCTATTTTAGTCTAAAAGTACATGAAAACACCCCCCTCTTTTCAAAAATATGTTAAATAGTGCTAGATGGCCATAGTTTAGCATATTATCTAAATTGTTGGTTTCTGTTATTTTAGTGTGTTTGTTTGTTTGTTTTACTCTTTTGAAATGAGATATTCCTCAATAAAATGTTGGTGGTGATTCTTAATCAAGCAGCACTTCAGTCAGGACTTGATTTAATCAGCATGTCCACTGAATTCAGACATATGGAGCCTCCATATGGCATTAACAGAAATAGGCAGCCTGGGTCATACTGACAAAAATATTCCCTAAAGCAAAATATTGCCCCTAACGTTTTGTTAACAGAAACGTTTCCGTGTTTCAGCTGAACAACCAAAGTTTGGTACATCTGTATCTGTTTCTTTCATCTGTGCAACAATGATATTGCTGATGTGCATTGTAAATATAAAACATGAACAATCACATATGTTTTTTAAAAAAATCATGTTTCCTGCACTCATTGTTTGCATTATAACCATTTGCAATATTCGTAACAATATACCCTCTGTTCTATTTTTGTTCCATGTCCAAACATGGCGTTTTTGAACAATAATTATTGATTTTTGGTGTTTATTGCATCACCAAACTTGCAGAACTGGAGACAATAGACTGACATACATCTGTTAAGTAATTGACAGCAAAATTCATCAATTTTCATGTTGGGATGATATTCCCACACAATTAAACAGTGGGTCAGGTAGTAGATATCTATGTACGTATTAATATCTCATGTTTTCGGACCATACTTCAATGAAACGCTATTAATCCATACACCGTTATTAAGTTGTGACTGACTCATGCCTAGCCTTGGTCCGAGGCTCTCCTGAAGTTTATCCTGTGAATGTATTCTTAGCCTTGCGACAAGGCTGCACTGAGGTCTGTGCCCATGCACGTATAGTAATTCTGTCCTTAAATGGGAAGGCCTAACAATGGGGAAGTAAAATCTAAGGACTCCAGTCTGTTATATCTATCTATCTATCTATCTATCTATCTATCTATCTATCTATCTATCTATCTATCTATCTATCTATCTATCTATCTATCTATCTATCTATCTATCTATCTATCTATCTATCTATCTATCTATCTTAGAAATTACCATTTAAACTATTAATTATTACCTGTGAGACTAGTGCAGGTCTAACTCATACCCACCATTCGTTAATCCCCAAATATTTTTTTATATACGATCACACAAAGATAAGTATCTTTATGTCACTTTATGTACTAGCTATCCAATTGCAATAAATCATCTTAAATTAAAGAGTGCGGCGTAAACTTAACTCACTCAGTCTTTCATTAAAATGTGCCACGAATAAAAGATAAAATAAGACATTTATTGCATAGTATTCCATTAAGGAACAGTGGCAATATTCTATAAACCAAAGATATAAACATAAAAGGTACAAAGATACACAAAGATGATCCTTATCATAACAATTAGACACTAGATGCTACAGAAGCAAGGTATATACATAATGAATCACAGTAATGAAAGTCAAAACGTTTTTCTTTATACATAAGCATTTCATCTACAGGCAGATTCAATTGCACGATTCCGACAATATCCTTGTCGTGTACTTGTTTATATGTATGTAAATGTATGTATGCTATGAAATAGTGATGACACCAGGTGTTCGCAGGTATCGTATGACATATGTAGAAATAATCACACCATCTTTGCACCCACTCATATTCTCGTTTACGCCGTCTCATATGTTAAAAACAAATTATCCTATAAATGTTAATATCAATTCAATTTAAAACATCTCTAGTTTACATAGCCGTTTAGGTAATCACAATATTTTGGTCAGCCTAAAAGTCTCTCTTCTAGTAGACCCCCAACCCCGACCCCAACCCCACCCACCGCAGCGATCTTGGTAAGGTGATCCCCGCCCCCATGGAGCTTCCTGTCACAACAGGTTACAGTGGGTCTGGGTGAGACCCAGTCTTAACCCCAGTCCTGCATTACTGATCATTAGCTTAGATCATCTCTCTCCTAAAGCCATTTGCACTAATCACGTCCATTTGTTGATGTACATGTCATAGTTTAAACATGTGGGCAGATGAAATGTACATACATGCATGCGGTATGGGGTCATGGTCGGGGCTTGTGATGGGCTATTGATAACGTGCAGGTTTTTTGGCATTGTCAGCAACTATTTGTCTGCACACACCCTGTTGAAATGCCAGCAAACATATTAAATTAAATTTAAACAAACACTCAACTGCCACTGAGTGCAAGTTGTAACCTAACCTTTCCTGTATCCTGAAATCCCTTCCATCTAGATTGAAATGTACAACCCACCTGCCACAGATATATCATGAATTTCATGCAAATAGGATCCGGATGTTTCGATTCATTATAAACAAAACCAACACTTCAGCTGATATTGATTCTAAAAAAGAAAAATCGAAATCAGGACCCTTCATTTAGGCTAGTATCTGAAAAAATACCTGTTTTCAAAGGTGTATTTATTGAAAGTATAAACTATTAATAATACACAGTGTTGTACGCGCGTGCACATGGCACTTGTTTATGTTTATCTATTGTACATATATATTAATTTATATATCCTATATTGTTCACTTGGTGTACACTAGAAATCTACCAGAGTGAACTACCAGATGTGATAGAGATAGGAAGAGCTTTCGCTGTCACAATACATTGTAAGATGTGTTTTCTCTAAATAAGAGCGTGGGACTGGGTTCGCATTTTGCGTTCTAAAGATGATTATAACAGTAATAACTGTTGGTTAAATGCATAAAAACCTACTCGCTTCTTTGCTTTTAGACACACTATAGCGTTTTTCTTCACCAACATCGTGACTTTGTGTACATGGAAGTCGTGTAATAAAGACACTGCAAGCAATAAAACGGTGTATTACATGTAAGTTACGATTTCAACTCGAAAAACATAAGTTTGTACATAAACATGACAAGTAGGTCACTACTGAACAACTAGGTATATGTATTTGCAAGCAAAACCTCGTTAGTTTGCACCTTGAAAGCCCGGAAACCTTGCCTTAACGATTTATGTAAAAAGGTGTGCAGGTACACTGTTAAAATAGATCATATGCCTGTAATAATGAATCCGGAAATGAATTAATCTGTATGATCTCAAAGGAAATTGTATTTGTCCGCAATAGTGAGGTCTAACTTTGTGTTTGATTATGCTTACCTGTGTTATCCGGACATTATGCCAACTCCCACATTTTATCTTCATTTCTACTATCCTAGTCTAGAACAGTCTACACAGCCCAAAGTATATATATTCCAGGTGTACATTTTAACAACTATTTTGTTTGTTACCGCGGCAACAAGGCTACTGTATGCATCAAAACATTGTCTGAAAATATATCTAGATTCACATGACCAGAAACCGAGAAAAACACCGATGTTGGCATGTGGAAGAAAGTCAGTGCTTTAAGGGATGTGTGTTGCCTTTTGCCTTTTCAACATCGATTAGACAATATTTAGCTGCAAGGTATGGTTGATACCTACATTCGTGGTGATCATGTTTTTCATTTAGACTTCTGGTTTGTCGTGAAACTTACAAATTCATTTTTCACTGTTCGTACTAATTATATCATGAATCTAAACTGTGTGTGTGTGTGTGTGTGTGGTGCGTCTAAATCGACCTAATGTTTTGTTAATCACATGTGAGGATGTAAAGGTACTTCAAAATTATGTTTGTGTCAGTTATATTACAATATAATTATTATTATCAATATTTTTTCCATGCATACAGGGCCAAAATTGATATTTAGATATGTTTGTAGTACATTGAAGGAAAGATATTCAAATTTCAATTTTATGTAAGAAATGTCTTATGCTCAGTAATTTGCAAATGTAATCTGGCATCTTTGCAGGCATCAATGTATGCTATGTTGTCAATTACATTTTCATTATTTTTATATCATTTTTGTTATGTAGACCTCTCGTGTAAATATTCGATAGAATGTATGTCTACCACTCTATATACGGTACCAATATGGGTGTCTGACATATATAATTGTATGTGCTTTAATGTTGAAGTACCTTCTTTCAAGGTGCTATCAAAGCAAAAACATCAGACAACTAAGTGTCACCAACTGCTGTTCGTACTCTGTGCGTAACGTAAATCGCTTCAAACGTTTTTAATTGAATCAATTATTAAATCATAATTAAATGTCAGATGTGTACTTCAGCTGTTGTGCATTTCAAGCACTTCATTAAACACCTTTTGTTCATTTGACGACTATTGTCTTATGTACATCAACACAAGCCGATTAAACTCCTCCAATTACGGACAAATCGATTTGTTGTTACAAAACAACCTAAGCCTCTTCTAAACTCAAATCCATAATCAGGCCTCATTAGAATTAATACAATTAGACTACATTGAACGTTACGCTACTACCCTGATACGACACTGAGAGAAGTATAAACACTGAAGATGTACTTGGTGACATTGATATCATATTGGCACTTTTTTCTGTGGATATGTATGTATCGTGTTTTAATGAACTGACAGTAATAAACACTACTAATTGTCATCAAATATTAGTTTTTTATTAGATTTCCCCCGTTCCATTGCCAGCACGTGTCTAACATGGCGTAAATCAAAGTTAACTTGAAACACGTGTCGACCTCGAACCCAGGCATGTCGGTTTCAGGGAACTCTTATGTTCGCGTTGTCAATCAAGGAGAAACTGTGTTGGCTTTGTTGCAACCCAACACATCTAGTCTCGTATTGGAATAGAATCTTATGAATTTCCTGTAAACCTCCATCTGCGATGTTTACGAGCTTGTAATATACACGTCCAGGAAACTGTTACGTCTTGAAGTGCACATCATTAATTTGAGTGATTGCTATCTACAATGCATGGGTTTGTGTTCATTTCATGGAAACTCAGAAAATCAAATGCTCTCACTAGGTGATTGTGCCTATACCCAGCATCTGTAAAAATATTTATCTCAGACAATGCCCTAAGTTACATATATTCCATATAATGATATTAGAACAAACAAATAGTGTTGTGATTTATAGTATGTATGCATGTGTTTGTAGGTATACACGTTAACGGAGGATGGCAAATAAACATCATGATTAAGGCAGCCCCAGTAATGTGATATGGCCCATGATATCATTATGAATATAAATAATCGATATAAATTCACAGTACACAAACGAGTTTCCCTTATCGTAGTCAGTGCTTTGGTAAACCCTAGCATGCTTTTGAGTGACGTTACACCGGGGCCTGTGTATTCAACAGGCTCATGTCATTTTCATTGATTGACAGTTATAGCCTCTCGCATATCAATATCAGCCTGCAATCAACATCGGCTTGCAGGAACATGCAATGTATGTTTACACTGTGCGGTTCAATCATAACGCCATAAAATACGTTCTTGCATGCTAATGATAATAACTCGAAAATCGTCTTGGTGTAAATGTGCCCTTAATTAATCACACATTGCTTTAATGAAATGTCTGGCAATTTTAATGAGAAATCAATCAATCTGAATGTTGATGCACCAGCTGTAGAAATTACAATGTTCATAATAAAAAAAACGTAATTAAATACAGTGTCCTTGGTTAATGTTCACAGCGTTATATGGACGCGAATAAGGCTGAGCTTTCATCAATGTTATATTACACTTTATTGCGGTCTGGTATTATTGAAGGTCGTATCAGTGACACTGCTAACACAGTGTGGTATGAGATCACATTGTATTTATCTTACGGGTACTGAATATAGCACATGACGCATAGCTTGGTCTTGGCTGGTGCAGTAGAAAACAGGACACAAATGCATTAAACGTGTGATTGAAAACGTTTTTTATGAATTTTAAGGGAACATTTAATGTTCCAAATGTGGAAACATTAACGGAAAATATAGTGTTTCGATTTTATAATGTAGGGGTTTGTTTGGGCTTGCGGGGCAACGAGTTGTTTATAGTTTATTGCATTTCCCCACATCATTGTTGCATAGCAAAGTTCACTCGCACATAATGTCAGCACAACACACGAAGACCAAACCACGATTGATGTATGCGTTCTCATGATGTGTGAAGCAATCATTTCACACAAACGAGACCCATGGGTTTCCAGAAAGGGAAACAGTCACCCCAGAATACAACCAACACGTCACACACAACCCAAAGCCAATGGCCCAAGTCATTCGCAAAGCGCAGTAAGGAAAAAAAACACACACAGGACACACTTCTAGAATACAAGAAAAAACTTTATTCAAAATCATATAAAAAAATGGAAAATGGGAAGCCTTCTACTGTAGAGTATAGATAAAAACGTAATTAGTATATATCACGTCAAAAAACAGAAACGCACAGCACTCTCGCTTACCTAATCGTTCAACTTAACGTTCCTTATATAAATATCTTTGATAAATATCTATCCCCAAATAATCTTCTTCTACGACTTCGTGAAGATTGGTAACGATCCATGAAAGAAAACGCCAAAGGCCTCCAGAATGTGAAATTGTGAAAAAAGGTTAGGCTGAGACTGGCTGAATGTCACTGCAAGGACGCTGTTGAGACGTTGTGTTTTTCACATGCAAATTGTGTTGATAAGGGTCGGTCTACCCCAGCTTGGTCGTGGATCGTCGGTAGGGAAGCCATCTTGAAGCTGATCAGTCCTGTGTTGGACCAACTACGACAATTTTGACACATAGTTTGAAGGGCCGCTTAACAATGATTTGGCAGTCTTCCAAAACATGAGTTTAGCAGCTTATGTTTTCCATGGAGCTAAAATCCACACCTTACGACGTAGAGAAAATACTGCTCTCTAGATGGTGCAAACTTTGATATTTTCTCTTCACCCTCTCCAGACGGAATAAATGAAATTCCATTCAGAGCACCACCATAGCACATCCTCGCAAAAATCTCCCTTTTTCCCATGCTCTGTGTTTCCCCATGCGCACAACAGAACTCTTAGAGATACTACGAACCGATATCGCAAGCGGCTTATCGGGCGGAGCTTGTTGGAGGCGGAGCTACCGCACGTGATTGTAATGTATGCACAGTGGGCGGGGCTCAGCTGAGCTGCTCTGATCGGGACCAAGCGTACAAATACACGTCCAGGTAGAGTAGCTAGCATTGACAATTTGGAAGGTCAGTCACTCGGAATAGCGAAGGAGTTACTGTCCATCTACCGTCCAACATTACTAGTCGTTTGTTCATAGTGTCTCGGACTTTGCTGTGTTTATTTCTCTGTATTTCTCTCTCTCTCAACTCTTGTACTACTACTTATATCATGGCGGCTACTACCCCTACCACCGGCGTGCAGCAAAAGGATACCACTTTCACTAAAATATTCGTCGGAGGGTTACCGTACCACACGACAGATCAGTCCCTGAGGGAATACTTCGATAAGTTCGGCGATATAGAAGAGGCAGTGGTTATTACTGATAGACAAACCGGGAAAAGCCGAGGATACGGATTTGTAAGTATAGTTGATTTCGTCAGCCACATGGTTGTTTATAACACGTAGGGTGAGATCCGCACGGTAAAACTGTTTATATCACGGACCCCTGTATTCAGGTTTTGAACCCGTTTATTCATTACACCCTGTCTTTGTTTATTTGTTCTCAACACTCGCCACATTCGAACTATGTGCGTTTGAGTAAAGATTGTGTAATCTGGCGTGTTAAACTCGAACTGTTTTTAGCCTTCCGTGTGGAGATTCATATCTCAGTTTGAAATCTCTCTTTCTAAGATTGTATCAGACATGTGTAACTTGACCCTTAAAACACGTTTCCAGGGGTTGTCATTTAAAATGAGGTTTTAACAGAGCAACGACGTTCCCTAGGTTTCCACTCTGCTTTATTTGAGCCTGTCATGACATATTTGTCTGTTCTGAAATTGAAATGAAATTAACAGGATCCATTCGGTGTAAATATCACGAAAATATTAAAAAAAACCAGAAACATAGAATGATGCAAGGGTATATCTCGTGCTCTCACAAACTGATGATAAATTGGACATTTTATGACTTCAGCCAGATAAGAGTAATATAGCTCACCCACTTTGATAAGCACAGCTTAGGCACGAGTCTGTCAGAAGCTAGCGTAGCCGCGCTTTAAGCAGTCATCAATTGCTTTCGTTCACCAGAGACAATACCAACTAATGTATCAACGTTCGTAGTATTGTAATACACAGATGCTGATCGATATCAAGTCAATCATGTTTTATTTCAATGCCACCCCGTTACTCATTGTCAGATGCTCAAACAACCGGTGCAATCAATTTCTGTCGGTTCAGCCTCGAATGAGCTCTTAAAGCAATATACAGGAAAATATACCTTAATTCTCTCGCATATTATACCCTTTACATTAGTCCATATACATCTCTCTGTCTTTATATTGTCAATTTCATTGTGCCTAATGTACTTTTCGTTGCTTGTGGTTAATGGGGCGTCTCTGTACTACGTAATTGCATTGTTGATTGTATGTGTGAAACAGACATTCTCGGGCAATAGAGAACACGTTTTGAACGTACATATGTCACATCTAACCCCCCAGTAATCCCCCCTTGGGACTCCCCTGTTGGGGCCATTATGCTGGTCAGTGCTTTGAAAATAGAAATGGATGTGTTTCCATGGCGACAGCGTAAGGAACTGTCCAAGCGTTCATTACACGTGAACATAGAGCTACTGCAATCAGTATTCACAAGGGTGTTAATTAATATTAGATGTCAGGAGTATGACAGCCCCCCTGTTAATGAACAAGCCATATGTTTATGATCAGACGAACAATCCCGATACGTCCCGTAAAGTGGGAGACCTGACAGCGTAGTCGCTGTAGTTTAAAGCAATTGAAAATATGCACTTGATGGATCTAGTGAAAGTATACGAAGAAAGTGGGGCAACGTTCGAATAAATCATTGATGTCGTCAAGCCGATGACAGTGATATTACATTATCATTCTTGATTTTTACAGAACGTTTTCCCTGATATCTATACACAAATGATTCCTTGGGTTCAACAACCATGCATTTCTGTATTGGTGTGGGTAGCTCAACAACAGCAAGTTGTTCATTTCCCTTGTCTATAGCACAGGCGAATCTCAACTGAGTACTTACGATCATGAATATTACATGCAGATATTCAGTGTTCTGTTTCGCTCGGTTCCAGGTGACAATGGCTGATAGAGCGGCGGCAGAGCGTGCTTGCAAGGACCCAAATCCTATCATTGATGGCAGAAAAGCCAACGTGAATCTTGCTTATCTGGGGGCAAAACCAAGGGGGAACCTCACATCAGGTAGGTTTCTCGCCCCAACTCCCCCAACCCAGTACATTACACGAGTCGTGCTTAGGCTTTGTTCACACCGACCAAATCTCCACACACCACCTACACGTTGAAAGGAATCAATTGTTTACACACTGTGTTATAAGTAGCGAGGAATGATCGTGCATAATTCAGTCCTATAATAATAATAATAAGTCCTATGTATTCTGTCAGTTAGCTGTACATGATATTCAACAAAAGCAAATTTTGAAACATTGCACTTACTGTAGAACTATTTTGTAAGATATTTATCCTGGTATGTGATATATCACTGCACCAGCTGATATCAATACAGACTTGTATCCATTGGAGGTAATAAATTGGGTGGATCGAATTGCAACGTGTATATTACCATCATACACAGTAGTTCAATGTCATGGCTGAATTTATAACCCTCCATGCGATGCCACGTTTACATACAGTAATAATAGAGCACTACGAAAATCTTAAACATGGGAGGTTCTCCCTCTTGAACCAATTCTGTAATTTACGACACACTGTTAGAAAAAAATGCTTCAAATATTTGACAAAAGGCAAGACGTCATTCGGAAAATTGAATGGTAGCCATCTCTGATGTTTTTGTATTTGGGTACCCCCTACCCGAGGTAAGGAATGTGAGAACCGTTATCCGCTCCCCCGATCCACCCGGATGATTTTCTGTAGACGCGCGTTGCGGGTAATAAATAGCTGACAGGAAAATCGTATGAACTTGAGGCTGTTCTATACCGTGACGCTTTGGCTGCCGACCGGATCTTTGTAGACTGTTCTCAACGGCGTTAATCTTCTCCATAAAAGACCGTCAAGTCTTGGTAAACAGACATATATGGGTAGGAATGAATTGGTCATATAGACCTAATTAAACGTGTCAAAGAATCTTCACAGCCACTAACCGGTTGATGGTTGGAAAGGATATTAATGGAATGAGAATTATCAGAAGACCGCTGCCTTTACATTGTTGTTTATATTGAATCGCGTTGACGACTTTTAGTGCACTTTCTTTACAGTAGTCCTCATTAATATACTTACAGGAGTGATTAAATATGATTAAATGTTTGACCTCTATTATCACGCTTGGTGAAACAGCCTATTAAACAGGCAACGTGAATGTCATTCAAAAAATTGTTAACTCCTTTAATACCTCCTCGAAGTTCCAACGTCATTTCAACGTAAGACCGTTTCAACGTTTGGTAAGTTAACATGTCCTTAACCAATGCTTTACTGAAGAAAACTGTTCTGACGTTGAAACGTCTAGTCGGTGGTATTGAACAACGGCCCTAGCTCGTGAAAAACAGTCTGGGTGGGTTTCCTAACCTCGTTATCAGTAAATGCGAGCAAGTAATTAAACGTTCTACCAAAAGCAATTTCTACTTAGCGAGATTGGACGAGGACGCGTCGATGGCATATCTTGGAGCTACTGCTGTGAAAGGCCAGCGTCCAGTTGAAATGTTCTTGACAGAACCCGGATGAAGCAACATGGCGCCGACACATGTTTCTATAATTATAGGCTTTGCAATTCACGTGCCTTTGATACTAGTTATCCTAAGAATTCACACGTATAGTAACATGCCCATCAAAACTACTATACATAATGCTATTTATAACCACTACAACACCGTGGAAAGCATGGAACCCGACAGATGCCAATAAACATGTCTGCACTTTTTATTATAGGAAGAGTCATGGAAATAAAATCTAATATTTTTCGCTAATGATGTCATGTGAAATTAAACTTGGCGCCTGATTTAACGTTTTAATCACTCAGTCTCTCATCCTGGTGAAATATTTGATTCCATGTTTGTACCTACTAGTAGAGTGCTTACCGTAAGGAAGCGCTTGGAGAAACAGGCGTACTGCGCTGCAAACAGCTGGCAGACTTCTCTCGTTTGCCATCTGGCCATAGACTCTGGGTTAATGGTAACCGTCATCTCCCCCGGTCTCATCCAGCGCCAAGACAGCTACCAGATTCTATTTCCTAACAAAATACGTGATGAAAAAAGAAACGGAAAACGGAATGTGATTATTGACTGCCCAGGCATCCCCCGTCATTGCAGTAAATCCCAAACTCTGAAAGTCTCCTGCTGGTTTTCCAAATACTTTTACTTACGTGTCCCAGATAATACTAATTTTACGATGTGTTTATGTTTACGTTCTGCGTTGTCATTCTCATGGAACGTGTTCAGTTACTGGCCAATATACTCCATTGTTTATAACCGTGATCAATAATTAGGCCAATTTGGGGGTAGGGGATGGGTGGGGGTGGGGTTTGGGTTATCTCCCCTCCTATTCTCTGTCCTACTTCTGGTATTTGTTATGCGGATTTTCTCGATGTATTTTGGGCTGTTATAAACTTGATGACATACGTCTGTCGGGTTCACGAAAGATGGTCATTTTCACATACTTCAAAGGAGATTAATAAATATTTACTTGGCTATCCATTCTCATCTTCCAGTCTGACTATCCTTCCGCAGGCTAGACTTGAACCAAGAAACAAACATTACCAACATGAAAATTGCTCACCAGCATATTTACATAAGCAGATGGCGTGAGGTTCATGACCGCCAACATATCTGTCACAAAGTAAATGAGACGACATTAACCATGTCTGTATCGAGTATGATTAATTTTTGTAAGCTCATTTTAATGTTGATGTATGGGCATATAGAAAGATTTGTGTGAAAAAGATGGAGAGATTGAATGTTTTAATCAAAGCTGATGTACTATAAATTTGCAATACCATTAACACTAATTATTTTTTATCAATGCTTTTGTAAATATTGTTAATTTTATCACACTACTCAGTTTTAATGTTTGTTTTATGACACCTTTCAATGTTGTTTCTAATGTTAATTGTTTTCGTTTCAGCGACTTTACCGTTTGCAATAAAGACAGGCATTCCTATGCTTCCTGGTCAATATGGGTGAGTTTAATAGTCTTTTCAAAGCACTTCAGCTCTCAACAAGAAATGCTAAGCCTTGCGTAGAAGGATCCATAAACCTTCTCTTATATGGTCAGACTGCTAATTGATCCCCAGATATGTTTTGTTATAAGAGTGAATCTGGTTTTCATATGCGCTAGACGTTTCTCCAACCTCTGATATTTGAAAATGTAAACTCCCTCCCCATGCGCGAGAGCGGCTGACGTCACAACATGTCTTTCCTTTCCCTGATGTTTCAAAATATTGGCCACCAGATGGCGCTGGGGATCAGATTCATTGTAGGAAAACATCCTGTGAATCCTTTCCCTCTAAAGTCTTGGTGCAGTGCGAAAAACATTTCAGAGGTGGGTGGGAACAAGATGGCGGCTACGACAAAGGAAAAGCGGGAGGTGTTAAGTTCAGGATTCTTTTAAGTAAAACAAAACCGAATTATGATTTCATGTTGAAGGAACTTTGTCAATATTGAGATTTAAAGAGACAGTTCGTGTAAATTTAGACTAGATAGTATTGCCCTTATAAGGAGAAAAATGTAAGATGTGTTCCTTTTTATCCCCTAGCGACAAACAGAGATGAGGGTAGCTGGCATAACGCATAACACTTCATCTAGGTCAGAAGACTTGTCCTTAGGAGGTCACGTGATGACCAGTGCTCGAACAAACGAGAACAGGGTACCTGGTGTTCTTGTGTTTTGTGCCAGATCCGATTTCGTTTTAACGTGGTTTGACTTTTTTCATTTTGCTTGCCGCGTGTGGTGAGGGCCTGATTCCCACTTTTGTGTGACGCCGAATCCCCCCGAAGTTTTTTTTTTCATTTTAAAGCCCGTGTGTTTGTAACTGGACTGTGTTGTACGTTTAGTCTGCGGCTGTTGTGATCTACTAACAACACTCAGTTAGTCAGGTGACAGCAAGATATAAGGCCTAACACCCACATAGACAGTTAGTCTTTTACCGTCTAAAGGCGAATTAGTTTAAAAGTTGTATCTAGCCAAGGACAGTTAGTACTGCGACTTCGATACATGGACATAGAAACACGGTTGTTGCTAATTCTGAAATTTAATATATGAAAAGTTCAAAGGTGATCTTTACAATCAAGTCTGTATAATTTCCAGTAGTATTATTTTCATATTCAGATTAAAGGTCGAATAGTTATGACAAGATTAGAGGTCACCTGTTTCGTTATTCTTACGTAATATAGGTAAAGAGTTAAGTAAGTTCAGTAGGTATCCCTGCGTTGTTGGACCCAGGTGGGGTCGTATGACAGGTGCCGTGCAAAGACTCCCAATGTGCCAGTAGTGGTGTGTTTAGTGTGATGGTCGGGACTTATCGACCATATCTCTTGACTCTGATAACCGCCATTAGCGGAGATTGTATTCTCCGTGTCACAGTCAATTGTGTTTCTCTTCATCCAACCCAGATAACAGTTCCTTCTCTCGCCAGACTCAAAGGTCAAGGGTGAAAACTTCTGATTCCGACTATGTCCACAGTACGAATACGAGATATCACAGCTCTCTCGCGCTCTCTGTCCATATGTTCATTTGCCTCAAGCAAAGAGCAGTTGCACGTTATGGCCAACCTGGGCTCCCATACATATATCAGTTGGAGAGATAACACGTTTCCTTTGTCCAGTTCAAACTTCGATAGCAAGTATGTAGGAAAGATTAAATCTCCCTGCCAAACTTGTGAGTGGAGAAGAAACGTGGTGATCGTTTCAAGGTGGAGAAATTCTTGAACTAAATGAACTAATTTTATGGGTGTGATTTGGCTATTAGAATGGCCGCGTCTCGACTGACATTGATGTATGGCCTTTCGTCATTGAACCATCCAGGGAGGGATTTTACTCGATTCTGACGTGCCCGCCTCTATTCTTATCCCCATATAGCTATTTCCAGACTTTTACGTTACCGGAAGCCCATGGTTTTCTCAATATTAAGTGCAGTTTAGGTAATACGGGATTACCCCTCAAATCCTCAAATGCAAACTTACTAATTAGAACCTCCCCATCAAATCGGAAACTAGTTCCCGAGGTCTGTTCAACATGTAAGTCTCTCAGTCTTCACTTTGGTAAACTTTCAATAATGAAATCTTTCATCACCCGTTAACGTTTTAAATGTGTTGCTTGTTGAGTTTATTATCGAATTCGCGTATTTCGGTTCGGCTACTTTCCTTGTTTGGTTCTTTTTCTGGCAGAAGGGTCGGCAGGCAACACTGCGCTCTCGTGGGCAGCTGTTGAATTCAGACGATTCCCTCTCCCAGTTGCCTAGATCGCTGTGGGTTTAATTAAAGTTCGCGAAGAGTAGTGCTTGGACTGTATGTCTGTAGATTCGACATTAAGTGATTGTCCCTATGTGTATAAAGGGAAAAGGCATCCAATCACAAATAGTTGCTTTAAAAAGGAGATGAACTCGGAGCATGTAGGGCATCTAGTAGATACGAGAAAGAACAGACCGCCACACGTAATTGTTGCGACGAGCTGAGTGAAACTATAATACTATCCACCTGCTTGGATCGTCAGCCATTATTCCACTCGGGTCATGCAAAACATATAAATCCTCACCCTGCCTCTCCGTTACAATCCGTTGTACGAATACAACAACCGCCGCGCTCTCGTGAACACGGCTTCTCATAAGGCATTCAAAATGACTGCATAATAAGGTGGAGACAGTACTGCAGTGAGACCATTGCGTCCGCATGATTGATCGCATACCCTGACCTCCATTTGTCTGTGACCCCGCTGTGTATACCACCCGTTACCCCGTACCCTGTTCCATAGTCAATAGACCCATATATTTACCGTTGAACACCAACCGCCATAGCTGGCCGATAACGCATATTCTCTTGGGGAACAGAAAAACAACCCTGCAGCTTGCGTAATATCATGATGTGCAGACGGATTTATGTCAGTTTTGCTAAATCGTCCTGGTTTTCACATTTCTAAATACTGTTCTAATCATTTTCTCTAAACGGAAATTGTAATCGCTGTCATGACACATAGGATCACAGCTGCCATTAAACGCGACCGTAAGGCAAGGGTAGAGAAGACACAGGAGACTGGGAGCCTATCTAGTTATCAGTTCCTAGATCTATAGCCTGATCTAGGTTGTCGGGTTAGCTAACATTGATCCGTACATACGCTAACCTATATCGGGTGGGACATTTTCCTGTTGGTATCGGAGGTGTAATCAGAGGGACGGGCTGTATAACCCGTCCGTGTGATCTGCGTGCACAAGCTGAAGCGCTGTCGCTGTCACTCGGTACACATGTTTCCCGCCAACTATCCCAAAGCAGACGATCAGTTATGGCGGCGCAGACGTGTAGTTTATGTTTAGCAGCACGTTTCTGCCCTCTCGGTAATTACCATGCCTTTATTTTGTGCATTGGTATCAATATCGTAATTGCTTATTAATAATGCAGTTCCTTGATACATAGTCATGCATAAGTGATATTATTCCTGCGCTGTACAATGAATCTATTCAATAGCTGAACATGGGTATTAGCGCTGTTTATGATCCAACACCAGACGCCTAATAAAAGTACATCTATACCTGTACGTGACAACAGAATATGGTTTACTGTATGGTAATTTCACGACATATCTTCGGCATGAAGATTACGACAAACGTCCGTGAAAATTACACCTTTGTCTGACTTCCCGGTCAAGGTCAGCATGACATAAGCAATATATTCTGATGTCAACGGCTTCTGCTTAGAGATCCTCGCAGCAATCGGTCTGTTAACAGAATGCAGTAACTCTACCCATCTTCCCCTAGCGCCGTCCGTTAACAAATTGACTTTACTTAACAAATGACAAAAAAAGCAAAGGCTGAACTCGCCACCACGCAAATGATTTACCCCGCGATGTAAACGGAACCATCAAAGCTTGAGCGTGATAGGTATGAGTTATTATACAAACAAAACCCAAATCCTCAAGGATCATGTTCACCGTGGCTAATGTGTTTCATAAGCAGACTGTTGACTCCAACGAACAGGTAAAGAATCACGAAACTTTCAACGCTACAGACATCGTGTAATGAAATGTTCGCTTCCAGACGATAGAATATGCTTTAACGTCAGGTTAGGGTGTGTGGACTGAAGTCATTGTTCCGGTCACGACACGTACAGGGTCTGCTGACGATTGCTCAAGACCTGAATACTCAAAACCACGCGAACGTACCACACGAGCGTGTTATAATTACGTCTTCGTTATTCGCACCAGATATACGACTTGTATTACTCTTGTCTAGTAAAAATCATCCAACTTGATTATCGCTTTTGAAATGCAGGCAAGAGGAGAACACCTGGGAGAATTTAACGCACAATTCGCTCATAAATCTCTGCGCAGTCTGGATCAATTTCTCCAGACACCTCCACCGCATCTGCAACCACTTACTGATTATCGACTATTGTGTAATAGGTGTCGGCGCAGTATACTGCCTTGACTCACACTCACATGTTGATACTTTTCATTTGATTCGTTAGCGTTGCCTTGACCTGTTTCACTTTCAAGATCGTCAATCCGCATCTGTTTTTTTTTTTCAAAAGTATCAGCAACCCTAGACATACCAATGTATTTCAACCAGAACTGAAAAACGGTGTTATCTTGGCAAACGCGTGGGCCAGGCATCTATCGTCGAATATACTCCCAGTGTTAACAGGAGCTTTAACAAAAACGAATCTTCTGTCAACTTTTGGATTCATTGTACCGAAGACTACTCCAGCGTGCTTGTGCACATCAAAATTCTGTCAGATTAGTCTGTAGACATGACCTTGACTTGAGATGACCCTTTGTATGTCATGACTTGAACCGACACCTGATTCAGTCTTCATCGTTATCGTCACAATCGGAACTGTCAAAAGGATGTTTTTATTTACGGCTTTAAAAAGCAGAGAGGATCCGACATACATCCCACAAGCTCTAAACATCACCAGCAAAGCTCTTGTTAGTAAAAGTCGCTTTTTAAATCACCGGGGCAATTTATTTAAAATTGGGAACACTTCACATACCGAAAAAGAAAATTGCAACAATTGCTTAGACGCCAAGCATAGACTCTCTCGTTAATTCACTATCTATCTTTAATCGTTGGTAGTTTTACCTGATATGCATTTGAATTAGTCTGAATTCTTGCTATGTAGCGACCACATCCTATGTGTTTGTGGAAGAGAGTATTCATTATCTATAATTCCAACAGATGGCGATGCCTGTTTGCTGACGAACAAATAATTTCACGTCCTCGTCTATTAGAGAGAATTCATTGGTACCGTGGTATCTCCGCATGTAGAACGAGCTCGCTGCCGCGAGAAGTCAAGCTGCAGGATGAAAAATGAATGTCTAATTGTCAGAGTACGAGCTCACAGACAAATACAATTAGTTAACCCATCAGATTTATTCCAACCATTTAGCACTCCTGTAAGTCTTCGTAATGGGTGTTCTTGGTGATACCGGTACAATAATGCTCACCTGATTTGACCAAATTACTACAGGTTAGCCAGGATCGGACTTTGAAATAGTAGATCAATCTATCGGAAACCATCTCAAACAAGGAAGAAATTCGGGCATCTGGTTAACTGAGTCCTTTCGAAATGAGTAACGTCGGAGGACATCAATAGCACTATATGTATATTTTCCGAGTTCATATAGACAGGAAACAAAGAAACAAATACTATTTCCCGACAGACTACACTCCTTTATTCTGGGACGAGTCTTAGTGCAGTGGTAAATAACTAGGGTCAATTACAGCTCAAAGGAATCAGTTTCGGACAATTGATTTCAAATTATTGGAGCGTTCCTTTTAAGAAGGCAGCTGTTTTGACATGTGGATAATAGATAGGTGTATATGTCTGTCTATGTCTTGTCACAACAGAAGAGGTTTCATGCTGCTTTTTCATCTCACCGGGTTGTTAAAACCGTACGAAATTTCACCCTTGAGTGGATCCGCGGCGGAATCTATTTGAAGTGCTGCTCAATTCCACAGAACAGTTATCCTCCAGAAATGCTATATTTTATTCTTTTGTTGGTTTTACATGAATTTAAACAATGCAGTCTACAAGTATGGTACATTTCAACTTTAGTGAAATCGAAGTCATTCATCTCAGATCATCGTCTAGTTTCGGGTATGTTAAGACTGTTCTTATCTTAGACTGAAATCCAAGACAAGCACGACTATGCTTTTGAACTAATTTGCTCTGTGTATCGACCGGTTGTTATTCTACTATTTACCTTTCCTGACATTATTAGGGACAACCGTATCAGTTATTTGTTATCGACCAGTTACATAACTATGTCAAAATTGAAATAGCTGATTCTGATATCGCTGATCAGATTAAATTGTTTGAACTTTGCTAACGGTGAATAGCTTTTGAAATAAAGCAAATTCGTAGAGTTTAGATATGAGGCATTTGTATAGCCCGAAATGTATACAAAGATGGTAGATATGCTTCTAACGACAGAATAATAAAACACGTTGTAAAACCTCGTTGTAATTCGAGACTCGAGCTCCGAGCCGCGTGGCCCGCCATTCAGCTGTATCATGCACGGGTAATTTTTGCTGTGTGTCGAAAGATAAGCGCCCTAGTAGGTGAAATCTCAACATCTAGCTCTCTCTTTCGCCTTCTTGTATCACTGAAAGCGAATTTCCAGGCACCTTAAGTCAAACCCAAGAAAATTTAAAATATATTGCTGCTTTTCCAATAATGGCGTTTGTGAGGCGTTCAGCTTGAAAAGAAATATATCAAAGTCGCCCCCCACAGTTCTTGTAGTCTTCCCTGCCATTGCTGAAGAATATGTCATGCTTTAGTTATTGATCATACTGGGACGTTGTGACGTCATATCGCTGGCCTATTGCCCTAACAGTCGCAGAGGTAGTACGTCTATTGCTAATTTCAAAGGATCTGACGATCAGTGAAGAATTGCTGATTAATAGCTTATGACTGCCGGTTTCAGTTCGTGTCAGTTTCATACAACGCCTAGATTATAAGATACCTTCCTTTCAGTAAAAGCACTAGGTTGGTTTGTTTTGTCTGCGAGGCTTTCACCCGAACTAAGTCTGTTGTTGGCACCGTTGTTTGTTATGAAAACACAAGTCAGATAGTTCTTGTCACAATAGGATTAAGCTAAAGGAAGACGATGTGCGCATATGCGTTGACCTCGAGGCGTTAAGATCCTACGTCTCAGGCGTCCATGCATATGTACACTTGTCGTGTGTCCCTATAGTAATAACAATACAGTATTGACCTCTGTCCTCGCTATGTTTACCATTCGGCTAAAGGAACCAAATATTTGGATCAACTCGACAACAACCCTACCTACACTAAAATTCGCACAGCCTGTCTATAAATCTGAACTGCAACTTTGGCCAATTCATTTTTCATCTTTTCTTGGTGATAATTACTTTTTTTCGTTTTTGAAATTTCGGCAATTATTGTTGTGTGGTCGTATTTTCCATTTAGAAGGTGTTTTTGTTGTCACAGTGTATATTTTCTGCTCACTCTGCTTGCTTTGGCCACGCGGGTTGTATACACGACTTAATGCCGGAAGTGACACCATGTTCACTGCTCCGGGGACTTGGCTTCCTTTCCCATAGAATAGCAAACTTGTTACTACACGAGTGTTGAATAACGGTTTATCTTTGTGTGTTGTGTTTGAATTGAATAATGGGCTTTGTTCAGCTCTTAATCGACTCTGAGAATTGTTGTAGTGAGATGACCAAATGCCGACTAATTGTAACTTGTTGTGATTATTCAATGTCGATAGAAGATATAAAAATCATTCACACTGCCGTTGTCAAGATACTGTGCTATTAGCGTTAACAGGGCATGAAATCTGGCGAAAGAGGAATTGGCGTTCCTCTGAGATTATTATAAGGCATGAAGAATGTTGTAGTTATACTCTGCCAATTTTTCAGTTATTTTCGTGCACAAAACCTAATTATGTTTTACCCTCTTAAATGTAGATTGTTTACATGTTTATTTACCAACCACGTTTGACTGAATATGACTGAGTGAAAATCTAAATGTATTATTTTCTGTTTCAGATTTCCACAGTATGTGTATCCTTCCGCCTACTTGGCCTCGCCTGGAGTTTTGGCAATGCCCCATTCACCGCTGTCTCCTACTACCGGAACTACATCCGCCCAATACATCGCGGACTATTCCACGGCCGCATACACCGGTCAGTTTACCGGGGGATTTGATGCATATCCATATACGACGACAGCCAACGGATACGGAGTACCCGCAGCCTATACATACGCCGTCCCACAACAAATAGCAAATGCAAATGGCACGCATTTTGCCCATTACCAACAACAACAAATTCAAGAGCGAATGCAGTAAAAGAGGATTGAACATAGGAATCTCCACATAATTACAAATGGACACGGACTCTAAATCTAGACAGTCCACTCGAATATTCTGAAAGTCCGAGAATATCTGACCATGTGACGTACCCTCTGCCTGTAAGCCCACTCAGGTGGCGCCACCTATGTCTCTTCTATGCAAGGGATATACCTTGATTAATGAGCGTATGGAACTATTTGACAGTGCGGAAGTATTATTGGAATGAATTGTTCTATTCCGGTTTACTGCGGATGGATACAACCTAGAAAGTGTATATACGTCCACATGTCGTAATGCTTATCAAAATATGACGTCAGCATTTTATGTGTAATATGCAAATGTTGTTATGTTCACGTGTCGTCCTAGTTTCCGTCCAGATCGCTTTGACTTGCCGCAAAAAGCGTCAACAACATGGCGACCTTAATGTTGTAAGGTCTCATATATGTCTCATCTCGCTGTAGATAGATACAACTGTAGATAACAGAACTTGTAGCCTTAGTAGAATCACTAGTTAGACATTAACCTGGTTTTAGGACAAGATGGCGGAGCGGCCAAATGAATTATTACACCATAATTTGAATGAAATCCTGATGCATTTTGACAGAAGTGCTTAGAAATGATAAATTTGATATTATCAACAACCGCCACGTCTTTCTACGTCATAAGTCCCGTTACGTCATCGTAGCAACAGTTTCGTATCTTTATTCTCATCCGTAGTTTCGCATTTTACCCGTTAACCCATATCATGATTGTGTACTATGTTCATGGGCGTCCATCTCTCGTCTTCTTAGTGCCTTATAAAATACACTCTGCTTTAATATATATGTTGGGAGCATGAATGAGAATTGGAGTACGTCTGAGAATATGTGTCTTGAGCAGGATATTATACAAAGTTACAAGTCTGTATGTTTTGACTTGTCTAGAGATGTACGTCTCATTTTCAATCAGTATTTATTATATCTTGTTGAACTTATAATATAGACTTTGCTCCTGTATCTCAAGCTGCCATCTCACAATTGTTGTTATCAATATTTTATCTATGGCATGCCATAGGGGACACATTTCGACATTATTACTATTTATAGTTCATATTTATGGGTGGTTTTGGATACAGGAGAAACAGTCATTATATTGTTACCTCTTTTTGTACATTTTGAACATACCGAACAAGCAAAGTGAAATCCGTCTAATTTATTCGATTTGCGCGTGCTCCATTTTCCCAAGGCAACAGAAGTCTTGCGGCGAAGAGCCGAGTACAGGGACTACTTGCACTGTTTTTCCGATTAAACACATGGTAATGTGCCTTAAGGTTATGTATTCCTACGCCAGTTGTATTAATGGCGGATAGATATGGGCAGTGAACGCGTTCTCAGTCATCGCTGGTCCTTCTTTTATTTCGTCATGAATTTTATTTTTGTATCAAATTTGTTAAATCATTCTCATTCACCACGCTGCATTCCATGCACAATTTATAAGGTTCCTTTTTAACGTATATTTTTATCGAAATTTGTATTTATTGTTTTATTTGTTTTCAAACATAGTGGGTATTCAAAATACTAACTTGTAGCTTTACTCTGGCAAGCTATTTTACCAAACATGCAGAAGAGAATTGAACAAATCCATTGGTATTTAATCAGAGAAATAGTGCACGTAGTATTTCCTGTCAAACCGGAAGTCACCAGTTGTTTGTCATTGACTATTTCCGGCCATCTACATCACATTTGTTGTAATGTCGTTGCGCTAACTAAGAGGACAAAGTTTTTTTGTATTATTTATTGACAATCTTTGGCAAAGATTGCCATTTAATATTTAATGTAAATGTTGAAGTATTTTACATCAGTTACTCTGTATAGTTGAGGTGTAGTGGCCCCAACATGACGAAGTTTTTGTAAATTTCTGTCGTTTTTAGCTAACTTATAAACCGAATATGCAGACTAACCGTCATCACTGTAAGATAATCATAGATACATGTATTTGATTTTATTGCCATTAATTATAAGGAGAGGTTGGGAGATGAGGAAGATGCATAATGATGCCACATGCAATATGTGTGCATCGTACACCAACTTGTACCTATGTTACAATCATGAAAATAAACAAAAACATGTTAAATATATATTCTCTGTTGTTGTATTTATCTTTGTTATAAAAATACTTCTATGACTTAGAGGAAAGATACATCTGATTCCCAGCACGAATATACCATGACACGCAATTTTCAGTGAGAAATGTCTAACATCGTCGAATTAGCAATTTACCAAATCCGATTCACGTGTTTAGTTTTTGTTCCAACAAACTACAGATTCAAATGGCAAGTGACTTATTTGATTGAATAACGTGTATTCCCATCTGACCAATAACATTGTATGGTTGAGAAATTTTTAACGACTTCTCTTGTCCTCCTGTACACGCTCTCTCCCTTATGGGGCCATCATGCTTACGGTGGCATGCGAGGGTATATAAGTCAGGGTGGCTAGGTACGTTAGGCCTATATACGCATTGATTTTTGGATAATGATACCGCTCCAGATCAATACTATTGTGAGTAGAGACAGACACGAAGCAATGCATGTAGTGTCCATCATTGCCCTAATGCCCGTCCTTGTCACACATGTGCATTATTTACCAGTGCACTACTACTGGGACGCGTACTTACACATTGGCGTGACACGGCAAAAACAAGGCTCTGTTATAAGGCAAATGATAGTGAAGAACATGCTCTCCCAATTTGCTGCGACAACTCCAACGGTTAAACACATAGACCAGTAGGTTATTTTAGTTTTGAATTCAATATTGCCCGTTGGGTGGTTAAAAGTGTAAAGCACTTGCTCATCTGACTGAAAATCACAGGTTCGATTCCAGTATTTGTACGTGTAAGGTCACGAGTGAGTTGCTGAAAGTGATGCTATTAATTACTCTCTCACATTTACTGTAACATTGTTAACACTTGTTTATTTTCCCGTTCTTCTCAATATTGTGTGCGCGCCCGTGTTTATGAAAGGTTATTTATTATTTTTAGTTGTTGTTTTTTTTTCTTTGTTAGCATTGACAAGTATATATTGAATACTGCGACACCAAAGAATGCATTAAGGTATTACTCGAATGAATATATATAAACATACATACGTATGTAGTATCCAGAATAATGAACATGATGATATTTCCAGGTGTTACATACCCATTATCATCAACCAGACAGTTGGGATGAATACATTCCTGGCCGTACTGAGGTATCAATGGTACTTACTGAACACCAGATCAGAGATTCAAATACCGTCCATATAAGTTGCTTTCAGACCAATCGGCGGATCAGGAATGTTGGCTATTCCCATTTAAGAATACTTGAACGTAACATGAAGATGTCTACATGTATGTCTGAGTCTCGCTTTTGTACAGGTAAACTTAACTCCCGTTACCGTTTGTATACTTCCTCGCGACAAAATTCTCCTACAGATTGTTAGGGTTCTCGACATGCAGGGAATTAATGTGGTTTGTAGTTCCCCATCACGTGCGTGCATTACTGGGTGAAATGTGGGACACACCCATGTTTGATGGGGGCTAAAGCAGAAATACTTGTTGGTTGTGTAGTCTAGTGGTTAAAGCGTTCGCTCGACATGCGGAGGACCCGTGTTCGATTCCCCACACGGGTACAATGAGTGAAGCCATTTCTGATGTCCCTCGCCGTGATATTCCCTGGAATATTGCTAAAGGCGGTGTCAAATTCACTCATTCACTTTAATTATTGGTAGATGGGGAAAGTAAGACAGAGTTGTCCTTTGTAGCCTTGTGATCTCCCTGTGTTAGTTAACAGTACGAATGACCCAATGATGCGGTGTATTGGCAGTAATTCTTTAATGTGTGTCTTTAAATGACCGAGTAGCTGAAGAAAGTATGGAATAGGTGACAATTTCGCTGAAGAAGGAATAGATAAAATGATTGACAGACTGACGGATGTATACATGCATGAAGGATGTTTTGACGTTCAATAGATCTGTAAATGATAATAAATGTAATAATGTAAATGTATGATTAGACAATGAATGAATGAATGAATGAATGAATATGGTTTTGCAGCCCTCCAATACCCTCTACACAGTCCAATGTTGAGATTGTCTCATATAACATCGTGGGAATCGGGGCACCTGGTCTCCCCACCGTGCAGGGTGTTGGCTAAGGGTCAGCGGCAGGTCTGTTCACATATATTATGCAGATATGCAAGTACCTTGTGTTCTTACCACTAAACAAACAACTAGATGCATATTCCTTGCAGTAGCATGCACTCACTGCATTCCGTCACAACATGGGAACAGGGCACTCGGGCACACACACACACGTCTCTCTCTCTCTCACACTCTCAGCTTTGACACTGGGAGTGGAAGTAGTAACACTGAATTCGGATGCCAAGTAGTGTTACTTATGTTGATTTCAGAATTGTTATTATTTCCCATGTTATTCCCATGGCACTGGTATTACGTGTTATGTTTTCATCTGCACTTTTAGCCTCGATGTACCCGGTGTAAACGCATCTATCATACCTTATGTGTCATGACTATGTCTATAGTCACAGAAAAGAACTAGGTCGGCAAATCATTATTTGTCCACTCACGCTGACAATAACATATTGTGTGACAATACCACATGTTTCAAATCAATCGCCATAAAAATAAACCTACTGACGGAAAACGTTATTTATGAAAATAATTTATAACGCATACCGCTTGGTCTGAAAAGAAGAATAGAAAGGGTCTTACAACACTCCTTGTCGTGTCACTCTGTGAGTATCAAAAGCCAGTCACCCCGCGATCGAGAACATATTTAAATTCAAATCTGTGTACAACCCATGATTCAACGCGAAGGTGGTCGTATTGACCGCAAAACTATGAGTCACCGACTCTCCACCCCGCAACCCTCTACCACTGACTTAAAAGAGTCTCCCCGCACGGTCTAAGTACCCCCTAAAAGAATCCCTGCTCTCGGGTAGCTCAGAAATAGCCGGCATCCCCACTCTGCACCCCCTTAACACCCAGGAGACGGGATAACTAAATCAACAACGGGGCCCCTTGGCGCGCAGGACCCCTATCTGAGACAAGGCCAACCCCTCTATCGTTCACCGGGACTTTGAAACAAACCATTGCTTATGTCGCGACTGCATTGTGGCGGGAGAGGCTGGGTATCGGGCGCTGATAGACTACAGATATCGACTTGCGAGCGACATAGGCTGATTTTGCTTGCTATCACCAGGTGATAAAAATGTCCAAATTCAACGACTCTCAAAGTCCAATATTTGCTTTTGTTAGCGACCAGGTCCCGTGAGTGAGACTGAATACCTTAGAAATCCTATACGGTTTAGCAAGCAATATCGAACAGGATATTCTGCAAGTCTATTTCTATATTTCCAGAAGTCTTTATTGCACAAACTAATGAATATGTCAAAAGTAGTATTAATAATAAGCTGTTTACTCATGGGTTTATCGGATGTTAGTTTGTTTAACAAACCGGTTTTTGTAAAATCACATTAAATTAGACGCTTGATAAACGACGTAATTTTCCCGAGATGACCTCTTGTGTGCCTGACCGGAATGTCAGGCGGTGCACGTGGCACAATGTCTGGTCACGTCTGGGAACGTCAATATCTGTACCCGTGACTTCGGACAGTTGACCTATAGTGCCTTTCTGTCGTGTTGTCATCTAATCATGTCAGCACAAATACATGTATTTTATCTCTCGCCATGTTTGTGTCCTCAGGTGTCTCTATATGCCCATCTCTGTGGATGTCGTCAACTGTTTATGTAGCTGTCTACATCTATATGTCTCCATATGCTGTAATATACATATGTGCCTGTATTTATCTACATCTGGATTTTATCGTATGTGTCTGACCTATGTCTGTACGGGATTTGAGTTCATCTGCCAAAATCAGTCTCAAGTTTGTAACTGTCTGCATTTGTCATTTGTCAATCTGAAGCTGAAGACGAGAGCCTGTCTCATATACATAAATACACACACACATAGATAGATAGATAGATAGATAGATAGATAGATAGATAGATAGATAGATAGATAGATCAATCCCTTCCCCCAAGTATGTGTTTGTTTATATCAATCCGTTCGTCTATGTATGTGTGTGTTTATATCATACCCTTTGCCCATGTATGTGTCTGTGTATATCGGTAATTGTGCCTGTATACATGTCTTGTTGTATGTGTTTTTGTAAACTAGTGTCTTTTTGTGTCCCCTTTCGTTGTCATTATACGTTGTGTCTGTATCACTCCAATGTTTCCTCTTGATGTCCTGGTATGGTGATCCACCTTCAGTTGTTGGCAATCTATAGTTTATTTTTATGGTGGATACGGTAGATGGGGATTAGCTCATGATTAAGATGAACATTACGTTGACGATGATGAAGACGAAGACATAGTTTAGTTCTAACCTCCACAAGACATGGCAATGCCGGACTCCACACTCACTCTCCGTATGGATGTGACCACACACACACACACAGACACACACACACACACACAGACACAGACACACACAGATATACACACACACACACACATGTACACACACACACATATATATACATACATACATACATACATACATACACACACAGACACAGACACACACAGATATATATATATATATACACACACACACACATATATACATACATACATACATACATACATACATACATACATACATACATACATACATACATACATACATATATATATATGTATATATATATAGTTTTTAACAACACTGGACAGGCAAAGAATTGACAGATAGAGAAACAATAGCACTTCCTTGTACAGTTGACAGACACAGCCAAGGGGGATGACCAATAAATGTCATATACGATAATGAATGGAATTGACAAAGAGGAACAAGGTAGCCGACAAGACAATGTACCCTGTGGTAGTGATAAAAATTAAGAATGCAGATTAAATAATAACAAATAATTATCATATGGCCTGGCTACATATTTTTGGGGTTTTTTTAGAAATAATTGGACAATGGCTGTCCTGCATTAGACACTGTGACAACAATATAGCGGACATACTGCCGATGTGACTTTAAATTTTTACTCACATACTCGTCTTGTATGTCAGAACATGTGTCTTTATATCCGTTTCTCTTTCTATCTATCAGCTTACCTGTTACTGTTGTCTGTTGTTTTTGTATACCATTCAAAAAGTAGAAGATGCTGGATTTACAAGATTCACAAAGAGCAAATGGGGGAAACAGGTGGTGAAGAGAAATTAAAGGAAAACGAGGAATTATTTCCATTCTCTTGAAAATAAGAAGAGCTGACCTTCTGAGCTGACATCGATTACAACAAATTATACATTGACAATGGAAAAGCTCTATTTGAGGTGTATGAAATGCCTACTGACTAGGTGATATTCTGTTCTCATTTTCATGCGTTTTACACGGAAATGTAATGGCTCTTTGTCTTGGTAATAACGTAGGCACTGACGTCGGTGGAAAAAAACAAACAACAAGCAAATACATCGTGAGATTAACTAGCACCTTTACATTCTATTTTGAAAATGCCTGCCAACACATGTAACCCCAAAGAAACATTTCGCTTTACATCCTGCCAGTCACTCGCCCGATAAGCCCTTTTTTGTTTGTATCGTTTCCTGAATGTTATGTCTGTTTTGTTTGTTTTTTACACATCGACTGACAGTAGTTTTGCTATTTTGTTTAGGTGTTGTCGTATATGCAGTTGTCATTTTGTGACTTATCACCGTGGTCTGTTGTGGTCAGTGGCATAAGAGCAATGCCCTCCTTTCTACTCCACAATACTGATTCCTCAATTATGTATGGATGTGTGTCTTCTTGTACATTTACTTTCATGGACATTAAAGCACAACCTTATACCTTGTAAACAAATCCACGCTTACTGTATGTTTCCATGAAACATAGTTGTGTTTTGAAAAAGAACTTTTGCTGATTTCATTTCAGTTTCAGTTTACAGAAAAGATGTTTGTGAACAAAATTACATGCTCTATTTAAAGCAGTGCAGGCGTTGAAGTAAGTTTCGTTGTTACAAGTCAATGCTAACAAGTCGTGTTTGTCTGTTTGTCTGGAACTGGGATAGTCTTTGTCTTCACTATCTTATGTTTGTCATTAGTGCGACTCTTAAACGGGATCAGGTCGTTACACTCATTGCCTTTGGTGATACATGTCAATGTATCCTTATTTCGTAGATGTTCGTAATGTCTTTTTCATGGAGTTCTCTTGTTCAGGTTCGATTTACAGGCCACAGCTGTATAGTCAGTTTCTTCATTGCATCAAATAGTAGCACGCAGTTTTATCTGGAGAAGCATACAGCATGTTCTTGTGTCAACTGTCCATTTTATGGTGCAGGACCATATGGAGAAGCATAGACTAACAGCTAGTCTCTGAAATGCACACATTTTACTGAAAAAAACGTGCATAGTGAAAAACAATAATATAATGAAATGGAGCCCCGAGACTTTCTTGGTTTTCCTGAGGCTACGGAAATCTAGACTTGCCACATTTTCTAGACTTGCGTGGGCTTTCTTGGATATATATACTCCAGGGTCTGTACGACAGACTAGGAGAAGCATACATCATGTTCTTGTGCCAACTGTCCAGTAGGTATCGATGTTATATATGACGTAGGACCACGCGGAGAACCATACAGCATGTCCTTGTGACAACTGTCCAGTTGGCATCAATGGTATATATGACGCAGGGCCATGTGGAGAAGCTTATATTATGTTCTTGTGCCAACTGTCCAGTAGGTATCGATGTTATATGTGACGCAGGACCATATGGAGAAGCATACAGCATGTTCTTGTGCCCTTCGAGCTCAGGGAACATAAACAAACATCAAGGGTACATCAACGCATGTTCCCGTCGTGACCAGTGAACAACTTATAATGTAGAACCTGTAATATATTTCAGTATATATGTACACTGTTCTCGGGGTTTGTGGACATGTGATTAAGTCCGATGTTTAATACGATACGTCCTGAAGAACGACAGTTCTACCTTTACCACAGCTATATGTTACGGGAGTGACCCCAGCAACTGTCATATAATAATTAATTGTTGTTTTACCCGTTTCTCAGTAAGATAAAAAATGACACATTGCAACTGTTAACTTAGTCCATGGTGCATATGAGTTACAACATATTTTTTTGTTTTGATCTTCTAATATATTTTTATGTCTAAACGTTATTATGAACACTATTATGTCTATATAAGAAGAATTTAGACGGATCTTTGAATAGGCAAAATCTGACTGATTCGCTGTCAGTTGCGTTTGCAGACATAATTCTCATGGATGGGTGTTCTAGTTTTCCATTAGGGTAGAGAAAATGGGGAGAAATGAGTATCTTTACATTTAATACTAGTGGCTTTTGTTCGATGTGTAAAGGGTAACTGTGAACGAATATGTCCATGCGATATCTCTACAGTTGGTTAACCAGTGCATTTGGGGGAGAGCTGTACATCGGTGGCACATTATTAAACACGTATTTAACTTGATAACATGCACGCCTATTTCTGTCCCGATGCGTTATTGTAAACACCGTGCTATGTGAGTTACACGTGTGATTAATTACTGCTATGGCGGGGTTTTTGTTGTAAGTGAATGTGAAGAGACCTCGAGACCCTGGGACTATCAGGTGAGCTCTCCGAAACAAGCTACTGATATCCTTATTGTAAGGTAGAGGGTAATGACGAGATCCCTGGTTTGGAGTTAATCCAGGCGTCATATCTCCTCACACCAGTCTTGGAAGCCGGGTTAGTGTCGAATAGTGTCGAGATCAGTTGACGTGTGATCTGTTTCCGCTTCCTCTCCGCTTCTGTCTGTTTCAGAACTAACCTCTTTATCTCGTTCTCTCAGTCTTCACTGTCCTCCTCGACTATCTTTGTATCCGTTTTGACTTTCCTTTTTCCTTCATTCACTCAATGGCTTCTCTCCACTTCCTCTAGTTTTCTTTCTTTCACACCCCCTCTTCTCCCTCTTTCTCAGTCAACTAGTTCCACTTTTCATTGGTCTCCCTTGGATCCGTTTTCCCCTTCATCTTGCTTTCTCTAACTTCATCTCCTCCTACTTTCAGTTGTCACCGGCCTTCCTTTCTATATCACTCTCACACTCAGTCTTTCCCGCATTCTTCACTTATTTCTTACTCTTCAGTGGTTATTCTCCTCTTCCTTCTTCCTCTTAATTTGCGTTTGTCATTATTTACTTATCTTCAATTATTTCTGTCTAACAAATCGGTTCATGTCATTTCTCAATAACTACACACTACATCGCTTCATCTCCATTTTTCTTGTCTATCTCACTCACTCTCTTCAACTTCTGGCCTCCTTTCTATATTCTAATGATACTGAAGCTTTGCTAACATAGTGCCACTCTCTCGATCACCCGATGGTCACTGAGTCGGTTTCTTACGGGTAAATATGACATCGGGGACACCGCATACAAGGGAGGTAACTCCGGAAATGACCGGGTCAAAACCCAAATGAGTTGGAGTGAGTTGACGCATCCAAGTCAGTGTCGTGGATCAGTGACAGTAATATGGAAGCGTTTCACCCATGTGCATTTCGTGTCAATTTATCAATAGGTTATACACTAGCAAAAATCACTGAAAGATTCATTGATATTCTCTCCACTGCTGTTTTCCCAATAGATGAACTGTAGGAAGCAGGCACGTGGGCAGGTGACGGTCAGATGTTACAGACTGTGCCAGGAAAGACGGCAATGAGACAGAGAATTTAGACAGATGGGGGCAGACAGGGGTTCAAGGACACCGTGAGAGAGAGGGGTGAGGGGGTCAAGGCGATACCATGGTAGTAGACGGTGAGGAACAGTCTTGTCGTCTTTACTTCGTTATACACCTGTGCGGAAAGATCTGAGGATCCACAAGAGTCGCACCATGACCATGCACAACATGTCCTTTATCTAAACAGGGTCCTATGGAGGTTTATGAGTGTTCTTTGAGATTTTACGTAGACAGAGATAAGACGCTCCGAAATGAGGCTGCAAATAGGTGAAGAGAAATTGTCTTAAAAAGCTCACATCTGTTTGGCTGGTGAACCTGCCATGATGATTGGGTGATTCGTTCAGGACTGTTCAGGCAGGAACCGGGACTGCAGGGAAGAAGACGGAGCAGGGACCGGGTGTGCTGGGCAGGAGGCGGTGCAGGGACTGGGACTGCAGGGAAGAAGACGGAGCAGGGACCGGGTGTGCTGGGCAGGAGGCGGTGCAGGGACTGGGACTGCAGGGAAGAAGACGGAGCAGGGACCGTGTGTGCTGGGCAGGAGACGGTTCAGGGACCGGGAGCGCTGGCCAGAAGACGGAGCAGGGACCGGGTGTGCTGGACAGGAGACGGAGCAGGGACCGGGAGCGCTGGGCAGGAGACGTTGCAAGGACCGAGTTGCAGGGCAGAAGACGGAGCAGGGACTGGGAGTGCTGGGCAGAAGACGGAGCAGAGACTGGGACTGCAGGGCAGGAGACGGTACAGGGACCGGGAGTGCTGGGCAGGAGACGGAGCAGGGATCGGGAGCGCTGGGCATGATACGTTGCAAAGACCGAGTTGCAGGGCAGGAGGGGGTGCAGGGACCGGGGTTGCAGGGAAGATGACGGAGCAGGGACCGGGAGTGCTGGGCAGGAGACGGTGCAGGGACCGGGAGTGCTGGCAGGAGACGGAGCAGGGACCGGGAGTGCTGGGCAGGAGACGGAGCAGGGACCGGGAGTGCTGGGCAGGAGACGGAGCAGGGACTGGGACTGCAGGGAAGAAGACGAAGCAGGGACCGGGAGTGCTGGGCAGGAGACGGAGCAGGGACCGGGACTGCAGGGAAGAAGACGAAGCAGGGATCGGGGTGAAGGGCAGGACACTGTTTAGGGATCGGAGTTGCAGCCATGACAGGAAGCGGAACGGATGGATCACCGGGGCAGGAAGCGCATACATCACAGAGGACATGGTTTTAGATTTGATAAGGAAGTGAAAGATGTGCGTTTAAGTAGAGGAGACGTGAGAATGTAACTGATGATCTAGCTCAAACGAATGTTTCGAGATGCACGAATGTGCTGTAATATACCGAGTATATGGTTCTTCTGAAGATCGAGAATATGGATTGCGTGGCGACGTTTCCACAGTACAGAGCACATACTAACACTGAATACATCACTCAACACATTTCCACACTCATGACCACCCTTAGCGCCAGCAACCTCGTCCAATTTCCACTCTGAAATTATGAAACTTGATTTTCCCTTTCAAACACGTGTGTTTAGTTATTGAAGGTTTTTATTTAATTTTACACATAAGCATATTCCATGACCGTGTTACTTCGGGCTTTCCTCCCAAACTAAGCTGAAACATTTGCACAAAGCTGAGGTCAATCCAATTCCCAATTTCCCTATCACGTGACTTTCAATACCGTGAACCGGCGAGAGTTACTTGGCCGTTAACTCGTTGTTGGCTTTCCGGCAGTGAGAAGGTTGGAGGACTCACACTTCAGCAACGATAACGAGCGTTGATTTCCCAGAAGAATGCCTCCAAACATAGCTCCATCACATGGAAGCGCTGAATCAATGGGTATAATGCATCATTGGTTCGTGAATTACTGAAATTCATCTGCAAATTTGATGACGTTTTCTGCGGGATTTAACTCTACGGTTTCATTAGTTTGTTTCTATGTGTGTTCAGAATGAGATATTACTTACTATGACTTTGTACATGTTTGTATGTTACAGGGAGCAGTCGCTTAATGCGATTATATCCTGACATATTCAAGGTATGTTTCATTGAGGAAGGGGCCCAGTCGCCGATAGTCTGTCTGACAGACCCTGAACCACATTATTTTTCCTACTATCCAGTCTTCCCTGCAACCCTAAAACCCTGGATAAAGCAAGAGTAGATTTCTTTAGGTTCTAAAGTTCCCATTTCAGGTGGAATCTCCTTTCAGTTTAATGGGTTAGTGTGTTACTGCTAACATAATAATATATTCACCATTAGCCTAAGGCGTCAGGATGTTTCTGTGCAGAGTTACGTATCTGTGTTCGTGTCAGAATCGAGGTAACCTTTTAAACCTTCATAACTTCGACACCCAGCTAACCTCACTGAAAAGCTGCCCACACAGAATCCACACACTATATGGAGACAATAAGTTACGATATTAGGAATGCCTGGAACTTGAAACATTCATTTAATCAATTTGGTTCCCTATTCCGTTGTTCTGGTTCATTACATCCTACAGTGATACCCTGGGTACATCGATGATATCCTTTCCGACCAAGCAGTTTCCATGCTTCTTTCAGTCCTTGTTCATTGAGGTCATGCTGGTCAGGAAAACAAAGAAGGAGAGTATTCGGAACCAATACCTCGGCTGTACATTTGGTATCCTTGCAAAACGCTGAAACACACTGATCCATCTCATCCCCTCACTAAGCGTGACAAAGTTCTGCCCAACTCACATATCCATTCACACAAAGTGTTATCCGGGAGAAAATGTGTGAACACAATTATGACATTCCCGGTGTGTTGCTAATAGGTAGTCACAGAGAATATGTAACGAGATCCATGATACCATCTATCTCTGCTCCACACCACAACCCTCCTCAGCCCCTACCCCCATCCCCGAACCCCCAACCCCCCAAGTCCCCAACCCCTCAACATGCTCAGTCTGCCTACCGCCTCTCGTAAAACAGTCTCCTCCCTATCAATCCATTAGATAAACACAGCAGTGGCTGATCTTTTACAACACGTCCCATGAGTATATTATATATTTATCGGCATGTCTCTAGCTAATTGGCGGGCATAGATTGGCATATGGCGGTACACTAGAAGGGGTATCCACATTGATAGGAGGTTATGAAGTGTGAAGTGGCTCCTGGATACTATCGATCGCTCATTATTCACGAATGGCTTTGTCTAATTATTTATCTCGCGAGAAGCAACGAGATTTGGTTGACGGGGAAAACGTATTTCGGCGAGATATGTCGACAAGATGGTAAGTGAAGATTACCGAAGCCTAACTGGATCCGGCGCTGTTGTGTGTGAAACGAGACAAAGCTGGAGATTAAATTCCATACCGTGACGACGAAATTAAAGAAAAACAAAATTTTCAAAGAGCTCAATTTCCGCCAAACATAATTCGAAAACAAGTCGTCTATTTATAGATTCACATTATCCCAGCGTCTACGATCTGTAGTATGGTTGACCAACTAACACTAAAAGACGTAAGACATCTGTGTACCTTTGATATACTACTGGCATATGCTGCCAGACTTGTTAGCGAGTGTCTCATGTACACTGTGGCTGTCATATTTGGCTGCAGCGGTGCAGATGAACGATGGATTAGAGAAAATAAGGCGTGACCGACAGATACAGAGGAAGAAGGATGCTGAAGAAGAGGAGAGCGCTGATGGTTATGAAGGTAACTGTGCCTCTTTCAGTAAATCACCCCTGGAATTCGAACAAACAGCAGATATGTAGCCGACGTTTTAATGTCAGGTGTTGCTGACAATTCAGACCAAAGGTCAAGCCGTCTGGCGCGGCTTGCTGGCGGTCAGTTCCGGACTATAGTAGGGTATTCTGATGAAGCGACTGTACGAATTTGTATGAGATTCACTAATGATACGGCTTACGCTTTGTGCTGTTCGTCGCAAGCTTTGCATCTCTTAGGCTTGGACTGTGGGTTGTCATCGCTGTACCTCTACTGGAGGATTTCACCAAAACAGACACACCCGATACCGGAATCACTTCAGTCTGTCAAACCACAAACAGGTAACAGGCAATATGGCTGGACTGTTGTTCAAAGCGAAGTTAAACCTATCTTATTTACTCACTAGCTCTTCCTCTTATGACCTCTCCACTTTCATTTCTTGGAGAACTGGACTTCAGCAACCCATGCTTGGCAACTACCGAGAACGGGTGAGCAGACTCGCTGACTAGGTTGACACATTGCCATCTTATCCCAGCGTAAACTGACCCATGAAGATCGGAGGTGGAATAGATCTTCAGGAACACATGCTTCCCACAAAAGACGAGTCTGCTTGTTGTAAGAGGCGACTGGGGTCGGATGGTCAGGTTCAATGACAGGGCTGAAAGATGTCATCGGTTCCCAATTGTGAAGCTCGTGATGTTGATCACTGGATTGTCTGATCCAGACCACCGTCATAAAGTTGGAATGCTGCTGAGTGCGGCGTTAAAGGAACAAAAAAAAAACCATTACATGTCTTGTAGCTTGTTCTAATCATATCCCAATATTGAATTTCTCAGGTATCCGTTTACAGACTTAAATCGAGGTCTGTGTCTCTGTATGGCTGTCTATCGCCTCCCTGGCAGCTTGCGTTGTATACTCCAAAAGACGAGAAGGAAACACGAGAACAGATTAAACCACTGACCAGGGTGATAATGATGGTTGATATTCTGCTCAGATTTTTTATGCTATTATTAGCCGAAAAACACTACGTCAACGCAAAGACATCTTTGTGAATGAACGGGAATTGAGATTTTAAGTTTGAAAGAGCAAATAAGGCACAACTTCACATATGTTTTCCTCAGAGAAGAAATAGTTTCAGTGTTATCATAGCTGAAACTCTAAACTCCACCCACAGAGGTAGCGTAAAGGCTCTTCTTTGTCGTTACGAGGGCCGGCGGCGCATCACGTGATCTTTCAAACATCACGTGACTTTACGTATGGTTTTCAGACTTGACATTAGCGTGCGTATGTAGTTATTTTCAGAAACAACAAAATTAAAAGAAAAAGTCCATTTTCAGCGTACGATGATGACAAAAACACATTTTGCGATAATCTTGGTGGTATCTGTTTGGCACATGGAAAGTCGCCGGTTATAGTGTTAAATGCATGTGTTGAGAAGAATCTTCTTGGGGTATTTTTATTTGTTGATGTTCTTCACCGGTCGACCGTGATATGTTTACATGTTTACAAATAGATGCCCGTGTGACCCGTGCTGGGGAAACAAAGCTTCAGCAGGCCTCAAGATGCTCCTCATCAACACGCGGTCAGCCTAGTGGAAATATGCTCACGCTGAGCTGGCGATGTTCCTTCTAACTTCTTTAGCCTCTGAGATGTTTTCGTCTAGACTTGGGGGTGGAAGTGTTCATCTATTTTAACTTAGGCGTCGAAACCTTCTACCAATACCCTGGGAACCTTTTTACACGTGTCTGTCAACATGCTTGCATGTCTTTGTGGTAGTATGCAAGACCATGGTACTTCCTGTGTCCTCATCTCCAGCGTTCAGTTGTCACCCATCACAATCACCACGCTCCGACCTTATCTCCACTGCTATATTGTCACCCATCACAATCACCACGCTCCGACCTTATCTCCACTGCTATATTGTCACCCATCACAATCACCAAGCTTTGTCCTCATCTGCAGTGATATATTGTCACCCATCACCATCACCAAGCTTTGTCCCCATCTGCAGAGATGTATTGTCGCCTATCACCATCGCCAAGCTTTGTCCTCATCTCTACTGCTATGTTGTCACTCATCACAATCACCAAGCTCCGACGTTATCTCCACTGCTATATTGTCACCCATCACAATCACCACGCTCCGACCTTATCTCCACTGCTATATTGTCACCCATCACAATCACCAAGCTCCGACGTTATCTCCACTGCTATATTGTCACCCATCACAATCACCAAGCTTTGTCCTCATCTGCAGAGATGCATTGTCGCCCATCACCATCACCAAGCTTCTGAGGATAGTCAAGATTGTGTTCTTTTGCACTGACTTTCTACATTGTATTCCATCCTTAGCACTCTTTATCCCCACCTTAAATTATGTATTCCTACCCATACCTGCAATATGATATTTACCCCCGTCCCTCCCTAGCCCCCTCCCTAGCCCCCTCCCTAGAGTCCTAGTCTCATCTCCAGTGCCACATCAAGTTCTAATCTTCACATTAACTGCAAACATTTCAACTACCCCTTTCAACTACCCCTTTCAACTACCCCTGCAACTACATTATTACACTTTCCAGATATCCGTTCCCTATCACAACATGCCCAGACACCAAATGTACCTCCCCATATCTAGGGTCGGTTTGGTAGCCAAGTGATTAAAGCGTTCGCTCGTCACGCCGAAGACCCGGGTTCGATTCCCCACATGGGTATAATGAGTGAAGCCAATTTTTTGTGTCCCTATCGTGATACTGCTGGAAGATTGCTAAAAGCTGCGTCAAACCGCATTCACTCACCGTATCCACATTACCTACATCTACCCTACCCGTTCTCTACCCATCAATCCTACTGACCCATGAAAGTCTCACGCTTATAACACACACCCTCCCCCCAACCCTCCTCCTTCTCCCCCAGCCACACACCCAGCGCCGACACTCACTTTTTAACTGCCCCCGAGCGTGCCCTATCTCTCTGCTTTAAACGGGGTTCCTCTTAAAAGTAGTTTTCCCCGCTAGTAAACAAAACAGGTCAAGTTTCTTCAATTTATAGACTACAATTCAAAGTCTTCAGTGTGATATTTCGGCTATTTGTATTTGCTTAACATTTGATGAGGCCATAGATTATGACTGCGTTCAAACGGATTAGCGATAGTGGATCTTTTTTCACTTCGTGATTGATTTGCAGCTGTTACTGTGCGCAATATCTTGAGCTATTCAAAGTTATTTCTCTTATAGAGCGATAAATGTTGGATCAAACTGTGTAGTGTGTCAGTGTAATGAAAGGTACGAATTCTATTTCAGTGAATTTAAGGAAACTAATTGATGACAGAAAAAAATGCTATTTTTTGTTTGTTTGAATGGTGTTTAACGCCACATTCCACCATAAATGACCATGGCAATCCACCCCTTACGAAGACAGACACTATTTAGTCAGTGAATCTGGTAACCCTATCCGTTTACCCGTTAATCCGTCTCCGTAGCCAGCTGGAGACCAGTTCTACCCGAGAATCATTGAAGGTTCATTGGTGGTATTTTCTTTTGTCAATCAACACCAGACGTTCTCCCCTTTCATTTAATGAGGACTCGGTAGTCTAATGGTTGAAGCTTCATCTCGCCACACCTGAGATCCGGGTTCGATTCCCTACACGGGTACAATGTATGGGGCCCATTTTTTGGTGCGCCCAGCTGTGATATTGCTGGATTCTTGCTAAAGGCGGCGTTAAACGTAACATACGCACTTTTCATTGACTAAAAGTAATGTTCATTGAAATGGTATAGCAGAGCAATTATATTTGTCTGTTGTCTGATTTAGAGAAACAATAACACATGGAAAATGTCCATTACCGTACTTCCCTTTGTAAGGCCCCTCCTTGTGATGCGGTATTGAAAGAGCCTTGCCTGATGCTTCATATTTTCCACATGTCTGGTACATGTGGTTCAAACTTTACCAATACACTGACTTCTGCAACACTGATCAGAAGCAGTAAATCATTGTATTAAAAATTACCTTACTACACAGTTTCGCTCAATTCGCCCTTTGTATTTTGTATTTGTATGCAATGAAAAACGGGAAGGTTTTAATTAAATTTTTCATTATCTGAACTCAAATAAAACTGAGAGGTTGGCTATCAGAAAGAAACTATCTGTAGTATTTATGTTGTGTATTGGACGTTATATGTTTCATTTAAAGGAAGAGCGGTGTGGTAGGAACCGTTTTACCAATGATCTGCCTTATTTAGCAAAAGGGAATACTTGTAGAGTTGCTTATGGAACTAAACAGATGTGTTCATAATTCTTAATTTATTTCAACACATGAGTTGGACTTAAAATATCTTCACCTGCACAACGCGTTGATTTGTGAGATGTTCGGCAGTGTTTTGCTAATATTTGAAAGTGAGCAATTCTTTGACCGAATGGCTGAGACGTTGGGGTCACAGGCTGTGCTGAGTCACGGTGACACTGTTAGAGTCTTTTGAAGTATACCTGAGCACACTGGGTTGAGGACAATACAACGAATAAAGCAGCAAGACAGCTTGAAGTGTAGATGTGAACCTTCATTTGAGTTGCAACCAAATACGTACAAACCTGGTTTAAATGATTTTAAGCGACTTGGTATAAGGGCAATGAAATGAATACATTTTCAAGGCTGGTAGAAGTATAGTGAAGCACATCGACTTGAGGACAACCAAATGAACTCAATTTCAAAGCTGACAGAGGAAAATCACGCACATCGGTTAAAGGACAGCAAGTTGAATACAATGCTAAGACTGTCAGAAGAAAGTTAAGCACATCGGTTAAAGGACAATCAGCTGAATACAAGACGAAAACTGTTAGAAGAATTGTTAAGCACATAGAGTAGAGGACAATGAGATGTATACAATACGAAGACTGCTATAATTATAGTAATATGTTGAATACATTACGAAGACTGTTAGAAGAATTGTTAAGCACATACGAGATACGGTTTAGCACAAAGGTTTGAGGGCAATAAAATGAGTATAAGATGAAAAGAGCTGGGAATACAGTTAAGCACATTGGTTTAAGTGCAGTAAAATTGATATGAGATGGAAAGAGCTGGAAATACGGTATAGCACAAAGATTTGAGGGCAATAATATGATGGAAAGAGCTTGGAATACAGTTAAGCACATTGGTTTAAGGGCAGTAAAATTAGTATAAGACCATACAGCTGGAAATACGGTTTAGCATAAAGGTTTGAGGGCAATAACATGAATACAAGATGAAAAGAGCTGGGAATACAGTTAAGGACATGGGTTTGAGGATTATAAAATGAATACATGATGATAAAAAGCGCTATTTAAGAACATTGGTTTGAGGACAGTCAGACTAACACAAAAACACTGTTAGAAGTTAAGTACACTATTTACCGACATCATGATTTCTTGAAACACTTTCCTCTTTGATTTCATAACATGTTTTAGAGTTGTGTGGTCGGTCACAGGAAATCCATCGAAACCTTCTCTCTAGATTCACATCTCTTTAAAATGATATTTCATATCATTTGCAGTTTCTATCTGGGTGTTCCGTTAAAGGAAACACGCCCACTTCAGGCTCTTTAAACGCCTATTTTGTAATTTCAGAAGTCTAACAGATAATATGTAGAAGTTCTAGGTCGCCCCTTCCGTCTTCACATCAACAGGATACGGTTCTTCTGAAGTAAGCAGCCGTATTTCCGTGTCGTATTTCACTGGTATAAATCATTTGTGTTTGTAGTCTAACCCAACTTTTGCTATTTTGCGCCAAATAAATGCAAAAATAGAATCCAATGGCTAAAATTCGCACTTATTTATTTTCTTACACATTCACATTCACATTTTGTTTTGAAAGTGAAAGACGGTCACAAAGAAAAGCCCATTTGTGTGAGCAGCGGATATAAAAACTGAAACATAAGCATTTAAATCAGTGAGCGATAGTACAGAGCGAAAACTAAAGAGTTCAAATGCAAATTAGGGAAAAAAAATATTAAACAGTTTCAGAAAAAGGAGAAGGTGTAATAGCGTTAAAAATTCGAACCAGTAAAAACATTTATACAGCTGAAACGGACGCTAGAATAAATAACATCAATGTATAAGATTCGCTCCTATTCTCGTTTTATGTGCAAGACCGTTATCAAAATAAAAGTGAAAACCTGACATTTGACCATAGACGTCAGCGTAAGTTCACTTTCCTAACATTAAACATGTGACTGATCCCTCCTCACTACCTCAAAACGTTCTGTGGAATTGGGCTTTGAACTGCTCGATGAGAATTTTGAACAATTCCTTTGCATATGAAAAAAGGGTCAAGGGGGAATGAAAAGGAAGAGAGAATATGTGAAGTTTAGATGTTGCCGTTAGGTCGGATCTTCACTTTTCACCAGCGCGCACCTGGCGGTGGAGATCAAAGAGTTTAATCGACATTGTGTGTCAACAAAACGTCCGTGTTCCTATCTGTATTGGTGTCAACAGCGTGTGTATCTTTGGCACAAGTAGTCTGATTTACTGGTATTCTCGGTCTGTAAACAACGTAGGTAATCGGTTACAGAGAAGAAGTGGATTGGGGTGTAACATCATTGCAGATGTATAACGACGTGTTAGCTAATTATGGTGAAAGAAGGATGGAACATGATTATGTTTTTTTTCAGTCAACACGTCATATCCAAATGGTGCTTAGTGTCATATGACTTTTTGCACGGGGCTTGTTTGATCAGATCTGCAGCATTGGTTGAGGGCTTGAAGAAGGGTAGATTTGCCTAAGTCTCGACGGTAAACATAAATCCTAAATTTAAATGATTTCTAAAAAGATATAATAAATAAGAAACCGGTATCCTCACTGTCCGCTTGTCTAGAAGTGCCTTTTCGAAGGATAGGATTACTACATATCCATGGGCTTAGCATTCAGTATAGCCTTTGAGCAAAGGCAGGACTGACGGGTTGGTAGGTTTTGGGTTGACCTATGGAGAATCTTTTTCGGATTCGTCACATGGTGACAGGAGTGGTGCCCGAAATGGTTCCCAGTATTGCCTAGACTAAGGCTTATTCTCTGAATATATATAATTTTGATAGTACCGCACAAACCCATTTTGATTGAAAAGGATCCCCAGGGAGACCAAAGATTCTGAACTGAAGAAATGTAGACTTGCTTCATTTAAGGCTTTAACACTGCAGACAAGGCTTGGCAGTAGGCACAATGATGTGTTTCAGGGACTGTGAGACAGATTAAGTATTTCCTTGTATCATTGTGATCCCGGCGTTTTTTCGTATGAACAACTGACCTGCTTTTGCGTGTTCTAAGGTTTTGGCTAGTTTGGCAAGAGACGATCAGATTTATTCTAAGACCGGGTGTCATTAATATATGATGGTAGTTACTCAAAAACACATGCTTATGTCGTGGGAGTAATAGAATACATTGGGGTTTTTTTTCGCTTATTATCAACAAACGGAAATCAGCCGATCCTAGAATGGTTAAGGGTGACAACTGCTCGCAGTGCTTTACACATGTTTGCTTCGATTGATTTGTGAATATATATCCATTATCCATATTTATGTAACACGTGAAGGTCACGGGGTAGAACAGGCCTTCAGCAATCCATGCTTGCCATAAAAGACGACTATGCTTGTCGTAAGAGGCGACTAACGGGATCGGGTGGTCAGGCTCGCTGACTTGGTTGACACATGTCATCGCTTCCCAATTGCGCAGATCGATGCTCATGTTGTTGATCACCGGGTTGTCTGGCCCATACTCGATTATTTACAGACCGCCGCCATATAGCTGGAATATTGCTGAGTGTGGGGTAAAACTTAACTCACTCAGACTCACCATATTTATGTCTTCATGGGCAAGGCTTATTGTCGTCAGTGAACAATAAAAACACACCAAACACAACGGGACGTGCTGTTGTTATTGATGTCCTTTACAATTTACCATGTCCATGTTTCATACCCTAACAATGCCCGCTCCCTCCGCATATTACCGTACAATACGGTTGTTTTTCCAGATATTCGTATCATTTAGTGTTAGACTCAACACCAAAGTGGCAGTCAACGGTTGGTGTAGTGCTGAGAAGTTATCCTAAGACAAAAGATAGTTTTAAGACTGTTTTCGGGCTGAAATTACAGCTGCATGCCGAAACACGAATACATGTTATGGTCGGCCTCGTAAAAGGTCATCCCAGATAAATTAATGCTGTCGGGATTCAGATTAAGGATTCTTCAAGGTAATTGAACGAGACAGAGAGATCGAGCGATAACGAAAGCGGATGTTTGATCGCATGAGCGATTAGTGTAATACGAGTGAATGGGGCACTTTGGCGGGGGAATTGTGTTAGATAAAGCAAGTTGGGAGGTAGCTCCCTAACACAGGTAGGTGATGAAATACACAATATCATATGTTATATCACGAAACAACCGGAAACAGATGAAAGTCTGAAGAGACCTCACACAGGTATGAGCGAAAAAAGTGAGAAAATACAAAGACAGATCAGAAAACTGGTAACGTGAATGTTAAATATAGGTCAGT